>NC_063162.1:149014075-149694037 GCF_023159225.1 Perognathus longimembris pacificus
AAGGAGGGTCCTGACTGGCCAGCAGCCACCTACAGTCAATTGTTATTTATGCTACATCTAATGTATGTATAAGAGTCATGGTCTTTCCTCTCTTTCTCTCTCTCTCTCTCTCTCTCTCTATATATATATATATACATACGCATGTACATACATACATACACACATACATACTCACAATGACCAGACAGCATAAAACATGACGTAAGTGAGAAATTTAAGCCTAAGAGCTAGTATTTGATGGAAAAAATTAACAAAAAACAAGAATTTTGTTGGTTCTAAAGAGAGATTTTCAGCAAATTCAGATGTTCCGTGATGATGGTTGTTCTTATTTTGGAATCTTACAGCTTTTTAGTTTCTTGACTTATTCTTTGGTTCATTCGTGTAAAACGTTTTTAAAGTTGTGTCTTGTACCCTGTTCTCGCAAGAACACCGGAGTAAAAAGGAGGCCCTGTGCCCTGTCCCTTTCTCACCAGGGCGGCAGGGAGTTGCAGTGAGGGAGCAGACATGAGGTCACCACCTTGAGCAAGCACTGAGAAGGAAACGGCCCACCCAGAGAGCAAACCAAACCTCTTCTGGGGCTTGCCCTGAGTCTCATCTGTGCTATAATAGGACTGGAAGATAGCTCAGAGGACAAGGGCAGTAGCCACAGCCAGAGGTCCTCAGAATAGAAAGCCATGTCCAGAGAAGGGGAAGAACCTGTGCTGCTGTCTTGGAGACAAAAGTATTTTGTAAGCAGATGGAGACAGAGAAAAGGATCTGATTGAACCACAGTAGATTTCTCAGAGCTCTCATTTATTTGCTCTTGGGATAGCAGCCTATTCAGAAATAGGATACAAGCAATTTTAGGCGGACCACCTAAGATGGGATGAGGATGCAAATGGATGATGGCCATCGGGGAGTCCACCTTAGATTACTAAAATAGTGTCCAAAGAGTCAGGATGATGGTTGCAGAAAGAAAAAAAAATGATGGTGAGCAAATGGATTTGAAGTGCCTGTGACAGCTAACATCAATATTTGAGTATGAAAGATGGCACCAGAATTCCTCCTGGATTCCTGACAGGTGGAGGCAGTGGTATGCTGCTTGCTAAGCAGACAGAGGATTTTTCATTGGTTGCTGGTAGAAATTAGAAAAGGAATGTCGAAATGGGTATGAGAAAGTTCCTCAAAGACAGGAGTAACTGCTCTGGTTAGTTGGAATTTATTCAATGTAAGTGATAATTTCCTGGCAGAAGAAAATTAAATGAGAGAGGGAAGGGTAGGTTTAAAAGTTGCTGTCAGGTGGCAGCACCAGATCAGGCATGCTGATTCTTAATAAATGGAGTGTCACTATGGGAAAGATTTAAATTGCCTAGAAAACATTTGCAGAGTGATTGCCTAGTTGTTTGTTTCTTTATACGTGCAACAATGTTTGTGTTCAGATATTTCTATATTTAACATATGAACCTACCTGTTTTAAATACAATACTTCCAGGACCAGGAATGACAATGTGATTTCATAAAATATTGAGGCTATAACTCATTATAAATGTAGAGATGGTTGAGGTTCCAGGAATTCAAAAAATCCATAAACCTGCCCTATTCCTTAAAGGTACTTGGGATTTCAAGGAGTTCTGGTGTGCAGTCAAGGAGTTATTGGGCTATCTATGGGTTTAGACTTGGATTTGCAGAGTTTATTAATGTATGCTTGAAGTTATTTCATATTCCGTTTACTTCACAGTGATACATAGTTGGAGATATTGATATTGTACTGAGGATTTAACTCAGTCCTTTGGGCTTGCTAAACAGCTATTCGTACCACTTGAGCCATTTATTTCTCCAGCCCTTTTTTGTATTGCTTGATGTGTGTATGTGCTTATGCACACACATGTGCATACCTGCACAGTCCTGGGGTTTGAAATCAGGGCCAGGGTGCTGTCTCTGAGCTTTTTTGCTCAAGGCTAGCACTCTCACCTGAGTCACATCTCCACTTCCTGGTTTTTTGGTAGTTAATTAGAGATATGAGTCTCGAAGACTTTTCTGCCTGGCCTGGCTTTAAACGCAGTCCTCAGATCTCAGCCTCCTGAATAGCTAGGATTACAGGTGTAAGCCACTGGTACTCAACTATATTGACTACTTTTAAGGTAGGGTCTTGCTTTATGCCCTGGCCTGCCTAGGTTCTGATCCTCTTATTGTACTTCTGTAGCTGGATAACAGGTGCGCACTACCACCCATCTGTTGGTTGAGATAGAGTATCCCAAACATGCCTGAGGAACATGAAGCCCCTAAAATAATTCATTGATTCTTTATACTAAAAAATACTTAAAACCTCAACATTTTGTTGTGATATACATAGATAACCCTTAAAGTAAGTCTGGAATGTTGCACATTGAGAAGTACTAACTTCATAGAATATGAAGCTCATAGGGGTCTTATACTTATGGATCCAGTATCTAAAGCTTCATACATGGTGTTTTGTAGTAGCTTCTTTTTTTTTTTTTTAGTAGCTTCATACACAGGAAAAATTAGCTGTCACCATTTGTTAAACATGTACTATGCCTTAAATGTTTTATATTATCTTACCTAAACTTTACAGCTGTCATTTGAGGAAAGTAATTGTCCCCATTATCCTCTGCACCTTTTTCCTTTTGGAGATTGTCTACCTAATAGTTACATTGACTGGGTGATTTTATTTTGCGATAACTTCACAAGGTAAAAACGGACAACAGAGTTTGTTGGGCTTAGCAAAGTTTTTCTTAGCTTTTGTTGTGAATGCTAATGGTCGAACATCTTGGGTGAAATGATCTAAGTAAATACAGTTGTATATAGATTGTAAAGTAAATGTGTTTCCATATTGAAAGATAGTACCTGTGAATGTTCAGAGATTATTCCTGACAGTGTATGTCACCCTATTATTTACTTACCCAGGGGTTTTAGAAAGAATTCATCAATTCTCTTTTTTTATTTCCTCTTTAGGTTTTCCTGCAATGAAATTTTCACTCTTTACACTTAAAGGACATCCTTTCTGAACTGTGTGAATAAATTTGGAATGATACTATATATTTTCAACTAATGGAGAATTAGCTGTGTCTTGAACAAGGATTGCTGCACTGGACAACTTCAGAACATTATTCACAATGTCATCAAACAGGAGTCAGAATCCCCATGGACTGAAGCAGATTGGCCTCGACCAGATTTGGGACGACCTCAGAGCTGGAATCCAGCAAGTATATACCAGGCAAAGCATGGCCAAGTCTAGATACATGGAACTTTACACGTATCCTTCTGCTTAAGCTGTGATTAGTTTGTTTAGAATTCTGATTATCTTGTAACATAAAACTTTTGATTTATTAGTACTTTTAATCATGCTTTTTCTCCCCACTTGATCCTGTGATAGAATCAATAAGTTTGCATTGTGTTATTTTAGCAAAAGTAAAAATGACTAGTAAGTAGAGTGAGCACTAATTACATTTAAACAGCTGCCTCTTTATATTCAAGGCAGGACTGGACAGTAGAATGAGCACTACTAACTACATTTAAACATCTGCCTCTCTATATCCATGGGTTCCGCATTCATATATTCAACAACCACAAAGTGATGGTACTTGGTAAAAAATCTTCACTGAGCACACATAGACTTTTTGTTACTTCCTAAGCAATATAGTATAACAACTTTAACATAGCATTTATATTAGGCATTTTAAATAATCTAGAGATATGTGTATGTTGCATGAAAATATTAAGCCTTTTTTATGATGAATTGGAGAATCAGTAGATTTTTGTATTAAGGTGAACCAATTCCCCTTGGACACTGAGGACTAATTTAAAGATTCAGTTCCTTAGTGTGAGCTATATTTTAAGTGCTCTGGAGTCAGATAATAGGACATTTCTGTCAGTGTAGAAGTTCTGTAGGTTAAAGTGGAGTAAATGAAGTTTCTGGCTGCATTTATGTTAAATAAAGGAAAGAATTTTAAGTAGTTGTATCAGAAACAATCTGATCCACAAAGCCTAAAATATTTAGTAGGCCCTGAGCTTGAAAATTTTGTTGATCTAGAACGAAAGCTTTATACTCTTAGGGTCCTATTTTACAAATATGGTATTAATACAGAATTTCTCTCCTTATTTGCTCCACCATAGTCTGTTGTGTGTGTTTGAAGCCAGGTGGGTGTAAATGATGTAGTTCCTGCTGTTACATACTCAGAGGCACACTGTTTTAAGTGATAGAGTTTCTTGGTTCCATACAAATATAAAACAGAAACTAATCTGAAGGATCTATTGCTCAAGTGGTAGAACAGCAGCCATCAGTGAAAAAGCTGAGCAAGAGTTTGAGGCGCTGAGTTCAAGCTCCTGTACCAGCACAAAAAAATATTAATAAAATAAAACTGAAATTTAAACTAACTTAGTAGAGAACAGAGTACAGCTAAAATAACTCAGAGAAGAGATTGTTACTAATTCTAGGACTTTTAAAATCTACTGTTTAATGGAGATTTAGTTGAAAGATGAAGTAACAGTGATAATCAAATAAGGTTTCATCGTATTCCTTCATGTCCTCAAATTTATATTTATATTTTTGTATTGAGTATTAATAGATATTTTATTAATAAGGTACTTATAACATTAATTTATATAGATTATAAATTTAAATTTATATTGAATTTATACATGTTCATGTATGTAAATATATTTTGTTATATAGAATGCTTAACTATAATAGCTTTATTAAAAGAAGATTCACAAATGATAAATTTTATCCACTTAAGAAGTGTACAAGCTGGGTACTGGTGGCTCACACATGTAATCAGGAGGCTGAGATCTGAGGATCACAGTTCATAGCCAGCCCAAGCAGGAAAGTCCGTGAGACTTATCTGCAGAGAGTTAATGATCAAAAAAGCCAGATGTGGACCTGTGGCTCAGGTAGTATATAGTACAGTAATTTTCAGTATATTTGCCATTATTGTCTAACTTTAGAATGTTTTATTACCCCCAAAAGACAATTTGCACCAGTTAGCAAGGGATTCCCATACTCCCCACAATCTCTGGCAACTACTAATGTAGAATTTGTCTATTTTGGACATTTCATGTAGACAGGATTATAGAATAGGAAGTTTTCATGTCATTTACTTTCATTTACTATGTTCTTAAGCTTCCTCATTGAAAAATGTATCAAAACTTCATTGTGACTTCATTGTATGGCTATTTTACATTTTGTTTTTATCCATCCCTCAGTAATGGCTCTGAGTTGTTTTCCCTTATTGGCTGTTAAGAATACTGTTCTGTGCCTGTCCATCCTAACTTCTCAGAAGGCTGAGATCTGAGGATCGTGGCTTGAAGCCAGCCCACACAAGAAAGTCCATTAGACTCAACTTCAAATAACCACCAGAAAAAAAGTAAGGCCAGAAGTGGAACTGTAGAGCAGTAGAGGGCTAGCCTTCAGCATGGAAGTTCCCAGATAGCACACAGGCCCAAGGACTGGTACCAAAATAATAATAATAATAATAATAATAATAATAATAATAATACTGTTACAACATGCTTCCCTGGCTGGAAAATTGTTGGATAAATGCCTGAGATTGGAATTACGGAGTGAGTCAGGGACACAGTAAAGATGGAGTCCACTTTGTGAGGATCGTCTTCACACAGAGCTCGGGCCTGCTGGATAAAACTGATTTTTTTTTTTTTTTTTTGGCCAGTCCTGGGCCTTGGACTCAGGGCCTGAGCACTGTCCCTGGCTTCTCCCCGCTCAAGGCTAGCACTCTGCCACTTGAGCCACAGCGCCGCTTCTGGCCGTTTTCTGTATATGTGGTGCTGGGGAATCGAACCTAGGGCCTCGTGTATCCGAGGCAGGCACTCTTGCCACTAGGCTATATCCCCAGCCCCAAAACTGATTTTTTTGTTGCTGTTGTTAGCAAGTAGACTTGCAAGCTTGTGACTCTAGTGGCAAGTCTTGACACTTGTTGGGACCATAGGAAACTTCATTGCTGAGTCTATGAGGAATTTTTGTTTAGAGAATGTCAGGATCTCATTGTGCAGCCCAGGCAGACGGACCACTCCCTAACCTACTACCTCAGCCTCCCGAGTGAAGGGGATTATAGGCACACACCACTGCTCCCAGCCCTGGGAAATTTGCTAATATGTAATTTCTCACTAAACTGGGTTGGTCCTTTTTCTGCTTTTGCTTGTAGATATGTTGTGTTCTTGCAGATACTACTAAGTTCTTTTTCTCTAAGTAACTGTTTTGTGTCTATTCATACATACAACTTCAATGTTTTTGTACTGCCGTTCAAATTGAGTGTTCTTTTTTCTTTCAATTTTTATCTGAGAAGGCAGCAACTTCATGTATTAACATTGGAGAATCTAACCAAATCAAAAATAATTTTAATTCTCGGGGCTGGGAATATGGCCTAATGGTAAAGTGCTCGCCTCATAGACATGAAGCCCTGGGTTCGATTCCTCAGCACCACATATATAGAAAAGGCTGGAAGTGGTGCTGTGGCTCAAGAGGTAGAGTGCTTGCCTTGAGCAAAAAGAAGCCAGGGACAGTGCTCAGGCCTTGAGTCCAAACCCCAGGACTGGCAACAAAAACAAAACAAATAAACAAGGCATTATCTCATTCCTGTCATAGGATTTTAAAAAATAATAATAATTTTAATTCTTGAGTATTTCTAAAATAATAGCTATCCTTTGAGTCTTGTATGTCAGGCACTGTGCTAGAAACCCTGCACTCCTCACATTATTAGCCTGAGGGTTGGTGGAGTAACTTCCTCTATTGATGTTGGAGAATCTCCAGTAATTGGCCTTGTCCCGCCTCCTTATTTTCTAAAGAAACAACATACTTCTGCTTGCAAAGCAAATGTTCCTAGAGCATTTAGGGACCTCTCATATTTGGAAGAGGGCTTATTAAACATTTTTCTTGATTTTTTTCAATTCAGAATGGTAAGAGAGAAAGGAGTAAAGGAAGGGGAGAAAGTAGCCCAAAGCATCTATTAAGCAAAAATCGGACTTCCATTAACTTTGCTCCCAACCTCTCCTCAAAACTTTCTTCTCCTTGCACCTGTCTTGTCTTGTCCTGTCCATTGAGCACTTCCTACCAGCATTCATCTCTGGTTTTCTATCATATCTTATGCACATGCTGTTACAATACAATATAGTAGATGTCTGTTCTGTGTAGGAAGGTGAATAATAGTATGTTCCCTTTGTGAATTTGAAATAAGTATGGAAATCTCTCTCTCTCTTTGTTTTTGCTTTTCTTTGCAGTCATGGGGCTTGAACTCAGGGCCTGGGTGCTGTCCCTGAGTTCTTTTGCTCAAGTCTAGCACTCTACCACTTGAGCCACAGCTACACTTTTGGTTTTTTGGTGTTTAATTGGAGATAGAGTCTTGGATTCTCCTGCCTCAAATGGCTTTGAACCATGATCAGATCTCAATCTTTGAGTAGCTAGGATGACAGGCGTGAGCCACCAGTGCCTGGCTGAAATCTCTTATTCATTTTGTTGACACCATTCTATTTCATGTAATATACTAGGTCCAGAAAATAAACAGCTAAGTGAAGAGGACTCAAAGGGGTGTAGGGATGTGTGGGGCCCCACCTTGCTTGGCTAAGGGTCAGGCCTGTTTGTTGAGCATTTTATCAAGGGCCCAAAGCTGCCTGCCTCTCATTTCCAGGTCAGAATTTCTTTTTCCTTTTTTTTCCCTCTAGTAATCAAAGTTCAAAGCCCGCAGGGCAAAAATGTCCTTGAGACTCCATCTCCAATTAACTAGCAAAAAAAGCTGGGCTGGAAATATGGCTCAGATGGTAGAGTAGAACCTGTGGGGGGGGGGGGGCAAGTTCAGAGCAAGAATACAGGCAGAGTTCAAGCCTCCAGAACTATCACAAAAATAATTGATTTTCAGCTCACAGCCAACATGATTATCTAGAGCTACAGGTATTTCTCTATAGCTCATCATTTGCAGAGAATCCACTAGTGTGTTCTCTGCTGCTACTCAGTTCACTTAATTTCAGAAAGAAAAGCACAAATTGGCAAAAAACAGGTTTTGGATCTCAAAGTCAAGTACAATAACTTAAAAAAACAAAACTGTGTTAGAGTCTTTTTTTTTTTTTTTGGCCAGTCCTGGGCCTTGGACTCAGGGCCTGAGCACTGTCCCTGGCTTCTTCTTGCTCAAGGCTAGCCACTCTGCCACTTGAGCCACAGCGCTACTTCTGGCCGTTTTCTATATATGTGGTGCTGGGGAATCGAACCCAGGGCCTCATGTATACAAGGCAAGCATTCTTGCCACTAGGTCATCTCCCCAGCCCTGTGTTAGAGTCTTGATCCACATTTCAGTAAAGGATTTCCACCTTGAAGAGAAAGACTTCTCCATTCATAAATTGGGTTTTCTTTCCTTCCTTATTAGACCAAGAGCAGCATTTCATTGTTGGATATTACCACATGTGTAAAATGGGGTTAAAGAAATCACAGGAAGCATCTTCAGTATTCAGCTGTTCTGCCGGTACCGCAGTTCTTCGTGGTTTTTTTTTTGTGTGTGTGTGTGTGTGTGTGTGTGTGTGTGTGTGTGTGTGTTTTAATGTGAACCTGAGGTAGCAGATGTGCCCTTCCATGAATTTCTCTTCAACAGCATAGGAACAAGCAGACCACGCTTGATCACCTGAGGCTCCCCACTCCATGCAGTCTGTTTTTCGAAAGCCCCCTCTCCCCACCAATATCATAATGGTCTCATTCATCCTTCCTAGCCTTGCCGGCTTATCTCTCATCTCTCTCATCTCAGTAACTCATAGCACTGCGTATTCCACACACAGTCCTCTGTTCTGGGGTGCTGTGGTTTGCGATGACTTTTGGTGGGGGCTGTTTGCACTTTTTACCCAGAGTCAGTGGGCTGAGCTCTTGGCTGCCTGCCGCACACACTAGGCAGAGACAGCGTGTCAGGCCACACTGATGCCAGCTGTTGCCGAGCCCCCACCGGGTTCAGTCACATCGCAGCAGCCATTCTTCCCCTCTCAGTTCCCTGGGCCTTCTCCGTTGGTGGGCACTCTGGGTGTAGAGGGTTCTAGGTAACAGATTTCCTACTTCTGCCTGCCTGCTGCCAACCTTGTTTCCTTCATAGAAGAGCAGATCAAGTAGAAGGAATAACAGATGATGATGATCCTCGTCCATTTTGGAATAGCATCTAACCCAACAAATGTTTGAATTTTAGATCTTTTACTCTCTAAGTCTGCTCATCTATGCAAACTACCACTCATATGTCTACATTCATCCATACTCTTAAAATAAGGCTGTAAGAACATAACTAGCTTACAGAAAGAAATGCAGATAGTATGTAGCAAAACGCTAAGGCTCATAGCTATTAAAGTTCAAATGAAAAAAAATTTTAAGGCAGTCAAGAGAAAAATGGTTTTAATGAAATGGTTATTGTCAGGGTTGGTGAGAAGGAAAGCAGGTTTCTGCAGCACAGGTACCAGTGCTAGCCTGCTATCTTTCTGGAGAGAACTGAGAAATATATTCCTTTTTAAAAATTCTTTTTATCCAAGTCCAGAAGTGGACTTGAACAGGGTACCTGATGCTTTTGCTCATTGACTAGTGTTCTGTCAACTGAGCCATGCCTCCAACCCCAAGAAATACATTCCCAAAGACATAAAAATAACCATGCTCCCATGGCTCCCATTTAATCATTCCAGCAGGAATGTGGCTCAAGGCTAACCTGGGCAAAAGAGTTCACTAGACTCCCAACCCCAAAACGCCCAGCAAAAAAGCAGGACTGGAGGTGTGGCTCAAATGATATTGTGCTAAGCATAAGCCCTAAACTCAAACCCCAGTACCACCAAAAAGGGGGGAAACTCAAATATACTTTGGCCCATTGTTTTATTTTTAGTTTTGTTCAGTCTCCAACATGTCTCTTCACACACACACACACACACACACACACACACACACACACACACACACACACACACACACACACAAGAAAGACTGGGAAATTGTGTGTCCTACCAAAAAAAGGCTGAGAAATTGTGTATCCATTTTGGAACAAGAGCCCACAGAAGTTACTGTGGCAGTAATTTTCTGTTTCTCTTCTGACTCTTGCTCATGTTGCCTGGTGCACAGAAGGTGCCCTCCATAGGACCCTGTCACAGCAACTTGTTCCAACCAAACACAAAAACCATGGCATTTCTAGTATGACAGGAAAGTGGTCGGGCCTGCTCCAGAGGCTGAACCAGGCTGGGCTCTGTAACATGATCCACCATCTTAAAGCATGTCTGACCTTCCTGTGTTACCTGAACCTGACAAGCCTCTTGGAGACCGCCATCACTACTCAGGTTCTCAAGTTGGCTCTCCCTTGCCACAATATTCAAGAGGTATAAGTCCATTCCAGTTGACAGAAAAGGGAAGAAACATGAAGCATAGAAAAAGAATTAAAGTATATAATACAAAGGATGGTAGAGGTTAATTCAAATAATGTTACGAAACAGCTTAATTATAAAATTGAACTATCCCATCAGAGACGATCACATTCATTTTTTTAAATGTTTATTATGCTTTAGTGGTTTTTTAGTATACATACCAAAACATAGGATTATAGTTAAAAAGAGAGACCAAAGATATTTGAGGGAAATTCTAACCAAAAGATAGGTATAGCCATATCAATATGAAATACAATAGGTTTCCAAAGCAGTGTTAATAGGAATAAATGCAACTACCTCTTAATGGTAAAAGTCCCAAGTCACCAGGAACATAATTCCAAATTCAAATTGATAATACCTTGAAACATAGGACAGACAGGTGTGTTACCAAGTTATAAAACAAATTGAGGGCTAGGAGTATGACTTAGTGGTAGGGTGATTGTCTAGCATGCATGAAGCTGTGGGTTCAGTTCTTCGGTACCACATACACAGAAAAGCCGAAAGTGGCGCTATTGCTCAAGTGGTAGAGTGCTGGCCTTGAGCGAAAGAAGCTCAGGGACAGTGCCCAGACCCTGAGTTCAAGCCCCAAGACTGGCCAAAAAAGAAAAGTCAACAAGACCATTATTGGATGAAGTACAGTAACAATTTCTCATTAATAGGGGTTGGGAATATGGCCTAGTGGCAAGAGTGCTTGCCTTGTATACATGAAGCCCTGGGTTCGATTCCCCAGCACCACATATATAGAAAATGGCCAGAAGTGGCGCTGTGGCTCAAGTGGCAGATTGCTAGCCTTGAGCAAAAAGAAGCCAGGGACAGTGCTCAGGCCCTGAGCCCAAGGCCCAGGACTGGCAAACAAATAAACAAAGAAACAATTTCTCATTAATAAACAGGCAAGTCAGTAACTATAAGAGATCTGAAGACTATTTGACTAGCAGTCTCTAAGGAGTCTCTACCCAACAGCTAGGGAGTGGCCCTCTGCCCAGCACACAGGGAGTGCTGGAGCACTTCCTCTCCTGCCCAGCTTGTGGAAAGTCTCACCAGTGCTCATTCCAGTATTCTTAACGTACAGTAAGACTTGCAGCTCTGTGTGATTCCCCCACTCCCCTCGTAGGAGGAGAAGTGTTCAAGCTTCAAAATCACACAAGTCTGAAAGGAGAGGGGTGTCATAAAGGCAGCTTTTCTTTTTCTGAGAAAAAATAGACATGTACTACAGAACTATTTGAAATTCCCCATTCACAGTATAAAGCTTAAGGGTAGATAGAATTTTTACGTTTATGAGTATTTGTCTGATTCTGCCTCTTCTTAGCATGGGTAATCTTTATGTGACATATAAAGTGATCTGATGGCCTTATTCGGTCTTTATTTTCTATTCATCAAAGATTTTCCCATGTAGGTTATTGGACATTTACTGTAGCACTATCTAATTTTGAAAGCTGTAAATGGGGCTGGGAATGTGGCTTAGTGATGGAGTGCTTTCCTAGTTCCTAAGTTCTCATAAACAGAAAAATCCAGAAGTGGCACTGTGACTCAAGTGGTGGAGTGCTAGCCTTGAGCAAAAAAAAACTCAGGGACAGTGCCCAGGCTCTGAGTTCAAGCCCCAGGACTGTCAAAAAAACCTAAACAACTAAATAAATTTATACTTTCATCTTGAAACAAGCCTGCTAGTTTGTTTATAAAAGCAAAAATGGAGAGGGAGGCAGGAGTAATTTCAAGTTAAACTATTTTGTACCTAGTGACTTTATGGTGCATTCACTTGAGATACTGACTCAAATTCAGTACAAATTCAGCTATTCATTGCTGCTATTAAAATAAAAGCACCCTCAGTGTCCTTTGTTCTTAAATTTTCAGTAGATAAATGGATATAGGGACACAAGACCACACTGTAACAAATAAAGTTGATTTCTGAAGCATATAAATTGACATCGTTCTACCCTTAAAGAGTTGATCTTAAAGAAAATAGAAGGCCTGACGTCCTGTGGGTCATCTGTATTTGAGTGGCCTTCCCCATCTTAACCACCCAGAACCATTGTCTGAGGAAATGGAATCACTAGATTGACATGACCATGTCCATCAAAACTATAAATAGGTGACACAAAAAAAAATTTTTTTTTTGGTCAGTCCTGGGGCTTGGGACTCAAGCCACTGTCCCTGGCTTCTTTTTGCTTAAGGCTAGCACTCTACCTCTTGAGCCACAGCATCACTTCCAGCTTTTTCTGTTTATGTGGTGCTGAGGAATTGAACCTAGGCCTTCGTGCATGCTAGGCAAGCACTCTACCACTAAGCCTCATTCCCAGCCCAAGTGCCATGATTTTGAGTCTTTAACTCCCATGCAAGAGTTTTTTTGGTCTCTATTTCTTCCTACTTTTTTACCCTGTTATATACTAACTGTAACTAGCTATAACTTATATAGCTAGTTATGGAGTGGACTTGATTATAACTCTTGAGTAATGTGGTAAGGGAAAGCCAACCTGAGCACCTGAGTAGTGATGGCGGTCTCCTAGAGGCTTGTCAGGGTCAGGTAACACAGGGAGGTCAGACATGCTTTAAGATGATGGATCATGTTACAGAGCTATAACTTTATATATAACTGCTATATACTAACTATAACTTTTTTAAAAAGTTGATCTTAAGAGTATGGCTGAACATCTCCATATCAGTGTAAAGTCAGCAAATAGGCATTAGAGAATCTTTTAAGAGAAGAGTAAACATGAAGGCAGGACACTTGCACAGACATATACAGTTGAAATATACAGTTTTCTACAAGTGAAAAACTTAGAGTGAGGACAAGGTGGAGTAGCTAATTGGCTCGAGATTTAGAAACCATTGCTCATCTGAGCAGAAAGTACACTGCAGACCCCACTAAGGAAGTCGGGTCTAGGTGAACAGACTGTTGAAACATTGACAGAGGGAGGATTACCTAAACCTGGCACAAAGCATCACAAGCCATCCCAGAGAATTAGCATAAAGTTTGTGGTGATAAATTAAGGATTTCCTTTTCTCCCTGTGGTTTCCACCGGAACAGGTTATGTCACGAACAAGAAGACAATTGGGGTATCTATCATTAATGGACCCATGTTCCCAATTCAGGTCCAAAAGAGAGCTCTGTTACTCAGTGGGTAGCAGAAACACTCCTCTGTGTGTGTAGCCTTTTTGAAATGAGGATTTTTTTTTAATGAGTTACATATTGCAAAATGTACAGATCTTCAGTGTATGACTTGAATACATGGGGAGGGGGCAGAACTGGAGATTTTTTTTTTATTTTTTGTCTGCATTCAAGGTACTACATATTGGGTAAGTTCCGTGTATTTATTTATTTATTTTTATTTTTTAATTTTTTGCCAGTCCTGGGCTTGAACTCAGGGCCTGAGCACTGTCCCTAGCTTCTTTTTCTGCTCAAGGCTAGCACTCTGCCTCTTGAACCACAGTGCCACTTCTGGCCATTTTCTATATATGTGGTGCTGGGGAATCAAACCCAGGGCTTCATGTATATGAGGCATGCACTCTTGCCACTAGGCCATATTCCCAGCCCCAGAACTGGAGATTTAATGCAGGATTTCACTTTTTTTTTTGCCAGTCCTGGGGCTTGGACTCAGGGCCTGGGCATTGTCCCTGGCTTCTTTTTGTTCAAGGCTAGCACTCTACCACTTTGAGCCACAGCTCCACTTCCGGTTTTCTGGTGGTTATTTGGAGATAAGCGTCTCAATGGACTTTTCTGCCTGGGCTGGCTTTGAACCCTAACCCTCAGATCTCAGCTTACTGAGTAGCTAGGATTACCTGTGTGAGCTACTAGCACCTGGCAGCTTTTTGTTTTCTGTGAAGTAAATTCTATAATTGTTTTTCATTTATAAACTTTCTTGAGGTTTCCATATAGTCAAAGTCCAGGTTTCCCTGGTGTTCTTCCTCCTGGAATGTTCTTTTCCAGGCCTGTGGGCATACTTGTAAATGGAGCTGCTAGCTTTCAGCTTTATCGATAAGAGTAGAATCTTTTTTCCATTCTGGTTTTTGACAGATTCTGGCCAATATATTGTTATTGTATTGACATTGAAAGAAATATGCTCATCTTATGAGATCACTGTTGCCATTTGTGTTGCATATTAATTCCTTTAACTTCTCCAAGTCATGTTTATAACTACTGTACTAGTGTACACCAGTCCAATCAAGCACGGGGCGCTGGAGTCCCTCCTTCCAAGTCGAAAAAGGGGCAGACACCTGGAGGAGCTCAGTTTGTTGGCCTGGAACTATACAAACGACTTAAGGAATTTTTGAAGAATTACTTGACAAATCTTCTTAAGGTAAGATTATTTATTGCTCTATTGAGCGTAGGATAAGATGTTTAAAAAGTCGCCATTCTTGTACCTTAAAAGCTAAACGTTTCATGTGACTTGATCACTGCTTCCCTTGAACATGTACTTGGAGATGGTTGAATATTGCTTAGTGTTTTACCTATAATGAAGAAAAACCATATACCATATTCTGTTCTTTTACTTTGTGAAATTAGACACTTTTGATAACTTTACATAGTATTATTTTTTTCTTCTTAGCTAATTTATATCTGATGTTAAGGTCGATGAGTCTTCTCATTTAGTGCATATAATTGTATACTCAGATTACTCTTACTTTGAGTCCAATGTATTTGTTCTTCAAGATACATCAATAAGGACATATAGCTCAATTATAGCGCACTTACCCAGCAGGTTCAAGGCCCTGAGTTTCATCCTTCCCCTGCACTGTCCCTCTCTCCAAAAATCAAGTGTAAAAGAAATGCCAAGATTATGTAGATTTTAGCCATTGTGTTGTCAGATGTCATACAGCTGCTTTATGAAGAATATTTCAAATGGCGACCATAAACTAGTTTGCATGTCACGACACATATCCGTGTCCTTTGAGTCGGAGCCTTTGCTCGGGCAGCAGGAGGGCTCTTTTCCCTTTTCTTCAGTCTCCATGCTCTAGCAAAGGCAATGTGATTCTTGACACCAGCCACTGGTGGGCAGGTAACTCCTTCATCTATGCTGTGCATGCTAGGCAGTGAGCAAAGACTTCTCTCAAGTTCTTCAGTGACTCTTCGCTGTGTATGGCCAAAATCATTTTATTTCATTTTATTTTTGCCAGTCCTAGGGGGCTTGATCTTAATCTCTGGGCCTGGGCACTGTCCTGATCTTTTTGCTACCACTTGAGCCACAGCACCACTCCCAGCCTTTTCTGAGTAGTGTATTGGAGATAAGTGTCTCACAGACTTTGCTGCCCAAGCTGGCTTTGAACCATGATCCTCAGATCTCAGCCTCCTCAGTAGCTAGGATTGATTATAGGCATGAGCCACCCGTACCCAGCATGGCAGAAATTTTTTACAAAGAAAATATGCAAAAATTTTGTCATGCTGAAGATTGCTTTCCTTAATTATTTTATAACCTAATTAGGAACACATTATCCTAACAGACCATAATTGATTGGCACAAATTGTGGTTTGTGTAATATAACTTCCATGTTCCTCAGTGTTTATGAAGCAGCCATTTTGTCCACAATGTCCTTGGTATTTGCAGCACCTTATTATTGCTTGGTACCAAAGTGAAGGAAAAGTGCATTGTGCTGTATAAAAAACGAGATTGCCAGAGCTAGGTAGGTGCCTACAATCCAAGCTACTCAGGAGGTTGAGATCTGAGGATCATGGTTCAAAGCCAGCCCGGGCAGAGAAGTCTGTGAGAGTTTTATCTCCAGTTAGCCACCAAAAAAGCTGAAAGTTGAGATGTGGTTCAAGTGGTAAAGCGCTAGCTGTGGGCAAAAGAAATTCAGAGACTGAGTTCAAGCACCAGGACTGGCACAAAAAATAATTAAAAATGAAAACATGAGATAGCCAGGCCATCAATGATGTGTTTGCATTTTTTGAAAACTCTATACCATCTATCATCTAGAATAGTTTGGCTTTACATCTTAAAGATTTCATGATATTCAAATGAACAAAAAAATTGTGTTTAGACATGATCATATCTTTTTTTTTTTTTTTTTTTTTTTTGGCCAGTCCTGGGCCTTGGACTCCGGGCCTGAGCACTGTCCCTGGTTTCTTCCCGCTCAAGGCTAGCACTCTGCCACTTGAGCCACAGCGCCGCTTCTGGCCGTTTTCTGTATATGTGGTGCTGGGGAAGCGAACCCAGGGCCTCGTGTATCCGAGGCAGGCACTCTTGCCTCTAGGCTATATCCCCAGCCCTAGACATGATCATATCTTGACATGAGTGGTTGAGTCACTTGAGGACCTGATTTGTGGAGCTTCAATTCTGCAGACCTTTGGCTCTTTTTTATTTTTTTAATTATTTTCTATTTTTGTTGGTTGTGGGGCTTGGACTCAGGGCCTGAATGCTGTGCTGTCCCTGAACTTTTTCACTCAAGGTTAGTGCTTTACCACTTTGAGCCACACATACACTTGCATTTTTGGTGGTCACTTAGAGATAAGAGTCTTAGGGACTTTATGGACTTTTCTGCCTGAGCTGGCTTTGAACTGAGATATTCAGATCTCAGCCTCCTGAGTAGCAAGGATTATAGGTCTGATCCATTAGCGCCTGCCTGTCTGTGGCTCTTCTGGAAATCAAGGAAGCTTGAGAGACATGCAGCTCCTACCAGCTTTTCCTGCCTTCTCTTGCAGCGTGTGTTACAGCACCTGTGAAATGAAAGAAGTATTTTTAAAGTCAGGACACACTTTGTAGATGCCATTAATACCTAGGAAAAGTTTCCAGCTCATTTCCTCCATGTAGAAATTTGAGGTTTAATTATAGAAATCTCAATAAACATGATCTTAATGAATGTAATTTTTTACGATGTTATTAGTACCATTGTATTCATTTTGTTTTTGTAAAATGCAACTGACCAACAGGCATATCTTTTATGATTTTCAATCAACTTAGCTGGGTGATTAAATTGTACTAAATTATTAGTAAGACAGTAAGCTTTTAAGCTGGGAAATCAGCAAAAGTAGAGATGATTTTGAAGTGAATTTTTTTATAAAAAGAAACTCTCCTGTTAGTCTAAAAGTTCAGGGTACATTTCATGAGTGTATATGCATGTTTAATGGCATGAATTTGATGTGAAAGAGTTCTTTGTTGTGCAGTTGTCAGAATTCAACTAGCATAGTTTTATTCAAAGTAAGTTAAGGAACCCACCTGTGATCATTTATATCAGTGTCTTTTGATATAATAGATTTTTTTTGTTAACTTTTATCTTTAAGGTTTTATGTGATAAAGTTATTACTGCTTTCGTGTTCTTGTTTTTAGGATGGAGAGGATTTGATGGATGAGAGTGTACTCAAGTTCTACACCCAGCAGTGGGAAGACTACCGATTCTCCAGCAAAGTGCTGAATGGAATCTGTGCCTACCTCAATAGACATTGGGTCCGCCGTGAATGTGATGAAGGACGGAAAGGAATATATGAAATCTATTCAGTAAGCTTCATTTTTTTAGTAATTCAGATGTGAGTTTCTTAATGACATATTATCTTTCAGTAAAGGGATCTAAGCCATTGTTCCACTGTTTTCATAGTAATTATCAATAAATGACCATTAAATATTTGGGGCTAGGAAAGTAGAAGGCTGAAAATTTGCCCCATCCCCACCCCCCATTTTAGTGTGTGAAGCTTGAACTCAGGGCCTGGGTGCTGTCCCTGAGCTTTTTTGCTTGAGGCTAGCGCTCTACCCCTTTGAGCCACAGCACCACTTCCAGTTTTCTGGTGGTTAATTGGAATCTCATGACTTTCCTGCCTGGGCTGTCTTTGAACCAGGATACTCAGATCTCGGCCTCCCGAGTAGCTAGGATTAGAGGGGTGAGCCACCAGCTCCTGGTTTAACTTACTGACCCACCACCCCACATCCCAGTGGAGTCTGAATTTAGGGTCTTGTGCTTACCAAGCAGTTTCTCTACCACTTGAGCCACACTCTAGCCCTCTATTTTTTGAATAGCATCTTCACTTTTTGACCTAGCCAGCCTGGACCACTATCTTACTTACTATTCATACTTCCCATGGAGCTGGGATGACAGGCCTGTATCACAGAGCCTAGCATTTTATTCATTGAGGTGGGGGGTCTCATAACTTTTTTTGCCTGCCGACCTTGAACTTCTGTCTTCCTGATCTCAGTTTCCCAAGTAGCTAGGCCTGGCCTAACATGTTGTTTATATTTATATCCACACCACCTAGAGGCATTTTTCATGTACTTACATACTTTCAACAAAACTTTATAGGTCTATTTTTTTATTTGAAGTTTTTATGTTTCCCTTTTTTAAAAGTATTTTTACAGTTGACAAAAATATTCTACATTTATCACCTATAGCATGTTTTGAAATGTTTGTTTCGATTGGCAAGTGTGCTTCTGCTTGGCTTTTCCATGTACAGATGCCGTCTTGAGGCTGAGTTGGCCAGCCGGCATGGTTCGGTTGGTTCCCTTTGAGGACCCCATTTTTGACCTGAAGTACTGTGTTTACCCAACAGCAGCCATAGACTCCAGAAGTCTTTCTTTTTGCATACTTCATCCCAGCCAACTAAGATTTAAGTGGTCTACTTCCAAAACACACGCTCTCTACATCCTTAGATGCTGTGGCTGCTTTTAGAAACGCCACCTAAGTTCAGCGTCTCCACCTAGAAAGGGTTCCACAGGGGGCCTGCAGAGCAGCACAGTGTACATAGTACGTGGGATAGTGCCAGCCTCCAGATGCGCTCCTTTGTCATAAAATCACCTCACAACAAATTAGGAAATGTGCCCCTCCCCCATGACACTAGAGCTTCTAACTATAGAAGATTGCTTGTTTTCCTCTAATTAACCAGAGGACGTAAGTTAAATTTCATTCTTAATTTACTAATGGGTTTCAGCAAGACTTTACCCACCCACCCCCCCCCAACAACTGGTTATGAAATGTCTTGGGTTTACTCTTAGTCCTGCTTTCTCACTCTGCCTGGCTTCTTTGAAAGTGACAAATTATCCAGAGTCAAATTACCTGTGTGGAAGGTGGTCATGACTGAGGAGGGAGGTTATTTTTAAAGTATACTAGTTCTTTGTTAGAAGTCAGTGGCATTATGACATTTTCCCTGCTGCCTCACTCCTGTCTGAGGGGGCTGAAGAGTACAGGGGTAGCAGCGGAGACTGTCTAGGTTAAGAGGGGACTTCGGGGCACCGCCCCCCACCCTCACCCCCCAGGTGGCTCTGTCCTGCAGAACAAGGCTCCTGCAGCACCTTCCAAACATCATAGCACAGAATTTGTCTTAATATTATAGTCTTGGGCTATACATGGCTTTATGTTGAAATTCTGCATCCATGCTGTTTCAGTGGTTATATCATTTTGAAAGTTCCTTATAAAATATAAAATTTACATATAGTCTTTTCAGAAGGGTGTATACCTTATAAACCCAGTTTTATCTCTAGTTAAATTTAGGAAATATAAGACTGGTGACACTTAGGCTTAAATGATTTTCTCAGAAGTTAGGTTTTTTTTTGTTTTTTTGCCAGTCCTGGGGCTTGAACTTGGGGTCTAGGCACTGTCCCAAGGGTCCAAAAGAGGCTCAAGGCTAGCTATCACAACACTACTTCCGGCTTTTTCTGTTTATGTGGCACTGAGGAATCGAACCCAGGGCTTCATGTATGCGAGGCAAGCACTGTAAGCCACATTCACAGCCCCCGATTATTTTTTGCTAAACTTAAAAACTTGAATATTATTTGACACATTCTTTTCCCAGCAGTTTCAAAGTCATGTTTAAACTAAACATGGTCATGCACTTCTGTAATTCTAGTGCTCCACAGACTGAGGCAGAAAATCATGAATATGAGGTCAGCTTGGGCTACATAGCAAGTCCCTGCCTGTCACAAACAAATTACCTAATTAATTAATTAATGGGGAAATTGTGTATAAATTCTAACACTTTCTTTTAGAGAACTTTTTTTTTTTTTTGGCCAGTCCTGGGGTTTGGGACTCAGGGCCTGAGCACTGTCCCTGGCTTCCTTTTGCTCAAGGCTAGCACTCTGCCACTTGAGCCACAGTGCCTCTTGGCTTTTTCTGTTTATGTGGTGCTGAGGAATTGAACCCAGGGTTTCATGCATGCTAGGCAAGCATTCTACCACTAAGCCATATTCCCAGCGCTAGAGAACATTTTTATAATAATTAGTCTTGGCATTCCTCCTATAGGAAGTTTAGGGAAGTGGGAAAAATACAGCATGTCATATTCAGTTTATAAATGTATGTCTCACACATACGCACAAACACAAGTACATTGGGAAGTCTGAATAATTTATGTACAATACTGTACACATTTAAAGAGTGGTTTACATTTACTTGTATACGCTTGAAGCCTTATACAAGTGTAGAAGGACTTTGCAGGACTTGAAATGTTTTATAACCTATGATTTCTCTTGCTGAGTTTTAAGAAACTATGATAATAAATGAAATTAGTTGTTATCAAGTGTTTTGCCTCAAAAATTAAATTTGTTTGGCCCAGGGAACAAATTTATAGATGAATCTTCTTTTCTCCTTTAAGCTGATAGAAAGGTTCTTCTTAAATCAAAGGGTTTTTTTGTATCTTAACTGTGAGCTGATAAAAGAAAAGTATGAGCTGATAAACACCTATGCTTCTATACTACTTGAAGTAGTCAACCTCAAGACTGGCACTATGATGATGATACATTTTACTTTTATAAAATTTAGGATTTAAACCAGGCGCTGGTGGCTCACACCTGTAATCCTCGCCACTCAGGAGGCTCAAATCTGAGGGTCACGGCTTGAAGCCAGCCTGGGCAGGAAACTTCCATGAGACTCTTATCTCCAATAAATTACTCAAAAAACAAATAAAACTACAAGACACCATGTTGAAAATGAACTATACAACTTGCGGGTGGAATGGGAGGGAAAAACTGGGAGAGAGCAAGGGAAGGGGAAGCACTGTGCAAAAGGAAATATATTCTTTGCCTGACTTACATAATGCTTCTGCTTAATAAAGGTTTTTTAATTAAAAAAAATAAAACTACAAAACAAACAAAACCCAGAGGTGGCTCTGTGGCTCAAGTGGTAGAGTGCGTGGGACAGAGCCCAGGCCCAGTGTGTAAGCCCCCAGGACCAGCAAAAATAAATAAACAGGATTTGCGTTATTTTCTATTAGTCTTGGGAAAAACATAGATTTTAATACTTCTCTCTTTTCATCCAGCTTGCATTGGTGACCTGGAGAGATTGTCTGTTCAGGCCATTGAATAAACAGGTACCTACTTGTGTGCATGTGTGCATTCATGTGTGTGTGCATGGGTGTGTTCCCATATGCACTTGTCCATGCCTGCATGCCTCTGTGTGTACATGTGAAAGAGGCTGTATTTTATTAGAATCCCTTCCCACTTTCATCACCGAGCCTTCATCTTCCTCCAATCTCTGGAATGTTTGAGGGCTATGTAGCCATTGTGTTCTGCAATCTCTAATATCTTACATCTGCTTATATATTTTTTTTCTAAAGGTAACAAATGCTGTTTTAAAACTGATTGAAAAGGAAAGAAATGGTGAAACCATCAATACAAGGCTGATTAGTGGAGTTGTACAATCTTACGGTAAATCATTTTCCTTTAATTTGCTCAGTATTCATATCACATGGAAATTATAATAATGCCCTAATATATTTATGTTAAAAACATTTTACTAGTATTTGCTAGCATTTCCAAAGGTACCTATCATTTTCTTTAGGTCAGTGATTTTATTAGATTTTGTCCATCATAAAAGTTGTTTTAACCCTGTGCCTTAAGGACATTTTTAATGAAAAAGAAATTTGAATTCTTTTCTGGTCTCATATAAACTATGATAGAGTTGTTAATCAGATCTATATCAGCTTGAAAAATTGAGATTGTATTTCCTTGAAAGCTTAAAATGAAAAAAATTTAACTAGTTTTGGAAATGTATAAGTTCTCTGAATGAACTTCATGATAATTTTGAAGATACCTGGCCATAAATCAGAATTATTTGTGTTTAATACATCTTGAATTTTTTTCTTTTACTGAAATAAGTGTACCTTAATACTAGTGGCTAAGAGTGACCTTGTACCCTCCATTTCACATTGATCTTTTTACACATAACTAAATGAATGCTACACCTAAGTATTTTCTGTGAAATATAACAAAAAATAGGGTAATTGAAATATAGCTCATATTTATTTCTAGTGGAATTGGGGCTGAATGAAGATGATGCATTTGCAAAGGGCCCTACGTTAACAGTGTATAAAGAATCCTTTGAATCTCAATTTTTGGCTGACACAGAGAGATTTTATACCAGAGAGAGTACTGAATTCTTGCAGCAGAACCCAGTTACTGAATATATGAAAAAGGTAAGCTTAACTATAGTACCTAAAGTAGACGTAAGTTGAGTCGTTATTGCTCCTGGACGCGCTGTCAGGCAGCGTCCTTAGCAAGCACAGGCACTTCTCTCCTTCAGGGAACCGTTATAAGCTGTTCTGGTAATCACAACTGAGTGTTCCTTTGGCCATCCTAGTGATAAACTCTTGGTAGCTGCATGCCTTCTGTATTTTGAAGTGTCTTTTCTGGAATGTGGATCTGTGCCTAATGGGTGTCAGTGAGAATGTTAAGAAACAGTTTGTAGTAAGGGACAGGGCCTTTTGCAACAGAAGGACCTAAATGCTGATTTGGGAGAAAAAAAGATCCAAGATGGATCTTTCTAGCTGATGCTCCCAGGAAGTTCTAGAAGGGGTGGTTATTTGTTCTTTCCTAAAAATTGAAGTGTTCTGGATATAGGCTGGGGAATGACCAGAAATCAGCAAACTTTCTTTTCCACAGAGTCAGGTAGTAAATAGGTTAGGCTTTGCTAGCTATGTTTGCTTTCTGTTAAAGCTCTTCCTCTCTGTCATGAGATAAAAGTTTATTTTCAGAATCAAATTAGGCAGTAGCAGGATTTGACCTACAGGCTAGAGTTTGCTGACCCCCGACCTAGAAGTACTAGATATCCAGGTAATCTGAGTCATGCTAAGTCTGATATCTGCTGTTCCCTTTCTTTCCTACCCCTTTGTAGATCTAGTGAATCAGCTGCAGAGATAGAAAGTAAAAGCACCCGATCTGCTCTTGTTGAATAAAATCTACCCAGTTTGTGATATGGGAGACAATGTTTGTAAGTAGGGCTTTCAAGTTTAAAGTGAAAGTCCTCTACAAATTTCAATATCTCAAAATCCGACAAAAAGGGAATTATATTTAGAATAGTAATAGTTAATTTGTCTATATTTTGGGTTGATTTTGCATGCTGACTGAAACCTAAGAAGCTCATTCAGAGTTTCAGACAAATGCCTCACAAATAAGACTTTTCAAACCTCATCTGCTGTGAATCGTAGCACCTATGTTCTGTAGAACAGGTTTCTCGTTGAACTCTACCATCAATGGTGATTCTTTTAAACTGTGTTTTTAAAGTGGAACTTCTGTCAGGGCCCTTGCCCGTCTGTAGAGTTCCTCTTCTGTTGTGGCCTTCATTCTCTCTTGCCCATGGTGTGGAAGGGGTAGCACGCTGTGAGGGCCACAGCTTGTTTTATACGGAGCGATGTGATTACTCCCGAAGCAGGGAGGCAGATAGGGAGCAGCGATGTCCAGTGCACTTAAGGAATGCTTCCTATCCCCCCCCCTCTTTTTTTTTTGCCAGTCCTGGGGCTTGAACTCAGGGCCTGAGCACTGTCCCTGAGCTTCTTTTGCTCAAGGCTAGCACTCTGTCACTTGAGCCACAGCGCCATTTACGGCCTTTTCTGTTTATGTGGTGCTGAGGAATTGAGCCCAGGGCTTTGAGCATGCTAGGCAAGCACTCTACCACTAAGCCACATTCCCAGCCCCCAAATACATTTCTTGCTAGAGGAATTTTAGGTTTGTCCGACATCCACTTAGCTCATACCAATCCCATTGTGCAGGGAAGCTACAAGAATAAAACCAGAATTTAACCACAGAAACTTCTCATATTTTTTAGTCGTTCATCTCAAGCTAGATTGTGAGCCCAGTTTTAAAACTTCATCTCATCATTTATTATTCTTTTCCTCAATGTTCTCACTTGTAAAGGGGGAATAATACAGGATAGCAATGAAAATTGAATGAACTAATTTTGAAATAATCGAACATGAGATGTAAAGGTGTGGTGTGTGTGTGTGTGTGTGTGTGTGTGTGTGTGTGTGTGTGTGTGTGTGTGTGAAGATATACAAGCAAGTGTATGACAAAAATAAACCTGATGGGAAGGTTTGTTCTTAGACATACCCACCTCACAGAGCTTCCGTTGTGGTGCCAACTTTCAATTCAATAATTTAAGGAAAAGTTATGCCTATCAAAACACACAAATAGAAAGCCAAGCCCATGAATAGTGCTGTGATAGTAAACCCTTAGGAAGCATCTTGCTTGCTTTCCCCAGCAGTTTGGGTTAATCTTCACATCCCCTAGGATCTCTATTAACTTTGCTGTTGCTGGAAATACTTTAGTGGAAACATGAAAGTCTTTGACCCATCTTTGTGAGGATGGATTTGATGACTGGACACTGCAAGTCATTTTATTAAAATATACCATTTCCTGTGACTGAGATTAATCTGAGCTCTAAAAATTGTGTGACTATTCTAGTGTCCTAGTGTTTTGTTTTGTTTTAACTTCAGAAATAAAATGCTAGCCAGGTGCTGGTGGTTCATACCTGTAATCCTAAGCTACTCAGATCAAGGTTGAAGACAGCCTAGGCAGTAAAATCCATGAGACTCTTATCTCCAATTACCCACCAGAAAACTAGAAGCGGAGCTGTGGCGCAAAGTGATAGAGCTGTAGCCTTGAGCACAAAAGCTCAGGGACAGTGCCCAAGCCCAGAGTTCAAGCCCCCCAAAATAAATAAGTAAATAAAATGCTGACCCTTTGGGGACCTGTTCTTTTATTTTTATTGGGAACTGATTAAAATAGAATTTATTAGGGGGGAAGTCCTTAATAAATTAAAATTAAGTTATTAATTTAGTCATTTGAATTGGTCTTGGTGTTCTGATAGTCATTATTTGGAATCAGTAAAGATCATAAATGGCTATCCTTTCTAAAACCTAATGACAACACTCAGGACTTGGGTTTCTTTACCAATCAATATATGAAATAAGCTACGTTGGAGGCCCTTCTGGCCACCATGGCTCCCTCACCATGTAGGTACCTGCTTCTTCCCTCCTGCTGCTCGCCCGCCCTCTTCAGGAAAGATCTAGAGAGGACAACTACTTTCTCTAGCTAAAAAGGCAGAAAGCCAGTAGCACTCGAGTGAATCAGCAGTGACACCAACGTGCTAATCTTTCCTCTTGGGGAAGGATGCAGGTTTGTTTTGCTGCTCAGAGTGATAGTCTTCCAAGAAACCAGTGTAACGTGAAGCAGAAAGTAATGCTACTTGGTCTGCATGTTCCATCTCATCAACTTCTGCCCTTGAGGTAACAGGTTGGATGAAACACAGGAATGCAGCAGCAGATGTCAACATACAACTTGTGGGTTCATGCTCATAAGGATTCTTGGAAGAGATACAAAAATGCACATTAATTTTAGACGTTTTAAAAAATATGAATGATATAAACATGCAAGTCTTGGGGCACTGTTAGCAGTTATGGGTGTGAAGCAGCTTGGGATGGGGCTATCGGCTTTTTTGTAACCTTTTCATTAATGATTTGTTAGCATATATAACTTAGTTTAGCGCCTTTTATGTTTTTGCTTTGTTTTGGTTTTGGTACTGGGGCGTGAACTCAGGATCTTGTTCTTGCCAAGTAGACAGACACTCTGCCACTTGGGTCATGCCCCCAGCCCAGCACATTTTAATCTTATAAATTAATTTTACTTGTTACTGGTTTTTTGCCAGTCCTGGGGCTTGAACTCAGGGCCTGAGCACTGTCCCTGGCTTCTTTTAGCTCAAGGCTAGCACTCTACCACTTGAGCCATAGCCACTTCCAACTTATTCTGTTTATGTGATGTTGAGGAATCGAGCCCAGGGCTTCATGCATGCTAGGCAAGCACTCAACCACTAGGCTACATTCCCAGCCCTTTACTTGAAATTTAATGAATTCAAGGTTTTTATTATAGATTTATAAATTACTCCCTTTCTCTTGTTTTCATTTGGATATGTGCATGTTGACTTGTTAGAGACCATTGCATAGGAAGGTTGCTGGGCTTTTGATATACACTGTAGATGCAATCCAGGTTTATTTTCTTGGTGAGCCCTTTCTGTAGAGTGTGTAATTAGACAACAGCCTCTTTTGGTGGTGCAGCAACTGACCACGGTTAATTTTGATGATGCAAACATTGCCTACTTAGTTGCTTATGTTTTCTTGACTACCAAGTATAACTTTGTTTACAACTAAATTTTTCCAATATATCTAAAATTATACCAAATCTGAAAATCATTTTGGAGAGTTGGAGTTTTTACAATCCAAAATATATAATTTTTATCTATCTTTGTTCAGACCACCTGGATAATTTTAGTTTATCAGTGAAATTTCTATCTTGCTTTGGTGATTTAGTGGTTCCTAAGTGACTCTTCACACATTCATTTTTGTGATGGATTCTAACACATACTGACATTTGATCACTTTACTGCTATATTAAATTGCATATTTTTCTGTCTGCCATGGAGGGTAACACAAAAAGTTGAGATGTATAAATAACCCAGTAGATTTCAGATGTACATATTCAGTGATTGGCAATAGTTTTGTTGTTGTTGTTACTAAGGCCTCTTCCCTGCTAGTCATTTCTAGGACTATGTTGAGGTGATCCTTGACTTGAGGCCTCTTTCCATCGGAGGTAGAGCCTTGTAATGAGGTGTCCATACATAGAGAGCTTCCGGGTTTCTCAGAGGGTCAGGAGGTATGCTGTCCCCTGAGGATGAAGTATCATCACTTACGTGAAGGAAAAAGTGTTAACGATGTTTGAACTGGTTACGATAACATTTTAAGGAAGAATTGAAGCATATAAATTGCAGAGAGAAAATGGAGCATATCAATGGCTATTTAAATATGGTTAGCCTTTACCCTAAAATCAGAAAGCCTCATGCCTTTTTTTTCCTGAATCCTATTTTATTGGAGCAGATATATGAACTGAGTTTGCTGTTATTCACATAATTTTCTGTAGGCAGAGGCTCGTCTGCTTGAGGAACAGCGAAGAGTTCAGGTTTATCTTCATGAGAGCACACAGGATGAATTAGCAAGGAAATGTGAACAGGTCCTCATTGAAAAACACTTGGAGATTTTCCACACAGAGTTTCAGAATTTGCTGGATGCTGACAAGAATGAAGGTAAGCCACTAAGACTCCTCTTACACTCTTTATAATCTCAAGTGTGGGAGTCATTTGAAATTCCTGGAGTTTGCACCTCCAGTGCTAGCATTTTCTGTTTAAAAAAAAAAAAAAAAAAAAAGCCTGATATGGGCCTTGTTACATAGTTACTTCAGATTTCTTTCTTTTTTTTTTTTTTTTTTTGGCCAGTCCTGGGCCTTGGACTCAGGGCCTGAGCACTGTCCCTGGCTTCTTCCCACTCAAGCTAGCACTCTGCCACCTGAGCCACAGCGCCCCTTCTGGCCGTTTTCCATATATGTGGTGCTGGGGAATCGAACCAAGAGCTTCGTGTGTAGGAGGCAAGCGCTCTTGCCACTAGGCCATATTCCCAGCCCCGTTACTTCAGATTTCTGATTTTTTTTTTTGTTTTTGTTTTTGTTTTGTAAGTTACGGGGCTTGACTCAGGGACTAGGTGCTGTCCCTGAGCTTTTTGCTCAAGGCTAGCACTCTGCCGTTGTTTTGAGCCACTTTTTAGGTGGTTAATTGGAGATAAGAGTCTCACAGACTTTCTTGCCCAGGCTGGCCTCCAACTATGATGATCAGATCTCAGCCTCCTGGGTACCTAGGATTACTGGCGTAAGCCACCAATGCCGCGGGGTGAACAACTCCGGAAAAACATCTTTCTGATTTAATTTGGATTATATAATTTGTTCCATACACTTTAGTGTTAAATTATTTCACCCATAACGTTTCTCTGAGTATTTCTCCTTTGAAAGCTCTCTGAGATAGAAGAACACTTCTGTTTTACAGCATAAAGAACCTCAATGAAAGCTGTTGATCAGCAGAGGAGAGGGCAGGGAAAGAAACAGGCTCTATGGACGGAGTGTTACTGTCAGAAGGGTCTTAGGGCTAACAAGGAGGTTGATTATGGTTAGGATACTTTGTTTCCATTTATGAAGATAGACTAAAGAAAGCTGTTGAAGGATTGAGAAAGGAGGAAAAGAGAAAAGGGAAAGTGGTAGAGGGGTTGAAATGGATTGAAATACATTGCAAAGGTGTGGGAATGGATAACTAATATAAACTAATGATAATATAATCTTTTAAATTTCCTTTAATTGCTTTCTCTTAATTCTTAGGAACCAAACAATCATTGATGTTTGGATTTGGGGGTTTTTATGTTGAACCTTGGAGGGCCCTTTTGTGCCATGTTTGGAATAGTTGAAATAACTGCCTATATTCTCCTTAAGTATATTCATTTTTTGAGGTTCATTGTTTATTTAATAAATTTTATTGACAGGGTGACATACAGAGGGGGTACAGTTACACAATAAGGTAGTGAGTACATTTCCCATCACATTTGCTATATTCTCCCTAATTTTTCCTTCCCTTCCCTAGTTCAGATAAGCACATATTAAGTATATTCATTTTTAATGTAAATATTTGAGTGCTTATTTATCAGGGTATAACAGCTTAATCTTGAGGATTAAATATTTTAAGAAGCATTAAATGTAGTTTCTGATTAAGAAAAATCTTTTACTTCCTAGTGCCATATAATCCTAACTACTCAGGATGCTACGGTCTGAAAATAGTTGTTCGGAGCCAGCCCCGGCAGACAGATTTCACAGACTCTTATCTCCAATTAACCAGCCAAAAGTAGAGATGTGGCTCATCTCCAGCTATAATTTTTTTTTAAATGAGTGAGAATGTGAGGCCCTGAGTTCAAGCCCTGACCAAAACCAATCCTTTCTAAACCAGGCGCTGGTGGTTCACACCTGTATTTTAGCTATCAGGAGACTGAGATCACGGTTCAAAGTCAGCCCAGGCAAGAAAGTCCATGAGATTCTTATCTCCAATTAAACATCTGAAGTGTGTCTGTATCTCAAAGTGGTAGGGCACTAGTATCGAGCAAAAGAGCTCAGAGACAGAGCCCAGGTTCAAGCCAAAAAACCAACTTTATTCTTATGGTAGTAGATGCTCATAGTAAGGGGGGAATCAATTTCTATAATAGCCTAATTTCTTTTACTTTTGCAAAAATGTAATCATGTGGGCTGGGAATATGGCCTAGTGGCAAGAGTGCTTCCCTCCTACACATGAAGCTCTTGGTTCGATTCCCCGGCACCACATATATGGAAAACGGCCAGAAGGGGCGCTGTGGCTCAGGTGGCAGAGTGCTAGAGCGGGACGAAGCCAGGGACAGTGCTCAGGCCCTGAGTCCAAGGCCCAGGACTGGCCAAAAAAAATGTAATCATATAGAAAATAGTTTCAATGATATACTTTTGTTTATTAATAGCTTAATAACCACCATCTTATTTCACATTATCTCTCATCCCAGTATAAATACATAATTAGCAGAATCGATATGTACAGTTTGTTTCTGTGCATAAAGGTGACCATCTCTTTCAGATTTGGGCCGTATGTATAATCTTGTATCTAGAATCCAGGATGGCTTAGGAGAATTGAAGAAACTGCTGGAAACACATATTCATAATCAGGGTCTTGCAGCAATTGAGAAGTGTGGTGAAGCTGCTTTAAATGTAAGTCATCCTTGCTTGATTGAATAACAAGTGTAACTTTTCGTGCGTAGTGGCGGCATGTGTTGTGCTTCTCCGCGTGAGAATCCAGCAGATAAGAGGTTGCTGAGGCAGTGGCTCTACGCTTCAAGATGGTAGAGCACTAACTTGGAACGAAAAAGCTCGGGGACAGCGCCCAGGACCTGAGTTCAATTCAAGCCCCACAAAAGAATGTTGCTAAAATTCCCGTAGAAAACCTATCTTGGGATTTTGAAGTAGCAGGTTGACAAGCATTTCTGTTTAGAAAATATCTCTATAAGTCATTTTCCGGCATCTTCTGGTCATTGGAGATGTCAGCTTTCCCGTTATGTCTTTGCCCTATTGCCCCTTTCTCCCATAGAAAGCTGTGAGCCAGTGGATACCTGTAACTGCAGCTACTCAGGAGGTTGAGATATGAGGATTGTGGTTTGAAGCCAGCTAAGGAAGGAAAGTCCATGAGACTTTTATCTCCATTTAATTACCCCTAAACCAGAAATGGAGCCGTGGCTCTAGTGGAGCTGTGCTAGCCTTGAGCAAAAGAAGCTCTGAGACAGACTCCAGGCCCTGCGTTGAAGCCCCAGGACCAGCACAAAAAATAAAAGAAAGAAAAGGTCCTAGGAATGTATGTTCAGCCGTTTATACTTGTAGTGGCTCAAGTAACTTTGATCTGAGTAGTAAGCCAGTGTGGTTTGCCTCACGCATACTGAATAAAGCAGCAGCAAAAGTTGTTCAAATGAAAACAAAATCACAATTATTACATAAAAGTCTTGATGGGATTTAATTATTGTGAGAACATGGCTTTCAAACTCTGGGAACCTTTGCCTAGTTGAATTGGATCCTAGCATATGAGAATCGGTTATGATGAGGGTATTTTATACCAACAAGGCACACTATTGTAATTGAATGTTTAAGGGCAAAAGAGTTGCTTCAAGTTAGGCTTGTCTCCTTGTTTTGCACTATGCTACTGTATGTTAACTCCCAGAGTGTTCTTAAACTTCTGAGAGACCTAAATGGAGTTCTTTTCCTGGTCGTTCTGTGATTCTGTTTATCTAGAATAATTTGGTTAGAAAACCAGCTTTACTGCTATTTGATGCCTGACCTAGATTAAAGTTATTGGTTTTATAATGTGATTCCAACAGATTTTAGTGGTTAGATGCTTTTCTGAAGGCTTTTTCAAATAGAACCATTAAGAAGGAAAGGTTCAGGGGGGAATTTCCCGTGGTGCCTCACTCCCAGCCCCTGAGAAAGTTGGCAGGAGCCCTGCACCATGCACTGCCCTGCCAGACACCGAGCCAGCCCTCTGGGAACACCACAGCTGCCTCCCTCGGCCTCCCTGGGTGCACAGCATGAAGTGGTCGGTGTGGGCCTGTCATGCACACCTGCAAGATCCCGGTGTATTTGAAGAGCCCTGTCCAGCCTCACCTGGGGGCTGGGGCACTCATGCCCCACTGCTGTGCTGCAGGACAAATGAGCAGACTGCATTTGGGCACCAGGATATGGAATGCTTTATGTACACACACGCGCACACGCACACACACATTCAGATAGAAGATTCAAAACTGGTTTAGAGCAGAGAAAAGATAGCTTGACTTAGATTGGAAAGAGAGAGGGACAGCAGACTAAATTAGCACATTTAACATTATGAGACTTTCTACCTTTTTGGTAAATCAAAAACTTGTGTGTGCTTGCATTAATGAACCAAAGGAAAATTAAGTTCATTGGTGGCAGTTTCGTAAATCTGCAGTAATGCGTACAAAGAGCCTGGGCCCCACACACTTGGAGAGCACTTTGAAAGCAGGGACCATACCTCCCTATGGTCATTTTAAAAGACACAGAATGCTATGGGTGGGGCTGGGAATATGGCCTAGTGGCAAGAGTGCTTGCCTTGTACACATGAAGCCCTGAGTTCAATTCCCCAGCACCACATATATAGAAAATGGCCAGAAGTGGCACTTTGGTCAAGTGGCAGAGTACTAGCTTTGAGCAAAAAGAAGCTAGGGACAGTGCTCAGGCCCTGAGTCCAAGGCCCAGGACTGTCAAAAAAAAAAAAAAATGCTATGGGTGTATGGCCCTGTAGTAGATTTTCCCCATTTTTTAATCTCCCAAAACAATTAGCTATTGGATGATGCTATTGATTTTACAACTTAGACCCAACAAATGTTTCAGATAAACTCCAAAGAAATATTTTCATCTCTCAGTAAACCCTTAACAGCAATTCTATGTTAAGTTTGGTTGGTTGGGTTTGTTTTTTTTGGGGGGGGGGCGTTGTTTTGAGGGGAAGGTTCAGTCCTGGGTATTGAACTCATGATGCTTTTTAGACAAGTGTTCTACCCCTTAAGCCATACTCCCTACCCCTTTTGCTTTTGTTTATTCGTTTCTTTTCCTTTTTTTTTTTTGGTAGTACTAGGGCTTGCACCAGGGACTGTACAACTTGAACCATACCTTTACACTGCTTTCTTCTGGGTTTTCTGTGTATATATTTTAGTTTTGTTTGTTTGTTGAAGATAGCATCTCCCAGATTTTTCTGCCCAGGTTGAACCAGCAAGAACCTCTAGATCTCAGCCTCCCAAGCCTCCCAAGGAGCTAGGATTATAAATAGGAGCCTTCAGCATCCAGCTTTAGTTTGTTTTTTTTTAGATAGGATTTTCTGTTTTGCCTAGGTCAAATTTGGACAACAGTCTTACTGCCCCCTGCCCACCACCACTTTGTATGTAGGAATACAGACCTGTAAAACCACACATAGCCTTTGTGTGTGTGTGTGTCTATATCTGTGTGTCTCCACTGTGGAATTTCAACTCAGGGCCTGGGCTCTGTCCCTTAGCTCATTTGCTCAAGGCTAGCACTCTTTGAAGCCACTTTGAACCACAGCTCCACTTCCAGTTTTTGAGTGGTTAATTGGAGATAAGAGTCTCATGGGGACTTTTCTGACCAGGCTGGCTTCAAACCACGATCCTCAGATCTCAGCCTCTTGAATAACTAGGATTAGTGAGCCACCGAAGCCCAGCCACACATAACCTTTTTTGTATGTACTTAATGATACTGTATTTCCAAAATGAAACATCAATGGAACATTTCAGTTCCATGAACCTTTGGTTTGTGATGAGCAAGTCAGGAGCCCTACTGGCCTGCCTTCCTGGCTCCTCTTGTGTCAGTTGGGCCATCAGGACTGCCCAGGCCTGGTAGTGGTCTCAGCAAGTTTCATGTGGCCTTCTGATAAGGTACCTGGGCTGCTTCCTTTTCCACGCCATGGAGACCACACCAGACTTAGGTGCACCTGCCTTAGTCCTTGCCTCGCCTTGCTGCTACTACCCAGGTCTGTGTCAGTTCCCATTGTGAATGTGCGTGTGCAGACCTCCCTGCCCCGTCCAGACCTGCTGACCTCCACATGGTCAGTCTCACTGGCTGATTGACTCTCCAGACTCAACAAAGTCCAGCATTTGAGTGTTTTTATTGTTATTATAAAGGGGTTTATTGTTATTATAAAGGGGTTAAGTTGGTACAGTTAAGTCAGGCAAAGAGTACATTGCTTGTGGACAGTGTCACCCCTTCCCTTGCCCCCTCCCAGGCTTCCCTCCCATCCCTACTCACAAGTTGTATAGTTCATTTTCAACATGGCGTCCAGTGAGTACCACTGCTGTGTTTGTTACCCCTTTGTCCCTCCATTCCTGTGCTCCCCTTACAATCCCAAAGACATTAAACAAACAAAAATAGCAAAAATGAAAAAAAAAAACTCTTATTCAGCACTTGATTTTTAACAACAAAAGAATTGGTTAGCAAAGCTGTCACTTAACATTTTACATTTGTGTGATCCCTTTGAGTTTTTTGCTTTTTTTAATATAGGCTTGAAATCAGTATTTACTTTTGAGCCTGAAGAATATATTTTGTTTTATAAAATAATGCCCTGTGTGTTTCAGTGCTAGAACCAAAAGTATTTCTGATTATATTCACTAGCTTCTTTGAAGATATATCTAATTCTTTAACAATTATAGAATTTGTGAAAGACATTAATATATACTATTCAGTTCCCAACTTTAGTTTCTGGTGTTTTTTTTTTCCACTAAGGACCCTAAAATGTATGTACAGACAGTGCTAGATGTTCATAAAAAATACAACGCCTTGGTGATGTCAGCATTCAACAATGATGCTGGCTTCGTGGCTGCGCTTGATAAGGTAGGCGTGTTGCAGTTGTAACTTTCCTCCATTGTGTGTGGCTGGGACATTGTTCTCTAACCAACTTGTATATGACACAGGCTTGTGGTCGCTTCATAAACAACAATGCGGTTACCAAAATGGCGCAGTCATCCAGTAAATCCCCAGAGTTGCTGGCTCGATACTGTGACTCCTTATTGAAGAAAAGGTATTATTCTTACTATACCTATCAAATCTCAGCTTTTATACAAGGAACTAATGTTTGTGTTATGTTTTACCTCCATTAAGTTACAATTTCTTTATCTTTTGAGAAAATAAAAGTTAATAAGACATTTCCAGAAATGGGAGTCAGCACGTGCTCCCACTGGCTGTTTGTGAAGGACAAGACTCTGGGTCAGCATCATAGTTGTTCCCTGTCATCCTAGTCGCTCAGTAGGTAGAAATCGGGAGGATCCTAGTTCAAGGCCAGCGGGGCAAAAGAATCCACGAGACCCCTTCAAGAATGAGAGCTGGGTGGGGTGGTGCGTGCCTGTCAAGTGAGCTACATGGGTAGGGTAAATAGGATCACAGCCCAGGCCAGCCCTGGCTGAACCGGAGACCATATTCTTAAAATACCGGAAGCGGAAAGCACTGGGGTGTGGTTCAGGGATGGCAGAATCCATGTCCAGAAAGCATAAAGACCTGAAGATTTTCTTGCCCTACAAATTTTTTATTTGATGAGTTTGTCGTGTTACGGTTTTATATTCATTTTTAAATTATTTCTCAGCTGAATAGTTTTCTTAATCTACCTGGGGTGTTGTGAGCTGGCTCTGCAGATTCTGTGCAGGCCTCGGGGAACTGGGCCCTGTTCTCTCCCCTCCTCCTCGTGGGCCTCAGGGAACTGGGCCCTGCTTCCCCACCCCCCCACCCCCCCACCCCGCTCTGGTCCTCACACAGGCTCCTCCAGGCACAGGGCTGGTTCACCACCAGCCACATCAGCAACAGCTGAAGACTAACAGTTTTCTGTCACTCTAGTTTCCCATGCCCCCCAATTGTACTGTTTCTAATATAGTACCCGTAAGATATACTTCAAATAGCTCTCTAAGGTGAACATGACCTCATAACAAAAAACATTGAGAAAGAGACCACAGACACTCTTGCACTAGCGAACTAAGCCCATGCGTGAGCTAAAGACAAGTCCTGAAGCTACAGTACCTAGAGCTTCGTAGGAATAGCGCAGCTAGCATGCACTGTGTAATTGCCATGGTAACTGAGAGCTACGTGAGAAGCTGTGTGGGCTTCCTGGTAGATGATGGGAAGCTTTTGGCAAAGGTCAGTCAGCTGTCTTCTGTCTTACAACTGTTTTTTTAGTCTCTACATAGTCAGTACACATGTTTTGTTTTGTTTATGTGCTACCAAGGAATTGAACCCAGGGCCTCAGGCATGCTGGGCCAGCACTCTGCCACTAAGCCACTTCCCCGGCCCCCAAAGCTATGTTTTAATAGCTTTTGCTTTTGTTTTTCTTTCCTTTTTTTTTTTTTTTCTTGTCTGTCATGGGGCTTAAACTCAGGATCTGAGCACTCTTCCTGAGCTCTGTTGCTCAAGGCTAGCACTTTACCACTTAGAGCCACAGCACCACTTCTGGTTTTCTGGTGATTAATTGGAGACAACAGTCTCACCGTCTTTCCTGCCTGGGCTGGCTTTGAGCTGCGCTCTTCAGGTCTCAGCCTCCTGAGCAGCTAGGATTTACAGGTGTACGCCACCAGCGCCCAGCTCAGAGCCATCTCTTTTTTTTTTTTTTTTTGGCCTGTTCTGGGGCTTGGACTCAGGGCCTGAGCACTGTCCCTGGCTTCTCTTTGCTCAAGGCTAGCACTCTGCCACTTGAGCCACAGCGCCGCTTCTGGCCGTTTTCTGTATATGTGGTGCTAGGGAATCGAACCCAGGGCTTCATGTGTAGGAGGCAAGCACTCTTGCCACTAGGCCATATCCCCAGCCGCAGAGCCATCTCTTAACCTTGCTAAAAAGCAAGTAGTGAGTCCCTCTCCCCAGAAGGCGTGGAGACGGGGACTTTCGCACGCTGTGTACAGGAGGCCCACCCAGCCTGTGCTTCCACTCACTTGTTGTGATAAGGCTTATGTCCAGCTTACTGGCTGTGGCTCAAAAAGAACACACTTTGAGTGGTCAGACTAGGTGCAGCTGCTGCCCAAAGTTAGTTCTAACAGGTGGGCTGTACAAAGGAGGTGGGAAAATGAAGTTTATTTACCAATAGTTAAATGGATTATCTTAAAGGAAATTGTCATCCATAATTCAGGAAGATTCAAAAACATTTTCATTGGTTTTCATCTTGGATCTCTCTGCCTCCCCTCCTCCCCCTCCCTCCCTTTTCCCTCTCCTTCCCTACAGCCTCCTCTCACTCCCTCCATCCCTCCTTCCCCTCTTCTTCCCCTCTCCTTCCCTGCATCCTTCCTTTTCTCTTTCCTTCCCTCTCCCTCATTCCCTCCATCCTCCCCCCTCCCTTCTCTCTTTCCTTCCCTCTCCCTCATTCCCTCCATTCTTCTCCCCCCCACCCCCCCCTCCGGCTGAGGAGAGTTTGGACTTAGGACCTGGTGTTTGCCAGGAGGCCCTCTGCCTGTTGTTGAGCCAGACTACTAGTCTAGTTGTCACCTTGGATATGCTCACGAGTGTCACCTGTTGTGTTCTCTCATGATAGTGTAAGATTGCGAATTGCCGTGGTGAGGGAAGTCACCCTCCGCTGGCCCAAGGACTCGTCCAAGGAGCACTGATCACCTCAGTGCTTGAAACCCCCTTCCTTCCAGTACAGCATCTGGGCAAGTGGTACTTGTGTAAATATCTGCTCATTTGTTTTAAAACAGTGTCTTTAAATTTCAGTTCCAAGAACCCAGAAGAGGCAGAATTAGAAGACACGCTCAATCAAGTGGTAAGGTGCTCCCCACTGCACGCGTGCTCCGTAGCTGTGTGTGCCTCACTCCTGTGAGGCTGCTTAGCCCGGGCATCTGAACTGGGAAGTAATCACAATGTTAAACCTGTGGTTTATTCCTTAAATTGAATTACTGCTTTTAGCATTGGTACTGCCCTCATTAACCCATGTCTAGTCCAGCTGACTGTGGCTTGAGGGATGGATGGAAACGTGAGCCCTTGTGTTGGATGCACACCGACACACTTTGGCTCCAGGGGTGTGCCGCGACAGTCGGCCCAGGAGTGCTTCATTTGTGTGTTTTCTTGGTGACTCTTCTAGATGGTCGTGTTCAAGTACATAGAGGACAAGGATGTGTTCCAGAAGTTCTATGCAAAGATGCTGGCCAAGAGACTTGTGCATCAGAACAGTGCAAGTGACGATGCTGAAGCGAGCATGATCTCCAAGTTAAAGGTGAGTTTGTGCCTCTGGGACACTCCAGCCCATCAGGCAGGCGCTGTGGATGTGGTCGTTGGTGTCCCTGAGTTGTCAGTGGGCCAGTCCCCTTTGAGCCTCCAGTGCCCTCCACCTTGGGCACCCCTCTGTTGTGCCCAGTCCTGCTGCGGTCTACTCCCCATCCCTCCTGCTTCCCATTCCTGGGCCCCTGCGCGCCTGTGCTCCTCCTTTGCTCTGTCTCCTTCATTCTCCCTGAGTGTCGGGGTTGTTGTGTAGACCTCAGAGCATATTCCACTTTGACCTAGACTTGGTGCGGATCTTAGTCAGCTCAGACTGCCCAAACAAAATGCCGTGGGCTCAGCAGCTCACACGACAGAAGTCCAGAATCAGAGCGGCTCATCGAGCTCTCTTGCCCTGTTCTGGGCCCACCCTCCTGAGTGTTCCAGGACCTGGGGGAGAGAGAGGGGGGCGCGGAGGGGCTCAGTCTGTAGTCTTGGGGTCAGAGACGAATTACTTCTTAATATTCTACCACAGTAACAGAATGCCTCGCTCTTAAGATGCGTAAATCATGGTTGTGTTATGAGACTTAGCTGTTCAGATTTTAATTATTTTATTCTCAGTAATGTTAATTTGAATCAGTACATGTATATGTATAGCATAGAAATAACTTACTTAATTTAGTACCACACAATTAAGCATGTATGCTATAACATGATTTCACTTAATATTGACTCTCTTGTATATATATATATGGATATGCTGTAAAATTAGTGAGAGTTCTCTGGATTTATTTCAGCAAGCTTGTGGTTTTGAGTATACCTCCAAACTTCAACGAATGTTTCAAGACATTGGTGTAAGCAAAGATTTGAATGAACAGTTCAAAAAGCACCTAACAAATTCAGAACCACTGGACTGTGAGTATCAAGTGTCGGTAGCTGCTCCGGGGGCTCCAAGTGCAGAAGGCCAGGAAGTTCCTCCCCAGTGCCCCACCCCCTTCTCCCGGGTTTCCAGGGGCGGGGGGCGGTGTTGGATGAGCGCCTTGGCCAGGTCACTCAGATGCCGGTCCCAAGCTCAGACTTCTTAGTGCTCACCTGCACTGATAGTGCACGCGTGGCTCGTGTTGCCTTACCTTATTGTTACAAGAAACTCTTGGCCTAAACAAATACAAACAAAAACTGGACTTGGGCTTGAGCTAGACAGTGCAGACGGGCTGCCGGTGATGCGCCGTGCAGAAGGTGCCAGGGTGGGCATTCTAGCGTCTGGCTGGAGGCATGGATGGCAGGTTCATGCTGACGTCATCCGAAGTCGCAAGTGCCGTCTCCTTGCTAAGCCTCGCTGCTTTGCCACTGGGCTTCCCAGCCATCTGCTAAGATGAAGTGATTGTTTGAAGTTCTGGGTGGCGAATGTCCGTTGCTGTGCGTGCAGTTTCGCAGGGGAGGCTGCTGGGGTGGAGCTCATGTTCGCCTGAGCCACGGCTCTGGCCTGCCCGTGTTCTCATGCTATGGAGCACACACACTCTCACTCTGGCTTTGAGCCTCTCGGGTCCTTGTGTTGGGAGCTGTGGTTCCACGCCTGGCCACACCAGGCCCGTCCCTCGTGGGCTGAACTGTCCACCACAGAAAAACCACGGCACGCAGCGTAGAGCCGCAGCGGTTTCCTAGTTCTGCTTTGGCCATGAAATGGAAAACTGTCGCTCTGAAGGAAGTAATTTCTAGCGCTCCCAACTTTTACGAATCTGGAGAGTTCTTTTGATGGACCCTAGCACAGGAGTTTTCCCTGCAACCCACGCTGGCCTGAAACTTGAGATCTTCCTACCTCAGACTCCCAAGGGATGGGTGAGGTTCCCCCCCCACACACACACCCCATGCATAGCTCCCCCTTTAAGCAAATGAGCTACAGTTGTGCTCAATTCTTGCTTTTTTTTTTCTCTTCAAGCAAGATTTTTAGTGTCATGTATTTTCTTCCAATAAAGAACACTACTACCCTGCATGTCTCTGGAATGATAGAATGTTCCAGTTTATAAGACTAAATATGTTCTGGAATTCTCTCCCCACACCTGTTCTGCCCTCCCAGTGGATTTCAGTATTCAAGTCCTGAGTTCCGGGTCCTGGCCCTTCCAGCAGTCTTGCACGTTCGCCTTGCCATCCGAGGTGAGGAGGGAAGGGCAGCCTGTCCATTGGCGGCTGTGGCCTCGGTGGAAGCCATGCCACGGTGGGGGGGGGGGGGGGCGGCGGAGCGCTGGGTCAGCCGGAGGTGGTCGTTTCTATCCCAGTCAGCGGGCACGGCGCTTACTCCTTAAGAAGAGCCTCATTGGTTCTGAGAGCGTGGCCTCTCACGGGTCTCCACTCGCCCCACTGCTCGTGAAATACACGCCCTCTGCGCTGCGAGCTCAGGGCAGCGCGCTTCCCATAGCACTGCTGCTCACCGAGTCCACCTAACCTAACCCTGTCCTTTTGTCCAGTTGGAACGCAGTTACCAGCGATTCACAGCTTTCTACGCCAGCCGGCACAGTGGCAGAAAATTGACATGGTTGTATCAGTTATCTAAAGGAGAATTGGTAACGAACTGCTTCAAAAACAGATACACTCTGCAGGTAAGATAACCTTTCCATTTTGAAAAGGAAAAAGTCATTCTAAATGAACATAAGACAAATTATAGAAATAGTCAAGTTACTCATATGCGAAATGTAGAGTTAAAGCTTTTGGTAAAATTAAGTCAGACTGGGTGCCAGTGGCTCGCGCCTGTTATCCTAGCTATTCAGTAGGTTGAGCTCTGACAATCATAGTTTGAAGCCACCCCAAGCAACAAAGTCTGTGAGACTCTTACCTCCAATTAATGACCAAGACACTGGAAATGGCGTTGTAGCTCAAGTGCAATGACAGTGCCCAAGCCCTGATTTCAAGCCCCAGGACCAGCACACAAAAAAGAATTGTTTTAATGAAGTCAGATGAGCTCAATTCTAATTCCACTGGCTGAGGGCAAGAGTTACTTGATACCTGAGTCTCAGTATTCTCCATCAGATGGGCATATGGAAGTTCAAGGGTGGTGTGAAAATTAGCAGAATAGTGTTCTTAATGAGTGTTTGCTTGGCTCGTGCCAGCAGGTGGGCTTAGGCTGGCACTTCGTTCTTCACTCTACCTTTCTTTTGTCTTTCATAGCATTTTCTCATTCATAAGAACTCCTTGGGGCTGGGAATATGGCCTAGTTGCAAGAGCGCTTGCCTTGTATACATGAAGCCCTGGGTTCGATTCCTCAGTAGCACATATGTAGAAAATGGCCAGGAGTGGTGCTGTGGCTCAAGTGGCAGAGTGCTAACCTTGAACAAAGAGGCCAGGGACAGTGCTCAGGCCCTCAGTTCAAGGCCCAGGACTGGCCAAAAAAAAAGAACTACTTGTTCTTACAGCCTAACTGAATACTGGATAACAATTGTGGCATTACTCGTCATATTTCCGGTCTGTAGATGAGAACCACAAGCTCCGTTTAATTCAATCGATTCTCTGCATCTTAGTTCAGTGTAATTCAAGCCATTCTCTGCATCCTAGTCCACGTGCAGCAAAGCCAAAATTTCAGCTGAGCTCTTCTGTCTTTAACAGCCCAGGCTTGCCAGGTGTCCGTAGCACACGCGTGTGATCTTAGCTCCCGGGAGGCTGAGACCTACCTAAGACAACCCAGGCAGAAAAGTCCTGAGGCTCCATGTTCAATCAACCAGCAAAATACTGGACTGGAGGTGTGGGGCAAGTGATAGAGTATACTGTGAGCAAAGAAAGCCAAGTGAGAGCCTGAGACCCTGAGTTCAAGCCCTAGTAAGCACCAAAAAAAAAAAAAAAAAAAAAAAAAAAAAAAGCCAGGTTTTTTTCCACTCAAGTTTGTACTTGGTGGGCTTCACAAATAAAGGTGTAATGAATGGCAATTCGTCTTTGAGAAGGGCTCATGGGTAAGCTTGAAGTCCGCTGTAACACTTGGTGTTAAGAAAGCTCCAGCTGGGTTCCGCGTGCTCGGGCCGCGCACCCACTTAAACTTCCAGTCGTTAACGTAGTTCAGAAGCAGGGCCTGGGCCCAGAGGTAGAAGAAGGCTTGCGTTTAGTCTGCCGTACCCCATGGGCCCGTTCCCTGTTCCGCACGAGGAAGAGCTTAGCCGGGCCTGCCCTCCGCCACGGCAGCACACGCAGGCCTCCGGGCGAAATGCCAGAAGCGGGCTCCTTCCTGCCTGGTAGGAGTGAAGAAGAGCAGAGAAGGCCCTGTGTTCCACCTTGGTTTTATTTTTGATTCTTCAAAAGCAGTTTTTTTTGCTTTGCACACGTGTGCGTGTGTGTTTGTCAGTGTGTCAGTCCTGTGGTTTGAACTCAGGCCCTGGGTGCTCTCCCTGAGGGGTGTTTTGCTCAGGGCTAGCACTCTACCGCTGAGCCACGGCTCCACTTCTATCTACCTTGTTTGTAGTTAGTTGGCGATAGTCTCACCGACTTTCCTGCCCCCGGCTGTCTTCAGAGCTCAGTAATCCTCGGAGCTCAGCCTTCTGCGTCGCTAGGGTTACAGGTGCGAGCCCTGGGCACCTGGCTGTCATCAGGTTTATTTCTGTACCGCAAAAGGCATGCATTTAGAGCAGTGTAGTGTGTATATGGAAGACAGCACACAGCTGGTTTTGGCTTTAGTCACTGCTGTTAGGAAGAGCGTAGTCACCTTATTTTCAGGCATCCTGTTCACTGTCTTGGGTGTTGATTTCAAAAGCCTTTTTACAGAGTCTTGCTCTTTTGCCTCCGTTTTCTGACGAGCATTCTTAGGCCTGCCATGTGAGATACTGTACAACAGGCATCCAGGGTGACTGGTACCTTCACTATTCTTGCTCCGCAGCCTTGCCTAGGCAAGTGCTGGCTCCGTGCTTGTTGTGGTGAGTCTTTAGGAGAAGAAGGTAGGGACCCATGAGCCACCAGGTAACGGAGCCGGCTGCATGTGCTGTGAGAGGCGGCAGTCCTGGGCACTTACACCGCATTTCCCTGTTCGCTCGCTCGCTCGCTCGCCTTGAACTAAAGTCCTCCTACTCTTTCTCCCTCTCTTGGATGGCACTCTGCCACTTGAGCCACACCTCCATAGCTAGCTTTTTGCTAGTTGATCAGAAACAAGAGTTGTCTTGAGGATTTGTGCCTGGACTGGCTCTTAGCCACCAACCTGGGATCTCAGCCTCCCGGGTCACTAGGCGTGCAGGCCTGAGCCCTGTGTCCAGCTCTTTTCTCTAAGTGGCTATGTGGCGCTTGCCCTTGCTGGCTGGGGACTCGCCCATCCGAGCCACAGCTCCAGTTCCTTTTCCTTTCGTTTGCTTTTACATTTCAGTTAGGGTCGTGCACTTGCTCAGACCAGCCTCCGATCACAATCCTACCACCCCTGCTTTTCAAGTCGCCAACATCACAACACCTAGCTATTATGTGGAGATGGAGTCTTAGAAACTTATTTCTGCATGGTACTAGTGATTTTACTGAGAGTTCCACCCTCTGTCACTTGAGCCATGCCCTTGGCCCTGGCCCCCGTGTGTGTGTGTCTTGGGACTTGAACTCAGGGCCTCAAGGCTAGCCCTAGTACCACTTGGGAGTTTATTGGAGATAAGAGTCTTTTTTTTTTTTTTTGGCCAGTCCTGGGCCTTGGACTCAGGGCCTGAGCACTGTCCCTGGCTTCTTCCTGCTCAAGGCTAGCACTCTGCCACCTGAGCCACAGCGCCCCTTCTGGCCGTTTTCCATATATGTGGTGCTGGGGAATCGAACTGAGAGCTTCATGTGTAGGAGGCAGGCGCTCTTGCCACTAGGCCATAATCCCAGCCCGGAGATAAGAGGCTTACAGGTTGCTCAGGCTGGCTTCAAAACAAGATCCTCAGATCTTACCTCCTGAGAGGCTAGGATTGCAGGCATGAGCCGCCAGCACCTGGCTTTTGAAGTTGGATTTCACTTCATGCCAGGCCGGCTTGGCTTCCCCGTGTGCCCGTCCATTATTTGATGGCTTCTCCCTGGCCGCTCCCTCCCCCTCCCCGCGCTGGCCGGGAACCGGGATCCTCCTGATCTCAGTCTCCCGAGTAGCTGACGATAGGCTTGCGCCACGATGCCGGCTGGCGTCCTGCGAACCTCCAACCACGATCCTGGTCCCTTTTCTTGTTTTTTAACTTATTTTATATATTGATAGTGAAGGACTATAGAAAAGTAGATAGGTTAATGTCTATTGAAATTCTGCATGCAGTTTGTTCATCTCAATAACTTTGTGTTCTCTTAAAAGAACCTTCACGTAGTGTGTCTATCTTCTGCCTCTGAGGACTTTGATTGGCCAGCGCGGTCTGCGCGCCTGTGGCCCCGTTTGAAACGTGTCTGTCTCTCTGTCTCTCTCCCGTGCCGCAGGCGTCCACGCTGCAGATGGCGCTGCTGCTGCAGTACAACACGGAGGACGCCTACACCGTGCAGCAGCTCACCGACAGCACGCAGATCAAAATGGTACTCCCTCCCGGCCAGCCGCCCCGTCCCAGTGGGAACTGCGGGGTTCTGGAGAAAGCCTATGGCAGTGCGTGACCCGCACAGCCGGCTTGCCAAGGGCCTGGGGGCAGAAACACATCCCGACCCCGAAACAAGATCAGGAGGCCGGAGCCCGGGCGTGGGCGCCGCGGGTACCCACTAGCGTGCGAGTGAGAGTGAGGCCCCTCCTGTATAACCAGGGAGCCAGGGGAACGGAGCGAACGCGAGACCCGTGGATGCGCTTCATCAACGTGAACACGAAACCCGCCACCAGCATATGGGTTGGGTTCCTCTGCCTGAAACACTTGGGGCCAGAAATAATTTAAAATATTTCTAATTTGGCAAATTTTGAAATTCTAGAATATTTTTATAAGCTTTACCATAATCCAAAAGTCCAAAATCCAAATACACAATCACAGTTTGTGGTTGTGATTGTGTATTAAGACATCATAGTGGCGCTGTGGCTCAATGTGGTAGAGCACCAGCCTCGAGCAAAATAGCTCAGGGACAGCACCCAGGCGCCCTGAGTTCAAGCCCCAAGACTTACCACAAGAAAGTGAAAGAATTTGTAGCTATATTTTTGACCCCGTCGGAGCTAGTAAGTAAAGGTTTCAGGATCCCAGCAAGTCTCAAGTTGGCTTTGGTGTGGCGCTGGCTAAGCGGATCCTGGCCTCGTGTGGCAGCGTTAGGGAGCCAGGATAGCGACGGCGATTTTGAGAAAGAACCAAGATGGGAACTGTGAGTCAGGAAAGTCATTTACTTCAGGATAGCTTTCCAAGTTATTTCCAAATAAATCTGTTCCTAATAACCAGATGATTTCCCCCTGGTTCAGAGAAATGTTTTCCTGATTCCTCTTCTCCGCTGTCAGAATGACGGCAGGCTCGACGTCGCCGACAGGATTGGGGGGAAGGTCCCGCGCATGGGGCCGCAGTGCGGGCTAACAGTGCGCTTGCGCCATGTCCGCTTGCCTGCAGGGCAGGCTGGCGGTGTGTGTGTAAGGAATCCTGGGCTTTCTCAGCCCTCCACACCAGCATCTCTGCTTGGTTTTCGCATGAGGGCGCCATGTGGGGCCCAGTGCCCCTCCACGCCCCAGAGGCAGCCCGGGGTAGACAGCAGGAGTAGCCGGCCAGCGGCCACAGCCAGGCCTCGCCCCGGCGGCTCAGCACGGGCACCCGTTGTCGGGGCCAGGGACCGGTCCTCTGCCCATCCCTGCCGAGCGTGCAGCCCAGGAAGTGCTCCCGACGCTAAAACCTCAGAAGTGACCACATCCTCCACGCCCCCACGAGTCACCTGACCCGAGCTCCCGGCCCGCGGTAGAGCACCTGGGTTGATGTTTACTGGAGGGCGCTGAAGGCCAGAAAGGAGTGACAGAGGGATTAACACGGCTCCGCTCAGAGCACGGGAGCTGGCTGGAGCGCAGATGATCACTGCGAGCGAGCACACCTCCGTTCCTCTAACTCCCTCTCCCTCTCCCTCTCCCTCTCCCTCTCCCTCTCCCTCTCCCTCTCCCTCTCCCTCTCCCTCTCCCTCTCTCCATTGCAGGACATTTTGGCACAAGTCCTGCAGATCTTACTGAAGTCCAAGTTGCTGGTAAGTGTGTGCGCTTCGTAGCGTCCGCCAGAAGCAGCCGTGCGCGCTCAGCTCCTCACAGGTCTTTCTTTCCTTCTAGGTCTTGGAAGATGAAAATGCAAATGTTGATGAGGTGGAATTGAAGCCAGATACCTTAATAAAGCTATTTCTTGGTTATAAAAAGTAAGAAAAATTCATAAACAGATGGTCCCAGACCAGACTCACCCCCCCCCGCCCCCCGCACAAACCGAAGGGCACTGCTTGCTGCGTGAAGAGCTGAGTGCGCTCTCCGGTGATTCTAGATGCTTCTTCATTTGGTGCTCGAGCTTGGGTTTTCTCTTCACTCTTCAATGGTTCTCAAGTGTCTGGGTTTCCTTGCACTTGGCAAACGCCGAGGGGCGATTACGGACCTGGGTCTCCTGCGTGCTCCACACGGCGGGCGGGGCCCCGCGGAGCCCGGGCTGCTGGGCGGCGGGCGGGGGAAGCGAGGCCGCCAGCGGGCCAGGCCCTCGCCGCGCGGGGCGGTGGCGGTGCCTTTCCAAGTCACCGGGACGGGTTTCCTCCGCGTCCTTGACAGTAAGAAGCTACGGGTGAACATCAATGTGCCGATGAAAACGGAGCAGAAGCAGGAACAGGAAACCACGCACAAGAACATCGAGGAAGACCGCAAGCTCTTGATTCAGGTGGCTGGGCGTCCGGGGTGCGCGTGCCCCACGCTGCCCGGGCCGTGCGTGGCGAGGGGAGGGCTGGGGAGCAGACCGGGGGGGGGGGGGGTGTTTGTGACATTAGACTCGAAGCCGCCTGTGAGGCCCCCTCCCCCCCCCCGGACCCTGCCTCTCGCCGGTGCCCCCTGTAGACCCCGTGTTCCCTGTGGGTTGCTAGGCGGCCATCGTGAGAATCATGAAGATGAGGAAGGTCCTGAAGCACCAGCAGCTACTTGGCGAAGTCCTCACCCAGCTGTCCTCCAGGTTCAAGCCTCGGGTCCCCGTCATCAAGGTGAGTCCTCATGTCACAAGAGAGGAGGGGGAGCCGCGGTGCTCATTCAGTACATCATAGAGCAGAAATAGGCTTCATCTTCACTGTGCATTGAAGTCACAAATCCCAAGTACCGATTTCCACCAAGTAAATATACGTGGATAACAAGCACAAGGCTAAGGGGTCACCAGCACCCAAAAGGCTCTCTCCACCCCTCCTCTGCCCCTCCCCTCCCCTCCGAGCCCCCAGCCAGCCACCTTTCCCTGTGAGCTGTGGCGGCTGGGCGTGCCTGGCGAGGCCTCTAAAGCCCTCGTGCGCCTGGCCGGCCTGGGCGGAACCGGCTCCGCATGGACGTGGGAGCCGGGGTGGACTGCGTGTCTGCCGGGCCGGGCGAGGAGCACGCTGGGAACACGCTGGCAACACGCTGGTCTCCACCGCCCTGGCCTCCGGTTGAAACAGTAACAGGAGGCGGAGCCTCAGGGCCGCCTTGGCCGGGTCAGGAATCCCCGAGGCCCTGCTACTGGGTTTGGGGGTTCTTAGCCCCCCGGGCCCTCCTGGAGGAACCGGACTTGGGTAGAAGGGACATGGCAGCCCTGAGCCCTGCTCTGGGGTGCCTGCCGGGCACATGTGCGGGGACTCCATTTGAGAAGGCAGCATCTGCATGGCCAGCAAAAGTCAAGGCGCAGCAGAAGTGGGGTGCGTTGGCTCCCCACAGCGGAGAGTCCCAGCGGGGGCGCCTCTTCTGTTCTCAAGGCTGTTGCTCTTCCTCCCCTCCCCCTCCCCTCTCCATCCTCATGCTCAGAAATGCATCGACATTCTCATCGAGAAAGAGTATCTGGAGCGAGTGGACGGTGAAAAGGACACCTACAGTTACTTGGCTTAACGCTTCTAGAAGGGTCTGTGGGACCCACAGAAACTAGTTCCAGTGGGAAGAAGGAGAGCGAGTCAAGTTCCTAGCAGCCGGCCGGCCGCCGCGAGGCCCTCCCTCCCACACCGAGTCCCGGCCGCCATCAGCTGCTCTCGGACTTCAGCAGAACTGCTCAGGACTGACACATTTCAAGTCTGTAAATACGACACCAACGCCATTTAACCTAATTTAAGAAGCGAGGGAGCGATCCGCGCCGAGGGCTGCATGCTTGTGCACTTCAATCAACCCCTCGGCCGCGCCACCAGCTGCCGCCCGGCAGCACCTCGAGCGCGCGTCTGGACGGAGCCACGTGTAATCTGCTACGAAAACCCATTTGTATAGTGTGTTTCATTTTTTAATGTGTGAAAATAAAGAAAATTAAAGGATTTCTGTACAAGTTGCATTTGGTTTTGTTTTAAGTTTTGCTAATTTCTATATGTAAATAAAAGATTTAATGATTGTGCAACTTTATATTCCCAGTGTCTTCCTGTAGCTAAAAGGGGCTGTGTGTTTATTGAAAAGTTAAAACCTTCATTTTGCGGCCCCTTCAATCCTGAATCTTGCCTTCTTCCCCGTTTACCTCCTTCCTTTCCTTCCTGCCTTCAATTTTTTTTGATTTTGAAGACAGTTTCGCTCTGTGGCCCAGGCTGGCCTCAAACTCTTGGCCTCCCCGGGGCTGGGGTCACAGGTGTGCACAGCACACCCACACTTCACCTTTCTTTCTTTTTTTTTTTTTTTTTTGGCCAGTCCTGGGGCTTGAACTCAGGGCCTGAGCACTGTCCCTGGCCTCTCTTTGCTCAAGGCCAGCACTCTGCCACTTGAACCACAGCGCCACGTCTGGCTTTTTCTGTTTATGTGGTGCTGAGGAATCGAACCCCAGGCTTCATGTATACGAGACAAGCACTTTTACCACGAGGCCATATTCCCAGCCCATCACCTTTCATTTTTAACACCTAAGCTTGTCTCGAGGACAGGAGAACAGCATTGAGTCGGGACCGCCCGCGAGTTCCGTCTGATGAGCTCATGGGAGGGGGGACGGGGCCATACAGGCCGAGCCCGCGGGAAGGGTGGACGGGAGCCTGGACGCTCCGGCCGGGTCTCGGGCTCCAGGGCTAGCCTCGGCCGCTACATGGAGACCGCGGTGCTGCCCGGGAGCCGGGCACCCACCAGCGGGCAGGAGATGGAGCCTCACAAACTTAATTCCCCTTGCTGGCTTTGAACCACTGATGCTCTGACCCTCTGGGCCTCCTGAGTAGCTATGATTGCCGTATCAGCCGCCACCAGACAGCAGAGAGACACTTCCGATAGACTGCGCCTCCCGGGGGAGCATGGGATTGATTTTTCTTGAAGCAGAAGGGGCTGAGGAGGAGGAAGTGGAGACGCAGGCCCTGCGCAGGGCTGAGGCCCCTGGGTTGCACTTGCCTGGGGTGCTGTGTACTGCCTGGGTGCTGGTTGATTTGACCCATCTGGCTGGAATGAAGCCTCCCGAGTGGTCTTTACAGGTTGGTGGCGCGCCACACACGCACACGCACACGCACACGCACACGCAAAAGCATTGAGTGACCGGTGGACCACCTGGGCTGGTCACCTTGAAATTCTCCAGGGCTGCCACCCCCCAGGCCGGCTTAGGGAACCTGTGGGCGTCCATAGACTAGAAAGGCCCATACGGAGGGCTCCGGAGGGCTCCCCGGTCCAGCAGGCCCTTGGGGGAGTGCGACCCGTGCCCAGCGGGGAGCCACGGCCTGCCGGGCGGGCCAGGTAAGAACCGACCCCACTGCGGCCTCGGGTGCCACGCCTGCGCGGGCTTTCTCATTACAGCCACTGGTCAGGCGCTTTTGAATGTAAGCCAAAAGAAGGAAGTCCCAGCGTCGCCCGAGCCCGCGTGGTGCATCGCAATCCTGCAGGGTTGCCATTGTATTTTCAGGGAAGACTTGGAAAGCAGCCGCCAGAAGCGTGAGTCCCTGGGCGGTGGCTGTCCCTCCCGTGCAGGGCTGCGCTAGACGGTGCAGGGGCAGCTCACGGAAGCGCCCGCCCCCCCCACCCCCGCATTCCCAGCCCTTCCTGCGTCTGGAACGTGGCCTAGGGAGATGAGCACATGGTAACCGCCGCCCAGTGCTTCTAGAAGGCAGAGATGGAAGTTTACTTCAGAGCAAACCACATAGGGAGTGCAGGCCTGTCCACGTGGCCCAGCACTGTGGATGCCCAGGGACAACACGGTGGGTGTTCTGGGGCGGGGGGTGTGTGTGGAGGGGAGGGTTCTCCCTGAATAGGGTCTGCTCCCCTTCTGTCCTTTCCATGTCGTCAGCTGCATGGCGGGAGCAGGCAGTTTTGCAAAGCTGTCACTGCAATGAGGCAGGGGACGGCCAGCCGTGTTAGTCCCAGGCTTCTGGAGTGATCTTGTTTTTACTGTTAGAGCAGCCGCGTGCTATCTGGCTACTCGGCCTCCAGCCCGCAGTCTGCCACTGTTCCCCATGCTTATCCAGCCTGCCCCATTGCTACAGCTATTGCTAGCTAGCTACACTAGCGAAGGAAAAAAGGCTTTGCCTGCACATTATCCCAGGACTGCGTGAACTATTGCTGTCTTCACTTTCTCTTCAAACAGGACCCCTTTAACAAGCCCCCCCCAAAGTCCTTGGCACATAATACCACAGGAAGGGCCTGCGCAGTGTGTACTTGCTATAATGCTTGTCTTGGAATGGTGGCCAGATTGGAAAGCAAGTGTACTTCCTGGCTGGCCTGGCTGAAAGCAATGTGTCCCCAGGGCTGGGAATATGGCCTAGTGGCAAGAGCACTTGTATACATGAGGCCCTAGGATCGATTCCTCAGCACCACATACATAGAAAAAGCCAGACATGGTGCTGTGGCTCAAGTGGCAGAGTGCTAGCCTTGAGCAAAAGAAGCCAGGGACAGTGCTCAGGCCCTGAGTCCAAGCCCCAGGACTGGCCAAAGGAAAAAAACACGCCCCCTGCTGACCCTGCTGACCTCGCAGGCCGGAAGCTCAAGTGGAGTAGCCCAAACTAGTCGGCTATGGCTGCCAGTGACTGCCCACCCACCTCATTGCAATCCCATTTTGCATGCGCGTTGGCACACTCCGGGCCATGACAGTTGACAACGGCCCTGGTGATGACTGGAAGGACCCATAAAAGGAGAAGTGGCAGGGCCCAACTTCAGGGGAAATCTGCTCGTTGCAGAAGATAGTTATCCCTCCCCGTTACTGGCCTGCCCTGCCCTGTTTTGTACTCTATAACCTCCCAACCACCAAGCATTGACCAGTTGTTGTTATTGTTGTTTTTAATCTCCTACTTTTCTTTTTGGACACTAAAAAATTTCCACTGCTTAAGTGTCAACAGGACTGCCTATCTTGTTACTGGTTCCACAGCCCAACAGGTGAAAAAGGACTCAGTTTGGGGGCAAAAATTAAAAAAATCATAGCAAGGAAAGTTATACTTTTCAATCGATCAACAACTTCACCTCCTTAAAATATTCATCTTCTGCTGGGCACTGGTGGCTCGCGCCTATAATCCTAGCTACTCAGGAGGCTGAGACCTGAGGATCAGAGTTCAAAACCAGCCCTGCTAGGAAATTGTGACTCTTACTTCCACCAAAAAGGCCAGAAATGGAGGCTGTGGCTCCACTGGCAAGGTGCTAGCCTTAAAGGAGGAGGGGGAAAAGCTCAGAACATGGCACCCATGCTCTGGGTTCAAGTCCTAAGACAGCCACAAAAAATGATCTGCCTTTAGTCTTGCTGAAAAACAACAAAAATCACACTAAGGTAGAGGAAGAAAGTGTTAGTAAAGCCAAGATGGAAAGATCAGCCAACCCGGCGGGGCAGGCGTATCTGACAGGTGTTTGTGGCAAAGAAGGTGGGGGCTTGGCTCAGATTCATCTCGGGATCATTGCTCCCCTTTGCACGTTTGGGGGTCCCCGCTGTCTGGCCAGCCTTTCTGTTCGGGTCATGGGAACGCAGGTGAGTGAGGCGCTTTGCGTGGAAGGCAGGTCTCTCGGCGCCCTTCACCACAGGTGCCCATCGTTCGCCAACACCTGTGCGCCCGCAGTCTCCCGCCCAGGGCAAGTGTCTTTAAGAGCTCTTTGCTGCGTTTTCCAGAGGAAAAGAGCTGCTCTTTATCTTTCTCCTCGTTTCTGGATGTTGCAGCTTACTGGGGAGTGAGGCTTAAAGCAAAGTGCTCATGTACTGCTAACCAAGCTATGCATGCACTCAAGTGTAGTGGGAAGAGCGCGTGAGAGAGAGAGAGAGAGAGAGACAGCGAGCGAATGAGAGCGAGATTGTTTTTTTGTTTGTTTTTTTCCAGTCCTGGTGCTTGGACTCAGGGCCTGAGCACTGTCCCTGGCTTCTTTGTGCTCAAGGCTAGCACTCTACCACTTGAGCCACAGCACCCCTTTGGGCTGTTTTCTATATATGTGGTGCTGGGGAATCGAACTCAGTGCTTAATGTATATGAGGCAAGCACTCTACCACTAGGCCATATTCCCAGCCCCGAGAGTGTAATTTTTCAAGTACAAATAAACATACCAAATGGGAATTATGTCAAGGGTCTGAGCAGCAAAACCCCAGTGCCGGTGCGATTGTTACTGCTTCCCCTCGTGGTATGAAGGCCCCTGTGCCGTTCTCAACATTAGCTGCGTTCGCAACTGGTCTCTGAGGCTCCTGGGGCTCCGCACACTGCGCAGCTGGTGGTCTCCGGGAAGCACCTCCTGGGCGGCTGCACCCAGGAAAGGTCAGGAGTCACGGCCAGAATGAACACTGCTGAGATACCCAGGAGCCTTTGGGGGTCCTGAACAGGCCGAGCCCACTTGTGATGAGAAACAGATGCGCCCCGTTTGCCTGTGTCTCAACAAGCCCATTCAATTAACCACCAAAACAGCCAACCACCAGTGGCCTAACCCATGAGAAACAAGCGCGCGAGGGCCTCCCCAGGGGAGGGGCCGGCCGCCACCCGCTCAGCTCAGGTGGAGGAAGTGGCAAGGGCGAGGAGGCAGCCAGGGCCGGGACCTGGAGCCCCTGTTCTACGTGACCCAGTCAGCAGCAACCTATGGAGTGTGTGTGTGTGTGTGTGTGTGTGTGTGTGTGTGTGTACGTGCACACGCGCCTGGCCTCCAACTCATGATCCTCGTGCCTCCCTCCCAAGTGGTGAAAGTGCTCCAAATGCAGGTGTCCACCACCCAGCCCGGTGCCCTTTCATCTTTTCTAAGAATGTTGGGAATTCCTATTTACACAGCTGTATTTCTTTGGGTTTTTGTGTTTTTTTGCCAGTCCTGGGCTTCTTTTGCCCAAGGCTAGAACTCTACCACTTGAGGCACTGCACCACTTCTGGCTTTTTCTGTGTATGTGGCACTGAGGAGTGGAACCCAGGGCTTCATGCATGCTAGGCAAGCGCTCTACCACTGAGCCACATTCCTAGACCCACAGCTGTATTTCTAATAACTAAATCTAGACTAGTGGAATTTAGAGCTAGATAGACAGGATCTTAAAATAACCTACTTCAGGGCTGGGAATGTGGCTTAGCACTAGAGCGCTTGCCTTGCACGCATGAAGCCCTGGGCTTGATCCCTCAGCACCACATACACACAAAAAGCCAGAAGTGGCGCTGTGGCTCAAGTGGCAGAGTGCTAGCCTTGAGCAAAAAGAAGCCAGGGACAGTGCTCAGGGTCTAAGCTCCAGGACTGGCCAAAAACAAGAAAAGAAAAGAAAGAAAGAAGCTAGTTCACTTCTATCACGTTTCATATGGAAGTTAGCTCTCTCTCTCTGGGAGGCCCGCTGCCGAGAGCCCAGCCTGTCGGGGCTCCTGTGTGCAGGGGAGCCCCCAGCCTGTCGGGGCTCCTGTGTGCAGGGGAGCCCCCACCCCCGGCCCTGAGGAGGCAGGCGTCGGCATATCGACAGGCAATACGAACATTAATGATGTTACATATTTAGATAAAATGTATGAAAGCATCTTTTACAAATTACACAAATTAATTCTGCCTGTTAATGCCAACAGGCAGGATTCATTTGTTAAATCACAATTTGGAAAAAAGGAAACTAAAAAAAACCCCGAGGAGTGAAGTCTTCAAGTGTTTTCCCACTACAGAGAGTCAGTCAATGAAAGTGAGGTGGTAGACGCGCGACAAGGAGAAATTCAAGTATTCTTTATTCAAAGTTGAAAAATGTACCATACTGCATTATTGCAAAAATTCACTGGTACAAAACACTTTGCAGCTGGTGAGAAGGCAATAAAAAGTTGATTTTTAAACTCATTACTATAAATTATCGTTACAGTACTTTGCAAATTCAGACTTTCACACTGCGCGTTCTCTTCTACGTCGCCCACGGTCCTGGAGGCTCCTGACGCTAAGGCCGCTGTTGCCGGGAGGGGGAGGTAGACGTCAAGGGATTTCCATTTCTCGCTCAATGCCCACGTACTTCAGGGCATCGGCCTGGCTGTATCTGAAACACAGGAACAGGAAGGAGCACGCGTCCAGCCTGCAGGGAGCTTAGCTCCACCCCCCTGCCCAATTCAGGGGGGCATTACAATGTCTTTTTAAAAGCTCTCCCCCAACTGCACCACGACACACAGGCCCCTCTGTGGAAGGCGGGGCACCCCCAGATGAGAAGCTGCTGGCTCTCAACTGAACAAATCTGGGCTGGGAGCCACCGGGAGCTTCTGCCCCACGCAGCCCTCCAACGCCGCTGTACTGCCGTAACTGGGGGCTGCGGGGGGTGCCAGGCGCCCCCAGCCCACGAGCCAAAGCTCAGCCCAGGGGGCACACCTGGGGTTCCCTCCTTCAACACCGCAGCATGCTACTAGAGCTGGGTACACACGGGCCCTAGTTTGCAGTAACTCAGTTCTCAAGAAGTGTTTCTCGGGGGCTGGGAATATGGCCTAGTGGCAAGAGTGCTTGCCTCCTACACATGAAGCTCTCGGTTCAATTCCCCAGCACCACATATATGGAAAACGGCCAGAAGTGGCGCTGTGGCTCAGGTGGCAGAGTGCTAGCCTTGAGCGGGAAGAAGCCAGGAACAGTGCTCAGGCCCTGAGTCCAAGGCCCAGGACTGGCCAAAAAAAAAAAAAGAAGAAGAAGAAAGGAATGAAACTAAGTAAAAGAAATTAAATATAATAAAAGTAAAAAATTAAAAAAAAAAGTGTTTCTCGATAGGATGCAGGCTCAGCTACAAAAATTATCCAAGTAGACCATAAACGTGTATTTGATCATTTAAATAAACATTCAGTGCACGCTAAGGATAAACTGCCAGGCAGATACCTGCCGGGAGTCCAACGCGGCCAGGGGCTTTGTGTCTCCAGCACCCCAGCAGCTCCCCCACCCACCCAAAGAACCCACAGCATAACAGAGTGGATACTTGCCACAGTGCTTGACTTTTAAAACAGTAAACGATGGCCAGGCACCAGAGGCCCATGCCTATAATCCTAGCCACTGAAAAGATTGAGAACTGAGGATCACGGTTCAAAGCCAGCCTAGGGTAGGAAAATCCATGAGACTCTTATCTCCAATGAACCACCAGAAAACTGGAAGTGGCGCTGTGGCTCAAAAAGGTAGAGCACTAGCCATGAGCTGAAGAGCTCGGAGACAGCGCCCGGGCCCGGAGTTCAAGCCTTATGACTGCACCCCTCCCCCCCAAAAAAAATTTAGAACTGGAAGAGAGCAAGAGGAGTGCCACTGTTCAAAAAGAAATATACTCTTTACTTGCTTTATGTAACTATAACCCCTCTGTAAAACACCTTTATAATAACAGTAAATTAAAATTTTAAAAAATTCTTGGGGCTGAGGTTCAGGTGGCAGAAAGCTTGCTTCTTGAGCTGCAAGGCCAGAGGTACAATCTCCAGGACGGCAAGCAAACAAGCAAGCAGACCAGGAGGAGCTACGCTGCGAGGAGAGGGTGGCCACGCCCCTAGCAGACGCTGGGCACACCGCGACGACCCCTCCCGGGACAGAAGACCCAGCACAAGACTGAATGCAAAGCAGCTCGCCCCCATGTCACGGCGCAGGAAGGAAAGCCCTCAAGACCACACTTGAAATGGTCTTTACCAACCTGTAATCAAAAAACAGCTCTTCACCGGTCTGGATAGCCCTCTTGGCAAAGATTCCTATCCTGTGATCGCCGTTGACCATCATCACTGGAAGGAGAGACACGATGGGGTCAGAGAGCAGGGAGCCTGGGACAAGCCACAGCGCGAACCAACGCCCATTAGCGAGAGTCCTGCGACCAATTCTGACTTCCCAAGAACCTACCTTTTGCATAGCAGTTTGGATTTACTGAATGATTGGCAAAACGAATTTTGTTACCCTTGCGAGTTGCATCCACCACAAAATCTAAAGAAAAAAAATAAAACAAGCACAATCCAGTGAGGACCTGAAATTCTTAACTGCTATAAATGTGTGTGTGTGCACACGCACATGTGTATACACCTGAGCAAATCATGGCTTAAAAAATGTAATTTCTCCCCAATATCAAGAACTGGAGGGCTGGGAATGTGGCCTAGTGGTAGAGTGCTGGCCTCGTATACGTGAAGCCCTGGGTTTGATTCCTCATATATAGGAAAAGGCCAGAAGTGTCGGTGTGGCTCAAGTGGCAAAGTGCTAACCTTGAGCAAAGAGAAGCCAGGGACAGTGCTCAGACCCTGAGTTCAAGGCCCAGGACTGGCAAAAAAAAAAGAACTGGAGCCTCTAATCAATCCTAGCTACTTAGGAGACTGAGATCTGAGGATCACAGTTCAAAGCCAGCCTAGGTAAAAAGTCTGTGAGACTCTTACCTCCAAATAATAATCAAAAAGCTAGAAGGGGAGCTGTGGCTCAAGTGGCATAGCACCAGCCTTTTGATAAAATAAAGAAATAAAGAAAAGGCTGAGTTCAAGCCACGTGACAAACAAACAAAACTTTCACACTTAACAACTCTGCCAGAAAACCCATTCCCTCGAGCCCACCGTTTCTCTGAGTCCGTCCTATTCTGGGCACACTTCTACTTCACGCAGTCGGCATCCTGGCGCGTCTGGAAGGCACGCTCAGATCTGGTTCTCATTGTCCTTCTAGGTCAGAGGCTCTCAGGGACAAGCACCAGGAAGCATGGCTTCCTAGACCGCCAGGTTCTTAGCATGGAGCGGGGACAGGAGGCCTGCACGGGTCCCATGAGGACGGCCACGTCCTGCACCAGTCCAGCCAGTCCGCATCCATGAGGCAATGAGACAAGAGGCAGCAGGGCCACTGCCGGAGCCAGCCTTCTGTGGTCAGTCGCTGGCCTCTATTCTAAATCCTCTGCCAGTAGAAGGTTCTCAAGCCAACTTTAACTAAGTGCCTGCTGGCTCAGAAACACATACCATTGTTCAAGTTGAACAGAAAGCTGCACATGTACTTATCATAGACTTTCCCTCTTCTGTCAGCTTCATCTTGAGAAATAATCTAAAAAGAAACACAGGAAGAGAATGTCTTGGGGTGAGGTGGAGCCTGTGAGAACAAACAAGAGCCCATCAAGGGTGTCCTGGTTCTTCCTGAGAATCCTCCAGCCCATTCCTCCACTCCACTGGGCTGCACGCTGTGAAGGCGCATTAAGGCCTCTAAGGCAGAGATCTCTCTATCTCAAGCAATAAGCTTAGAGAAAACGATCGACAAAAGTGTGCTGGCTGAATAAAAAACACACAAACTGTAGCTTCAATCCAGTTGAAGCTGGCCCTCCAATACAGTCCCTAACCCAGCAAGTGACAAGAGGATAATATCACGACGCTCGTGTTCGCGGTCACTGTGAGCTGGGCTGTGGATTAGGCAGAGCAGTCTCCACAGAGTAAAGCTTGCATCGTCCCTATCCACCCCAATCCCCAGGTGAGAAAAGCTAACCACGGCGAAAACTAAAGCAATCCAGTCACTGAGCAAACCAGATCCACAAGCATAATAAATCCTAGCATTTTATGTTAATTCATTCTAATTCAACCCAATGATTTCTCCAATAAAAATCATTCCAAAACAAAGAAAGCTATTATAAGATACTACCACTTTAGGGCTGGGGATATGGCCTAGTGGCAAGAGTGCCTGCCTCATATACATGAGGCCCTGGGTTCGATTCCCCAGCACCACATATACAGAAAATGGCCAGAAGTGGCGCTGTGGCTCAAGTGGCAGAGTGCTAGCCTTGAGCAAAAAGAAGCCAGGGACAGTGCTCAGACCCTGAGTCCAAGCCCCAGGACTGGCCAAAAAAAAAAAAAAGATACTACCACTTTAGTAGTGATCGTTGCCTTACCTCTCCACAGTACTCTGAGATGAATTCATTTTTCTGTACAGGATCTTTGATAAAAATCCCCCATCCTGCCACATCAGATGGTGCCAGCAGTAAGTGCTAAAGAACAAAACACAACCACATATCAGAACTGGTGACAAATATACTACCCAGTGAGGCCCAAGGTGCCACGGGAGGCCGCAGCCCAAGAGCCACAAGGCAACACACAGGCAGATCCAATCTGCACAAAAGCAGGTGAGCACAACTGCAAACTATGAAGACCATGTCTTTCAGGAGGGAACAGACCAGCCTTTGGTGTTATGGGTCCCCTACAGCTACGGCAGTGAGCACGCTCAGGGACTGCTGCATAGTTATGCCCCCCTTCAGCCCTGATTTTGTTCGTTTGGATGATGAAGTATCCCCCAAAAGTCTTGTGTACTGATGGCTAAGGAGGGCTCTAACCCACTGATGGCACTGTTGGGAGGTTGCAGGAACTAGAGGGGACCTTGCTGCAGAAGTGGGTGACTACAGGGTGGATTTCACCCCAGCCCCTCCCCTCCATGCTCCCTTCCTGCTGCGCTGCCTCACCACACGCAGCCTGGGAATCAGGCACTGAAACCTGTGAAGCCATCAGCCTAACAAAGCTCTCCTCCTCAACAATGCTTTCCTGTCGTACATTTCTGAGCTTTTTGAGACAAGATCTTACTCTGGGCAGCCCAGACTGTGGTGGAACTCATGTTCCTCCTACCTCAGTCTCCCAAGTACTAGGAGGACAGAGGTGAACCACCATATCTGGCTAACACAATTAAATACGGAAACACCAACCACACTCCTCTCAGACTCCTCCCTCCATTCTTCTATTACCAGTGCTGTCTGGCTCTAGACAGAGCATATTGGGGGGGGGGGGGGGTCTGCCATTTTGATCATGGCAGCTTTCTTCCTTTTGGAGTCTTTTTCCTACTATTTATTACCCATGGTACCAAAATCTTCCTGTGACCTTGAAAAAGGCTCTAAGATCAAGCAAGCTCCTGAACTATGCTGTTCTGGTCCATTCTATATTTTCCCATCAGGTGAGCTTCTCACTTTTCTGATCATAAACAAAATTAAATATTCTGAATTAAAATGAGCCCCAGTTGATAACCTAGGCTTGCTTTGAGAAGTAAAGGACGTCAACAAGGAAGGAGCACGGTGAGCATGAGAGCACATCGCCCTGCGGCCCGGCACCACGCACAGGGAGGCCGCCTGGAGGAAACTGCCAGACAGCCTAAAAACAATCACCCTGCACAGCCAGCCAGACCACTCGTGGTAGGGTCACAGGTGTTGCTTCAGAGCCACAGGGAAGGAATGAGAAGCTGAATGTTTTGCGTGGGGCAGGATTTCAGGCAGAAGGAGCTCTGAAGAGTGGGGTGAGCTCAGGCATGACCACCCGAGCCGTACACGCACCACGCGCATGCGCAGAGCAGCACAGGGGGGCGCTGCAGTGAACACAAGGGAGTCGGGGCCAGAAATGGCAGCTAGTATGCTTAAAAAGATTACCGTTAAAAGCTTATTTTGCTCAGTAACTGCTTCATTTGAAATCGCCTACAATGCTATTCTCAAACTTCAAACTCCTAATTTCTGGATGTATGGCTTTCAAGTTTTTGCTTGGTTTTGGTTTTTTGCCAGTCCTGGGGCTTGGACTCAGGGCCTCAGCACTGTCCCTGAGCTTCTTTTTGCTCAAGGCTAGCACTCTGCCACTTGAGCCACAGCGCCACTTCCTGCTTTTTCCATATATGTGGTGCTGAGGAATGGAACCCAGGGCTTCATGGATACGAGACGAGCACTCTACCACTAGGCCATATCCCAGCCCCACTTTCAAGTTTGTACTGATCTGTGAGACAGGATCTCGTGAGACAGCCCAGGCTGAGCAGGAAGTCACTGTGATGACATCCAGGCAGCAAGAAACTGGAGGGCCCCTCACGCCTTAGCGCCCCCGGGGGCTGGGCATCCAGCCACTCCAGAGGCCCGTTCTCAGGGCTATTACACAAAGACACACCTACAAACCCCTGCCGTGGGAAACTGTACCTTTCACTCTGAAAAGACAGGAGCCTAAAGATTCCACCTGATGAGACTAGATCTCTCTATTGTGATAAAAATTAACATCTGTTTGGATTGAAAAAAACATATTAACTTAAAGAGAAATCTGTCATCTTTTAAGCAACTAGAAATGCCTGGTACCTAAGACCTACTTACTCTGTCTCGCCACCAAGTGGGGCATTCCCTGGGAAATGGGAAAGACGGCAGTTCCCCATAGAAAACCTGACTGTTTTCTCCTCAGCTGCAGCTTGACTTCCGCTGCCCCTGCCTAGCAGTCTGTCTAAAGCCAGGTGACACCAGAAGATGAAACGACCTTCTGACCTTGCGGTGGAGACTGCCGCTTACCTTTTTGGAACCCCGCTGAATGCTACAGTTCTTGCAGGACACGTTTTTACTGTCCCAATGGTCAGCAGCTCCACAGGTGAGGCAGAGGTCGGGGTCACACTCTCGGACAGCCAGGTAGCACGGGCACTGCTTGGTGTTGCACTGTGCTTTGCACCGGCATCCGGGAAAGCGGTTCTGACCTTCAGAGATAAGTTCAGCATCATCACCACCACCATCACCCACACTCATGCAAACACTTGCATAAAGGTAGTGGCAAGTACTGTGCAGAGCACCTGACGGACTCATCTCCCCCTTCACAACCATCTTATCATTCCACCGCGTGGATGAGGAAAGGACGGAACCGCAAATGCAAAACTGTTAGGACCAAGCAAGATCGCTGCTGAATGTCTGTTTCCAACTTCATACTTAGTAAACAGTACATGAGGCTGGGTGCCCGTGGCTCACACCTGGACTCCTGGCAATTTAGGAGGTGGAGATCTAAGGATCCCAGGAAGGAAAGTCCATGAGACTCTTATCTCCAAGTGATCACCAAAAAGCTGGAGGTGTGGCTCAAGTGGTAGAGTGCCGGCCTTGCAGAAAAGGCCAGAGAACATCTCCCAGGACTGAAGTTCAAGCTCCAGTACCGGCAAAAAAAAAAAAAAAAGTATATGAATTTTATTCAAGTTTGAACTACACAGCATCCATGGTCCTGGACCAATCTACCAGCCCCGATAGTTCAAACCTGGTCATTAGAATACAAGCTTTCTGTGCAACGTCTTTAAACAACTACAAAAATCCATTACCCTTGTGCTACCTTTTCTTCATTCCGAAGACTAAAATCTTCCTAACCCTAACAACTTCTAGTGCCCCCAAAATGTTTGGGCAGCTCCTTCTAGATTTCCCCTTATAGTCTATGCCAAATATACTATCATTCAATTTAAACGATCAAAGGATAATTTTTTAAAAAGAAAGAAAAGTCAAGTATTTCAATACAAGTCTGCCTAAACTTGCGTGCGCGCACATGCACACACTCGCGCGCGCACACACACATTGCCCAGGAGGGTGACCGGACACTGGGACAGTGCAGTTAAGGGATCAATGAGTACTTGTAGAATAAATGGGTTTCGTAAAGTAAGTGACAAGGGAGCGCGCCATGTCCTTATGCTTTGGTGTAAATTGCTAGGTTAAATTGCCAACCAAAGGCCTATTCGGTTCTCATGCAATTGCATCAAAGCAACAAATACTTACACTCTGAACTACATTGACAAAACTTTTCACAAAAATTTTGTGCTATCACACAAGGGCACGAACTGTCACAAGGCTGCCGTGGATGGTCACAGGGTTGATAGTTGTAAACATGGTTAGAGGAGCCGTCTGAGTAAAGACAACAGCACGCAGCCAATGAATCCAGGGAGATGGGAAACGGTCACACAGTTAACAAGAGCACATCCTTCCCCACTGCCTGCGGAGCTCCCTGCTGGGTTCTGCCACCGTACTTACAGTGCTGCGTAAGTTCCACGGCAAACCGCAAGAGTCACCTCCCACCCCCAAGGGCTGTAGCAAGGCCTCACATCTCCAGCCCATTTCCACAGCGCTTCTCTCGGGCTCACTCCATCCAATCAGCTTTCGTTTCCAAAAGATAACTGACTGGAGACTCATCCACAGGTTATCTTTCATTTAAGTTAGTTTGTTGTATAAAAAAACAATTAAATCCGAATAACCCAACTCCAGTCCAGTTACTACTCTAAAACATGAGAACGAGGTAAACACTGTTACAGTAACCAAGTTAAATGGAAAGCTACTCACCCTTTTTCAACTGTATCTTTCTACAATGGGCAGCCCACAACCTGCAAAAACAGAGGAAAATACATCATCTTCTGGGGAAGGCCCAAGTATCATGGCTGTAAATCCAGCCAAGCTGCTTAACCACACACCCACCTGTGCACTAATCTAGCAGGCGGTATGGTAAGGCCAGGAAGAGTCCTAAGCTACGCACTCAGCTCAGTGACTCCAGCAGCGGCTTGCTGAGGCTCCTGGGCTGTGGTGATGCCAGATGGAGGAACCACACCCTGCGCTGTACCTGAGCTCGTCAGCTCAAGGCCAGTGCTCTACCACTTGAGCCACAGCACCACTTCCGGTTTCTGGTGGTTAGGTGGAGAAGCTCACGACTTGGGAATGTGGCCTAGTGGTAGAGTGCTTGCCTCGTATACATGAAGCCCTGGGTTCGATTGCTCAGCACCACATATATGGAAAAAGCCGAAGGAGCGCTGTGGCTCAAGTGGCAGAGTGCTAGCCTTGAGCACAAAGAAGCCAGGGACAGTGCTCAGGCCCGGAGCTCTGGCCCCAGGACTGGCAAAAAAAGAAAAGAAAAGAATCTCATGACGTTCCTGCCTGGGCTGGCTCGGAACCGCAATCCTCAGATCTCAGCCACCTGAGCAGCTTGGGTTACAGGGCTGCCGCCTATCTATCTTTGACAGCAGGTTACAGTCGTTAGTCCAAGTGAAAGGCAGCGTCCACCCTTGGGACATGGCCTGCGTCTTCTGTGGGCTTGTCCTGAGGCTCTGCCGCACTCACCGGTGTTTCCTTTTCTTCTTCCTTGGAGGAGTGTCCACATCCTCGGCAGGGGCAGGCGCTATGATACTGGATTCTTTGACTCTAAATTCATACACCTGAGGAGAGGCACAGGCACAGTTAGGACAGCAGGGTGCCAAGGAGCCGCCCTGTGCTCCCACACACTGGGAAAACGCCTGCCTCTCCTATGACACTGCTGGCAGCTGGGGCCCAGTGGGCGTCGCTGCCACTCTATCTCTTCGGGAGAAAGGCAGTAGTCACATTGTGGTCATGAGGCACAGTGTCAAGGGTCAGCCTACTAGCTCTTTAAATCTATTAGCCTGGCCTTAAATCTAAAACGAGGAAATTGTATAACTCAACCAAAGAATGATGTTCATTTCATTTTCTCTGGGCAAAAAAGAAATGGAATTCTTTTCAGAAGACGAAGAGGACTTTGCATATGTTTGGACATGGGACATACGTTATTCCTATATTTTTACCAGGATACTTACTTGTCTGCATGTTTTGGTCCCAATTAGCCTCGCGATGGCACAGAAATTATCGTAGTAGGTGCCGATGAGGACTCTAAACATTGACGCTTCGGCACCGCTCCACTCCACATTCTCAGGAGGTTCAATATTTGGTTTCATCTTTATTGGGGTTTGACACCGAGAATTTGCTTCTACAAAACCAAATGTTAGCACAAGTCAAGAAGAAAAATTCAGGGTATGCTTAAGAACACAGAAGGAAGTTAACTGTATCTTAGGATAAAATGAAGCTAGAACCAATTCCAGAAAGGTTCTCCCATCCCAACCATGAAGTTGCCTTTTTTTTAATAGCCTAGGAAAATAAACACAAACGGGTCCTCAAACTGTTGCTATAGTAGAGATGTAACTCCTAAAGTTGAAAAGACAACTAAAATTCAATCGGTAAAATACTCAAACATGTTCTCTAGTTTTCTGTCTAACCAAATCCATTCATATGTCATCAAGAACATTAAAAGCACATGATCAGAATTTCATAGTGCCCTGAGAAAAGAAAGCACCCAGAGGGTGGGAATACTCTGGATTGGCCCTTAGGGCAAACATCATAGGGAAGGAAAATCTGTAACAATTCAGCTACATTTGTGAAAGAATTCCCTGATCTTAGACTGCTTGTTTATTCAAAAGAACCAACCCAAAGAAGTATGGCATGTATGCTACATCCTTAATCTTCACAATATGAACTTGTAATGCAGCGGTGAAATGACCCAGAGGTGAGATCTGTCTCACCAGAGGAGCTAGAGGTTTCATCCTTTTTCTCCTCCTCCTCTTTGTCGTTGTTTTCCCCTCCGGTCTCAGCCCCTGCTTCCCGGTCACTGTCCGTGTCCTTGGACTCCAGCACGTTGATGGTGGGCGTGCTGGGCCTGCTGCTGTTGGTGGGAAGCCGGCCCCTCCGCCGGCCCCCTGGCCGCTTCGGTGGAGTCTTAATCCTCTCTGCAGTCAGGGCAGCGGCAAACTCCTTTGCTCCCTCCTGAAAAGTGAAAATGGTCAGCATCAGTGGAAAGATCTAAACCTCATTTTGGTAAAAGAGAATACAAAGATATTGCATAAGGCAAACTGGCCCAGAGATTTATCACAATGAATCCATTCATCACAATCACTGCATAGCTAAATGTACTCACTTTTTTTTTTTCAATTAGATTTTACTGACAAGGTGATGTGCAAAGGGGGTACAGTTACATAATAAGGTAATGAGTACATTTCTTGTCATATTTGCTACACCCTCATTTTTCTTTCCCTTCCCTAGTTCATTCAAGTAAGCACATATACAATATCCAGTAATGTACTCACTTTTCATGATCTGAAAACTTCAGAAATGTCAATGAGCTTAATAACTTACTACAATAGCACGGAAATCAAGCAAGACAATTCTACATGGTGAATTTGTGAACTATATTAGCTGATTAAACAGCAACGAGTCAGACTTCCTATAGAGAATTTAAGGTAATTTAAAGGTGCTATTTAAAGTATACAAGAAAAATACAAAACAGAAACATGCATACTTTATCACTTTCTGCCTTACTATTAAAACAGCCAATACTTTTTCCTGTGAAGGAGGCACAGCCACAGGAAGACATGAAAGGAACTTCAGGAACAGACTCCAAGGCTTATTACATTTTGCACTGTGAAGTGATCCAGTCTCAAAGTATAAAACAATGGTAAGAGCATGGTTTATAAAGAGACCACAGAAACATTTTAGATGAGCCAAATAAACGTTCTGCCTTTAAAGAATACTATACAATAGTGCTCAAGAATTCCATTTTTTTAGTGGAAATAGAAGGGAGAAGTTTGAGAGCAGCTAACAGTTTTATACTTCAGTCTACAAAACCAAATTGCTTAAAAATAGGATACCTTCTGCAGGTGCCATTCATTGAATCTTCTCTCCAAAATCCAACAGGCAATATATACCCATTTAGTTCCTAGGTAGGAGTGGCTTGGTTCAAAGAGGGGAAATGGTAAACAATAAGATAGTACCCGTAAAAACAAGCTTCCTACCTTATAGTTTCCTAATCCCTTACCTTTTCTCCATCACTTTCTACAGTACAGCTCTACTCTAGGGCCTAGCACTCACAGAAGGGATACAGTCAAGAGAACACTTGAGAACTACCGCGCGTCACTGCTAAGGTTCTAACGTTAAATGGGCCGCACCTCACGCTGGCATTAACTTTACATATGTGTCTTTGATCCTACATGCCCTTCAGATGTTGCTAGGGAGGTAACAGATAAACAACAAGGATTCCTGCACAACTAAATCGTGCAATGCATGAGCTAGGAAAGACCACGAGTGAGAGCACTACCAGTCTCCTGGCCAACACAAGTGCAGGGGTGGACAGTACGAATGCTGGCTTTACTTCTCCACCAAAGCTCAGCATTGAAACTCCAATAAGAACCCTCCGGAATAAAAACCAACCACATCTTACCAGATGCTGGTAACACTGCGGTCCACAGGGTTTGTTGTCGAGAGCTGTTTCAGTGTTCTTCCGCTTATATGTATTAGGTGTTGCATGAAAAGCTGCAAAATAAGGTAAACACAAAGTATCTGAACGTAAATAGAAAAGACTCACTTTTTATTTTCCCAGACTACCGAACCATGATTGTAATTTTGCTGATGAATGGTTTACATTACACAACTTTCCTCCTAATTCTTACTAAACTATTAGTTTCCTCTAAGCAAGGTGGAAACACAGTAAACTATGGAGTGATTAGGTACTTGCTTATATTCTTATTGCATTAATAATTAACATACAGAACCCATTAACTATAAACATTGAGTCTTTAACATCTTCCACACAAGCAGTAGACAGTCTCAAAATTAGGCTTCCGTTTTCTATCAAGTAAATCCTGAGATCTACAATTTCTTCACTTCTAGAAAACAGTCAAGAAATGGGAATAGGGCTGGGAATATGGCTTAGTGGTAGAGTGCTCGCCTTGCATGTATGAAGCCCTGGGTTTGATTCCTCAGCACCACATAAAGAGGAAAAAGCCAGAAGTGGTGATGTGGCTCAAGTGGCAGAGTGCTAGCCTTGAACAAAAAGAAGCCAGGCACAGTGCTCAGGCCCTGAGTCCAAGCCCCAGGACTGGCAAACAAACAAAACAAACAAGAACAGGGTAAAGAAATGTGAATAGAAGAAAATAGTACATATTAAAACTCAACTATAAAAAGGACAGTTCTTTTTTTTGTAATTTATTAATTAAACATAAATTTTTTGACAAGGTGTTATGCAAAAAGGGTATAGTTACATAGTAGGGCAGCGTGTACTTTTCTTGTGATATCTTTTTTTTTTAGTTAATTGAACATAAATTTTTTTACAAGGTGTTGTGCAAAGAGGGTGCAGTTACATAGTAGGGCAGTGTGTACATTTCTTGTGATATCTTACAACCTGTTTTTCTTTCCCTTCCCTAGGTCAGGTAGACATATATACAATACACAAAGTACCAAGAACATATACAGTAGCCACGTGGCCTACGCCCAAGAAAATTCACCTAGGGCTTTAAATGTAATGTTGATATTAGACAATATGTCGATAGTAGTCTTATATGAACGTATATACATAGCTTTTGAGCTAAAAAAGGACAGTTCTAAATTACCAATATTCAATGTGAATCACAGCCAATGAAAAAAACGAACAAGGGCCAGTGCCTTTCCACAGGTCACTGGTCAGATAGAACACATTTTAACAAGAAAAAAAAATCTTTGAAACAAAAATTTCAAAACAAAAGATTTAAATGATGGCACATGGAGTATAGGAAAGCAATGCAAACACATTAGTATGAACTTCAGAGAAATTCTCAGGAGCATGCCTCCTCATACATAAAAGCAAATGCTGGGCTGGTAATGTGGCATAGTGGTAGAGTACTTGCCTCATATACACGACGCCCTGGGTTTGATTCCTCAGCACCACATATATAGAAAAAGCCAGAAGTGGCGCTGTGGCTCAAGTGGTAAAGTGCGCTAGCCTTGAGCAAAAAGAAGCCAGGGACAGTGCTCAGGCCCTGAGTGCAAGCCCCAGGGCTGGCCCCCCCCCCCCAAAAAAAGCAAACGCTTATAATCATTCATTCAGAATTATTTAATTTAAATTTTTTAAAGGATATACTCAAAAACCATTTTTATGGGTTGTTCCCCCCCCCCCCCTTTGTGCCCGAGTCTTTAACTCACAATCCTCCTGTCTCACTCAGACACCCAGTCCTGGGATTACAAGTGTGTGTTCTGGATTTGGGGAGGGCTCAGAACAAATTTATAAATACATGAACTTAAACTTACACTTAAAGAGAAATGGGAGCCAAGAAACATTTTATTTTATGTGGTGCAGGGAATGAATTGGTTTCGAATGTTATGAGCTAGTTTCTTCCAGAATGAGAACCTAATACCATCTGGCTAACTTGGCAGCTTACTATCCAACACAGACACTGAGTGCACAGAAGGTGGAAGTCACACCAACAGCAGGGAAACATGCTCATTAGTTAGAAGACTATTTTGGTTTGGTTGCCTCCTCTAGCACCTCTGTATTTAAGACGTGCACAGAAGAGATGGACACACACAGCTCATGTGTGCGCACACACCCACAGCTAAGGCACAGCAGCCTCTGCTGGTCCAAACTAGATATCTATCTCATCAGGTCCAAACAAAAACACCCAGAACGCTCATAAGATAGAACTATGCAGTCTAATACACAAACAAATCAAGCTATAAAGGAAAATTTAACACTGTAATAGTTGAAAGGTACATTAAACAACTTTAGAACATCAGCCAGGGAGGGGCCAGGGGCTCCCGACTGTAATCTTTGCTTCTCAGGGGAGGGAAGTACAAAGCCAGTCTAGGAGAACAAGCCCTCACCACTCTTATCTCCAATTAACTACTAAAAACACTAGCGCACAAGTGTGGCTCAAGTGGGAGAGCAATAGCCTGGAGCAAAAAAGCTCAGAGACAGTGCCTAGGCCCTGAGTTCAAGCCCCAGGACCCACACAAAACAAACAAAAAAAGGTCATATTTAATTTAACATTGTATTCAGCTAAGAGAATCACTGTAACTAGATTTCATTTGAAAGAATCCCAAACTTTAATTCACCAGAAAAGTACTTACATAAAGAATTCCTGCTTAAATAAATGCTTTAACTGTTTCTGATTTCCAGAAGACTAAACATAATTCTTCCAAACAGACATGTTAGTATTCAAAAGGAATTATCAAATAACCCAAACTCTACCCAATCACTGACCAAGTTCTCTAACCACAAGAGTCAAACTATGTGTAATATGGGGAAAATTACATTAAATTCCCCATCAGGAAAAGGAGGAAAGGGAATTATGCAAGATACTTTTTTTTTTACACTGCTGGGATTGTACCCTAGCCCTTGCATTTTTTCAGATAGGATCTCTGTATGCAGCTCAGACTAGCCTTGAACTTGCCTTTCCTGTTTCTACCTCCTGAGTGCTGAGATTATAGGCATATACCACCAACATTCACCTAACGATTTTTTAAACATTTTATTTTTTGCTGGTACCAGGGTTAAAACTCAGTCTTGTACTTGCTTACAGCTTGCTTGCATAGCTGGCATTCTACCAGTTGAGCCATGCCTGTAGCCCAAATTTTGCTGATTATTTGAGATAGAATACAGTGGAGTTTTCTATCCAGGCTGGCTTTGAACCACAATCCCCAAACTGCAACCTCCTAAGTAACTAGATTACAGGCCTAAAGCTCCAGTGCACAGCTAAAGACACTTTTTAAAATTGTACAAAAAACAGGAATGTTGAGGCATTTTATATCAATCTTTAAAAACCTGATAAGTCCTGGGCTGGGAATATGGCCTAGTGGCAAGAATGCCTGCCTCATATACATGAAGCCCTGGGTTCCATTCCCCAGCACCACATATATAGAAAACGGCCAGAAGTGGCGCTGTGGCTCAAGTGGCAGAGTGCTAGCCCTGAGCAAAAGGAAGCCAGGGACAGTGCTCAGGCCCTGAGTTCAAGCCCAGGCCTGGCCAAAAAAAACAACAACTTGATAAGTCTTAAATGTTTTCAAACCAAGACGAGAAAACTTTGAAATCACAAAACATTAATTCCATCTGTTCTCTATCCTTTAATATGAGATTCAATTGACAGCTCTAGAAAATGGCTCTACAATACCCACAGCAGCTCCCTAGTATCTTGAAACATTTCACCAAGTAACTCATATATTAAATACAGAATGGTGAGAAACAAGAATACAGAGCAGGAACAAACTTTAGCATTTACCTGTTTCCCGTTGTGATTTTTCACATTAGGAAAAAAAGGAACAAAGAGCTCATTTGTCTAAGTGTACCTCACTCAAAACTTGTTTGACTATGCTGCAGAAATGGGGAACATCTGGGCCCTGGGCCTTAAATCATTTGGTCCATGACAGAACAGACACATATGCTTCTTGTCAGCTCGCCAGGACCCATAGTGGGAATTTTGTATGGCCTGTAAATGATGCTACAATATTGAAAGGACTCTTGGCAAAAAAGGCCACCACTGCCCACCCCCCACACAACTTCAGATTTTTCTCATCAGTCTTTGTAATCATGTAACTGTCATCCCCCACTTCTTCTGAATATTTCTTCACATTGGTATCACATGAAAAACAGTAGCAGATCAACATCAACTGTCAATTTTAATAACTTTTGGTTAAATTATTGATCTCAACCACTCTTCAGTAAAATTTGGTAGTAAGAATAAATTCTTAGCCAGGTGCCCAGTGGCTCACATCTGTAATCCTAGCTACCCAGGAGGTCTTCATTTGTTTGTTTGTTTGTTTTTTGCCAGTCCTGGGCCTTAGACTCAGGGCCTGAGCACTGTCCCTGGCTTCTTTTTGCTCAAGGCTAGCACTCTGCCACTTGAGCCACAGCGCCACTTCTGGCAGTTTTCTGCATATGTGGTGCTGGGGAATCGAACCCAGGGCTTCATGTATTAGAGGCAAGCACTCTTGCCACTAGGCCATATTCCCAGCCCCAGGAGTCTTCATTTGAAGCAGCCCAGGGAAGGGAAATCCATGAGACTCTTATCTCCAATGAACTACTAGAAAAGGCAGAAGTACCATGTTTATTGCGGCACAATTCACAATAGCCAAAATGTGGAAACAACCCAGATGCCCCTCCACAGATGAATGGATCCAAAAAATATGGTACTTATACACAATGGAATACTACATAGCGATTAGGAATGGTGAAATATTATTCGCAGGGAAGTGGTCAGAACTCGAACAAATAATGTTGAGCGAGACAAGCCTAGAACACAGAAAACAAAGGGGCATGATCTCCCTGATATATGACTGTTAACAAAGGGAGATGGAGAGACAGTAGAGACCAAGTCTGTGAACACTGTATATGTGCTTGATACATTGTAAATTGCATATGGGTCTACCTGACCTAGACAAGGGATGGAAAAACAGGTTGTAAGATATCACAAGAAATGTACACACTGCCCTACTATGTAACTGTACCCTCGGTGCACAACACCTTGTAAAAAAATTTTTTTTGCTTAATTAATAATAAAAAAAATTTAAAAAAAAAAGAGGTTTTTCTTAGAAATTATAGCTAGAGACAAGGTAACAAACAGTCCAAGAAATGTATTCAATGACTAATGTATGAAACTGTAACCTCTCTGTACATCAGTTTGATAATAAAAAATTGAAAAAAAAAAAAAGAAAAGGCAGAAGTAAAGCTGTGGCTCAAGTAGCAGAAGTTCAGGGACAGTGCCCATGCTCTCAGTTCAAGCCCCAGGACCAGCACAAATTTAAAAAAAAAAACACAAAAAAACATTCTTACTGAATTACGCTTGCACCTGAAATTATAGAAATTCGGTGGTTTACATAACAGACATTGAACTTTTACAAAGAATACCATGCCAACACCAGAGTCTACATAACAGCAGTCACAGCTGCAGCAGTGAGAGGCTAGTGATAACCTCTTGATTTGAAGCACACAGGCTAGAGGCACTGTGTCATCTAATCTTCACACTCACACATATGCAAAACCCACATAGAATTAGAGTATCATCCACATCCAGAAGATAGGAAAATCCCAGGTTTAGAAGGGTAAAGACATCCTGCTAATTATGACAATTATGTCTGAACTTTTAGCCACTACATATTCCAAAATATGTCTTAAAAATGTTAACCACTGATCACAAACTCCAGAATATTTTCTTTGAAATTCTAACCATTTGGGAAATTATATTTTCTAAAAGCAACATCAATACACATTCTGAAAGAATATTAAAAACAAGATTTCCACATTAACACCTTTAGGGACAAACTAACACAATTATCAGGCTTCAATTTGATTTTCCCCAGAGGATATGGACATACTAGAAAGCATAACAATATTTTTCTACTGCAAGTTCTACTCTGGGTCCTGTTTCTGCCGCTGCAGATGCCCAGCCTGGTTTGTCACACCTCATTCTTCCTCCTTCCAGAAATGCTGTCCTCTCTGTCCACCCACAGCAGCCCAGGAGTCAGCCCGGACTCCTCTAGGCTAAAGCTTCTATAAAGAACATTTTCATGGCTCAAAGTCAGAAGAGCCAGCCTCCAACCTACAAAAAGAGCTGCTATCTAAAAGTGATTTTGGAACACAAAGTATGATTAGTTCCTGACTAAAACTATTTATTCCTTAGGCTAGTTAGAACACTTACATCCCCTCAACGGCTATACTGGGCTTGTAGTTTGGTTGGATTGCCAATTCTCTAACATCCAAACATCTTCCTTATTAAAATAAAGAAAAGAAAGAAACAAAGAAAGAAAGAAAGGAAGGAAGGAAGGAAGAAAGCACTCCTAGTACCTAAATACTAAGCAACACTTAAGATCAGTAAAACTACAAACAGAAATTTAAAAGAGAAAGAAAGACGTTTCTATAAATACTTTTTGGGTTCCCCCCCCCCCAAGTCCTGGGGCTTGGACTCGGACCCTGAACACTGTCCCAGGCTTCTTTTTGCTCAAGTCTAGCACTACCACTTGAGCCACAGCGCAACTACCGAACTTTCCTGTTTATGTGATGCTGAGGATCAAACCCAGGGCTCTATGTATGCAAGGCAAGCACTCTACCACTAAGACATATTCCCAGCCCAATATTTTATTTTTTGATTCTCTGGGTAAGTGGCTTTTTAAATACCTACATTTAAATTCAAGCAAAAGATAATGTGTTCTCAATGAAGTATAAGTATTGCACATATACTTTTATTTTTAAAAGTAAATATATCACTACTAGAATCCTAACTTTTATCTTACTTAGAAAATTAAATGGCAAATTTGAATTCTAGTTGTAACACATTATAGCACTTTTCAAGATATTTTGAACATAATTCCACAACAAAGATAGAAAATGAAAACGTACAATAATTGCACTTACGATGTAGGAAGCAGTCATACTTAAAACATCGCCGACAGAAAAGTGTATGAAATGAATGCAAGCTTTGCTCCCTCTGAACAGACTTCGCATTTGGTCCATCTATGTTAGGGGTACACTCAGGAGGAAGAGCGCCTGGGAGCTGCTGCTCAGTGAGCTCTTTATACCTAACATTAACCAAGAAACATAACAGGAGGGAGTCAGAAAGAAGTAGAAAAGCTTTGGAAAATAAAGTTTTCTATGATTTTTAAAGTTTACTCTGACTAACACACATACTTTTATTTCTTCAATTAAGCATTATGCATAAGAATTATGTACGCTCTATCAAGAATCAGTATGTGGGGCTGGGGATATGGCCTAGTGGCAAGAGTGCCTGCCTCGGATACACGAGGCCCTAGGTTCGATTCCCCAGCACCACATATACAGAAAACGGCCAGAAGCGGCGCTGTGGCTCAAGTGGCAGAGTGCTAGCCTTGAGCGGGAAGAAGCCAGGGACAGTGCTCAGGCCCTGAGTCCAAGGCCCAGGACTGGCAAAAAAAAAAAAGAAAAGAATCAGTATGTGTGGCATAACAATGTGTTTGATGGTTTGGGTATGCCCTAAGCTTTATATTAGTTTCTGTTTTGTTTGGGGGGGAGGGGGTAGTCCTGGGGCTTGGACTTAGGGCCTGAGCACTGTCCCTGGTTTCTCTTTGCTTAAGGCTAGCATTCTACCTCTTGAGCCACAGCGCCACTTCCGGCTTTTTCTGTTTATGTAGTGCTGAGGAATCAAACCCAGGGCTTCTTGCATGCTAGGCAAGCACTCTACGGCTAAGCCACATTCCCAGCCCCTTGTCACCTTTTCTTTACCTTAGTTTTAAGCATCAACTATTCTGAAATTTCCACCAGTATTCAGAAAATTTTTTTCTATATTGAACTACTATGAATTGTGGTGCATAGAGTGCTTGCCTAGCATGCATGAAGCCCTGGGTTCAATTCCTCAGCACCACATAAACAGAAAAGGCTGTAAGTAGTGCTGTAGCTCAAGTGGTAGAGTGCTAGCCTTGAGCAAAAGAAGCTCGTGGACAGTGCCCAGGCCCTGAGTCCCAAGCCCCAGGACTGGCAAAAAACAAGAGCAAAACAACAACTATATATATATATATATATATATATACATATATATATACATATATGTATATATATATGTATATATATATATATATATTTCTTTCACCTACAATAAAGGTTTTGTAGCACAGAATATCACAAATAAATGCCCTACTTGTGAACACTACAACGAAAGTGAATGGCTTACCACCTGGAATAGCTCCATTTGCAATAAACCTAGACATAAGTTACATGCCACACGAGACAAGACTACCTCAAAAGAACAAATTTTACTTACTTTTCCTTTAGTTCTTCTGCTGTGCCCTTATCTGGAAACATTGAAGAAATAGCCTCAAAAATTTTATCAGAAGGAAATTTCCGAGGTGGGTGGCTTTCTTTTTCTTCATAAAGAATTATGAAAGGGGGGGGGGGGAGAAGAATGGAAATAAGTTTTCATCCCTTCAGTTTTTCCATATAGTAGTAACTCGATAACTTGAGCCTTTTATGGCACAAGTGGTAAAATAGTTAAGTTCAAAGCCCAGAACTGGAGTGGAGGAAGCTATTTCTAAGAATCATCCACCTTGTATTTCACTTACTTCTAACATAGAAGTCTATGGAATACTTTCAGATCAGACACAAAAGTCAATTCTGAAGGGTTCAAGAGCACTACCACACACAATGACCCCAGATTCCAATTCTCTGCTACTATTTAACCATTTAGATGTTTCCTCATCTGTAATATGAAGAAACTGAAGTAGATTATTATAATACCTGTTATTTTAAAAAAAAAAAGTGTCTCTTTCAAACTGTAATCTTCCCCTGAATTTCTCCACATTGCCTTAGCAGGAGCTTGGCTGAGTAGAGAAGAGCACTACGGGCTGGGCTTGAGAGCAGCTGTTTCATGGAATCCATAATAGTACAGGGTTGGAAAAGCACAGCTCTGGAGGCAAGGTATGCAGAGGTTAGCATCCCAGGGGTTCAGGATTTCACTTCTCTCAATCTGTTTCTTCAAATATACAACAGACCTAATAATAACATCTACCTTTTGAAGCTGTGAGGATTAAATGAGTGGATGCCTCAGAAGTGATTAGATTACAATTTGTAGATAACCAATGCAATGCTATCATTATAATAATGATCATGCAAATTGCTCAGTGAAGTCCAAAGTAAGAGACTATGTTCTTTTATTAGCCAATGGAAAGAAAAACCACTCAAGTGAAATGTTGCAAATGTTCTTTTTTACTTTGATTATAATATTAGTATAATATTTAACAAAAGAGAAAGGATCTAATTTCTACTTAGATTGGTTTTGTTTTCTGTATTAGTGCTGGGGTTTGAACCAAGGCCTGGGCACTTGATTCCTGAGCTCTAGCTCTACTTCCAGCTTCTTGTGGTTAAGTGGGAATAAGAGTTTCTAGGACTTTTCTTGCCCAGGCTGGCTTTGATCCTCAGGTGTCCACTTCCCTAGTAACTGAGATTACAGGTCAGGCATGAGCCCCCGGTGCCTGTCCTGGACTTTTTTGCTTGTTTGTTTTGAAAGAATATTGTTGATGCACAAAAATCTGCCACTAGACATACCATCTCGGCTATCCTCCAGGTCCTTCTGTTTCTCTTCCCGTTCATCAGGATCACCTCCATCCTCCTCCTCATCATCATCATTGTACTGACCAAGAGCATTCACCAACTCCACAAAAATTTCATCATTTATAAACCCACATTCTGAAATTCATCAAGGCAAATGTTAGCAATGCACCAAAGAAAGCAGTAATGACAAAGCCAATTTATGACTTTATAAAAAATCTTTATAGTCCTTTCCGAATTTGGAAGAAATACCCACTCTATGAGCACTATAACATTAGTAATGAAATGGAGAGGACTGACAAGACCATTTTCAGGACTGCCCTCTAGTAAAGTTAAGAAGCAAAATTTGTCTTCTATTCTAGATGCTTCCTCTAGAGTCAATCCCCACCAAAAGCCCCAAAGCTAGTAGTACCATCCCAATCCTCCAAGAACCAACTGTAGCTTTCTTCTCCCAAAAAAATCTGTGTGTCACTGACATGATCACATTTACCTTGTTCTCCACTAATAATGGCCACAGATGATGCTAATATGGCATTACCCTCCATTCAGGCACTTTCACAAAGCCTCCTGGACACAAAAACAGAGCCAGGATTCTGGTGACCAAGTCTTGAGTGTGTGGCTTCCCTTGAGGGCAGGCATATTCAAACAGGGAGGGTTTTTTGGAGCCTGAGGTCACATAAGTACAGCCCTAATTATAAATAATTTTTTTTGGTGGGGGGCCAGTCCTGGGGCTTGGACTCAGGGCCTGAGCACTGTCCCTGGCTTCCTTTTTGCTCAAGGCTAGCACTCTGCCACTTGAGCCACAGCGCCACTTCTGGCCATTTTCTATATATGTGGTGCTGGGGAATCGAACCCAGGGCTTCATGTATATGAGGCGAGTTCTCTTGCCACTAGACCATATTCCCAGCCCAATTCTAAATAATTTTGCTATAAAATCTACACATTCAGGGCCCAGGTGGCTCACACCTGTAGTCCCCTAGCTACTCAGGAGGCTGAGATCTGGTTCAAAGACAGCCAAGCAGAAAAGTCCCTGAGACTCTTATTTTTTTGTTTTGTTGTCAGTCCTGGGCCTTGGACCCAGGGTTTGAGCACTGTCCCTGGCTTCTTTTTTGTTCAAGGCTAGCACTCCACCACTTGAGCCACAGAGCCACTTCTGGCCGTTTTCTATATATGTGGTGCTGGTGAATTGAACCCAGGGCTTCATGTATACGAGGCAAGCACTCTTGCCACTAGGCCATATTCCCAGCCCCTCCCTGAAACTGTTATCTCCAATAAACCACTCCGAAAACCAGAAGTAGTGCTGTGGCTCAAGTGGTAGAGCGCTAGTCTTGAGCTGAAGAGCTCGGGAACAGTGCCCAGGCCCCAGAGTTCAAGCCCTACCACTGATCAAAAAAAGAAAAAAAAATCTACACACAATTTCTACTACATTTACAACTATTGCTATTGTAACGTGTCCCACAACCAGCTATGAATAATTACTAGATGTCAAAAAGAATTCCCTGGCCGGGTGTTGATGGCTCATGCCTGTAATCCTAGCTACTCAGGAGGCTGAGATCTGAGGATTGCAGTTCAAAGCCAGCTGGGGCAAAAAAGTCTATGAGACTCATCTCAAATTAACCACCAGAAAACTGGAAATAGTACTGTGGCTCAAGTAGCCGAGCGCTAGCCTTGAGCTGAAGAGCTCAGGGACACTACCCAGGTCTACAGTTCAAGCCCCACAATCCAAAAAAAAAAGAATTCTCTGATTTTAAAAAATAACATCATTGAAAAGTTCAGGCTTGTGAGTCCAGGCCAATCAAACACAAATTTTAATTTTTAATATTAAAAATTGTCTTTCATATCCTATGCTTAATAACCTTTGCCAATTCTTTAGCCTTTTCTTTCTCAAAACAGCAGACGTGTGGCTCACCTCTATCTCCATGTACTTTTCCATCATAATTTTTTATCAATTCTTCAATGAAAGTACCATCCTGGTCTAGAACTTCATCCCCCATATAAGGAATGTTATGTAAAACAGTTTCATCTTCCACCTAAAAGTGAAAACAAAACAAAAATATTATTTAAAAACCAGGTGTACCTGGGCAAGCCCTGGTGCCTCGTATCTATAATCCTAACCACTCAAAGGACTGAGAAGTAAGGATCCTAGTTTGAAGCCAGGCTTTAATCTCCAATTAGGTATCAAAAAGCCACAAGTAGAGCTATGGGCTCAAACAATTAAGCTAAGGGACAACGCACAGGCCCCAAGTTCAAGCCCCATTACCAGTACAAAAACAGATGAATATTAACTATTATTTTTTTTAATTCAACGTAAAAGATGCTACAGATGTAGCTCGGTGTTATTGTCTGCCTAACATGTAATAGGCCCTGGGTTTGATCACCAACAGCACCACCAAAAACAGGGAGATACCTAGAAACAAACAATTGCTCTCCCTGAAAGTCTACACTCTAGATTTAAATGTTAGTCAGAGAGCGAAATGTAACTATTGATGATGATGAGGGAGAAAAAGATTACACTCAATCTATTTTGTCATCAACCTTTACCTTTACATGCCTCTACAGAGGAAAAATGCCGCCAGGTGCCAGTGTCACACTCCTGCAATTCTAGCTACTCAGATAGCTGAGACCCCAAGAACTTAGGTTCAAGGCCAGCCCATGCAGAAAAGTATGTGACTTCATCTCCAATTAACAAGAAAAATGCCAAAGTAGAGGTACAACAGAGCACCAGTCAACTAGGAAGAAAAGTGAGGGGAAAAAAGCATTGCCCAGCACCCTCCTACCCCACCCCAAAAAAAGGCAGGCACTGTAATCCTAGCTACTCAGGAGGCTGAGATATGAGGATCCTGACTCAAAGTCAGCACAGGCAGGCAAATCCATGAGACTCAAATAACCAGCAAATAGCCAAATGTGGAGGTGCAGCTCAAGTGTTAAGAGTACCACAGCCTTGGGAGAGAGCCAAGCAAGAAGGAAGGCTCTAGGGCGGGAATGTGGCTTAGTGGCAGAGTGCTTGCCTAGCATGCATGAAGCCCTGGGTTCGATTCATCAGCACCACATAAACAGAAAGGGCTGGAAGTGGTACTCAAGTGGTAGAGTGCTAGCCTTGATCAAAAAGAAACTCAGGGATGGTGCCCAGGCTGAGTTCAAGCCCCAGGACTGGCAAAAAAAAAAAAGGAGGGGGGGGGGAGGGAGAAGGGAAAGAGGGAGGGAGGGAGGGAGGGAGGGAGGGAGGGAGGGAGGGAGGGAGGGAAGGAGGGAAGGAGGGGGAAAAAAAAGAAGGGAGGCTCTGAGTTCAAGGCCCAATAAAGAAGGCCCAATAAAACAAGAAAAAAAAAGGGGGGGGGGAAATGCTGCAGATTATAATGAGATACTAATTTTAAGCCCCTCCCATATTTCATATGTTAAAACGGGAAGTGTGTGTCTTAGAATTCATGGTATTGTTTGTCAAATTTCAACTACAGATGTCCATATGAAAAACAACTATAATAAGCAAAGGTTCCTAAAATTCACTTGACCTAGCTATTAAGATAGTTGATATAATAAAACTATATGGATGTAAAAGAGTATTAAATGCTTTAAATTTCATACCAAAAAGTATTTAGCCTTGTAAAATAAGAACACTGAATAATAACAAACTATTGAGACTCTGGTAAACAAAATGTATGTTAAAGTTCATTGTGCCAGTAAAAATGATGAATGAGTTGACATCAAGGTTTAGAAGACAGGGGAAGAAAAAGCATGAAAGCCTTCCAGGAAAGAGTGTGTCAAAGCAGAGTTCAGGGAGCGCTGAGTACTTAAGAATAACAGGACCAGGACTGGGATTTCTCGGTGGAAGAGCACTTGCCTGGCCAAGGCCGTGAGTTTGGTCCTCAGCTGGGGGGAGGGGGGATACACAGGACAGAAAGCTGACATTCACAGGAGAAACTGAATTCTCAAGAAGAACAAAAGCAACAGTAACTATAGATGAAGACAGGATAGTTCTGAAGCATGGTTAAAGTGGTGAAGGCAGGGTCAGGCTCTAACTCTTAAAAAGCTTTTGAACAAGATATTGGTTAAAAATGGAATTTTAGAAAGACAATGCTGATAAACAGAATGGACTAGCTAGGACTACAGAGGAACACAAGTATACGATGAGACAGGCTGGAACTAGACTGTGATCACAATCAACAGGGAAGAACACAATGGGAAAAGCCATGACACACAGGAACTGTCAAGCAGCAACATACAGCAAAGAAGAAATTATTCAAATAATCACTACATAACGAATTCTGGACAAAAGGAAAGCCCATAATTTATCAGTACTTCAAAGAACAAAAAGGAAAACTGAAACAAAAGAAGTGTATGAGATTCAAAAATGAAAATTTAGACTTTAATGTATTCATCTATGTATATTCAAGTACATATTAAAGTCTTCTTTTCATTATATCTTGCTTGCACTAATTCCATTTAAACTAGGAGTTCATTTCTTTGGATCCAGGCCGAAATTGTAAATGACACTTACTTATTTTGTTTCTTCAACTCTATCCTCTTATGTTTGTTATCAAAATATGTCGTAGCCAGGGCTGGGGATATGGCCTAGTGGCAAGAGTGCTTGCCCCGTATACATGAGGCCCTCCCTGGGTTCGATTCCCCAGCACCACAAATACAGAAAACGGCCAGAAGTGACGCTGTGGCTCAAGTGGCAGAGTGCTGCTAGCCTTGAGCAAAAAGAAGCCAGGGACAGTGCTCAGGCTCTGAGTCCAGTCCCCAGGACTTAACCTCCACCAAAAAAAAAAAAAAAAAAAAAAAAAAAATGTCGTAGCCATAATAAAGATAGACTACCAAATTTGCCTGGACCAGTGATCAGAGAAACACAGAGGATTGTTCATAAACATTTAATGATAAATTTAAATGTTTTATCTTTCAAAATTCCAATCTGAAATATTAAACCTCCCTTAAAGTTTTACAATACAAAATTTTGAACAAAACCTTAAATGCAAATGTATATACCTAAATAGTTCAAGTTTACCTTCCTTAAACCTCCGCTATAAGAAGTGTAAGAGAAAAGTCAGTAAGGACCATTAAAAACATCTGTTTAAAAAAACCAAAAAAAACCCTAGTAGCAAATTCTACAAAGCAATCGTCTAAAATTCACCAAGGATACTCAGCATTTTATTTACCTTCTCGTTTTATGTGCCAGGTTAGTGGGGAAATCATGTTTACTTAACAATACAAGTCAAGAATGCACATCTCAATTTCTTTTTTGTTCTGCCCTCCTTTGGTCTCTTTCTATAAAGAATTAAATATGAGCATTTTATTATCAAAGTTACTAAGGCCACGTGTTATCTAGTTTGGGCTTGTAGTGTATAAATTCTGAGAATATTTCCTACTGCACATTATCACTTGCTAACCTGTGACTTACTATGTTAGTAAGCTCTTGATTCACAAAAGATAAAAGACTGAAATTACAGGATACAGACTGACCTTTCCAAGGATAGAAATGATACGTAGCAGCATCTTGTAAATGTGTTTAACTCTAGGGTTGTTTCTTTTTTTCTTTGAAAAGTATAGAGCAATAGCAAAAGGTTTTTCTACACCCCCCCCACCAAAAAAAAAAAAAAAACTACTGACTTTTAAGATTCATTCCAATTATCATTTTTAATTAGCTTTTTATTTTCTATTATCTTCAAGTAGTTGTACAGAGAGGTTTCAATTCAACCCGTCAGTGTGTAAGTACAATGCATCTTCTTAAGTTTATTTTTGTTAAGCAACTGTATTAAGAGGTTTCAATTCCAGAAGTCAGGTTGTAAGTATAATGCATCTTGACTAATGTCACCCCTTTCTTAATTCTTCCCCATCTCTTCCAAGCATCCATCACCTTGAAAGATGTTTTTACTGATACTGTCTTCATTCACTATAACAGTCACCTATGGTTTCTTATTTCACATGAGTTATGATCAACTGAGCAGGAGCTGCGTTCCTCACATACCATGAAGTTCTGCTGCAGGGGCGACCACGAGTACATGATGGGCACTGACGCCACTGCGTTCAGCGTCTTTAACGGGATGACCTGTGTCGGGAAATCCAAGTCACTGCTCACCGAGCACTGAAACAGAAAAATACATTTTTCTCTGAAGGATAAAAGGAAAATCTTAAGCTGTAGCCATCATACTGTAGAGATGTTAACTAGGCAAATAATTGGAAAAGAAAATTTTTTTTTCCTAGAACAAGAAAGCTCATAAAAACCAGAGATTCATCCTCTTTTGTTAACTAAGCATGAAAAAAAGTCAACAGATTTTGCAGATTTTCAAAACACTCAACACTCTTCCTACTTACCAATTACAGTAAGAACCAAACCTTGATTTGTATGTTAGCTTCGGGAACCTGATCCTCTCCTCCACATGTTCACTATGAATTTCATAGCTCCTGCTTCAATTCTCTGACCTCACAACACATAACAACTACACACATAAGAGTAAGAACATTTGTAAATATTAACCTTTTCTGTTTGCTTGGGGTTTCTGTGGGAAGATTTGTTTTGTTTTGTTATTGAGACAGGGTCACACTATACAGCCCAGAATGGCCTTGAACTCATCTTGGCCTCTAACTTAGAATCTTCCCATCTTCTGATTATTATGAAGTGCTGAAACGACAGGCATTAGCCACCATGCCAGGCTAAATATTTTTATCTTCATCTGCCCTTTGAAAACAATGTCATATTAAAAATATTACATTTGAGTTTCAATTGCAGCCATGTGAGTTCCAACTGATTCTGTAAAACTAATTTTCTAGCACAGTTCCTATATTAGGCTCTACCACTTTAAACATATTACATGCTTTATCATAGTTATGTTCACTGCAACATTATAAGATGGGGACTATTCTTAACTCCTGTTTTGCGGGTAAGAAAACTAAGGTAAAGAAAGGATAACAGGGGTCTGGGAATGTGGATTGGCGGTACAGTGCTTGCCTAGCATGCATGAAGCCCTGGGTTCGATTCCTCAGTACCACATAAACAGAAAAGGCCGAAAGTGGCGCTGTGGCTAAAGAGGTAGAGTGCTAGCCTTGAGCAAAAAGAAATCAGTGACAGCTGGGAATATGGCTTAGTGGCAAGAGTGCTTGCCTCCTATACATGAAGCCCTGGGTTTGATTCCCAAGCACCACATATACAGAAAACAGCCAGAAATGGCGCTGTGGCTCCAGTGGCAGAGTGCTAGCCTTGAGCAAAAAGAAGCCAGGGACAGTGCTCAGGCCCTGAGTCCAAGGCCCAGGACTGGCAAAAAAAAAAAAAAAAAAAAAAAAAGTAATCAGTGACAGTGCACAGGCCCTGAGTCCAAGCCCCAGGATGGGAAGGAGAAGGGGAAGGGGAGGGGGAAGGGGAACGGAAGGGAAGAGAGAGAGGGAGGGGGAGGGGGAGGGAGAAGGGAAAAGAAAGGCTGATGGGGCTAGGAATGTGTCTCAGTGGAAGAGTGCTTGCCAAGCATGCATGAAGTCCTGGGTTCGATTCCTCAGTGCTAAATAAACAGAAAGGGCCGGAAGTGGCACTGTGGCTCAAGTGGTAGAGCGCTGGCCATAAGCAAAAGCTCAGGGACAGTGCTCAGACCACAAGTTCAAGCCTGAGGACTGGCAAAAAAAAAAAAAAAAAAAAAAAAGGATGAATGATTTGTTCAAGGTCCATTTCAAAGGGCTAAAATGTAAACCCCAAAGTCTGACCCAAGATTTACCCACAACCACGGCACCATATCTTAAAGTCCCTTGAATCCCTTAAAATACCACATTTTATACAATCTATATTGACACAAACCATTTCTTTGATATCACTAAGAAAACAATGCCAATTAAACTGTGATGGAATCCTACCTTATCACAATGACTATAAGTATATTGTTTTAAGATGTTAAAGGGTTTAAAATTTTGCATAATGCATGTTGTGAAATAGGGTAAAATGCTATCCCCAAATAACTACAGCTCTTTTATCCTGTCTAGAAATCCAGCTTTTAAAAAGTATTATGACCCAATTATCAAGTCTCTACAGCCTTCTGAAAAATCCCCTAATCATGGGCTCATAATCTGCAATCAGTGAAAATCCAGCAGAAAAGAATAAAGTGAAACCTAAATAACCAATCATATATACACACATAGTGTTTAATCTTTATTTAAACTGTCTTAAATACAACAAGACTAGGACCGGTGAGATCAGAGTAGAAATCTTTAAGCACAAGGGCCGCACCAGGCCCTGTGAATCTCACACCCAAAAATAATCCCTTCTTTCGTGGAAGTAAAAGTAGTCAGAAAGAACTGTGACCATGATTCAGTCATTAATTGGCTTCCCAGAAAGGGAATGACAGAGATAATGACAGAAAGCTGACAGTTCAAGTAAATAATAAGATATGAATAGTTTACTAACTCCAAATCCACAATCTTTCCTTTTTGGCTATTAGGCCTCTGGTGCAAGCCTTCAGCTATGCATCCAACAATCCAGTAACAACAGCAATGAACATTTTTTGAGCAAATCCTATATTCCTGGCATTCTGCTAAGTGCTTATATACGTGATGTTAAATATTTCTTCTTTTAATTTTATCATGCAATTTCAATATCATTAACTCCACAAGTAAGGAAACAGAGGTTCAGAGAAATTAAATTTACCTAGCCAGAAAAGTAAATTACAAAACTCAGATAGAAACCTAAATGTGACTTGCAATACACAAGAGCTAATAACAGGCTGGGAATGTGGCTTAGTGGTAGAGTGCTTGCCTAGCATACATGAAGCCCTGGGTTCGATTCCTCAGCACCACAGGAACAGAAAAAACTCAAGAGGTAGAGTAGCTAGCCTTGAGCAAAAAGAAGCCAGGGACAGTAACTCAGACCCTGAGTCTAAGCCCCAGGACTGGCAAAAAAACAAAACAAAACAGAGCTAATTACTGTGATATAATTCTTGCCCTTCAGGTCATAAGACAAAAATGGCCATAATAGCTCTGCAATATATGCTATATAAACACAAGCATGACAACACCGCAGAATGCCTCCTCCACCAGCGTCCTCTTCTACCTCCTTACTACCATGCCTTCATTCCTTCCCTCATTAACTAGGAAAAGGATTATTATTGCTAAATAAAGTATTCTAGATTACTGATACTTTATAATATTTTTCATTTCTTAAACTTGTCAGGGTTTGTTTATATTTATAGAGTTAAATTAATCCTGTGTCTTTAATTCTGCGGAGAAGCTGTCTTTGAAGCTTAGAGAGCCTGGTACTGGTGGCTCACACCTATAATCCTAGTTACCCAGGAGACTGAGATCTGAGGATCACCATTTGAAGCCTGCCCAGGCAGAAAAACCTGAGACTCTTATCTTCAATTAACCAGCAAAAAGCCAGAAGTTGAGGTGTGGTTGTCCAAGTGGTAGAGTACCAGCCTTGAACAGAAATGGCTAAGGGACAGCACCCAGACACTGAGCTCAAGCCCCAGTACTGGCATTAAAAAAGAAGAAAAAAAAGAAAGAAAATGCTTGGGAGTAGTTACCGCATCAACTCTGAGGTTCCCACTTGTGTAAACAGCGTCAGACTCTGAGGTGTCACATGTAAGGTTAGATGGTTGAATATTCAACCACAAGACAGGAAGTATATTGGCTATCCTTATATTTTTCTATATATGTATATTATAGTATATGATTCCAGATATATTTCCTTTTATTTCAATACCATATGTTTGCTTTGGGCATACCGAATGAAATCTGGGTTCCTCCACGAACAGAAAGAACTCATAGAAACACAGAAAGTAGGAAAGTACCAGCTACAGCACTAAATACTTCCAATCCCATACCATTCCTCCATACTCCCAAATCTGAATCATAGAATTGCCAAGGGACAAGAAATAAGCTTTCTGAGGGCAAAAGCAACTGAGGCAGAGTGTGGTTTCATCTCTCTGTCTGAAAAATAATACTCGGGGTCTTAAAAAAAGGGGGGTGGAGACACTCAAAAGAGTTTGTGGAATAAACATACTACATTTGCTGATTCTTGCTAATGAAGAGTTTAAGCCACTCAAAATTCAGGAAGCAGGGCTGGGAATGTGGCTTAGTGGTAGAGTGCTTGCCTAGCATGCATGAAACCCTGGGTTTGATTCCTCAGTACCACATATACAGAAAAACCCACAAGTGGTGCTGTAGCTCAAGTGGTAGAGTATAAGCCTTGAGCGAACACAAGCCAGGGACAGTGCTCAGGCCCCAAGTCCCAAGCCCCAGGATTGGCAAAAAAAAAAATTCAGAGAGCACCTAACACTGAGTCTGCCCCATCACTCATTCACTCTGCAGTGCCTCTGCAAACTACCCCACTGGAATCCAGTAACTACTATTAACTGGATCCCTTTCATTTATGAAATAATGCTCCAATGCACCACTATTTGCTAGTAAAACAAGTTTGGAAACTCTTATGTAATGAGTTAACAGGAAAATTACTCAAAAATCCCAGTTACTTACCAGCAACTTTATTTTCTTTGAAAATGTGTCATCCTTGACAGTTTGCATAACTCCCCTATCACTTGGAGCAGTGACAGGAGCGGCACTTCACCTGATCACATACCTGTCCTCACCTCAGGAAATCATGAGGAGACCTAGATCAGCACATTAAGTTCTCTAATTCTAGTTCCAGCTTGAGGATCACACAAGGAAATGATTACAGATGATTTGTCAAAAACAGTGAAGAAAGAAAAGACCCAGCTATCAAGGATGCTACATTTTCAGAGAAGCAGAGCTTACTGCTAAGTAACCAGGTTCCTCTGAGGATGGATAGACTTACATCAACCAGCTGGTACAATAGGCGACTGTGTGGCTGGACCACTGGAGAGGGAAATCAAGCCAAAAATAGTAGCTGTAGGAGTACACAACCAAATTGAGACTCTTGGCAGAAGACTGGTTCCAAGGAAAAACAGTGTTATGGAAAATCGTAGAGGGAAGAGCAGGTGAATGGCCTGCAGGGAAGGGAAAGAAATTAACACACCTACTATGTGCCAAGCACTGTGCTAGAGACTTACCAAAGTTAACTTCTTTAAATTCACAACTTCCCTGTGAAGCAGACAGGACTTCCCATTTTAAGACAGGACTTTCCAAAGGACAATAGCTATAGCCATCCTGTCTGAATAATTTTAACATCCGAGAGATTAAAGTCCAACTTCCATATAGGGGCAGAGGACAAGCAGCTAATCAGACGAGTAGCAAGGTTGGAAAAATATGTGGAGATATGTTTAGATACTAGTTGGTCCACTTAATTCATACAGAGACACATGAACTGTGCTGTTGACTAACATCCTTTAGCTTTTCCACGTGAAAACAGTGAGAACGGGAGATGAGTGCAGGGAGATGAGTGCAGGAAGATGAGCACCTCGTACGGAAGGGTCAGAAGGAAACACCAACTCTCCGGAGAGCTGAAGGCCATCTCCGGAACTATTCTTTCTTCAGGATTTAAGGGAAGAAAAGGTAACACATACTCAGGTTTTAAATGAGTCATTCTGGTGAAAATAACAGTACATTGAATTTTAATTCAGACTACTTTTAGGTGAAGGAAGCACTGAAGAAAAAATTGGAATGAGATAAATACCAAGTTTGATAAAGAAGCCCAGTAACGGTGGTGAACTTCTTAACCAGCTTTAGAAAGCAAAAGAGAAAGGGGGTTGAAGGAATCATTCTTGAATAAAATGCCTTAAACAAGAGAGGAGCAGAAATAAAAATGAGAGGAAAGAAATCCAGCTAAAATCACGATGTGAATAAACTAATCAAAGAGGCAAATGTTAAGGAATAAAGAACGTTTCATCTCAGACTGCAAATTATTTCCATTTTTGCTATTATTAAATGTAACAGAGTCATTCAGATTAGGAGAAAAAAAACTCTACCTATAATACAAGGCTGTTTATTTTCAATTTTATTTTGTTTTTTATCAGTCCTTCTACTTCTTCCTGGAGGGATAATATGCCCACTTAACAGAAAACACAGACCATCTGGAATACAACTTCAGTTAAGTTGAAACCCCTAAAACTCCTCCCTGGACCCCAATCAGAAGCTGACCCTGAAGGACAGGATCATAAGAGCACAATAATCTTAGGTTAAAAACCAAGGCCAGGGGCTGGGAATATGGCCTAGTGGCAAGAGTGCTTGCCTCATATACATGAAGCCCTGGGTTCAATTCCCCAGCACCACATATATAGAAAACGGCCAGAAGTGGCACTGTGGCTCAAATGGCAGAGTACTAGCCTTGAGCAAAAAGAAGCTGGGGACAGTGCTCAGGCCCTGAGTTCAAGGCCCAGGACTGGCAAAAAAAAAAAAAAAAAAAACAAGGCCATCTGTGTCTGAATGTGGCTGTTAGGGTGAATTGTCCCTTCTTTATCTATAGCTCTCAGAATATCAAATTCACAAAATATAAGCTGGTAATAAACACACACGCTCTCTCTCTCTCTATATATATATACTATATAGTATATATATGAGTATACTATATAATATATTCACATATATAGGATACATTTGTATACATATTCACACATGAATATATATAGTATATACAGTATACTATATGTGTGTGTGTATATATAGTATGAAAGCAGAGCACAACTCATCTATTACATGCAAGCTCCAGTATCTAGCCCAAAAATGGCCCTATGTACTATGTAGACCAAATAAAACCATTTCTGCCTTTGGAAGAAAAAAATTTGAAACAAAAATTTAAAAATAGAACAGAGTATTATGTGAGTTCATGATTTCCACAAGCTAATAAGGCAGCACACGTGTTTCAAAGCCTTAATGAAACAATGAGTATCAGAATCATCACTAGAAATAAGAAGGCAGGATTGCAGTCCAAGTCATTCTCAGAGTCCTGGGGCAGAAGGCCACCACTGTCTTTAACTGCTCACTGACTAGTCAATAAGGAGTGTGGAGACAACGGGCCAGCTCAACAGTAGAGGTCTATCCCCACTCACTTTTTATGCCAAAGGAAATTCCTAATGGGCTATATATTAGAACACCAAAATGAAAACACAAAACTAAAAGATAGGATGACTTGCAATCTTTTAAGTGGAGAAAAACTTCCTAAACTCATGAGAAACAAAACTCAAAGGGGGAGGGGGGATGGCTGCTGTATAAATAACAGCAGAATATAAAAATAGAAAGAAAAAAAAAAACAAAAAACGTTTAACTAGTATGTCCAACTAAGGTCTTACAGATCATTAAGAAAGGCCCCAACCTAACTTTTAAAATATGTTTGTTTTGCTTCTTGACAGTACTAGGGCTTGCATTCAGGTCTTAATACCTGTGAGGCAGGTGAGCAACCACATTAGCCACTCTCCTAGCCCCGTTTGCTTTTTTTTTTTTTTTTTTGGTCAGTCATCGGGCTTGAACTCTGGGCCTGGACACTGTCCCTGAGCTTCAGAAGCTCAAGGCTAGCACTATACAACTTGAGTCACAGAGCCACTTCCAGTTTTCCTGTGGTTAATTGGAGATAAAAGTTTCACAGACCTTCTGCCCTGGCTGGCTTTGAACTGCGATCCTGAGATCTCAGCCTCCTGAGTAGCTAGGATTACAGGTGTGAGCCACCAGCGCTCAGCCTGCTTGTTATTCTTTTTTAAGTCTCTCTTTTTGCCAGTTAACCTGAACCATGGTTCTCCCATTTGTTTTCCTCACGTATGTGTGCCAGCTGAAAACTTTAGACATTAAAAAACAAAATCAAGGGCTGGGGATATGGCCTAGTGGCAAGAGTGCCTGCCTCAGATACACGAGGCCCTGGGTTCAATTCCCCAGCACCACATATACAGAAAACGGCCAGAAGCGGCACTGTGGCTCAAGTGGCAGAGTGCTAGCCTTGAGCAAAAGGAAGCCAGGGACAGTGCTCAGGCCCTGAGTCCAAGGCCCAGGACTGGCAAAAAAAATAAAATAAAAAATCAAGGGGTATCCGGGAAAAAGTATCTTGCAATTTCTAGCAATAAATGATGAAGAGGGGGCTGGGAACGTGGCCTAGTGGTAGAGCGCTTGCCTAGCATGCATGAAGCCCTGGGTTCAATTCCTCAGCACCACATATATAGAAAAAAGCAGAAAGTGGTGCTGTGGCTCAAGTGGCAGAGTGCTACTTAAGCAAAAAGAAGTCAGGGACAGTGCTCAGGCCCTGAGTCCAAGCCCAGGACTGACAAAAAGAAAAGAAATGATGAAGAATATGGGGGGGGGGGGGGGGGACGACCCCACTAATGAAAACATCAAGAGAATCACCAATGGCAGCTGCTTCATTAAAACTAGAAAAAGACACTGAAAAACAGGAAAACTAATAGGAAGCCTTACAGAAAATAGTTTTTACTGGCTAAGACAAAGTAATAACCACCACACACAAACCACAGTTTTATAAATAGTCATATATTATGGCAATCTGGTGGTACATCCTTTAGCCTGTATTTGCTGTTGAATGACATCTTTTTTGTTTGGTTTGGTTTTGAGGGTTTTTTTGGTGCCAGTCCTTAGGCTTGAATTCAGGGCCTGAGTGCTGTCCTAAGCTTTTTTGCTTAAGGCTAACATTCTATGACTGGAGCCACAGCTTTTTGGTAATTGGGAGACAACAGTCTCATGGACTTTTTCCTGCCTGGGCTGACTTTCAACCACAATCCCGAGGTTTCAGACTCCTGAGTAGCTAGGAATATAAGTGTGAACCACCAGTGCCTGGCTAAATGACATTTTCAAACTGGATGCTCCTTAAAAGCGCCTGAGAATGGAGCCTAGTGGTAGAGAGTTTGCCTAGCATGCATGAAGCCCTGGGTTTGATTCCTTAGCACCACATAAACAGAAAAGGCCACAAGTGGAATTGTGGCTCAAGTGGTAGAGTTGCTAGCCTTGAGTAAAAAGAAGCCAAAGACAGTGCTCAGGCCCTGAGTTCAAGCCCCAGGACTGGTTTTTAAAAAGAGAAAGAAAAAAGAGATTAACTGGGGCTTTCAATTGGTGGAACACTTGCCTAGCAAGTATAAGGCATTGAGTTCAAATTCCAGTATCAAAGGAAGTAAATGTCAAACATACAGTTAGAATTTTCAAGTCAGAAGTATAAAAAAAGAGATAAAATAGAAATGAACAAACAAGCCAGGACAACACGGTTCTACCAATAATCTTGGCAACAAGAATAAAAAAATTCCTGCATCTAAGTCAATGCCTACAGTGGTATTCCAGGAGGACAGAAAGTCAACTCTGGTTAGACATTGTTTACCAAAATAACCTAAAAAGGGCTGGGATGTAGCTCAGTGGCAAAGCACTTGCCTAGCAAGTGCAACGTCCTGGGTTCGATCCCCAGTACCAAAAATAAAGAAAACACAAAAAAATACAGTTGAAAAAAAAAACCAACCAAAATAACCTAAAATTCACTGCAAAATTTAGTGTCACCTTCTACAACTACATAGAGAATAAGGCATAAGGCTTGTTTGAAGGGTAGAAAAACACTGTTCATCTGTCATGTTGCAAAGAATCTCAACTGAAGGTCATAGCACTCACATAAAAATAAGCAGATAACTCCCATCATGCCACTTCAAATGGCTTATAGACTTCATATGTTTGAATCCAACACTGCGGTCAGAATTTTGGCCAAACATCTCTGTAAAACAGGCTTGGCCAGGAGTTTGGCGTAGTGGTAGAGTGCTTGCCTAGAATACATGATGCCCTGGGTTCAATTCCTCGGTATCACATACACAGAAAAAGCGGGAAGTGGCACTGCGGCTCAAGTAGTAGAGGGCTAGCTAGCCTTGAGCAAAAAGAGCTCAAGGACAGTGCCCAGGCCCTGAGTTCAAGCCCCATGACAGACACCCCACCCCGCCACCCCCCCAAAAAAAAAACAGGCTTTATTTTTATTTTTCTCCTCCTGATTGACCTATTTGATACTCTAACTTCTAAAACATTTAAAAGGGATGGATGGGTGGGTGGATGGATGGATGGATGGATGGACATATTGAAACTGAGGAGAAAAGAAATAATCAGGGAAATATTCTCATCCAAGAAGTCTAGAGGAGATTTGACTATGGTATCAGTAAAGTCCTTTTTGGTTAATTAAAGTCATGAAAATTCTCAACATATATTGTGGCAACACCAAAAAGCCTACAAATCTTCACAAATTATAAATCTTCCTTTCCCAAAAGTTAGTTATAAATAGATTGTGGGGGTGTTTGTTTTGGGGGTAAGAGTAAGGTGGATAAAAGATGAATCATTTGTAACAGAAGCAGCAACAACATGGGCTCAAGAAAAAAACTAATGACCTTGACCAGGGCAGAGTTTTAGGCAACAAAACTAAATTCCTCAGGCTGGGGGCTATTTTCTTTTTTTTACACCAGTATTTTGTTTTTGTTGTTGTTTTTTTAAATGTTTTTAATTCCCTCAGCTTTTCTTGGGTACTGTAGCAGTATTAAATTCTGAAAGCCATTTTGTTTTGTTTTATTAAAATGCTAATCCCTTTCATAGCATCTCATAAACTCCCACATCAAAAAAAGGTAGGTTTACATTCAATAACTTATCCTCACTTGACAAACTAAACACACAATTAAACTAGTAAATAAATCTCTTCTTCAGTACTTGCTACCCCTAAATTTAATACCAAATATCTTATCAGGAGCAATTCAAGCTGCACATATTACCATTCCATGCTATGCAAAATGTATTCGAGAAAGCAAAGTGACTTGATTGCTGCAAGGCTGTTTGCTCACCCAGGGTAAAAGGTATAAACATTAGAAAGATGAAGTTGTATACAAAGGACCTAGCATGGTGCTAGAAATAGTACTGCTGTTAGCTTTTATTACACACCCAAGTAAGGCTGTTCTTGGTGCTTGATACTTACAATGTATATCAAAAGTATTTCACGTTGGGCTGGGAATATAGCCTAGTGGTAAAGTGTTCCCATTGTATACATAAAGCCCTGGGTTCGATTCCTCAGCACCACATATATAGAAAAAGCCAGAAGTGGTACTGTGGCTCGTGGTAGAGTGCTAGCCTTGAACAGAAAGAAGCCAGGGACAGTGCTCAGGCCCTGAGTCCCAAGCCCCAGGACAGGCAAAAAACAAAACAAACAAAAAAGTATTTCATGTTATTTCCACCATAGTCCTCTAAATTTCTAAGATTTTTTTCCTCAAAGGAGAAAAACTGCTTATTTTTCTTTTACTTCAGAATTTCCTAAAGGCCACCTGATAAAATTTTCAAAGAGAATAGATTTACCCATACCTATGTTGAGAATGTTACCCTTAGTGTTAATTAAAAACCAGTTCCTCTAATATCTAGACTCAGCTTTGAATCGGATCGTGAGGAAGGTGTCAACACAAAATACATATCGAAAAGTCAGGCTTTAAGGAGTTGTCACCTAGCTGGCACTGATGGCTCACATCTATAATCCTAGCTACTCAGGAAGCGAAATCTGAGGATGTGGTTAGAAACCAGCCCAGGCAAATCCATGATTCTTATCTCCAATTAACCAACAATAAGCTGGAACTGGAGATCTGGCTCAAGTGGTAGAGCACCAGCTGTGAGAAAAAAAGCAAAACAAAAGTGTAAGGCCCTAAGTTCAAGCTCACACACACCAAAAAAAGATTGTCACCTGAAAAAATGAGTAGATACCAGGAACCATTCCCAGTCATCTATCACCATCGAGGTGACCAAAGTACTCACTAGCATCCTGCCTGCAACCACTGTGAAGCCTCAGTGTTTAAAGCCTGGATGTCAAACTATCTTGATAAAACCATGGTAGTTAATTACTGATTATTTATTCACTACAATAAAAATCGCATTTTTAAAGCGACTTCATTGAAAATTATTTTTAAAATTCAGTGGTTCACATGCTTTTCATAATTAAATATGCAGATAAACATCTACTAGATAATCTTAATCTTGATTCTTAATCCTCACCCCTCCTTTTCCTTCAGCTTTCATTTGACTATCCTACACCTGTGTTTCTTTAAAACACAGGCAATTTAAATACAAGTGCCTACACCAGAACCCTACTGACTAGTTCTATCCTGCTTAGGATACTGCCATTTTCCTCTCATCTTGCTGGCAGATTCATTGCTTTCTTTGAAAAATAGGAGATGCTTGGAGTGAATAAGATCTACTTCTGTCAGGAAATGCTATAGAAAAAGGAAACTCCAATGTCAACAGTCAATTTTTAAATTCTTATTAAAAGCCTTAGACTTTAAATAAAATCTAACTTTCTTAACCCATGAATATGAATATGAAAAGAAAAATTTATGACTACATGGCTAATTCATATTGGGGGAAAGGGGAATGAAGACAACTGAGTCAGAAAGCCTGTTCTATTACTGATAACCATATTAAAGAGTATTTGACCTAAGCATTGTTTTTTGTTATTTTGAATCAACAGTCTTACAAAAAATGGAATGTACCTAGTAACAACAATATATTCTAAATGTTTAGAACGCTAAGAAATTGCTACTAGTATAAACTAAGGCATCCATTAACAATTTTACACTAAAAAAGAAATAGCAATAAAAAAGGACATCCTGAGGTCAATGACTTTCTTCCAATAACCAACATTTCAATAAGCAAAAAACTAAAATGTGCTGGTAATTACAGCACATTGTGTTAACCAACCTCCCTAGTCCCGCGCAATGAGCTCACAGAAGTCATGATGTGCACAGGTTGTATCCTTCGTTGTTTCCATTCTTGGTTTAAGATTTCTGTTCTTTCCAAAATTTTCTGACGATTGGAACTAAACATACTCTTGAAAAAAAAAATGGGAAGAGAAATTGTCCATTTTAGAATGTGTAACATCTGTAAAACAGGTTAAAAATCTAGTAATCCCTCAAAAATTCCATGAACATTTTCTCAAATGCATATAGATTATAAACGAGGCTATCATTTCCTACATTCAAATAATACAAAAACACCACATGTATTATTTTATTCCAAGTGAAAAGGCAACAGGAAATTATTCCCATCCTTTCTTTGTTAACTCTGTGTTAAAAAAAAAAAACAAACACTGATATTTGGAACAGTTATGAAACATATTCCTTTGTATTTGGGCCCCAAGTCTAAAAATGAAATGCAAAGGTATATATACTTTACAAAAAATGGTAGGGGTGTGGGGGCACGCTGGGAATATGGCCTAGTGGCAAGAGTGCTTGCCTCGTATACATGAGGCCCTGGGTTCAATTCCACAGCACCACATATATAGAAAAGACCAGAAGTGGTGCTATGACTCAAGTGGCTGAGTGCTAGCCTTGAGCAAAAAGAAGCCAGGGACAGTGCTCAGGCCCCGAGTCCAAGGCCCAGGACTGGCAAAAAAAAAAAAATGGTGGGGCTGGGAATATGGCCTAGTGGCAAGAGTGCTTATTACCACATATACATGAAGCCCTGGGTTCGATTCCTCAGCACCACATATATAGAAAATGGCCAGAAGTGGTGCTGTGGCTCAAGTGGTAGAGTGCTAGTCTTGAACAAAAAAGTATGGAACAGAGTTCAAGCCCCAGGACTGGCAAAAAAAAAAAAAAAATCCTAAATAGCATTTTCATTATCATTAATGTGACAATACAATGTTAGTTATGACAGATCAAGGACCTCAGCTTCCAAGTCTCCAATAAATATGACCTTGGCTGACATGGACTATTTCAAATGATAATTTATTTAACTTGGGGAAATTAGCCTTAACTGTATATACATTTGTACAGAAGATAAAATTATACCTTTACTTCATCAGCTCGTCTGAACCTCTTGAGCTGCCTCAGTCGCATGTACTCAGATTTTACACGCTTCCGCCAACACACTGGTCCCTTCTCAGATTTCTTCCCAGTCTGGCCCATGGTTATTCTAAAAGCAATGATTTCACATTAAAATCACTAATTAACCAGCCTGAATGTCTTTTAAACACCAGCAAACTAAAAATCAACAATCAACACATACTGCTGAGCTTTATAAAAAGGTGTTGATTTGTTCTATATGGTTAAACCCTTAAAATATTTTAAGGATTAAAACACTTTTACTTACAAAAATTTTATACTTTGAAGTAACATCAGTCTTACAGAAGTATGAGCTCATTACAGGAATTACATACCATACCACAAGCTGCTTTTTACTCTATAAGGTCCACATAAGTGGAGGCAAAAACATGTAAAACATTCTTTTCTCACTAAGACAGATGTTAAAGACACAAGATGTGACTGTGGAATAGAGTTGGCTCTCCAAATCCACAAGTTCCACATTTTAGGTCTCCACCAACCTAAGATAAAAAATATTCAGAGGGGCTGGGAATATGGCCAAGTGGTAAAATGCTCGCCTTGTATATATGAAGCCCTGGGTTCGATTCCTCAGCACCACATATATACATAAAAGCCAGAAGTGGTGCTGTGGCTCAAGTGGTAGAGTGCTAGCCTTGAGCAAAAAGAAGCCAGGGACAGTGCTCAGGCCCTGAGTTCAAGCTCCAGGACTGGCAACAAAAACAAAACAAATAACCAAAAAATATTCAGAAAAATGTTCCAGAAAGTGCCAAGAACCAAAACTTGAATTTGTTATATGTCAACCATTCCAATGAATAGGTTCAAGTCTCCAGCCATTTCCCAGAGGTTCAATCTCCTAACACTTGTTCATTGGGGACTGTTCCACTCATATCTCATTTTGTTCTATGTAACTGGGTGGCCCCACAGTGGTTGTCTTTGTACTGAACATGTACAAACCTTTAATTTCTTGTCTTTATTCCCTAAGCAATACTATACAAGTCAATTAAGTACTTCCACTGCACTTATATTACTCAGTATAAGTAATCTAGAAAGCCAGGTGCTGCTGGCTCACGGCTGCAACCCTCATTATTCAGGAGGCTGACATCTGAGGATCAAGGTTTGAAGCCAGCCTGAGCAGGAAAGCCATGAGACATTTTTATCTCTGATTTTTTGGTGGTTACTAAAAAAAAGGAAGTGAAGCTGTGGCTCAAAGTGGCAACAAAGCTCAGGGACAGCACCCATGCCCTGAGTTCAAACACCACAACTGCCAAAAAAGAAAAAAGTAACCTAGAAATGATATGAAATACATAGATAATATGCATAGGTATGCAAATATCTTGCCATTTTATTTAAAGAGGCTTGAACATAGACTTTGGTATCCCAAGGTACAGTAATCAACCAATTCTCCGCTACTAGTAAAGAACTACTATAATTGACAGAGGTAAAAGTGAAAAAGTAAAATTTCTATAAAACACACAAAGTAGAAAACAATATAGCATGATATACAATCAATGCACAAATTAAAGTATTTTCTTCCACATATTTTTAGCCATGCTTCATACATTTTTAAGTTTTATCAAGGATTTATTTTAGTATAAGTGTTAGAGCAGGAAGAAAATTTCTTAAAAGGGAACATTTCCTGCTCTCCATGCAAGGAATAGGAGTTAAAGACTCCCATGCTTCCTATTTAAACACTGTGATAGTCTGTTTTCCTGCTTCTTATGCCACCTCTATTCACATGAGGTATATCTGTTAGCAAGAGCAAAGAGGAATGCACAAATTGATTGCAAAGTAAATTTTAAGCCTTATCTTTAGTTGCAGGCTCTAAGAACCAATTATGTTTAAGTGGCAAGACAGCCTATATAGTTCACCCAGTGTCTACAGTTTACCTTAAATCTAAGAAAGTAAACTTTTCTAGAACAGCTCCTCCTAAAATTATTTAAATCACACTATCTTCAATAGAGTAGAAGGACAACTTACTGTTAGACAGTGAAAAGTTTCATAAGCCATGCTAATGATTTTTAATTTATCTTAAGAGCAATGGAAGCCAGCATGTTTTAAGTAAAAAGGGAGGTGTGGTTATTAATTCACATTTGAAAAGACCAAGCTGACCGCATGCAGGAACAGGACAGGCAGCAGCCTAGTCTCTAAACAAGAGGTGACACAAGCTTTAGACAACACAGGCAAGGAAAGAAAAACGAATTAAAGTTCCTGAGGCATTGGTCAAGTGGTAGAATACTTGCCTAAAAAAAAGTACAAGGCCCTCAGTTCTATCTCCAGTACCACAAAATAAAAATTTAGGACATTTTGCCACCATGATTTAAATAGAACAAATGAGGAAGAAAATGACTTTCCAACATGAATATCTGAGTTAACTAAGTAGAAACTTCATTTATATTTGTTTAAATAAAACCCTCAGGAATAGAGAACTTCTATGGAAATTTAGAGGGAGAGAAAAATCCCTGAGGTTGGCAGATATTCTGCTTTGAATATGAAATGTCACCCAGATTCTTCTATTGAACACCTGGGTCCCCCGCTGGTGGCACTAATTTGAAAGGTGATAGAAACTGGCAGGTAGGGTCTCAATGAAGCAGGCCCTGGCTGGAGGGAAGGCATGCCTTGAAGGTTCTACCTGGTGCTGGATCTTCTCTGCTTCCTAATTGTCATGAAGTAAAGAGCTCCATCCACTACAACCCTACCATACCAGGATACACTGCCCAAACTCATGTGACAAAGCAACACTTTGAAGCCTTGAGCCAAAATAAATCCTTCCTCCTTTGAGTTGTTCTCTCAAGTATTTTAGCAAAGCTATACAAAAATAAAATGCCATGGGTATCTTCCTTCTCCTCACACTGGCCACAGTGGGTATTTTTCTTCAGAATACTCAACCATCAATAGGAGCAGAATTGAAAGGGGCAAAGAAATTCATTTTCTTAAGCATGGAGTTAAGCATTATGAACCAGGTAGAGGTACATAAAGTTGAGTAAAATAAATATAAAAAAACGAATATAGGACTGGGAATATGGCTTAGTGATAGAGTGCTCACCTAGCATCCATGAAGCCCTGGGGTTGGTTCCTCAGTACCACATAAACAGAAAAGGCCAGAAGTGGCACTGTGGTTCAAGTAGTAGAGTGCTAGCCATGAGCAAAAAGCAACTCAGGGACAGTGCCCAGGCCCTGAGTTCAAGTCTCAGGACTGGCAAAAAAAAAAAAAAAAGGATACAATTTTGCTTTTACAGAACTTATATTCTACCTATAAGTTTTAAGAAAAGCAAAAAAAAAACTACATTATAGGATTCATATGTAAAAGGACTTTGAAGCAAGAAAAGAAAATTACGAAGTATAGAAGGATAAAAAACTGACAACTGAACTCAACCCCAAGTTGGGTTGATTCCAACACACAAAGAAAGAAGGGAAGGGAACGTAAAATCTGACCAAGAGAAAGCTAGGCAGGTGGCAACTAAAGGCAGATGGATCTGGTTGGTAGGTAACAAAAAGCCTGGATTGTGAAAGTGAACCCAAAGTACACATTGGTGCTCTTGCTTTCCACCAAGGAAGAAACCACGTCCATCCTCTTCCATCCTCCTAGATTGATGGAGGCCCCTGTGAAGCACATAGCCTCCTAACCTAGCAAGTGCCAGGCCAGGAAATTCAAGGATCCAACCGTCTTCCCCATGAAGTACAAACGTTCCACTTGTGATAGGCCTTTACCTAAGCAGGCCTCTACTCTGCCCCTTCTTACTCAGATGCCAATGATTAACAACTAAAAAAAGAATGGGGCGGGGGGGGGGGGGGGGGGGGCGGGAACATCCCTAGGCACATGGTTCTTGATGCTTTACAAGGTCTTCCTACAACACGAGCTAAATCAAGCAGCAGCCATCTATTTTTCTTCTTACCAAATAGATGTCTGTCTGTTTCTACTTGTCTAGAAAAATGAAATCAAGGGCTGGGAATATGGCCTAGTGGCAAGAGTGCTTGCCTCCTACACATGAAGCTCTTGGTTCGATTCCCCAGCACCACATATATGGAAAACGGCCAGAAGGGGCGCTGTGGCTCAGGTGGCAGAGTGCTAGCCTTGAGCGGGAAGAAGCCAGGAACAGTGCTCAGGCCCTGAGTCCAAGGCCCAGGACTGGCCAAAAAAAAAAAAAAGAAAAGAAAAGAAAAGAAAGAAAGAAAAATGAAATCAAACTATAAGCAAAATTTCTTTCTAAACTAAATTAATAGTATTAACTATTACTCTTAACTGCCGAATACTAGGCTAGATAAGGTCAAATTCAAGCCTCCCAAAAATGACATATAGTATGGTTACAATATTTTCCCTAAAAACCATTCACTGATTGCCATAATATTGCCTATTTTGCCGGGCACCAGTGACTCACACCTGTAAGTCTAGCTACTCAGAAGGCTGAATCTGAAGATCAAAGTTCGAAGTAAGGGCAGGCAGGAAAATCTATGAGAAGCTTATCTTTAATTAACCTGCAAGCTGGAAGTAGAGTGGTGGCTTAAGTGGTACATGAGAGCCTCGAGCACTTGGAAAAAGCTAAGGGAACTCAGCATCCAGGCCCTAAACTCAAACCTCACCACTGGAGTGCACATGCACGCGCGTGCACACACACGCACGCGCGCACACACACACACGCACACGCGCACACACACACGCACGCGCGCGTGCGCACACACACGCGCGCACACACACACACATTCCCATTTTGGAGGGAAAAAAAATCGCCCCAGTTGTCAATAGTATTTAAATGTTTAAATGCTTTGATGGGAGTTTTAAGTTTTACTTAAAATTTTTTATTCTTTTCAGTTAAAAATTCATTTCATTAATATAATGAAACGTAAATTAATGACATCATAAGATCATGACACTTAAGCTATTAATAAATCAATTACCTAAGGGAAACATCTTAGGTCGGAAAGGATATGAAAGCAATACTCAGTCTTTGGGAAAGAAGACCTAAGAAGAATTCAAGAGATCAGATACAAAATGCTGTGCACTGTTTAAAAGAAACTGGCAAAAATGGAGGCAGCAGCATTATCCATTCCAAACAAACCAACAAGAGAACATTCAGACTATTCATTCTAAGTCCCACACACAAGTCCTATACAAGAGCACAGATTCCAAAGCCATGCTACCTGGGTTCATATCCCCACCCTCCCACTTAACTAGCTGTACATGAAATTGGCCAGGTAATTTAACACCACTGTGCCTCACTCTACTCATTAAAAAGAGCTTATTCAACAGCATCAACCTCCTAGTTATAATGAGAAGTAAATGTACAGAAAGTCACAGACAATGCCTGGAAAAGAGTAAGGACTCTATCATCACTATGTATCAGCTATCAACTAATAAGTGACAAATAAATATGGTCCATTTTAAATAGGTTAGACAATAACTTTAATGTTGAAAAGTTGTAAGACCTAAGGTTGAAATACAGGCTACACAATAAATCCGAATTATTCCATTCTCATAACGTCTTGGAAAAGGAGATCTAACCTATATAACTTTGGAAAATGTGTTTCATCTAGATAGAATAAGGTTAAAGACAAAAAGATCTGCACTAAACATCAAAATGGAGTTGCAAATGTGCTTCTCACAAGGGTACATCTTTGTAATTATGGAAATATTCTACATGTATACTAAAGTAAATTGCAGGTAATATGAGACAAGTTTCTCAGTGAGAGAAAAAAGCAGCACTAAACATTAAACATTCATGATAAAAACAGAAGACACAGAAAAGGCAGACACTTTGTATTCACAGACTGGGAAAATCAATACTGTTAAATATCTATACTAGCCAAAGTGATCTATAGATTAGAAGTACTTCCTGTCAAAATGCCTCTAATAACCATGGTTCTACCTGAGACCACGCAGGAAAATAATTCTAAAATTCATGTGGACCTTCTTTAAAAACAAACAAACCACAATTGCCAAAATAATTTGGAGCCAACAAGAACAGAAGAGTGCTGCACTTGGTTGGACTAATCTATAATTCTAGTTACTCAGGAGGCTAAGTACAAAGCCAAACCAGGCCAAAAAAAAAGTTCAGGAGACTCTATCTCCATTTAACCAGCAAAAACAGTAGGCTGGATTCATTGTTCAAGTGGTAAAGTTCCAGCCAGTGAGCGAGCTGAGCAAGCTCAAAGCCCTGAGGTCAAGCTGCCATGCTAGTACCACAAAAGAAGACAGAAAGTGGAAAGGGGAATTCTACTACTTGACATCAAAATACAATATAATACAAGCAGGGGTGGAACTGTGGCTTCATGGTAGAGTACTTGCCTAGCATGCATGAAGCCCTGGGTTCCTCAGCACCACATAGATAGAAAAAGCCACAGGTGGTGCTATGGCTCAAGTGGTACAGTGCTAGTCTTGAACAAAAGGAAGCCAGGGACAATGCTCAGGCCCTGAGTTCAAGTGCCAGGACTGGCAAAAAATAATAATACAAGCTATTGTAATTTTTTTTAATAGCATACTGAGACTGGTGGAATGATTCAAGTGGTAAAGCGCTAAGCACAAAACCCTGAGTTCACTCTCCTCTACTATCGAAAACCACAAAGCACCGACATTAAAAAAGACCTACAAGCTGGGATGTAGCTCAGTGGCAAAGCGCTTGTCTATCAAGTGCAACCTCCAGGGTTCCATCCCCAGTACCAAAAAAGAAAAGAAAGACCTGCAGACCAATGGGACATTAGAGAGCCTAGAAGTATTATCACGCATCTACAACCAAGTGAGGGGAAAAAACGAAACAAGGTAAGTGAAGGAGGAAAATTAAAGTTGGCAAACCGAAACCTGTGCTGAGACACCTAGCCTCAAAGCAACAGCAACAGGAAACAGATCCCACCAACCAAGCAACCAACAACAACTCACTAACAAATCTAGTAGTAAAAAGGCAGTAATTTTTTTCTAGTAAGCCTTCCAACTAAATATCCATTTAATTCATTAAGATTTCAGGAATTCTACAATGCCTCAATGGTCAGCACAGCTTTACAGACTCTTCACCGACAGTAAGACTGGTACACAGGATGGCCCTGTTCTGCTTAGCAGTATGTCCACATATCCTGAATAAAGAGGGCTAAAAGTTAAGACTGTATTATAAAACATTCATGTTGTAGAGAACTAGCCTTGAGCTGAAGAGCTCAGGGTCAGCGCCCAGGCCCAGAGTTCAAGCCCCAAAACTGACCCAAAAAAATCATGAAAATGGTATTTCTCTGATTTAAGACAAACTTAACATACCAATTTATTATAAAACTAGTCTATTTTAAGCTCTAATATTAGTTGGTCAGTCTTAACAAAACAGAACTATTAACATGCATAGCTAATTTGGGCCAGGAATGTGGCTTAGTTGGTAGAGTGCTTGTCTAGCTAGCATGCATGAAGCCCTGGGTTTGATTCCTCAGTGCCACATAAACAGAAAAGTTCAGAAGTGGCGCTGTGGATAAATTCAAGTGGTGGAGTGCTAGCCTTGAGCAAAAGCAGCTCAGGACAGTGCTCCAGGCCCTGAGTTCAACAGGGGGAAAAAAAGTATAGGTAATTTAGTGGCATTTAATAAATATGCTTTGGTTGTACCACACGTGGTTTGTATCTCTACATTTTTAGGAATCATGTTAATAAAATAAAAATCAAGTCAATTCTAAAAAGTTCCATTCCAAATGTGTAAAAAAAAAAAAAATACCATATTAGCACTGAACACATTGGCAAATTCCTGTAATTCCAGCAGCCAAAAGTTCCAGAATGGCCCAGGCTATATATATTTGAACATTGAAGAACATCAAGCCTCTTGTCTTCCTGTAAAAATTACTAAGTGCTACTGTTTTGTTTTTTTCCCAATTTCTTTAGTATCTGTTTATAATGATTAGGATATAAAATAGTTCCACAGGCTCCTGTGTGACTATTACATAACAAAAGGATGGTCATCAATGGGTTAACTTTACCATGGATGAATTCATAGGTGAATGCCGTATTAGGTGGGGTCTAGTTGAAGGAAGTAGCTCACTAGGGGCATCACTTTCAAAGGTGTATCTTTCTCTAGCCTCTTCTTATTTCTCTACCTCCTAGCTGCCATAAGATGAGCAGTTTGCTACCCATGCCCTTCTGCCTTGATGTTCCTGCCTTGTCACTGGCCTGCAAGTCATGAAGCCAGCCAACTATGGACCAAAAATCTCTGAAACTAGGATCCAAAATAAATCTGTCCTGCCTTAAGTTGTATATCTGAGGATGTAAAGTGTTATCACAGTGACAAAAAGTTGACTAGCATACTAAAAAAAAAAACTGCTAGGTTCTCATAGTTGCTTTTGCATCCAATCTATTTCAGGGTTCCTTGGTTAAAATAAATTAAGAAAATTCCATTACAAACAGCCAGAAAAGGAAAAAGTATTTAAATAGCCTTTTGAAATAACTGTAGACCTCACGCTTGGGTAGTATGCCAAAACTCCTCTAAGAAAAAGTGGCCACTTCTGCCTACATCTCAATCTCATCCCTCTAGACAACTATAAGCACAGGTAGCTTCTTTCAAGATTAGATTTAAGGTGAAATCTGAAACTTTATCAGTAACTTTTTTCTCCTCTACACATGAATATTCATTCATTGGTCTATTCACTCTGATTGATCTTTAACCCATGTGTAACATCATCATTCTTCATTTGAAAATTGCTAGTTCACAGTATAATGCAAATTTTCAGATTTTGATATATTTTTAAAAATCATGTTTATTAAACCCACTAATCTCATCAGAAAATGTGTACTGGGAAGCTATTAAGCTCACAGTAACAGATACAAGTTTCCAAAACTTTTAATTTTTATTTGAAAGCTCAAAAGTTCTTATAGGGGCTGGGGATATGGCCTAGTGGCAAGAGAGCTTGCCTCGTATACATGAGGCCCTGGGTTCCATTCCCCAGCACCACATATACAGAAAACGGCCAGAAGTGGCACTGTGGCTCAAGTGGCAGAGTTCTAGCCTTGAGCAAAAAGGAAGCCAGGGACAGTGCTCAGGCCCTGAGTCCAAGGCCCAGGACTGCCCCCCACAAAAAAAAGTTCTTATAGCCAACAAATTAATAATAACAATCAGTTGTCTTTCATGAAGTAACAGGCTCACTTCCTTGACATGAGAAAATGTCTGACAAACATCTAAGTCTGCATTACCATAGCTTACAAGCTACTCTTTTAAGTAAAAGGAGTTTTCCATGAGCAAAACAGCTAGTGTCAATCATATTCAAACCTATTCTACTTTAGTATGCAAAAGCTTTTCATGCACATTCCATCTTGTAGCTCAGAATATTAAAAGTGTATGCATTCGCAGGGTGCCTTGGCTCATGCCAATAATCCTAGCTACTCAGGAGGCTGAGATTTGAGGATCACCATTTAAAGCCAGCCCAGGCAGGAAAGTCCATGAGACTCTTATCTCCAATTAGCTACCAGAAAACCAGAAGTGACACTGATGCTCAAAGTGGAAGAGCACTAACTTTGAGGGAAAAGCTCAGGGACAGTGCCCATGACCCAAGTTCAAGCTCCATGACAAAAAAAAAAAAAAGAAAGAAAAAAGTAGGATCAAAGCTTAATAAAAAAATCATTAATCCTTTATAGTACTTTATTAAGAACTACTTTATCAAAGATAAACTTGCTTTTATTTCCTAATAAAGTGTTTAAGTGCCAACAATTTTTACATATCATTGCTTTTTCACTATAGACAGAAATAACAACATGTTTTGGTTTATTTTAAAACAGTGCCTGTAACAATAGATTACTAGTACATACAACTACAGATGAGAAAGTGTAACTGCATAGCATTTGTATTCAAGAAATCTTTTTTTTCCCCCGGTCCAAGACCAGGACTCAAGCTCGGTACCTGCTCAACTGGCTAGTACTCTACCAACAGAGCCATGTGCCTCCAAACCCAAGAAATCTGTTTTAATTTTGTACCCGTATAGGGCCTGGCACTCTCATTTGGCTTTTTCGCTTAAGCCTGGCACTCTACCACTTGACCCACACCTCCACTGTTGGATTTTGCTGGTTAATTGGAAATAAGTCTCTCAGACTTTTCTGCCCCATCTGGCTTCAAACCTCAATCCTGTTCTGGGCCTCATGAATAGCTAGGTTACAGCCATGTGCCACCAACAATCATCTGTTTAAAAAAGATAAACTAGTGAGAGTAATGAGAAAAACTAAGAAGTAAAAATAAAAAATAAGGGCTAGTGATGTGGCTCAAATGGCAGAATGCTTACCTAGCAAGGCCCTGTGTTCAAACCCAGCACCACCAAAAAAAAGGGGGGGGGGGGAGGGAAGAAACAGAAAATGTACAAAATATAAGCCAGGGATAGTGAGGCGCTCCTGTAATCATCACAGTAACCCATGAAACAGAGACAGGAGACACATAGTTCAATGACATCCCCAGCAAAAAGTTAGCACAACCTCATTCTCAACAAATCTCAACAGCAACAAAATTGGCACACTTTTGTAAGATCTGCAGTTCAAGGAATGGCCTGAGCAAAAAGCCCTATCTGAAAAATAACTGAAAAGCAAAAAGGGCTGGTTGTGGCTCAAGTGGTAGAGCACCTGGTTTACAAGCATAAGGCCCTGAGATCAAGTCCCAGTATCAGAAGAGAGAGTAGGGTAGTGGGGAGAAGAGGGAAAAGAAAGAGATGGTGAGAGAGGCAGAAATATTTGTAGCTCTGGATTCTGCAGTGCTAAAAAGTAAAAAAGGTGCTGTGAATGGCCCCATAAGCCTGTAATCGCAGAGCTTAGGTAGGAGGAGGGCTTGTTCAAGGCCAGCCTGGACTACATAGCAAGACCCTGTATCAAAAGCCGCAAAAGCTCACTGCATCCTGACTTTCAGATGACTCAATTCCTTAGGTATTAAAATGGCTTACTTCTTTTATATCTTACTATGGGACTGCTTTAAGGGTGCTGTATTCTGCTGCAAATCAGTAGATGTTATATTGAAAGTCAAATGGCAAATAATAACAACAACAAAAAAGCCGGGAATATATAATATACTTCAGTGTACAAGGTGTTCCCAGCATGCACAAAACCCTGGATTTTTTGTTAAGTTAAAAGGTACACAAAACTTATAGTAACTTAGCAATTTTAGCTGAATGACAAATAAACTTGACCAAGTTAGTAGATTCTTCAGTGTTTTCCACAAAAAGACAAAAAAGTTATTCACTGAGTTCAACATGGAGTTTCACAAGGCCAGTATTCTTTTGTTTGTTTGAAAAGTACTATCAGCTGAAAAGAAACTGTAATAGGGAGGTCAGATCTGGCCAGTGTCATCATTAGCTGTGGAGGAAGTTCAGGTTGACTCCAGCTCAAATTAGAGCAGAAGCCAACTCCATCTTCACTAAGATCTCCTCCACCCTATCCAGGGAAGCTCCCCTTTGCTGTGATAAGATTGTGTAAACTGCTTGACCACCTGAAGCATGGAAAGTTCAAGGAATGTTCAAGGTTAAACCCATGCCCTCCTGTTAGTAGGCGTAACCACCTGCATCATGTGAGCCCCACCCAAATCCATGCGCCAATTCTAACTAGAATGATAGGTTGGTACAAACAGATACTATGAGACAGACTGTAACTCTATTGGCCACCTGAGTGCGGCCTAGCATGCTCTGTAAGTGTTGTATCCTCATGGGCCACCTGCGTGTGCAAGTTTGTCTGTGATGTTTGCCTTATAACAAGGCTGAAAGGCCACATGGACACACAGTTCCAGCTCCCGAGTCTGGACTGTACACGTGCGGGCAGTTCCAGCTCCCGAGTCTGGGCTGCACACATGCGGGCAGTTCCAGCTCCCGAGTCTGGGCCCTGATCCTGTACACGTAGTCGGCAGTTTCGGCTCCTGAGTCTGGGCTGCGACCAAGGCCGGTCGGTTCACTTTTTGTTCACTTTTTACTTCCCCAATAAATCTGTCTTTTTGTTATCTTGTAGCTGGAGACTGTGTGGTGGACTCTTGGGGGAACCAGGAATCCCCTCCCTTGGGGGGGGACCCCGTTTCGTTGTAGCGAACCCCCACTCTACTTCAAAACCAACTGGGGAAATGAATTATCATAAATGCTTTAAAGAATGTGCTTGAACAACTGATAAAACAGATCCCCTAAACTGACATCAAAAGGGTTTATTATCTTTATTTGTACAAAGGAATTTCAATTCCACAAGTCAGTTTCTAAGTACAATTGTCCTTCCATCACTTTCCCCATCGTTCCCAACACCACCCATACCCTCAAAGCTACATGGTTCCATGTTCACATACTTACATTGAATATAGTGACTGTATTTGCCCTCCTCGCTCCATTCATTTTACACAATTCTAACACATAGAGCAAAGTTTTAGAGAAAGTGTAGCTTATGTGAGTACAGGAATCTATCAGTTCTAGTCAATTAAGGAAATTTTTACCTAAGCATGAGATGATGACAAGAATCTGCTGCTCATTGCTCGCTCAGTGCAGGTGTGTCTTACCAAGGACTCTTCCATTCAGAGTGATTCTACTGTTTACAGATAAGACCTAGAACTGGTGACTCAAGCCTATAACCCTATCTACTTAGAAGACAGAGATGGGGGGAGAGGGTTTAAGAGCAGTTCAAAGCCAGCCCAGCCATAAAAAAATCAGGAAACTTCATCTCACCAATGGCTAAAGGCAGTTGCACAGCCTGTTGTTATCCCAGCTACAGGGGAAACACAACGGCCAGGTGCAATGGCATGCACCTGTCACCCAGCAACATAGGAAAGCCTAAGTAGGAGGATTAAAGTTCAGGCTCGCCTGGGCATAATGCAAGACCCTATCTCAGAAGAAAAAAAAAGTGTGTATATGCGTATGTATGCAGATATGAGGATAAACACACACACACACACACAGGTAGGGGGTATGGGCCTGGCAAGCATGAGGCTGAGTTCATATATCACTGACCCTTATATAGGTGTATACCAACAACTCTCACAACATAATGTTCTCGTTCTAGGGGGGAAATGAACTCTTACAAGGACAGTTATCACACATGATTTCTAGACTAAAACAACAATGTGACGGTGGAGGAAGCATTGCTAGACCCATAATTCCATACAGAAAATGATGGGGCTGGGGATATGGCCTAGTGGCAAGAGTGCTTGCCTCGTATACATGAGGCCCTGGGTTCAATTCTCCAGCACCACATATACAGAAAACGGCCAGAAGTGGCGCTGTGGCTCAAGTGGCAGAGTGCTAGCCTTGAGCAAAAAGAAGTCAGAGACAGTGCTCAGGCCCTGAGTCCAAGGCCCAGGACTGGCAAAAAAAAAAAAAAGAAAAGAAAATGAACAAAATGGGAGGACTCAGACCAGTGGCTAACACTCAAGCAATACAGAATCTAGGGTACATATGAAAAGACTTGCTTTTTTTTTTAAGTAGTCTAGATTTAAAAGTTGGTATTTTCTCTCTGAAGGCTATTCCACTTTTTATTTGAGTAGTTCTAGTGAGATATTTATAACATAATTTGAGGACCATACAAAATTACCAATACAGACTATGGGCAGCCAAGAATAATAAGAAGCATACAATGTCTGTCCTTCATGCACCAAATGACTCTTTGGGCCTTATATGGAGCATGGACCAAACAGTCCCCAAGCCTGCGAGAATTAAGGCACCCCACCCATAAAGTAGCTTGAAAGCATTTTCTTTTCTAGAAATGATGTATACTACAACCAGTTATCACTTGTCACTAGTAACACGCAATGTCACCAAACAAAGGAAAAGGAAACTTGTATTTCCTCAACTACAATTTTAAATTCTATAAGAGTTAGGAACTAATAAGTTTGAACAAGATCTTAAACTTGATTATTTACAAAGATAGTTCAGTCAAACAACTCATTGTCTGTTGTTCGTGGTAAAACATTTTAGGTCCTATTACATCCATAATGCAGAGACACAAAAGAAAAAACAAACCTATAACCAGCATTAGATATTTTATGAATTAAGGACTGTGTGAGAAATACACATAATACATATAACCACACAATACATATAACCATTAAGTGCCAGCTAGGGAGAATCACACAATCACCTCTAATAGTAATATGAACCTAAGCCAGTATTTCCCCAACTCTCCAGAGAAGTTTTAATTGGATGGCAGAAACCAAGTGCTTAGAGTCCCAGGATGTGAGCTTAAAAAGGACCCTTGAGGCAACAAAAGCCTGTTGATACAACTCTTGAAGGTCCCTAGTCCTACTGGCGTGGGAACCCAACCCAAGTTACTTAATCAGCATGCCTCTATTTCATCAGCTGCAAAGTGAAGATTCACTTTCAGTAGAAGATTCTTTATATGCACATAGCATTCATTTCACAATGAAGATGAAATCCACAAAGTGTATATATATATATATGTAGTCGCAGAAATACTACTAATTTAAGGGCAGATCCACACAGTCATGTTTGTGTCTGTCTGTGTGTGTCTGTGTCTGTATGTATAACATCATACTGTTGATGGGAAAGAAAACAGTCCAGAAAACTATCTTTCTTGTAGCAATTTAACCAACTTGAGCTCTCTACTTCAAGCAGACATTCTCCAAAGAGGCAAAATTACTAAATGGGGAAGCAGGACAACTGTTCAACTGTGAGAAAAGCCATCTTTTCTATCAAAGTGGGTTGCTTAAATGTTCCTGCTTTAGGGGCTGGGCATGCTTGCCTTGCATACACAAAACCCTGGATTTGATTCCTCAGTACCACATAAACAAAAAAAGCCAGAAGTGGCGCTGTAACTCAAGTGGTAGAGTGCTAGCCTTGAGGAAAGGACGCTCAGGGACAGTGCCCAGGTCCTGAGTTCAAGCCGCAGGACTAGCAAAAAAATAAAAAGTTCCTTTTTTGGCCTGGTGGCTTGGCTCTTGTTGATTATTCACCCAAGACATTATCAACAAAGAGGAAATGCTTTGGGATAAAAATTTTTGAAATATAGTTTTTTTGTCTTAACTGGTTTTTCCAAATAGAAAAGTTATTCAGTCACACCCTTGATTGTTCAAGAAAGTAATAAAGGGTGTGAGTATTTAATCTTATCTTGTGGTCCATTGATGGAAATACATCCTACCCTCCCTTAAACTAGCTAATCCTGAACAGACTGTGAACCTGAGCTCAGGCGGCTTAGCAGAGGGGCAGGGCCAGCAGCATTAGGGATAAACAGGGAGCAGCCTGCCTGCTCCAGCTTGCTTACCAGGTTTTTAACTGACAGTGCACCTTTCTACAGAAGTAAATTTTGCCGTGCTAAATTCAAGTTAGTATCCTAATTCCTACATGACACTCCAAAACTCCAAGACATTTCTAACAAACCTCTTCATCCCCTGTGCCTGTTCCACAAACTTTATTTCTGCTATCTTCAGATACTCACTGATCATTCCAAAAGGGTACTCCATCTCCTACTAACGATCAAAATATTAGAATGGAAGCATAGCTCAAGTGGTAGAGCACCAGCTGTGTGCAAGCAAGCCAAACCAGATCAAGGCCCTGAATTCAAGCCCCAGTATACCTATACAATCAGTAATCAATTAAGGACACAAATAAAAATTCTGCAACAATCAATAAAATGACAACAGCAGAGATCATTAAGTGACAGAGTACAGTAAACCTGCCTTATTGGGAGCTTATTACACTGTTTTCACCAAGCACAGTCAAAAAGAAAAATTGTAAATTCTTGTACACATTACATACACAGCTCAGTTGATTGATGTGGACAGGCTCTTAGGCCCATGTTGTCTGTTGTGTTTAAATCATTGTGTAATCTGGGAAAACATACCGCCAAAAAAAGCCAGAAAGTGCCACAAAAAGCAAGGTAGAAATTAGCATTCTGAATTTAAAGGAAACTTTGTTAAAAGGTGGCAGATCTTTAGTTAAAAGTTAGATTTCAGTGTTATGGGAAAAATGAATCAAGCATCCACAGTCCAGCTCCATGCATCAGGAACACTGATTTTTCCTCAACTATGCTCTTATTGAACCATATAACTGCAAAAACCAAGGATCACACAAAATTCATAAAATTTATTTGAAAGACTCTTGCAGGTTTCACTTTAAAGAAGAGGGGTGATATTAAAATAATTATTTCTTGAATTTCTGCTGGACAAGTCTCCCACATTTCAGGTCTCATGCCCAAATAAACTTGGCAAGCATTTTATTATTGCCAATAATGCACAAAGGTCTTTTTAAAGCAAGTTCTGCCATAAAAAAAATGAGTAGAAATAAAGAGCTTATACCAGGCACAGGTGGGCTCAGACCTGTAATCCTAGCTAGTCAGGAGACTAAGATCTAAGGTTCACAGTTCAAAGCCAACCAGGGCAAGAAGGATAGTCTGTGAGACTCCAACTAACCAGCAAAAACCTGGAAGTGAAGTTGCGGCTCAAGTGATAAGAGTGCTAGCCTTAAGCACAAAAGCTAAACAACAGTGCCCAGGACCTGAATTCAAGCCCCAGTAAAGGCACTAAAAAAAAGAAGAAAAAGCTTAAAATGAAGCGTTCTGGGGAAAGAAAAACATACCTGGGCTTGTGTACTATGGCATTACCTTTGTTTTGTTTTTGGCCAGTCCTGAGGGCTTGGAACTCAGGACCTGAGCACTGTCCCTGGCTTCTTTTTGCTCAAGGCTAGCACTCTACCACTTGGGCTACAGCACCACTACCGGCTTTTTCTATATATGTGGTGCTGAGGAATCGAACCCAGGGCTTCATGTGTATGAGGCAAGCATTCTACCACTAGGTATTTTCAGTTATGTTGATTTTTTTTCTTTTTTTGCCAATCCTGGGCCTTGGACTCAGGGCCTGAGCACTGTCCCTGGCTTCTTTTTTACTCAAGGCTAGCACTCTGCCACCTGAGCCACAGCGCCACTTCTGGCCATTTTCTATATATATGTGGTGCTAGGGAGTCGAACCCAGGGCTTCACGTATACGAGGCAAGCACTCTACCACTAGGTCCTATTTCCAGCCCTCTATATCGTTTTTAAAACTCAAAATCAAACTTAAAAAAAATGTATTATACAATCTGACCAAGAATATGTATGGACTATATAACAATCTCCCCGACACTCAGTGAGACAATCTACTTTTTAAAGTGGGTGAAATGTTTGAATACAACATGTATAAATGGCTGGTAGCATTATAAAAACATGCTCAAGATCAATGAACATCTGAGAAATACATATTAAAATACAATGAGATAATTAACACTCATTAGGTGGCCATCATTGAAAACTGGCAACACCAAGATCTTGAGAACGTGAAGAAACTGTAGGCCCTATACAATTATAACTGGAACCGCAATTTTCAACACAGATGGCACAAATACTTTGGAAACATTTGGCAATATCTCAGGAAGTGAAATTAATATTTACCACATGACACAGCAATCTACTCTGAAGTATTTACCAGAGAAACTAAAAATCTAGAAGACTTACACAAATAATCATATTTAAACTGTTAATAGCCAAAAACTGAACACATCCCCATGTATCCATCAACAAATAAATGAATTATCCAAAAAATAGCCTAGTATTTTTACACAATGGGGATGACTCTAAACTACTGTTAGAAGCTACCACACAGATGCATCTCAAAAACATGCTGAATGAAAGCAGTCACAAAACATGGAATTATATACTGTATAATTCCATTCACAGAAATCTTGAATAGGAGACATGTCAGTTTAGGAGACATCTCATCAGTGAATAACAAGACAGTGGCACTGTTTTACCTATGTGTGTATGTTTGTATGTATGTGTTTGGGTGAATGGTAGCTTTTCAAACAGTACCTTTTAAACGTGCACTATGTTTCATGTAAAAAGCTGACTTGATAACTAAAAAATTGGTACCTCTCTAAAAAGAAATCTGACAATATCAATAAAAACTTGAATGGCCAGACACATTAAAAACTGAGAACTCTGCTCAATGGCAGAGCTCCTGCCTGGCAAAAGTCAGCCTCTAAATCAAACCCAGTTGGTGGGAGTGTTTAATTCCTGTGTATGAAATGGGCATAATCTTGAAAGGGCAATCTTCGGTTGAGGATGTGGTTTAGTGTAGAGTCCTTGCCTAGCATATGTGAGGCCCTCAGTTCAATCCCCAGCACTGAAAGGCGGTGTTCAGGGAAAAGCAGTTTCTCCACAAAGTTCTCATATAGGTATTCAAAGATACATGAGTATGCTCACTTCATCTAGGGCCAAAGAATAGTGCTGATTTACTGTATGGTGTGACACATTCATAAACTGGAATACTGCACATTCCATATACAAGAGATGTAGCCTGACAGCTCAGAACAGGGTATAATATTCTGGGTTAGATCCCCTGTACTGCATATATGTAAAAACATTTATTTACATATAAACACTGAGAAAGGGCTGGGAAGAATTATACTAAACAAGAATTATAGGGATCACGAAAGCCTTTATTTTACAAATGTCTATTGTCTCAGTTTTCTAAGTCAAACACTTACCACTTTTTTTTTAATGTAATCCTGTTGTTATCATTAAGGTGCTGTACAGAGTGATTACCATTTCCTAAGTTAGGTAATGAGTACAATTTTTTTTTTTTTGGCCAGTCCTGGGGCATGGACTCAGGGCCTGAGCACTGTCCCTGGCTTCTTTTTGCTCAAGGCTAGCACTCTACCACTTGAGCCACAGCACCACTTCTGGCCATTTTCTATATATGTGGTGCTGGGGAATCGAACCCAGGGCTTCATGTATACGAGGCAAGCACTCCTGCCACTAGGCCATATTCTCAGCCCCATAAATACAATTCTTTTTGGACAATGTCACCCCTTCCTTCACTTTCTCCCATTTTACCACTTCCATCCTTGCCCACAAGTTGGATAGTTCATTTTCCACATGGTGTATTCTGAATACCATGACTGCGTTATTTTGATCAAGATTGTATTTTTGGTAGTACTGGGTTTCTTTTTTTTTTTTTTTTGGCCAGTCGTGGGCCTTGGACTCAGGGCCTGAGCACTGTCCCTGGCTTCTTCCCGCTCAAGGCTAGCACTCTGCCACTTGAGCCACAGCGCCGCTTCTGGCCGTTTTTCTGTATATGTGGTGCTGGGGAATCGAACCTAGGGCCTCGTGTATCCGAGGCAGGCACTCTTGCCACTAGGCTATATCCCCAGCCCCAATAGTACTGGGTTTCTGAACACAAGGCTTCATGCTTGCTTGGCAAGCCCTCTACCAATTGAGTCACACCTGCAGCAACCCCTTTCACTTTCTTCTCAAGTAAGGTTTCATGTTTATGCCAATACCAGTCTGGAAAGTGATCCTTCTCTGTATGCTTCCTGCATGGCTGGAATGACAGCTGAGCACCAGCACGCCAGCTTTCATTAGCTGAGATGGGAGTCTCCCAACTTTTTGCCTGAGCTCACCTTGAACCTCAATCCTCCCAAACTCTGACTCACTTGTAGTTAAGATCACAGGAGTGAGCCACTATGCCCAACTTAATACATCTCTAAAGAGAAATAGATAAAACTAAGATTTCCTTTACATACTAGTCCCTAAGCAGACATTTAAACTTAAGAAATGTTTGATTCCACTGAGAAAACACATCACTTGTAAAACCATACCGGCACAACAACAAGTAAAAACTATTTATCAAACTTTATGGCAGGTATGAGTCTAATTGCACAATCACCAAATTGGACAGATGTTGTCATTACTATGGTCAATTTATAGACAGGATCAGACATCCAGAAGATAGCACCCCAAGCACAAACAGGCAGCTAAGAAACTGAAGCCCAAGCAACCACTTTATTTTATATCTCCCCATAAATGCATACTATTAGAGCAATGGCTGAGAAACAAATCCTCAAAGACATCTGTCTAGAGGCAACAAGGATGGTCTATCTTTTTTCTTCTTTTGGGCCGGTCATGGGAACTGAACTCAGAGCTTTGGCATTGTCCCTGAGCTGGCTCAAGGCTAGTACTCTACCACTTGGAGCCACAGTGCTACTTCTGGTTTTCTGGTTGTTAATTGGAGATTAAAGAGTCTCACTGTTTTAATTTGCATTTCTTTTATGGCCAGTGATGTTGAGAACTTCTTCATGTGTCTCTTGGCCATTCTCATTTCCTCTTCAGAGAAGTCTATTTTTAGGTCTTTAGCCACCCATTTGCTGAGGGGGCAGTTGGTTCTTTGAGGATTTGTTTTGGAGGAATTTAATTTTTTAAGTTCTACATATATCTTAGATATGAGGCAAATCAAAACAACAGAGATTCCACCTTACCCCAGTAAGATTGTCCATTATCAAGAAAACTAAAAATAACAAATGCTGGAGGGGATGTGGCCAAAAGGGAACACTACTACACTGTTGGTGAGAGTGTAAACTTGTTCAACCACTCTGGAAAGCAGTGTGGAGGTTCCTCAGAAGGCTAAACATAGAGCTGTCCTATGACCCAGCAGCCCCACTTTTGGGCATCTACCCAAAAGATTACAATCAAGACCACACTTAAGCCATCAGCACAACTATGTTCATCGCAGTACAATTTGTCATTGCTAAAACATGGAACCAACCCAGATGTCCCTCAGTACATGAGTGGATCAAGAAAACGTGGTACATATACACAATGGAATTCTATGCCTCTATCAGAAAGAATGACATTGCCCCATTCGTAAGGGAATGGAAGGACTGGGGGGGGGGGGGGGGAGAAATCATACTAAGTGAAGTGAGCCAGACCTAAAGAAACATAGACACTACGGTTTCCCTCATTGGGAATAATTAGTACACATCTAGGATAGTCCTAGCAGATCACAACAGCTCAACAGCTATGTCTGTATGAACATATAAGATGATATGAAGCAAAATGAACTCCAAGTTATAGAAACAAGTGGTATATCATTGTTATTTTCAACACATCAGGTGAAATTATGCCCTTTTTCTTTTGTATTTCTTCCCCGTAGTTTTACCCCTGATATCACTGCAACTGATTTTAGTATCCTGGATATTGTATAGACATGTATTGAAACTAGGGAAGGGAAAGGGAATACCAAAATCAAGAGACAAAGGATAAAAAGAAAAACCAATACAACAGCAATACTTACAAAACTATATGGTGCAAACCAACTGTACAACTCATAGGGGGGAAGGGAAATGGGGGGAGGTGAGGGAAAAATGAGGGAGGAGGCAACAAGTTGGATAAGAAATGTACTCATTGCCTTACATATGAAACTGTAACCCCTCTGTACATCACTTTGACAAAGAAATGGGAAGAAGAAAAAAAAAAGTCTCACTGACTTTCCTACCCAGTCAGGCTTTGAACCAGGATCCTCAGATCTAAGCCTCCTGAGTAGCTACGATGACAGGAATAAGCCACCAGGGCCTAGCTAACAATGGTCTATCTTTAGATGAACTGATTGATTCAAATAAACCTACACTTCTTGAAGCTGATATAGCTTTAATTATCAGTAAATCTGAAAATAAAGGTAGCATCGAGGGCTGGAGGCATGGGTCAAGTGATGATAAAAGAACCAGCTAGGCAAATGAGGCCAAGTTCAAACTCCTTTATAGGTACAATAAAACATCAATTTTTTAAAAATGGAAAAGATAATATGGTATATATATTTTTAAGCAACCTAAGTTTAGATCCTGACTATAAATTCTAGATCTGGACAAAGTCTTAATTCTAGCAATTAAGCTTTGGGTTGTGCCATTTGATTTTCAAGGACAATTTGTATCTTTTTCTTTTTTTTTTTTCCAGTCCTGGGGCGTGAACCTCTCTGTGCTCAAGGCTAGCACTCTACCAGATGAGCCACACCACCACTTCTGTCTTTTTCTGTCTAACCTAAGGGCTTCATGTATGCCACTAAACCACATTCCCAGCCCAATTTCTATCTTTTAAAAGCTTGCTTTGGAGGAGACAATTTAGTAGCAATTGTTCTATTGTTTTTCTTGCTAACTGGGATGTTAGCTGAGCTATCTAATCTGAGAAGAGTATCTGGTTAAACAAAAAGATTCACCAATTGTGATGAGAATGCAATCAATAATCCAATGTATATCCTACAAAATTAAGAAAAGCGAGGGAAGGGGTGGGTTGGGAGAGATGAGTAAGAATGTTGAAAGGGGTGTCATTGATCAAGATGCATTGTATTCATAAGCTGCTTTGTTGAATGGCAACTCCTTTATACAACTTTTTTTTTTGCCAGTCCTGGCCCTTGAACTCAGGGCCTGAGCACTGTCCCTGGCTTCATTTTGCTCATTCTACCACTTGAGCCACAGCGCCACTTCTGGCTTTTTCTATATATGTGGTGCTGAGGAATCAATCCCAGGGCTTCATGTATACGAGGCAAGCACTCTTGCCACTAGGCCATATTCCCAGCCCTGTATAACTTCTTAAAGATAATAAAAATATATTTTAAAAAATTCTTAACTCCATTAAATTAGCTTCCTTCATTTTCATATCAGTAAAGGTTGGCAGATTGTGTTAAGTACTGTATTCTGGTAAAATATATATAATATTTGCCATGCCAATAATTTTTAAATGTCCAATTTTGTGGCATTAAGTAGTGCTGGCCCTTCATATCCAAAAACAGTAAGTTACCCTTCCTTGGAAAATCAAGACCTGAGAATGTTCAAATTTACATCTTTAATTGTACAGTCTACTTTTTCCTGGCTACTGTTTTGAGGCAGTCTTGTCATTTTTCCCAGGCTCATCTCAAACTCTGAGCACAAGCAATCCTCCTGTCTCAGTATCCTATGCAGATAGGAGGTAGCCAGGCAAAGACACCCAACTATTATGTGTACTTTAAATCTAATCTGATTACTCCTAACACCTAATATAATTCACATGCTATGTGAACAGTTGTTATACTGTATTGCTCAGGGGAAAATAGCAAGAAAATATTTCTACACATGTTCAATACAAATACAATTTATTATTTTGTTTGTGAGCTAGTACTAGGGCTTGAATGAGGCATGGGTCCTGTCCCGGAGCTTTTTTGCTCAAAGCTAGTGCTCTACCACTTAAGTCACAGCTCCATGTCTGTCCTTGTGGTGGTTAATTGGAGATAAGCGTCTCACAGACTTTCCTGACCAAGCTGGCTATGAACTGTGATCCTAGATCTCAGCCTCCTGAATAGCTAGGATTTCAGGTGTGAGCCACTAGTGCCCTAACTATATTAAATACAACCAGCAGTTGGTTGGATCCAGATATGAACCCCTGACTGTATAGTCAGCACATTTTTAAACCATTACCACCACCCAGCTCCAGAATTATTTCACTATTCTAAATAAAACCTCTCTGTTCATTCATTAAACAACTCCCCACTTACCTTTCTGGTCACTTCCTAACCTGTACTTTGTGCTTCTATGAAGTTACCTTATCTAGCTACATCATACAAATAGAAACTTTTTGGGGGTGGGGGGGGTTGGTCATGGGGCTTGAACTCTGGGCCTGCATGCTGTCCCTGAGCTCTTCAGCTCAAGGCTAGCATTCTACCTTTGAGCCACAGCACCAATTCTGGTTTTCTGGTGGTTAATTTGAGATATGAGTTTCACAAACTTTCCAGCCCAGGCTGTCTTTGAACCAAGATCCTCAGATCTCAGCCTCCTAAATAGCTAGGATTACAGGTGTGAGCTATCGGTGCCAGGCTCAGAATCACTAACTTTTTAATGCTTGTGTATATAAGGCTGTGATTGGCATATTCCTTCTACCTAACATATGTCCTCTAGGCCCACCCAAGTTGTACAATATGTATCAGAATTTTACTCCTTTTGTCAGAATATTTTGTTTCATGCATATTTGGTTCATCTGTTGATAGATTACAAGTAGTTTTACAATAATTAAAAATAAAGTATCTGATATGAATATTAAAATAAAACAAAGTGTCTGGCCGGGCCCCCGGGGCTCACACCTCTTAGGAAGCTGCTATCTGAGGATCTCAATTTGAAGCCACCCCACCCAAGAAAGTCTGTGAGACTCTTCAAGTGTCTGGGAAATAGTAGACACTAGCGATATAAATCATGTGTTGGATAATGACAAGGACTTGTAACTGATTTTATTGCTGTGTGAACAACCTAAATAGAATGTATTTACACAAACTAAGATAGTGCAATTATCTTAAGGAACTCTCCTCCATAAACATTTTCCTTCATTGACCAAACTTCGTTACGCACTGCACTTTCATCATGCAGTAATGCCTTTCATTTTCTTGTCATATTTTTTATGCCAAGTAGTGTCTCAATGGCAAGATATGGAACTATACAACCATTTTGGAGCCTCACCAGCTATAACTTTTGAGACGGCACTAGATTTACTAACCTGTGAATAAATAATTCTAAAAGAATTTAGAAGAACAGGGCTGGGAATATGGCCTAGTGGTAGAGTGCTTGTCTCGTGTACATGAAGCCATGGGTTCAATTCCTCGATATATATATATATATGCATATATATACGTACATGTATATATGTGTGTGTATATATATGACAGAAGTGGCTCTGTGGCTCAAGTGGTAGAGTGCTAGCCTTGAGCAAAACGAAGCCAGAGACAGTGCTCAGGCCTTGAGTTCAGGCTCCATGACTGGTTAAAAAACAAACAAGAATTTAGAAGAACATCCCAATAAGCAGCCCACAATTAACATTACCTTGCTTCCTCTTCTTCAGTTTTAGCTTCAAAACCTACTTGAAAATATGCCAAGAATGAACTTAAATCCAACAATACACCCTTCAGTTAAAAGACATGCCACTCTCAAGCCAGACAGTGGTACATGCCTGAAATTTCAGCTACTACAGAGGCCAAGGCAAGAGGACCACTTTAGCCCCAAATTTTGAGGCTAACCTAAACAACATAGCAAGATCACATATTAAAGAGAAAAAAAGGGGGGGGGGGGTACACACATCTGTAATACTATTACTTAGGAGGATTATGAATCCAGGACAGCCTGAACTACATATTGATACTTTGATTCAAGAGAAGGAGGGAGAAAGGGAGGGAGACATATGATCATGTCTCACATATACAACATCCTCCCTTATCAATATCAATTGCAAATATACACAACCTTCTTTACCTTGTATTTTTGTACAAGAATCAATATCAACTACAAATAAAACATTTTTTATAATGAACATCCAGATGGCTCATCAAGCCTTTTCCAGTTACCTGAAGTAACAGACATGATTATCAACAGTTGAACCTAGAGAATTTCCCATTTTCAGCCAGGAATCATGGCTCATGTTAGTTACAAGGCCGCATTCAGGAGATGGCATTTCAAGGCTAGCCATGATAAAAAGTAAGACACTCTCAGTCCACAAACACTGGGCTCAGTGGTGTGCACTTGTCATTCCAGCTACATGAGAATGATCCCTGGCACAAAACAAAATCCTACTAAAAAATAAAAGGAGAAGCAGGTAGGGGTGTGACTCAAGCCTGTTAGCAAGCACAAGGTCCTAAGATCAAACCCCAGCAGCACCAAAAGCAAAAGTGTAGGTAGGTAGACAGATAGACAGATCACCAACTTACAATATCACAGAATATAACTAATAAAGACAATGGAGCTTATTTACCTTGGCAATTATTTTTCTTTGTAACCACTGTTACAAAGGGACGGAAAACACCTTCCAAAATTCTTGAAGGCATAAATACAAACATCCTGTTTGCTTTTCATGTTTCTTTGCTAAACTATTTCACTATCTTTCATATTTCCTTAATTCAATTATTTGGTGCAGCTGCTAAAATTACAATTTGGTACATTCTATAATAAAACTTCCAATGACAACCAAGAGTGCCAGAGAATTCGGGGACAGCCTCTAGAAGGGAAAGCACATCATCTAATGAACTTTTCTCTAAACTTAATGAAATTGTTTCTCTCCATCTATGCTCCCCCTTAAGAGTTTCAGTCCCAACATAGCTGCTTCATGATTTACAGAACACTTTTCAGTCATCTATACAGGCACAAAACTTTAAAGCTAATTCATAAACCCTTTCTAATTAACCATAAATTCCTTGTTGATTTCTTAAATGCTGATCAACCTTCCTAAGCATCGTTTATTTAAAGATTAAAACAAATTTATACTTCTTGAGCACACCTCTCAAAGCATAGAAGATATCCTGAAAAAAATCCAGTGTGACCTGGAGAAATCTCCTTTAAAGTTTTAAAAGGCCAACACAAACATGAGCATTTTGGGTACTATGGCAAAACAAAGCCAGTACTAAAAGGCTTTTTCCCCTAGCTACACTAAATCAACAGGTGTTTTTCTTTTTTATCACTGATATTTAGGCTGACTAGATTTCCAATTAAACCAGGAAAACAGTTTCCCACTAATTCCAAAAAAAAGGGTGTTCTAAAATTACCTTGTGCCAAGTACAAGACCAAGTACGAAATACTTTTAATCCTAAAATACTTAAGTTTCTACCAAAAATTTTCAAAACTAGCTCATTTTATATAATGGATGAGATTGTCAATAGGATTTTTAGATACATAATGTATTACTAGTATAAATGTAGCCCTTACTTCACAATCTCACCACTTAAGCAGCACCTACAATGTCTGTTCAGTGATGCTCAACATTCTGCCAAACAAATGCAATACAGATTCTTACATTGTATTTCTTTGTCTCCACTTCCATGAAGCCTTAAGTTGGCAGATGCACTATGTCCTCATCAGTGGGAACAATGTAATCAGAAAAGAGCCTAAGTCTCTCCAATTTATTTTCTTGGAATATATTCACTTCCCACAAAAATGAAAATGTAAGGCAAAATTTTCCTGTTTCTGGGACTTTAAATATCACATTCCCCAACCCATCTTCAAAGAGAAAGAACAGGACTCTTTGTGTGCAAGACTAAAAGCCAATCCACTCCTAAATTTAAAGACCATGAACAGGAAATTAAAATATAGCTTAACTACTTTCTTTTTTTGGCAAATAATACTATGAATAATCTAGTTAGGCTTGCACACTTCTGCATTCTATTGTGAAAATTAATTCGTGGTTAATGTTTATGAATACTGAAAAATAAACTCCAAAAACCCAACAAGTATAAACTACACTCGAGTGTGCCACTATCCGTGTCCTTAAAGGTTTATTTTTAAATGTTTTAAGAAACATTAAAAACTCATCAAATTAAACTAAGGACCTCCGGAGTCCTAAAACCCCTTTTTGTAAAATGTTTTAAATACCAAAGACTGGGGGTTTTTTTGTTTGTTTTTTTAGCTCCAAACGAATGTAAATTTGCGATAAACAAAGGAAGTTTAGTTGAACTGTGGGCAGCACACATTCAATTTCTTAAGCAACGAACGTTTCTACATCCAGTCTTTTCTGACTCACTAACGCTATTGTCCACGGAAAACGGGACCAATTAATAAGAATCTGCCGACCCTCGGGTCAAAAAACCACGTTTTCCGTAGACATTTCACCTCCACCATCTCTTCCTGTCACCTCATCCACATTCAACCCCTCAGGACTCCGGGCAATCATCGCTGACCAAATGACAGTTGATTTCGTTAGCACCTGTCGCCATTCGCTACTGTATCACACAAGTTGGTCAAAACAGCCCGAATTTATTTTTTTTTCTAAAGATTACGATTCTTTACCAAGTGGTAACTCATGAGGCGTTCACCAAGTTTTTCCGAAGAAAGCCCCGTGCTTCTCCATTTCTCCCGTTTTCCAAAGAAAGTAACCCCTGGACACCGATCGGGTCGTGAGTGGAGAGGGGGTGATCACAAAGAAGGGGGAGATGGCGGAGGGTGGAGTGGGGGGGGGGGGAACGACTCCAACCGAAAGCCCCCTCCACCCCGCAACACCGACACGGCCCGAGAGAGCGCGCGGGCGAGAGCCACTCTTCCCCCCCCCCCTCCTCCAACTTAGCACAAAGCCCGCCCGGGAGGAAAGGCTCGGCCGGGCAGCCCGAGGCTGCTTGCTGTCGGGGAAATGTCACCGCCGGGCAGTCCCAGGTCCCACGTCGCCGCGCACGCCGTCCCGGGGCAGCCGGGCCGGACGCGCGACCCGCCGCCCCGAGGCGGGAGGCGGGAGCAGGCGCGGGGACCGGCCCTGCCCACCCGCGCCGCCGCCCCACGCCCCCGGCCGCCTCCCCGCGCGCGCGGGGACCCCGGGTGTCGCGCCCTCCCCTCGCGCCGAGCCCTTCCGAGACTCGGTCTGTCCTTTGTCTGAGTGCGGACCCCGCGGCACGGTCCCACCAACTTGTGTCTGTCCCCGTCCCACCCGGGCGCTCGGCTACACAAAGGAGACTTGAGACCCGGGACTGCCGGCCCGGCCCGGCCCCGGAACGCCCCCCACCCTCCCGCCCGGGCCCCGGCGGAGTCAGACACCGGGACGGGAGCCTCCACCCCCCACCCCACGACCCTGCCCCGCGCCCACCGGGCTCCAGCCCAAACCTCCGGGGATCCGCGCGGTCCACTCGCGGGGTCCGGCCCCCACCTCACCGGCCCCTCCGAAAGGGGCCCTCGCGCGCCCACCCCCACGCGCCTACAAAAGCGGCGCCGGGGGTCAAGCCCCGCTTGGGCGATTCCCCGGACCGGTCGGGCAAAACACTGGGAGGACCCCGCGTCGCCGCCGCTCCGGGTCGCACTCCGGAGCCCCGGCGGCCGGCCACCGACAGCGCGCGTTACCTTCGTCCGGCGCGCCAGCCCGCGCCTCTCCCGCGCGCCTCTCCCGCGCGCCGCCCCCGCGCGCCGCCGCCGCCGCCGCTCGGGATCCACAGCCTTCTGTGTCCCACTGGGTGTCGGACGCGACCGGACCGAGCGCCAAACGCAGCAGCCCAATCGCCAACGCTTTTATTTGGCCCCCCCTCAGTCCAATCAAGCGCCTCTCTGATTGGCGGAATGCGAGCGGGAGCCCATCCAATCACAGGGCCCGCCGGGCTCGGAGGCGTCGAGCGCGCCCCACGCCGAGGGCGCTCGGGACTCGCGGGCGGCGGCGCGTGCGCGGGCGGAGGCTCGTGCTGAGGGACGCGGCTGGCAGTGTGGAAGCGCCGCCGTGGCCGTCGTCTTTGTTCTTTCGCCGAACGCGCGACGCTTCTCCAGAAGGCGGTGGGCAGTCAGGCAGGGGGGGACCGGGGGACTCGGCGGCGCTCAGAGCCCGCCTCCAGCGGGAGGCGGGGTGGCGGGAACCGGCCGGAGGGCGGGACTGCGCGCTCGCGGCTCTTGGCGGGAATCGGCGCCGCGGAGTTCCCGGGAGGGGGAAGGGGAGGGGGAGGGGGCGGGCGCTTTGGCCAAGTTTGAACCAGTTCAAAACTCAGCGGCGGTAACGGTTTCCAACCGCCGCGCTCCGACCGCCCCGCCCCAGCCAGCGCGCGGGGCCCGGCCGAGCCGGAGCGACGTCCGCCCCCAGGGTGGCGCGCGGCGGGCCCCGCGCGAGACGCTGGGCCGGGCCTGGCGCCGCGCTGCACGGTTCGGCGGCCGCCGGCGCGGTTCCTTTTGAAGGAGCTGAGCTGGCGGAGCCCAGCGCCCTAGAAAATTCTACGGAAGAGTCATTTGACGGCGATTTCGGGTTTCTCTGAAAGTTCTCTTCAGACCTGCGCAGCCGTCACGGCTTCAGACACGTGTCAGCGTTCAGATGTTTCTTTGGGGTGAGCTCAGGTCACCGGCCCCACGGGGCCGTCCCCGCGAGACGTCAGAACGATCGCGACGTTTTTCCTGAATGGTTAGAAACGATCCTGCTTAACCCAGAAGCAGCAGAAATCCTCTGCTCAGAGTACAATGTGCTGGCATCTGGCTGTGAAGTTAGGGACCCTCGGGATTGGTTTTTAATAGGGCAGAATCCCAATCACCCATCGACACCGATACTCAATATTGGAATATGGGAATTTTTTTAACTGAACGGTTGGACCGGGTGTCCAAGGAGAAATGGGGGGGGTGGGGGGGGTGGTTAAGGACTTTCTTAAGTGATCGAAGTTCTTAAATGATTTATCTCCATGATTTAGTGATCTAAGATTTTTAATCTGATTTAATTCATGATGTTCGCATCTTTCCATCCAGTTCCTCGTATATTCTTGAACAAATTCAACGATAAGTATACGTGCAGATATAAAAGATACAGAAGAAAAGCAGCCAAGTGCCTAAGTTAAAACTAAATTATGAATAAATCAGTGCAAAAGTAGATGTTGTGCAACTCAGACATCTCCATAAAATAATGTGACCAACTTTAGCAGTCTTCACTAACGAGCAGTGCACCAATACGTTTTCCAGGGTAAAATGTTTCTGCCTTGCACTGCTTTTCTGAAAAGTAGTTTCAACATCAAGAAAGTTAACTTTTTATCCAAAAGTTAACTACTTATCCTTAAGCTGTTACAATGTTGCTGATTTTATCTCTTCCCCCCCCCCCATTAAATATTAACACAAGCAGATTTTTTTAAAGAAAAATTCAAGGAAACTGCATTAGAAACTGTCACCAAATAAATGAAATGTAAAGAAATGCATAATAGGAATTAAGGTGTTTAAAATCAAGAAATAGTGACTCAAGATTTTCCTGAAAAAAAAAAAAAAAACACTCCTGAAGAAAGCACAAATAAAATCTAGATGGATTGGAGAGGGAGGGCATTTGAAATGGATATGAACATTTACTCTTGAGTGTTTATACTGAATATAACTCATGCTGAGAGTTCTCTTGGTTAAGAGTGAGTGGAGAGGGAACTGGCACTATATTAAACACAATGTACATCTTTACATTACAAAGACCAGATTAGAGCTTGGAGGGTTATCAGTGAGTCAGAACATTGTCTTTATTTAGTGATGACATTACTAAGTTAAGCCAGATCGTGTAGATCACAGTGATAGTGGAAATCAGTAATTGGAAACATTGCAAAATGACTTCATTGTATATGTTAAGCATATGATATCTTGGAACTAATTTTTACATAACAAGTACAGCAAGTGAACAGTAAGTTAAGGAGAAGTGTTTTGTTATTGCTACATAAACAATTAACTGAAGATTTCCAATCCAGGTGAAGAAAATACATTCTTTTGATATTTCACTGGGGGAAAAGGATTTAATGTACATAAGGAATACTAAATGTGAGCATATGTAGGTGTTAACACCAGTTACTAAAGAGGCCTATATGAAGCTGAAAGCTAGGCAGAGTAGGTGGATACGAAGAGTCACCAAGTGTTTTCATTTCTGTCTAAAGATGGTTACATTACCAGACACTACTAGTAAGTCATCATTTACTCTGTGAAATAAGAGATGAACCAACCCCTGGGAAAGTTAAACGGTAAAGTTCGGAAGTGCTTGTACCTTGCTTGCTTTTATATTCATAGGGTTTAGCGCTACTGGAACCCTTTAAGTCTTCAGGGTTTACTAGAAATACCAGAGAAGTTAGGTGGGAAGTGACGTCTGTTAACATCACAGACCTTACCTTTCAACCCATGAAAGGGATATGTTTCTTACCCTTTGTTTACTCGGTACTCAAAAATTTTTATGGAGGGCTTACTTTAAATGGCACTGCTTTGGTGCTAGGAATACAGTGTGGGCCCGCAGAACCCTTGAGTACACTTAGCTAACATACTACTAGAGAAAAGCAGTAAGAAATAAGTTGCCAGGCACTGGTAGCTCACACCTGTAATCCTAGCTACTTAAGAGGCTGAGGTCTGAGGTCTGAGTTTGGTGGTTCACAGCCAGCCCAAACAGGAGCAGGAAAGTTCATGAGACTCGATCTACAATTAACCAATTAAAAAAAAGTAGAGTTGTGGCTCAAGTGGTAGAGCACTAGCCTTGAGCAAGCAAGCTCAGAGAAAGCACCTACATCCTGAGTTCAAGACCCAGAACTGGCACAAAAAATAAGTTGAGTTAGGGCATGATCCACATAGTAGTGGGTCTGCCTAGCAAGCATGAGGCTCTGAGTTCAAACTCAAATACAGCCAAAAGAAAAAATAAAAATATGCAGCCCTAGATGGTGATACCTAAAATAGAGAAAAAACAGCATAGAAGAGGGAAAACTGTATGACCATGAAAGTCACCATTGGAAGTGATAGGCTTTTTCAGTCTATAGGACTGACAAGTGAGAAAATTGAGCAAAAAGGTAATTTTTACCATTTTTACAAAATCATTTGATCTGCTGTGTTGATCCAGCATGGAGCAGCAATTGCATCAGAGAGAACAGTGCTGAGACCAGCAAGAAATGATTACAGTGACAACTAAAGTGGGAGGGTAAGCAGGACATAGATATATTTTGAAAGCAGAGACGGTAGGATTTGCTGACAGATTGAATATAAGAAGCAAAATAGGGCTGGGAATGTGGCTTAGCCGTAGAGTGCTTGCTTAGCATGCATGAAGCCATGGGTTCGATTCCTCAATACCACATACACAGAAAAAGGCTAGAGTGGTGCTGTGGCTCAAGTGGTAGAGTGCTAGCCTTGAGCAAAAAGAAGCCAGGGACAGTGCTCAGGTCCTGAGTTCAAGCCCAAGACTGGCCAAAAAAAAAGCAAAATATCTAGAGTGACTATAAGCCTGTGAAGCTCTCAAGAGCAGCAGGGACTGTTGGATGTTTGGCTATTGGAATGTGGTGTGGGACGTAACAAGGTATGAGATTTCCGTTTCCAACCAAGTAGAGATGTCAACTCTTCACTATCTGAAGTTAGTACTGAAAGGAAAACCTTTCCTCCACTGGTTTAGGACCTCAGCCTACCTAGGCTGACAACCTGTGAATTTACAACAAATTATAATTTGTGATAAAAGGAAAATGGAATTTATAACAAAAGGAAAGTTGTTTACAAATACTCAAGTACTCATACAGTGACTCACAGACAGGTAGGGGTAAAGATTGATTTACTCAATAAAGGAAGTAGTTTAGGGCTTCAAAAGGTAGAAAGTCCTAATGAGATTTGGTTTTACTTTTTTTTTTTTTTTTAATGTGTCAGTACCCAAGGTCTGTGGGATTTGAGATACTAGGGTTGAGGACTCTGCTTTTGTCAGATTAGAGAAGCTCACATCATATTTGTAAATGTTTTCACTTTGAATCAATATTTGGTCTCTTTGTAACATTTGGCCTTTTGTTATACAAGTTTGGATTTAGGGAAAGATTGTGACTAGAAATATCAAATTGGAATCATTAGCATATAAATGGCACCTAAAATCAAGGAAGTATTCCTTGAAGGGGGAGTTGTGGAGTGAGGGAAAAAATCAATGAAGGCAGAGAAGAAGCAGTCAGTGAAATGGAAGAAGTAGGGAAGTCTTGTGTCCTGTGAGCAAGGAAAGAAAGTGACTCAGAGAGAGCAGTCTGTCACATAGCATAAGGCTAACCAGTGAAGTAAGATTTTACCCTAGGGTTTAGCAACATGGAAGTTATTGGTGACCTTGATAGGAACAATTTCAGTGGCTAGGAGAGCTAGTAGGAGTGGACTCCCTAGTGAATCAGAGAAGATAAAGAGACCAGTTACAGACAGTCCCTGACAGGATAGCTTGACTTCATAATGATAACAAAGCAATACTCATTCAGTAGAAACCATCCCTTGAAGTTTGAGTTTTGACCTTATGTCAGACTAGTGATATGCAGTACAGTAAAATCATCCAGTTGCATCTCCCACTAAGCCATGACTACAGCATCCTGTGCTGCTAAACTGATGGACAACAGGTTAGGTACAACACATGCAATTTTCACATAATCATTTCAATTAGTGATGGGTTGGTTTATTGGGACCAAACTCTACCAGGGGTCAAATAGGCAAAGAGGAAATGTCCTGGGCCACAAGATTATATTCCTTAAGACCTCAGATGGCCCAAGTCCTTGACCAATGATTTAAAATAATACTACTATATCCTTATGGAGCCTATATCCCATATAAAGGTCGTGCCTTCCACTAGCAGCAAGGAACTGGGAAGGGCAAAGAAGATCAAATAGTCACTTGCCTTCACCTTCTCAAAAGCACAGACGTGTATGACTGCAACCACTGAGAGTTGTCAGACTGTGGGGAAGGAACATAAGGGCTAAAGGCCTGTCTGTGCCGACTAGTAACCTAGTCCCTTTGGATAATAAAACCCCAAATCTCAACAACCTTTATACAGATGTGCACTTCATGCCTTCACCGTTGCTTTGCTAAGTCATTCCTCACCATCTTCCTACTCTGTAGGGATTGTTTGTTTTTGCCACATCGGAGGGCAGCACCTAATCTCAGCTGTTGTACCCAAAAGACTGAGGAAGCCCCCATCCATTAATAGCAGTAGTGTCTAATAGATAAAGGAAAAAGAAGATACAGCAGGAGTCATAAGTGGAATCGAGAGATTTTAATATCTTTAGGAGAAATATTTTGTCTGATGAAAGAACCAATGCAAATGGGAAAATTGACAATTCAGGAAGGAATGTTGCTGGAGCAACATCCTTAAGTATAACAGCAAGGATGGACTCGAGAGCTTGAGCTGGTGAAAGTACATGGTTCTCAACACCTGACTGGAGGATTTAGCCTTTGCTTGGAGGATGAAGAGTATGTGGTCACAAATAGAAGTGCACAGGTTATCTTAGTACAAGCTCTTGATTATGATAATTATTGACCAAGTATGGGAGTGAGTATGCAAGAGCTGGTTGGGATAAAGATTATAAATTTAGGGCTGGGGATATAGCCTAGTGGCAAGAGTGCCTGCCTCGTATACATGAGGCCCTAGGTTCGATTCCCCAGCACCACATATACAGAAAACGGCCAGAAGTGGCGCTGTGGCTCAGGTGGCAGAGTGCTAGCCTTGAGCAAAAAGAAGCCAGGGACAGTGCTCAGGCCCTGAGTCCAAGGCCCAGGACTGGCAAAAAAAAAAAAAGATTATAAATTTATGGAATATTAGGACATTACATTTATGTTTCCTTTCTTGGTGTTAATTTCTCAGTCCTAACTAAATGAATGCATTTAGTTTAATGAACTTAGAGAGAAAAATTAAATAGCTGAAAGTTTTTGGAGAACATAAGTAAGATGTGAGTAAGAAACAGCCTGTCACCAAAGGAGTATCAAAGGCCAAAGATGGGATAACATAAAGAGTAAGACTGGCAGCTGGTTGCTTGTGGCTCATACCCCTAAAGTGAGGCTCTAAACCAGACCAAGCAGACAACATTATGAGACTCTTATCTCAGTCAGGGAAAAAAAAAAAAAAAAGAAGTTGAAGTGTGACTTAAATAGTAGAGCACTTGGAAAAGTCAAGAGAAAGTGTAAAGCTCTGAGTTCAAACCCCAGTATCTACACACACATACAAAGAGGAAGAGTGGCATTACACTTCACACAGAACAGCCTGGGCTGGGTTAGATCTGTAGCAATATAGAGGCTCCTTAATTTTTTTATGATAAAATAGTTTGACTATGACTTAGGCTAGCCTGATCCTTTTCCAAGTTAGATTGGAAGTTAGCTCCAGATGCCAGCAAGGCATGTGGTAGTCACCCTCTAAAATGCTTCCTGACATAGCCTTTTTTAATTGTCTTCCTTGAGTGTGGCCTTGGCCTAGTCACTTACTAAAATATGGCTCAAAAGGAGAACATGAATCAAACTAAAGAACTATTTGAGATGAGAAGGTGAGGGAAAAAGGATGAGGGTGGGGGCTGGGAGTATTGCCTAGTGACAAGAGTGCTTGCCTCCTACACATGAAGCTCTCAGTTCGATTCCCTAGCACCACATATATGGAAAACGGCCAGAGGGGCCCTGTGGCTCAAGTGGCAGCGTGCTAGCCTTGAGCAAGAAGAGGCCAGGGACAGTGCTCAGGCCCTGAGTCCAAGGCCCAGGACTGGCCAAAAAAAAAAAAAAAAAAAAAAAGGATGAGGGTGAATAACATTGCAAGTATGTATAAGGGCAGCATAGAGAAGCTCAGTGAAAGCTGTTAAAGTAGAAGATGGGGAGTAGAGAAAGAAATAGCCTCTGTGAGTGGGTTGTTGCTAATGTGTGGGGTTTAGGCTGATGGGGAAAGATTAAGAAGGTTGAATAATGACCAAATAGATTTTTTGCAACTATGAAAATGGAAAACTGAAACCTGTTGGGAATTTGGGGGGGAGGGGGAGATGGACAGGATGAGATTGATTGGAATGCATTGAGAGTATGGATGTAGATATTACAATAAAATCCTAATATAAGCTAAAAAAGTTGTTTTTTTGTTTTGACAGTCCTGGGGCTTGAACTCTGGGCTTGGGCACTGTCCCTGAGCTCTTCAGCTCAAGGTCAAGGCTAGTGCGCTACCACTTGAGCCACAGCACCACTTCCAGTTTTTTCTGTTTATGTGGTACTGAGGAATCGAACCCAGAGCTTCATGCATGCTAGGCAACTATTCTACCACTAAGCCATATTCCCAGCCTGAAAACAGGATTTTTTTTTTTAGAGAATATGGACCAAAATGAGTAAGATATCATTTCTAAAATGAATGAGAAAATGACTTCCTCCCTCTTATATTCCTTGCTCTGGAAAGAACTAGGTATGTTTTCACCTTTTGGCTATCTCCAGCACCCCTAAATTCTAGCTATCCTGTACTAATCACCCCCAAACACAAATACAGCTGAATCAATCTCAAGATGTTAACATTTTCCTTTAAGAAAACTGTAAAAATGGCCTGGCAGTTTTAAAAAGAATTCAAATATGAAACTCAGTATTTCACAAAAATATTATTACAAATAACTGTATCATCTCTTTTGCAAAGATGGTTGAGGATTTGGAGACTCTGGGAACTGAGGAATCTTAACTATTATTCTGGGCCATAACACAGGAGACAATAAGACAAGATATTGCGTAGACTAGGAGCTAGTGGCTCCAACATGTAACCCTATCTCCTCAGGCAGCTGAGATCAGGAGGATAACATTTTGAAGCCAGCTCAGGCAGAGAAGTCTGCAAGACCCCATCTCTAGTTAACTAGTAAAATGCCCAACTGCAACTGTGTCTCAAGTGGTAGATTGCCAGCCATAAGTAAAAAAGACAAGAGAGAAAAGAGTACAAGGCCCTGAGTTCAAGCCCTGGTGCCAGCACACAAGTACATAAGAACACTATCCTTAATAGCCCAAAGTGGAAATAATCCAAATGTCCATCATGGTCGAGGGTTTGCTGGCCTTCCTAAGACTCTTGAGTTCCAACCCTAGCTTCACAAAATGAAAGAATAAATAGCTTGATGCAAATTTACATAAGATTACAATAATGTAGATAAACACTTTGCAGCAACACATAGAAAGCTGAGTAATAATCTTGAAAGTTCTTTGGGCTAGAATATAGCTCAATAACAGCATTTGCTTATGAAGCCTTGGGTCCAATCCAAAACAAAACTACTATGTTAAGGGCAAGAAACTAGGCACTGAAGATCACATAGTATAGTGACTTACCTAGAATGTATAAATCTATAGAGACAAAATAGATTAAGGGCTGCCTAGCATGGGAGGGGTTAGAGGGGAAGGAGAAGATAATACTAAATTTTACAAGGTTGTTTTAAGGGCTGTGTCACGAAAATCACACACACACACACAGTGTACAACTGAAGTGTGCTAAGAGGGAAAAAAAAGATTTATTGCTACCATTAAAAGAACATGCTTCACTTCTATATTTTAAATGTAAGAAATGTTTCCAACTGCAGAAACTCATTCCTATTTTGAGGAGAAAGTATTTTCCTGCTGATGAAATTTATCAAACTGGTGTATAATCTTGTGGGAAGGAAAAGGCAATGACAAAACTTCAGCTGGGAAACATATGTTTTAAAAAGCAGCCATTTGACGCTCAGGGCAATATATCAAATGATAGAGTTAATTCATGTTACAATATTCTCACATAGCTTACCTGTAAATTTTTTTTTGGAAAAGAATCTCTGAACTTAGACTATTGTACTGGAGATTGAGCTTGCCAAAGACTTAACATGGAGTAATCTTTAAAGAATTATCAATGACTCAATAATTTATATCTTTTGACAGCAAAAGTATGTTAATGAACACTAGCCAAACCTTCTCAGTAACAAGATTTATTCATTCTTGCTCCTATATTCATTGTATAGCATTCCTTCTATTGTTCTATATGTCAGTGAATGTCTTTTTAAACTCTGAATTATAACCAAATTAATGAGATTACAGTCTTCCCTCACTATATTGCAGTTCACTTACTGAAGCTTCCCTGTATCATGGGTTGGTTTTTTTTTTTTTGGCCAGTCCTGGGCCTTGGACTCAGGGTTTGAGCACTGTCCCTGGCTTCTTTTTGCTCAAGGCTAGCACTCTGCCGCTTGAGCCACAGCGCCACTTCTGGCCATTTTCTGTATATGTGGTGCTGGGGAATTGAACCCAGGGCCTCATGTATATGAGGCAAGCACTCTTGCCACTAGGCCATATCCCCAGCCTCACGGGTTGGTTTTGTTTGGTTTTTTTTTTAATATATAAATAGTGATCCCTCACCTATAGGGGGAAATCCTCAAAGTAGCAATAAGTGAACGACAATACAGTAAGGAAAAACTAGTGCTGCTACTTTGTGGATTTTCATCTATCAGAGGGGTCCCTAGATTGTAACTCCCAAGATAGGTGAGGGATCACTGTATTCTTTTAAAAGGTTAAATTATTTCTATTTTAGATTACAGTAATTATGTGTGTTCTAATGATGTTTTAAAGAATCTAGTGTCTGTTCATAATTGTCTTTGTGTTGTAAAAACCCAACCTAGCGTAACTGTAGTCTAAACAAACCAACTTTTCAATTCTCTTCATCCAGTGGCTAGATGGACAGCCCTTAGGGTGTATGTGCCCCTACCCTACCCCAGAATTACTATATGCTTTCCGTGGCAGTTAAGTGCTAACATCTTTAACCATTATTTTTCAGGTTACAAAAGAAATGAGTATTGTGTACAGCCTGTCTCACAAAGGGAACTACTATTTTATCTTGGTGTCTTTGCTTTCTTGAAAAGTGACATTTGGCCAGATGCCAATGGCTCATGCCTGTAATCCTAGCTACTCAGGACCTGAGGCTGAGATCTTTGGATCAAAATTCGAAGCCAGCCTAGGAAGACAAATCCAGGACACTCTTATCTCCAGTTACCCTCCAAAATGCCAGAAATGGAGCTGTGGTTCAAATGGTAGAGTGCCAGCCTTAAGCAAAAAGAAAAGAAAAAAACTAAGGGAAAGCCTGAGGCCCTGAGTTCAAGCCCCAGTACAGAGGGAGGGATAAGAGGGAGAGAGGGTGCCATTTCACTGTAATTTTGTAATTTTGTGTGTGTGTTTGGGGGGGGGTAGTCTGCTTGCTCATTCCTTGAGCCACACCTTCAGTCCACACCACTGTGATTTCATAGCATCTTGTCTCATTATAAAAGGAAGACATGTACATTCAAGAAATCAGTCAAATGTTCTTGATTTTTTTTTTTTGGAGTCAGGCTATTTCATACACCCAAGGCAGAAAGAAAAGAGGAGATTAATTGGGTAGCCAGATAACCACCTGCACATTGCCTGAGCCGCCCTTCAGTAGCTGTTCTTCTCAACAGGAAAACGACGCATGGAATGTAATTTTGCCCTTTTAGAGAATGGAGACATCAAAGTTTTGAGCATCTAGTAAGCTAGTGATAACTATCGTAAATTGCCAAATGGGATTTCAGTGACATTCCCAGTGCCTTTAAACCCATCCATGGATGGTTACATGGAGGTAGCCAATGAAGTCCGCTCCAGCCAGCCTGGTCCTCCACAGCACACAGCTCCCTGTTCTGCCTTTCCACATTTACACATGCTATGCATCTGCTGGTGTTGTTTTGCATCTTTCCTCCTGTCTGTGATTGAGATTGCATTTGAAGAAGTTTGGTGAGATCTACAAAAAAATAACAAAAACTGTTATTTTCATTTTGTTAGGTTAAAAATAAGAAGACCAGGGCTGGGGATATAGCCTAGTGGCAAGAGTGCCTGCCTCGGATACACGAGGCCCTAGGTTCGATTCCCCAGCACCACATATGCAGAAAACGGCCAGAAGCGGCGCTGTGGCTCAAGTGGCAGAGTGCTAGCCTTGAGCGGGAAGAAGCCAGGGACAGTGCTCAGGCCCTGAGTCCAAGGCCCAGGACTGGCCAAAAAAAAAAAAAAAAAAAACCAAAAATAAGAAGACCAAAAATTAAAAACTTAAAAACTTGAGTTTCCACTTTAAAGCATTCCCAGTGCCAAGTTGCAAACCACTGTAACCAAGAAAACATAGCTCTAGCACCTGCTATGAATTTTTTTAGCATTATTGTACACATTTCATTATGACATTCCCATACAATGTATTCTAATCAGCCTCATTCCCTTTTATCACTCCTCCGTGACACTCTGCTTTTTTTTTTTTTTTTTTTTGCTTGTTTTGGCTTTTTGTGTTTTTTTTTTTGTCAGTTGTGAAACTTGAACTTAGGGCCTGGGCACTATCCTTGAGCTTGCTTTTTGCTCAAGGCTAGCGCTGTACCACTTGAGCCTCAGTGTTCTGGTAGTTAATTGGAGGTAAAAGCCTCTTGAACTTTACTGTCCGGGCTCTCTTGAAACGGTGGTCCTCAGGTCTCAGCATCCAGCATCCAGCTGCACTCTCTCTTCTTAAAACAATCTCAACAAATTTCATCATTCTGGATTTTTAAAAAATTATCTTTTAAGTAGTACAAAGGAGTTTCAGTTCACCATGTCAGTTTATGAGTACAATGCATCTTGTTCAGTGTCACCCCTCTGATCATTCATTGTTCTATTTTCATCCATGCAAATAAGCTACATAATACATATTCATCCTCTACCAAAGAACTCATCACTCAAAAAATTTAGTTTGGGGCTGGGAATATGGCCTAATGGCAAGAGAGCTTGTCTTGTATACATGAAGCCCTGGGTTCGATTCCCCAGCACCACATATATAGAAAACAGCCAGAAGTGGCGCTGTGGCTCAAGTGGTAGAGTGCTAGCCTTGAGCAAAAGGAAGCCAGGGACAGTGCTCAGGCCCTGAGTTCAAGGCCCAGGACTGGCAAAAAAAAAAAAATTAGTTCACTAAAGGGAGAGGGAAGATAATGTTATTAAGCAATATATGGTTGCTTTTAGAAATGTCACCTATTTTGAAAATACAAAGTTATAAAATCAGTCAATTCCAGACTCCAGATTTTAATAAGTAAAATCAGGACATACCAATATTATCTCAAATCATATCTTCTAAGCAGAATTCTTCATGTACTTTGATTATGAAATAATGATAATGACTTCCATGTATGATTTTCAGAAGTCCCTTTCCTAACTTTGTAGGCAGTATGAGACAAGTTCCTGGTGACTGAATGATGATTCCAAATTAATTCTGTCAGTGGAAAAAGTCATAGAAGTAGAAAAGATGAGAAGCAGGGCGGGGGGAGGAGGTAATACAAATACAGGTTTTCTTATGACTAGATTAGAAATAATTTGTCAAATTTTATTTCTTTGTTCAATAATTATCATATGCAGCTTTATGCTTTTTTTAATGTAAGTTTGTGATTCAACTCATTACATTTCTTCTCTAACAAGACATTCTCCACGGCTCCTTCTCTTGGTCAGCAGGGTTTTACACTTTGCACTGGTTTTGATGTCATGAAGACCTGAATCATTCTAGAAGCAGTTATGAAACATCTCCTGTAGAAGAACAGCCTGAGGAATAACAGCCTAAGGCAGATGGAGGGAATTAACTCAAAGGAGAGTAGGCCCCTAAGCAGCCTTCTCTCAGGCCCACAGACATCCTGTTGAGGTGACTTCAGTGGAACCCACAGAGCTGAAACATCAGAATGCCTCCAACTGTGGTCCACAGAGGGGCCAGCCTGTGCAAGCATAGGGAGGATCGGGGCTAAGGTTTCAGCCCAGTGGCTGTGAGATCCTATTTCCTCCTGTCTGAGGCCAAGAAGCTAAAGTCTGTGTTTGTTAGACACTGCCTACAATTACACTCCTTACTTCCGGCCTTATCTTTCCTTCTGGCTTAGTCTCCAACTCAATCAAGTCCAGCAGTTGTAAACCGCCCTGAGCACCAGTGGAGTGACATAAATAACCCCAACCTTTCCTGGGCTTTATTGCATGGAGAATGTCTGCAGCCCAAGGAAAACAGGATAGACATTGTGAATATAATCTAAAGAACAGAGACTTCACCTTTACCTTCCTTTTTTGTTCTATATGTTGCTTTTTGTTTCGTTTCCCTTTGCTACATGAATTTATTGCAGAAACCTGACATTCTGGTAATCCAAAAGCCATTACAGTATTAAAGGTGTTTTGTGTAATAGAACTCATAGTTCATTTGTATTTCTACATATATGAACTAACAATTTCAAAAACTCCAATGCATATAAATCTAATAAACCCAAACACTACTTAATAGCATGGTCATGGTGAAATCTACAAACCAAAAGCACTGTTGCAAACCAAACATATTCACATATTAAAACCAGATAAATATTTGTCCTATAGTGGAAACAACTTGCTTCAAAGATAAGGTACACCTCAAGGATGCACTCAGATGCTCTCAAGTCTCCTGGGGGAAGGGTGTCAGGTCAAGGGTGGGGTTCATGGAACTATCTTAGCAGGACAGACCAGACCGAGCAAGACTTGAAATATTTAAAAATGGCTCAGGCAGGAAAAAGGCCCTGAAAGAAGACAGGAGTTCGTGGGGGAGGATCAACAACTTAATGAGCACCTAATACTTGCCACATGTGTATGACTTGTTTCAGGTACATCAGTTCTCACGGTAACTGTAGGCATCTAGGAAGCTTGCCCTCTTAGAAGTGGAGAGACTGATTTGGGGTGGGGGGGAGATGGACCCTGACACTTGAACTCGGGGTCTGGGTGCCATCCCTGAGCTTTTGTTCAAGGCTAGTGCTCTACCACTTGAGCCACAGCTCCACTTCCCACTTTTTCTGAGTAGTTTATTGGGGATAAGAGTCTCACAGACTTTTCCTGATTGGGCTGGCTTTGAACCAAGATCCTCAAATCTCAGTCTTCTGAGTAGCTAAGATTACAGGCATGAGCTACCAGCACCCAGTGAGAAATGAATTTTATGACAACTTCTTGGTTGGAAATTTTGAGTCTATTCTTAGCCTCACAGAGAATCTATCTTATTTTCCTTTATATTTCCATCATTTTACATTATGCCTTATGCACAGAAGACGTTTAATAAATACTTGTTACATAAACATCTCTCCTTGTTTTCCTGATGAGGCCCACTTGGAGCAGATGGTACACTACTTTAATAAGATGTTAACTGATTAAGGGTGTTCTCTGTTTCCTTTGAGGCAGGGGATCATCCAGGAGCTTTCAGTTCCCTGATGTAAATCAGAGCCACATGCTCGGGGCACATGTGTGCCTCTTTCCTTGTAGCCACGGGAGAAAAGGCTCTGGAGGTCAGCTTCCCCAGCCGACAGACCAAGCCCTATAGTTGCTATCTTGAGCCTTCATCAGTTTTCTCAGAGCAAGACTAGCATGTGACCGCCACTATCATTCCTCCATCTGTCTTATTGCCCTTTCCCAGTAGTTATCTTAAGAATAATACAATCCTGTGTCCACATAAACATTTGATAAGGGTATTTGGAACAAATGCGCATCCTCGGGAGGATTATAGTCCTACTAATTCTGATTATACCACTACATTAGTCAAATTAATTCCTTCTTGGCTGAAATTTATGTGTATTTCACAACTATAACATTTTTTCTGTTCTCATTTATCCAACTTCTTTGTAATTGGAAAAGGCAAAAAAAAATTAAGTTACATCATGATCAAATTTTCTGAATTAACATCATCTCCAATACCTACCCAACCACATACCCCACTCCTCCCACTGTTCCTCAGTCTTTAAAGCTTTTTGATTTGAAAAAAATCTTAGACTGAGAAAACAGGACATAGTGCAATCCATCAAGGTAATAATTGTCTCTTCATTTTATAGAAGTTTTCTATGTAGCAGTAGAATCTGAGGACAATGGTTGACATTCCTTTGTGGCATTTCTGGTTATAAATCAAACATACAAGAGAAGAAAGTCTGTGATTAAAAAGTGGACACAAATCTGGGCTCTGTGGCTTACACTTAAAATCCTAGCCACTCGGGAGGCTGGAATCAGGAGGATTGCAGCGCAAGGTCAGCCAGGGAAAAAAATGTGCAAGGCCACATCTCAACTGATAATGTTAAAAAAAGCTGGACACAGTGCATGCCTGTCAACCTAGCTATGTAGGAAGCAGATAACCAGGACATGTTCAGACCAACGTGAGCAAAAGCAACATCTTACCTGGAAAATAGTGAAAGCAAAAACATTTGAGAATGTAGCTCAACTGGTAGAGCATCTGCCTCACTAGTATGAGACTGAGTTTCAACCCTAGTACTGTTAAAAGGGGGGAGGGGGGGAAGTGCTGCTTTACAGCTTGACTTGATTTTAGTGACATTTTTTAAAGTATTCTGATCATGCCTATGAGGATTTTTTTTAATCAAAATCTTTATTTGATCATCATCAAAATTTTGAAACCTGTTCCACAGAAAGCAATGGCTATAACATAATTTGTTCTGTTCCTAACCAACTGTACAGTCTCTGGTAAATCAGTCCCTCTGGATCTAAGCTTCATTCATTCAGTAACATTTATTAGAATCTTACAGTATGCTGGAGATGAAGGGGATTCAAGGGTCTGTACCTCCCAGACCTTCCTTATACAGCCCAGGAAGCTGAGCCCTGGATGGTTCCGGAACTTACACAATCATAAGTCATTGCATTCCAATCATGTTCATCTATAAAATAATACATGTGGAACATATTTTCTCATGGAGTATCCAAGGGTCAGGGACCCACAGGCAGCATAAAGACTGCATCTTTGTTCTCAGGTATGTCCCTGTTCTCAGATCTTTGTTAACTACCTTGGCCTCTTCTAGGGGAATTGTTAGTTTGTAGTTTATCTCCCTCTCCTGGCTGAGAGTCTTTAGGCAAGAAGTTGTTTCACTCTCTTCATTTACCTGGGCCTAACAGTAGAGTATAGGCCAGAGGAGGTTAAATGGATGATCTCTGTCCAGGCCCTCGGCTGGCAGTTATGGAGACTTGGGGAGTAACTAAAATCATTCAGCTTTGGAACAGTGTTCTTCCAGAAATCTGCCAGGAGTAAGCCCATGTGTTTTGCTCTCTCCCTTCTTCCCTTTCCCCTTTCTCCCCTGCCTCTTGTTACAAATTACAGCTTGGACCTCAGCCTCCAGGGCAGCTGGCCCCACACCACCTGCCTCTTACTCAGAATGCAAGAGGAGATGGCCTCTCACAGTTCACCTCAATCCCTGAATCACTCAGCACTGCATCAAGATAAAGAGTATGACTCACACATACCAGTGAGAGAGACTGGAGGCAGTCTCAAGAAAGAGAACTCTGAAAGCAGAGATCTTCCTGGGCCTCCCCTTGGGTGTAGAGTTCACATGGCCCCTCCCCCTCAGATGCCACCGGACAAGATCTCTGTTTTCCCAGATGGCTGGATCTGTGCCAGCGTGCCCGCTGAGCAGTTTGCTCTATGGTGGCACTCCAATTTGATGGGTGATGTCCCTCCCAATAGTTCCTGGCAAAGCCTAAGGTGCTTGCTTGGTGGCTGCCTTTTCAGTTCTACTACTCAAGAACTCTCCGCTATACTATTCTTTGAGCATTGCCTCTTCTTAATCTTATTTACTTTTGTTAGAGGTAGGGTAGTATCCTACTAGCGCCTCCTAACCAGCTTTTTGCTTGTTATTTTGGAGAATGGAGTCTAGTGGATTTACCTGCCTAGCAGAGCTTCAAACTGCAATCTTCCAGGTCTCATCCTCTTGAGTAGCTAGGATCACAGGCATGGGCCACCAGTGCCCAACTCCTCTGGAGTTATTTTTAATCTATGAATTAGTGGGAGCCCAGTTCTACTTTTCAAACATTTTGGGTCTCTCTCTTTCTCTCTCTCTCTCTCTCTCTCTCTCCCTCCCTCCCTTCCTCCCTCTCCCTCTCCCTCTCCCTCTCCCCCCCCCTTTGAGCTAAGGTGATCTAAGGGGTTGAAATGGGAGGAGAGCTGCCACCAGCTCCATCCCATAAACAGAGGAACTGGGACTATCTCCGTACTCGTGGGTCTCCTCAATCAGCCTTCAATGAAGTCCAGCCAGAGTGAATTCAGGACAGTGTGAGTATCAGGGGTCTCTGAGGATTTTGCATTTTTCCTGTCAATTATTCACACTTGTGCTTCACAACAGCCTTATGAAGAAGGCATTGTTCCCATTCTTCAAATGGGAAAATGATGGTCCCAAGAAATCAGAGACACTGCATCTGTTGTTTCATTTGATGACATCACGAGGCTTCATTCTCCCTGTGCTCCATCTAGTATATTGTTTATGAAGAAGCCTCACAAATGTCAAGCATAAGAAAATCGGGGGCGGGGGGGCTGGGAATATGGCCTAGTGGCAAGAGTGCTTGCCTCGTATACATGAAGCCCTGGGTTTGATTTCTCTGCACCACATATATACAAAAAGGCCAGAAAGGGCGCTATGGCTCAAGTGGTAGAGTGCTAGCCTTGAGCAAAAAGAAGCCAGAGACAGTGCTCAGGCCCTGAATCCAAGCCCCAGGACTGGCAAAAAAAAAAAAAAAAAACCAAGAAAATCTGGTTGTGTTTCGCCTAGCAACCTCACTGGGTCAGAGTCCAAGTTACTTGTTACAGTGGTCTTCCCAAGTATAGTGGTGGACCTGGAAAAATGTTCTGCTTGCCTGTAACCCCAGCAACTCAGGAGGTAGAGATAGAATCAAGACCTGAGGCTGGCTAGGGAAAAGCACAAGACCTTTATCGAAAACCAAATGAAAAGCAAAAGGATTGAGAGTGCCAGGCACTAGCAACTCATGCCTGTAATCTTAGCTACTCGGAAGGCAAAGATTGGAGGATCACAGTTTGAAGCCAGTGTAGACAGGAAAGTTGGTGAGACTTAACTCCAGAGTGGGCCTGTGGCTCAAATGGCAGCATGCTTGTCTAACAAGCATTAGGCTCTGAGTTCAAACCCCAGGACTGCCAAGAGAAAAACAACCTCTTAAAAAAAATAGACATTTTTTTTTTATCTTGACCAGAAGTCATGATTTGTGAATCTGAACCTCACCTTGTCACTTTTGTGTGTGTGTGGTCACGCTGGGGACCCAGCTGCAGACCTCACGCATGCTGCACTCCCTGCTTAGCCTTCTAAAAGCAATCTCTCTCTTTTTTTTTTTTTTTTGTAGTACTAGGGTTTAAACTCAGAGCTTTGTGCTTATTAGACAAGTGCTCTAAATGTGAGCCATGCCATCAGACTCATTTATGCCAGTCCTAGGGCTTGAACTCGGGCCTAAGCACTGTTCCTGAGCTTTTTTGCTCAAGACTAGCGCTCTACCTGCCACGTCCAGCTTTTTCTGTTTAAGTGATATTGAGGAATCGAACCCAGGGCTTCATGCATGCTAGGCAAACACTCTACCACTAAGTCACATTCCCAGGCCTAATTAATTTTTTTCACAAGGCCCAGGCCCATGATACAAAACTGAAAAAACTAAGTTACCAGCTGCACGGTCACCACTCATCCTCTACAAGATATTCCTTGTCTATGCTAACACCCCATCGCCATCCTCTCCCTGCCTCTGCGGGTAGACTTTGAGGGGGCAGATCTTGTGCTACTTCAGGCCAGGCTGAAGCACATGCCTTCATATGTGCAGGAATCAGCTGTAAACAAGTCTGTAGCTAGATCACTGGCAAGCTCTTTGCAATACTATTTTTCTTGTCAATGTCATCAACGCAGGCTCTGAATATTAACACATCTCTCTCACTACAAAAGAGCAATGTGTGCTTATTGTAAAAATTCAGAAACCACAGCTTACTTTTACTCTAAAGCTGTACTATATGCTGTCAACTCTACCTTGCTGTGTGCTGTAATGATAATGAAATCTGGTGTTTAATCTTTTAGAGATGTTTTTATGTACATGTATGGACAATGATATCAAAATATATGTCCTGTTCTACCACTACCAATCATCCTTAGATGTTAAAAGTAGCATGCAAAATATCAGGCAAAGGATCCTGATATTAAAGCAAGTGTAATTCCAAAGAACCTATTTGCAAAGCAAAGAATCACATCTTTGCAGATTTTAGAAATGTGAAAAACCCACCAATATGTAGCCACAGGGTTGTATGTTTGTTTCCTTGAAGTTCACTCAAAAAGATTGTTTTTCATGCAGTATTTATTAAAATGTATGCCTTCTGTCTAATACTATTGAAGAAAATAAATTATTTCTGTGGATCCACATAACCATCTTATTAACTGTAAATTGCATTATCTGAAATGAAATCAATATTCCTCTGGTATACAATGCTCCTAACACCAATTCTAAGCCACATTCATAGAGAAACCTGCATATGATTTAACAGCCCTTGTCTTGTGTAGCTATTGTTCAGATTTCTTCATCCAATCCCAGCTGTCTGAAGGGAGCATTAATTACCAACAAAGACAGGGGGGAAAAATGTCACTTAGAGTAAATACTGCTGGGTGCTGGTGGCTCACACTTGTAATCCTAGCTACCCAGAAGGCTGAGGTCTGAAGATCATGGTTCAAGGCCAGACTGGACTGGAAAGGTGGTGAGACTCTTACCTCCAATTAACCACCAAAAAGCTGGAAATAGACCTGTGCCTCAAGTGTAGAGGACTATCCTTGAACAATAAAGCTCAAGGACAGTGCCCAGGCTTTAAATTCAAGCCCCAGAACTGGAAATAAACCAGCCAGGTGCTGATGGCCCACACCTGTAATCCTAGCTACTCAGGAGGCTGAGATAGAATTATGTATGTTTCAAAGCTATCCTGGGCAGGAAAATCTGAGATTATTATCTCCATTTAACCACCAAAAAGCCAAAGGTGGAACTATGATTCAAATGGTAGAACACCAGCTTTGAACTAAAAAGTCAGTGCACAAGGCCCTGAGTTCGTTATATGATAGCAAAATATGTAGATGAAGAATCTGAACAGGAGCCAGCAGGCTATACTTCAACTTCCTGCCAGATGTTTCCTAGCTAATAAATTCCTTGGCATATAATTGTCTAGGATTAATCTCCAACAAGTAACTAGATCCTCCTGCCAGCTCAGAACTTCCTGGTACACCCAATGCCATTACTTACCTAAGTCTACATGTAATGATTTTTAAACAGAGGAAGGATAGGTAATAAATCATTTTAAGTTTGGTTGATAAGATGGGGTCAAGCACCAGTGGCTCATGCCTATAATCCTAGATGCTCAGGAGGCTGAGATCTGTTTGTCTGAGGATCATGGTTCAAAGCCTGCCCAGACAGGAAAGTCTGTGAGATTCTTATCTCCAATTAACCACCAGAGAGCTGGAAGTGGCACTGTGACTCAGTGCTAGAGCGCTTACCTTGAGCAAAAAGTTCACAAACAGTGCCCAGGCCCTAAGTTCAAGCCCCACAACTGACAAAAAAAAAAAAAAAAAAAAGAAAAAGGAGGAATGATGGGAACTCAAGATCCATCTTTAAAATGTTGTGGGTTTAACTGTGCTCCAAAAAAAATAAATAAATAATTTGAATCAGGTGGTGGTGGCTCATGCCTGTAGTTCTGGCCACTCTAATTAGGTTGAGATCTGAAAATCACAGTCCAAAGCCAGCCTGGGCAGGAAAATCTAGGAGACTCATTTCTAATTAACCACCAAATCACTGAAAGTGGATGTATGGCTCAAGAGGAAGAATGCTAAGAGAGCCCCCAGGCCCTAAATTCAAGTCCCAATTCTGGCACACACACACACACACACACACACACACACACACACGTGTGTGTGCGTATGTATGTATAAGCATCTATGTGTGTATGTATATATACATATGTTGTGCCAAGTCGCAAGACCACCCCCAAGAAGACCACCGAGATTCAGACACTCCGAAATGCAAAAGCAAGGCAAGGCTTTATTTAACGAGCTGCCAACTCGGGCCTCGTCCTACCCACCGACACAGCGGAGGTTAGGAGGAAGCCCCGAGCTGTGATTACACAGGGCTTATAAAGGCAAAGAACAAGGTTACAACAATCAGCTGTGCAAGCAAGATTAGAACACAGGTACAAATCTGATTGGCTCAGGGTTCGATTCTAAAATGGGGTTCACGTGGTGGGGCCTGACTTCAAAGTCCAGCACCTCACATATACACTGAAGTCTTAAACCCTAGTAACTACAAATGTGACCTAGATATAAGTAAAGTTTTTGCACATGGAATTAGTTAAGATGAGGTCATTAGGAATAGAGTGGCCTAATCAAATATGAGTGCAGCCCTTACAGAAGAGGAAAGACTGAAACATGAACACACAGAGAGTTCACGTGATGGTAGAGACATGAATTGGAGGGCTGCATCTGGAAGGCACTGATCCCCAAGGATTGCTGGCCACGTGGGAAGCTGCGAAGGGACAAGGAGAATTCTATCAGAGTCTCACAGACAACAAGGCCCTTGACTTTGGACTTCTGGCCTCCAGGACTGTGGTTCCTTGTTCTAAGTTACCCAGCCTCCATTACGGTCCTCCATTATGACAGCTCTAGGCAACTAATCCACACAGAGAAGGTGACATGGAACACGTCCCTTCACCTTACTGAGTTGCCGTCACTGTACCACATGTGAAGCAAGCATCAAGGACCTTGGGGAGGACTGATGATGTAATTTCTGTAAAATAATAATAAACCTATAAAACTGTGGGTCTGTCATGTCTGCTCAGTCTTGTTATGAAACAAGCTGAAGAAGAGCTAGATGGTAATTATGTAATTTGGCATTTAGGATTTTGCTCTTGGGACAAATTTATACACAGTGAGAAGAACAAGACATTGAAAGTACCCATTGCTCACACCCTGTGGAAAATTCTGGGCTGTGAGAAACCCCCACCTGCCTGGCCTGGCTCTCCAGCACTACCCATGAGCCAACAGGAAGAAATTCTGAAAGCAATACTGACTTGCTGCCCAGAATTGAGGACTTTTAAAAAGGTCTTTTTTTTTTTTTTTGGTCAGTTGGGGGGCTTGAACTCAGGGCCTGGGTGCTGTCCCTGAACTCTTTCACTCAAAGCTAGCACTCTATGACTTTGAGCTACAGTGCTACTTCCAGTTTTCTGACGGTTAATTGGAGATAATTGTCTCACAGACTTTCCTGCCTAGGCTGGCTTTGAACCATGATCCTTAGATCTCAGTCTCCCGAGTAGCTAGGATTATAGGTATGAGCCACCAGCACACCCAGCTAAGAACATTTTGTTTAAGAGAATTAAAAATCAAGTCTATCCGCTGGGTCCCCTAAAAGATGGACATGCTTCCGGGCGCCGGTGGCTCATGCCTGTAATCCTAGCTACTCAGGAAGCTGAGATCCTAGGATTGCGGTTCAAAGCCAGCCTGAACAGGAAAGTCTGTGAGACTCTTATCTCCCATAAACTACTCAGAAAAATGTGGAAGTGGTGCTGTGGCTCAAGTGGTAGAGTTTTATTTAGCCTTGAGCACAGGGAGGCTCAGAGACAGTGCCCAGGCCCTGAGTTCAAGCCCCAGGACTGGCAGGGGAAAAAAAAGAAAAAGAAAAATGTTTGTACTTAGCCATCTGTAATCCCTTCCAAGCTCTCTGCAATCACCACTGGAATATCTAATGTTACAAATGCTATTAGATCACCGAGTCACAGGGCAGGATTTGAGCTACTGAATAGACCCCTGCCCCTCAGGCCCCTGTCTTCAAAAACCACATCTTAGCCAGGTGGTGGTGGCTCAAGCCCATAATCTTACCTACTCAGGGTTGAGATCTGAGGACAGCAATTTGATTTCCAGCCCAGACAGGAAAATCCATGGGCCTCTTATTTCTTATTAACTACAGAATGCTGGATATGAAGCTATGGCTCAAGTGGTAGAGTGCCATCCTTGAATAAAAGACTAAGGTACAGCCCAAACCCTGAGTTCAAGCCCCAGTATCAACACACACATACACACACACACACACACACACACACACACACACACACACACACACACACCTTTAACAGGCCAGAAAATAGGCCAAATGTCAGTTCCTCCATCCCTTCCTGCCTCCACCTACCAACCCTTAACTACATTTTGTGTCAAATGAGACCAAATCCCCAAACATTTGAATTTGCAAGGAGAGTGAAGAAGCGCTTTCTTATCTTAGGACCCATGGTTGTTGCTTACTATGAACAGCTTCAGGAATACTAAATACCTAAATACTCTAAGACAGTCCCCCCTCTTGTCACTGGGATAGCTGACCTAAGTAGCTACCAGGTGCCGAATCTAGTCCAACTCAATTGATCCCCTGCCTCAGTTCCTATGGAAGGAGCTGGCAGAAAGAAAAGACAGACTTGTGCTGTGGAAACACTTGCTGTTGTTCCCATGAGATGGGATCTCAATGGAGCTGGAATCAGGTGGTCTTGATCACCTGATCTCAGCCCACCCCAGCCTCTCCATAACTGGGACTACAGGTATATACCACCGTGTCTGACTAAAGAGCATCTTTTTCACAGAGTCAAGGCAAGATCTTGTCCTAGAATGAAAGTCCCTGTCCCGTCTGGCTGCCGTTCTCACACCTACCCATCCTCTTCCCATTCACGGCCTGTAAGGCCTTCCACCACCCCAGTCAAGCAAGGCTCTCCCCGAAAGGCTCTCCCCTGTCATCGCTGAGCACATTCTCTGGGCGTTCTCATGCGGGCACCAAGCCAGAGCCTTGGGGAGCATGAGTGAAAGATGCGTGGGCTAAGAAGTAGGTTTTCTTTTCTTTTTTGAGACTAAAGTCTCCCTGTGCCTTGAACTCACCATCCTCTGCCTCAGACTCTAGAGTGCTAGAAATACAAGTATAAACCACCAGACGTGGCCCATTTCCTTCCTTTTTGTCACTTTCTAACTCCCGTAAAAATATGTTTCGCTTGTGCTGGTGTTTTATACAAGTAGTAGAAGCCAGGCACCAGTGACTCACCCCTACTGGTTGCTTCTCAGGGGGCTGAGATCTGAGGATCTCAGTTCAAACCTCTCAGGACAGGAAAGTCCAAGAGACTCATCTCCAGTTAACCAACAAAAAAAGCTGAAGTAGAGCAAAAAAGCTCAGGGACAGCACGCAGGCCCTGAACTCAAGCTGTAGGACTGGTGTGCGTGCACACACACACACACACACACACACACACAAACACACACACAGAGTAAATAAAAAAAATTAATATACTAGAGAAACAAAAGACCTAAGGCTAGCTTCCCTATCTGCCCTCTTTGATCAGTTCTTGGGTTTTGAGTAATTCATGTTATTTCCTTTAGTTCAGTAAGAGATGGGGGAAATACTTTGCCTCTACCCTCTCATGTTGTATGCTTGGGGGCTTGCGAAATAAACTGGCAACTGATTAATAAAAGGAAAAATCAGTTTTGTGTGTGTGTGTGTTCATTAGGTTAGGAATACAGGGGTTCTCAGTAATGAGTAAATCAAAGAGGTAATTAGAACTTGGGGTTTAAAGACCTAACTTACTAAGTTAGGGAGAAGCAGGAAAGACTACTTAGGAAAAGGCAAGTGGGTTTTCAGAACACAGGAAATAGAAGGTGTGTGGTAATATCGGTTTCAAGAAGTAGGACAAGCCTTTCTGTCTTCCCGGTCTTCTGTATTTTTATTTATTTTATTTTATTTTTTGGTGTCAGTACTGGGACTGGAACTCAGGGCCTGGGCACTGTCCCTTAGTTTCACTCAAGGCTAACACTCTAGAAGTTGAGCCAGAACTCCAATTCCAGCGTTTTTATTTTGCTGGACAATTGGAGATAAGAATCTCACAGACTTTTCTGTCCCCACTGATTTCCAATCCAAGATCCTCAGGTCTCAGCCTTTTGAGTAGCTAGAGTTACAGGCACCAGTGCCCAGCTTCGACTTAATCCTTTCTATCCCCAGATATCAAAGTTTTCCTCATTCATCCCAACTGATAATCAGGAAGTAATGAGTCTTTTTCTGAGCAACTTCGTGCTTTTTGTCTTCACGGAAAGAACATTAAATTACCAGGAAAACTTGAAACATATTGGTAAGAAAGTAAATAAATGTTTCAAAGTTTCCCCAAAGGGAATTCTCTTCCTTTTATTGTTTTTAATAGTGTATTTTTGACATCTTTTAATTGTTAAGATGCTGTACAGTGGATGAGTACTTTTCTTGTCATACTTGTTACCCCCTTCCTCATTTTTCTCCCACCTTCCCTCCTCCCAACCCCACCCCCTTTCATCATTGTTTTTAACCTACAAAGGGAATTTTTTTTTAAACAAGAAAAGGCAAAACTATCCTTGAACAAATTCCCATAATGCTAATAACCCAAAAGATTGAATCCTATTATTTGTAATTAATGTTTAAATCTGTCTCCTGTTTTGGTTCTGGGGTTTAATACATATTTTAGGAACACTGGGATTCCGCCTGAAATCTCCTGTGGCCCCAGACAGGCGTTCGCGTGCGGATACTTGGGCAGGGGCCGTCCCGCGTCCTCGGCCTTCGCCACGAACACTGAAAGCAGCACTGAGGGGTCGGGCTCCCCAACCCGTTCTTGAAAGGCAATGAGGAAATGAATGCCCGGCTCACGGGGGTCTGCAGCCCGGCCGGGACTCCGGGGGGGGGGGGGGGGGGCGGGGACCCGCTGAGGTTGCGGGGTCGCCGGTTCGCCGGGCGCGGAGGACCCGGGCTTTGGAGGGAGGGATGCTGAATGGCGACGGCACCCGGCCGCGCAGGTGAGGGGCGCGGGTGGGAGGGTGTGCGCAGGTGAGGGGCGCGGGTGGGAGGGTGTGCGCAGGTGAGGGGCGCGTGGTGGGGGGGGCGCGCAGGTGATGGGTGCGCAAGTGAGGGGCGCCGCGCAGGAGAGTGGCACGGGGTAGGGGGCACACAGGTGTGGGGCGCGGGGTGGGGGAAGCTGAGGGCCACGCGATGGGGGCCATACAGGCGAAAGGTGCACAGGTGGGGGGGGAGCGCGGGGTCGGGGAGCGCAGATGAGGGGCGCACAGGTGGGAAGGGCGGGGTGGAAGTCGCACAGGTGAGAGACGGGTGGCGCTGGTGAGGGGCCGGGGGTCTCCCTTCTCCTCCCTCCCCACGCGCCCCGCCGCGCACAAGTCCTGAGGCTGCAGCCACCGGGACTCTGCTCGGAGACTGACCTGACCTGCAGCAGACCCCGCCCGCACCCCGTCACACCCCGGGCGAGGGAGCCGTTCCCTCCCTCCCCACCTCCCTCTCCACCCGGGACGCGGCGGAGACAGCCCGCCCAGGTCCCCGTCCCCGCCCAGGTGGGCGCGGCCGCAGACAGCCCGCCCCGCGCCCGGCCAGCCCCGCGCTACCCACAATGCATTTGCAAACTGGAGACATGCAAAAAAGCCTAGCGATTCACATGATTCTTACAACCACTCCTTAAGAAGGGGTCATTTCTGTTTTATTTTCATTGTTTCTATTCTGGTACTTTTACATATTTTATTTCCCAGGGTTGTGGCAAAGGTCCTAAAAAAGTCTCCTTACTTTGAAAAGATTCTAGATCTGGAATATAAATTCCTACAGAAACAAGTAAGTGTCTAGTTGGTCCGAAGGCTGTGGGTTATTGTTAAGCTGTTTAACATTGTCTCCCCCCACAGCCCCACTTGACTAACTTGGCCTTTTGCACTTGCACACTAGGTATGAGCAGTTTTTACCTAAATTACATGGTAAATATAGGTATAGATACCTAGTCGTTTTAGGCCATTCTTTGAATAGGAGGCCTTCAAAGTACTTTATCTGGTAATAAACTTGGTAAAATAGCTTTCCCTCAGTATTTATGTATTGACTTCCAAAGTGCCGGGGACAAAAGGTATGCAGGAAGAATTGTGCACTGGACACATGTTCAAAATGAACTATACAACTTGTGGGTGAGGGATGAAAGAGATGACATTGTCCAAATAGAAATGTACTCTCTACCTGAGTTACATAACTGTAACCCCTCTGTAAATCACCTTTATTATAACTTTTTTTTTTTTTTTTAAAGAATTGTTAGGAGGACAGTAGAGAGCAGGTCTGCAAAGCAACAAAACTTCTTTTCAAATGGTATTTCCACATGTTTAGGTCAGCGACTTTACATTATGTATCTAAAACGAAACAACTACTAAACGTAAAAAGGTCTAGAATAAACCTATCAGTGGATCCCAATAGCTCAACAGCTATGTACGCAGGATCATATAAGACGAGGATAAGCAACAACAACTCCAAGAGAAGGACACAGGAGGATTCTACTGTTGATGTTATCTTTAAAGTTCTAGGTGAATTTCCTGTGGCGTACCCTACGTGGTTACTGTATATGGTACATATGCCTACCTGATCTAGGGAAGGGAAAGAAAAATGAGGGTGTAAGATATCACAAGAAATGTACTCACTGCCTTATTATGTAAGTGCACCCCCTTTGCACAACACCTTGTCCATAAAATTTAATTAAAAAAAAAAAGAATTGTTATGGCCTGAGAATGTAGCTTAGCAGTGAAGTGTTTATCGTGCCTGCATGAAGCCCTGGTTTCAATTCCTCACCACCACATATATAGAAAAAGCCGGAAGTGGTGCTGTGGCTCAAGTAGTAAAGTGCTAGCTTACTGAGCAAAAAGAAGCCAGGGACAGTGCTCAGGCCCTGAGTCCAAGGCCCGGGACTAGCAAAAAAAAAAAAAAAAAAAGTTAGGTTTAATTGCCTTTGACCTTATTAAAGAGTATCTTCAGAACCTTTGTGGTAGTGCTTACCTGTAATTCTAGCGCTTGAGGGGCTGGGGCAGGAAGATTTCAAGTTCCAAGCCAGCCTGGGCTCTAGAGCAAAACAAAAACAAGAAAAAAAAAGACTATCTTCGGTTTTGAAAGGGTGATCTCATGTACTTAGATGAAACATTTAGATTAATTCTTAGGTATATTTGTATCTAGATGGAAAAAAATCTAAGATAATAATTATTAAGTGTTAGAATATATTAGAGATTGCCAGAAGCCACAGGCAGACATCCAGAGATAAAAGAACAAAGGAATGGTTTATTGCCAGCAAAGGGACCAGCTAGACCCCTTCTCCCAAGACAGAAGAAGTGAGAGGTGCTGGCTATTGTGTTAGGTGACCTTTAGAACTTCCTAGGTTTGGGAGATCTTGCTGCCTTATATGGTTATAGCTGCCCCGAAGGAGTGTCATCTCAGGTGACCTACAAGGCCTGGGAGGTGTCGGAGATCCTGCTGCCTTATATGGCTAGAGCTACTCCAAAGGAATGCTATCTCAAGGTACAGGGAGGTAGGGGCTAAATGGGCCTAGTGTTGCTTAGGAAAGGAGCATGCTAAGCTACGGGACTGGGGCCTATTGGGCTTACATGAACAGTATCTAAATGACTCTGAAATGAAAAAAAAAAAAAAAAGCAGTTTGTTTTACATGGGATGAATATAGGCCCACAAGTCAGGATCAGTATCCAATTTGCAACCAGGTAGGAGAGGAAGTGGCCACTGTTTGTGCCCTTGGGCAAGAGGCTTCCTGTCTACCCAGCCTTTCAGTCCATGGCTGGACTCTTTGGTCAGCAGCCGCTCTTTGGTTCAGCTGCTATAACAGGGGGTAGTTTAACTCAGTCTTGATCTCCAGGGCCTGACAAACTGCTTTTTCTTCATTAGAGCTAATAAACCTGAGCCCATGGTTGAGAGATATGGACCCTCTGTTGCCAGTGTCCTTCAAAATAATAATAATAAGCCAGTGCTGGTGGCTCACTCCTGTAATCCTAGCTACTCACGAGGCTGAGATCTGAGGCTCTCAGCTCAAAACCAACCCAGACAGGAAAACCCATGAGACTTATCTGTAATTAACCAGCAAAAAGCCTGTGGAGGGCTGGGAATATGGCCTAGTGGTGGAGTGCTTGCCTCGCATACATGCCTTGCATGAAGCCGTGGGTTCGATTCCTCAGGATCACATACATAGGAAAAGCCGGAAGTGGCGCTGTGGCTCAAGTGGCAGAGCAGAAAGAAACCAGGGACAGTGCTCAGGCCCTGAGTTCAAGCCCCAGAACTGTCAAAAAAAAAAAAACACAACAAAAACCTGGAGTGGAGCTGTGTCTCAAGTGAACAGAAGGCCCTGAGTTCAATCCCCAGTACCAGCACAAAAAATAAATAAAACAAACAAATAGTTACAGCCTTGAAAATCTTGGGAAGATGGCCCTCCTGGAACCACTTGTTACTAAGAAACTTTCTTAGCAGGCTCAAAAGAGAAGCTGTGTATCTGTCAGCTTCGTTGACTGTGAATAGCCAACTTAAATCCTAAATTAAAAGTATTGAGAGACAGTCTCCAAACTCAAGAATGGTTGGTATGCTAGAAACCATGTGAGAATCTTGCCCAATGTGACAGGCACTTCCAGTGTCTGTCTCAGATGCCAAAAAGTCTATCAGAGATGAGATCAAGTGTGGAAGAAAATGGACTAGACTTGAGCTTCGCATTTGTAATCTCCACCTATGAATCAAAGCCAGGAGTGACAATGATGAAGATTAGTTAGTGTGAAACAATTTTTTTTCACAAAAAAGTGTGTATCACAGATGTTATCCTTACAAAACAATGAAAAGTTTAAAAGCAAGTATGTATATGTCTACATACACATATGTACTATATGCATATGTATATCCGCTTGACCAGAGGAGAGAGAAGGAAAGGGGAGGGAGGGGAGGAGAGAGGAAGGAAAGGGAGGGAGGGGAGGAGGAGAGAGGAAGGAAAGGGAGGGAGGGGAGGGGGAAGAGACTTTGTTGAAACGAATGTTGTCATCAACTTTGTCACTGGAATTCCACTATGATCTGGCCTCCTGGGGTCCATTATTCCAGCTCTGTGTAATCAATCACCTCTCCTTGCGTGGGGCCTGAATGCATTGACTTGTTTCAAGGAACACATAAAGGAAAAGTAAAGCTGCTCTTCTCCTTTGCTCTGGGAGAAGCCAGCTGCCACGTAAGTGAGCAGCTCTCGAGAGCAGCAGGAACGATGTGTGCAGCCAGCAGCCAGCCAGGCCCTGAGCCTGCCAAGGCCCCGCGAGTGAGAGGATCTGTCGGCAGATCTTAACCCATTTGAGCTCCACATGACCACAGCCCAGATGACACGTCCACTGCCGCCTCAGACCGGGCCCCTGTGCGTGTGCTCCCGATCCCTGCCCCACACACAGCAGCTGGGAGAAAACACACTTGTTGCCTTAAGATGTTGAGTGGCGGGTTCAGGTGCTTTGCAGCATTTGATAACCGACACAGGCACTTTTTGTTTGAGCACACCTGGAACACTTTGGTTCAATGAGCCTTTAAACACCTCATTTTTTATTTTTTTTGGCCAAGACTGTTCCTCCAAGCCTGTTCTCATCAGCTACAGCATCCTTTGCTTCTAAAAGACCATGGGCTGCTAGAGAAGAAAATCTACCTTCAATGAGGAAGATTCACCATGGGAACACTACAAAAGAGGATTCTAGCTAGGCATTCGTGCCTCACACCTGTAGTCCTAGCTACCCAGAAGGCTGAAATCAGAGGATTGGGGTTCAAAGGCAGCCAAGGCAGGAAAGTCTATGAGATTCTTATCTCCAATGAACCACCAAAAGCCAGGAGTGGAGCTTTGGCTCAATGGTAGAGTGCTATCCTTAAGCAAGAAAGCTAAGGGATAGCACTCAGGCCCTGAGTTCAAGTCCCAGGGCTGGCACCAAAAGAAAAAGACTGCAATGAATTGAGTATATATATATATATATCCAATATACATAGTATAAATTAATGCATTATATGTAACATACACATTATACTATTATATAACATGTATATTATATATACAATAACATACATTTACAATGCATTCAATATATAATAATTTATATATAAATACATTTTTATATATTCCCTCTATGTGTGTGTATATATGTACGTATATATGGTCCTTTGTTCAAATCCCAGAAACAGTTTTTAAGAAAATGAAAAACAAAAGTCATACAAGCATCAGAAGATGCTCAATCTGTTATATACATGCTGTTCAACTACCCTTTGGAAAATTCCAATAGCAGCAGCAGCAGAACTAAGTATTGGTAGTGAACTTCACCACTTTAATGTTCTCCAAGTACTATAGTTATAGGATACCACTACTTTTAAATAGTTACATGATTTGTATATAGTTGGTATTATTTAAAAATAAACACAATTGCATCTTGGGACTTTTTATTTTTATATTTTTTGTGCCAATATTAAGGCTTAAAATCAAGGCCTCATACTCTAGTTTGGCTTTTACACTCAAGGTTAACACTCCACTGTTTGAGCTGCAACTTCACTTCCAGCATTTTTCTGGTTAATTGGATAAGAGTTTCTCAGATTTCTGCGGTCCAGCTGGCTTCAAACCATGATCCTCAGATCTCAGCTTTTTTTTTTTTTTTGCCTTTTGTTTTTTGGTACTGGGGATTGAACCCAGGACGTTGCACTTGCTAGGCAAGTGCTTTGCCACTGAGCTACATCCCAGCCCAGATCTCAGCTTCCTGAGTAGCCAAAATTACAGACATGAGTCCCTGGTGCCCCGCTGACGGGCACATCATTTAGTCTCTCAGAACCTGAGTTCAAAAAGGACTCCAGGCTCAGGTGTCCTGAGTTCTCTCCCTTTTTTTTTATACAGAAACATAAATACCAATGGTCTTAAGCAGGAGATGGTCAACAAATATTCACTGGCCGCAAGCAAGTACTTTGGCAAGGAATACACAAAAGAAACAACTCTGTCCTCAAGTAACCCAGTATACAATGTAATTTTCCTGCCACCGTGTTTCTCTCTCAGGTTCTAAAAGGAAGCTAGCCAGGGGTACAAGTCTGTGGTCCCAGTTGCTTGGGAGGCTGCTTCTGCCCATGAGTTCAAAGCCAGCCTGGGCACATAATGCAGTCCTTGTCTCTTAAAAGAGAAACAACTGATGTGTGATGTGGTAGTGCACACATGACGTTGCAGCACCTGGGAGGCTGAACCGAGTGTAGGTGTCCCAGGCCAACTTGGGCTACAGAGAGAGAGGCCTTCTCTCAACACACAAAATAATGAGGGTTGGCTATGCAGCTCAGGGGCTGGACTCAAGTTTCAGCATGTGTGAGGCCCAGGGTCTGATCCAAAACACCCTCAAAATGAAAACCAAACGAACAAACAAAACTAGCTGAAGTGCCACAAAGTAACAGCAAGGTGCGACATAAAGTTCTGTTGGTTAAAAACGGATGCCCTCAGTTTGGGGCCGGTAGGTCCGGTCCCCTCTCGAGATGGTCTCGCTCTGGCCGGCCTTTCCCGTTGGTCCCCGTGCCCGACCCGCCCGCACTATGGCTTCGGCTTTGCAGGAGCTGCAGAAAGACCTAGAAGAAGTAAAGGGATTACTGGAAAAGTCTACTAGGAAAAGAGTACGCGATGCTCTTACAACTGAAAAATCTAAGATTGAGACAGAAATAAAGAACAAGATACAACAGAAATCACAGAAAAAACAGGTTGACAATGAAGAGCCAGCTGCTGTTGTTGCTCCCATGACAACTGGACATACAGTGAAAAATCAGTAATGACGGATGGGATCAGTCAGAGACGTTTGTGAAAATCTGCATTACCTTAACTAGAGTTCACCAGGTTCCCAATGAGAATGTGCAGGTGCCATCACAGATAGGTCATTTGATCTTTTGGTAAAGAATCTAAATGGGGGGGGGGGGGGGGCTGGGGATATGGCCTAGTGGCAAGAGTCCTCGCCTCGCATACCAGGAGGTCCTAGGTTCAATTCCCCAGCACCACATATACAGAAAATGGCCAGAAGTGGCGCTGTGGCTCAAGTGGCAGAGTGCTAGCCTTGAGCAAAAAGAAGCCAGGGACAGTGCTCAGGCCCTGAGTCCAAAGCCCAGGACTGGCAATAATAATAATAAAGAAAAAAAAAAATCTAAATGGGAAGAATTACTCCATGATAGTAAACAATCTCTTGAAGCTCATCTCTGTAGAAGGCACTTCAAGAAAAGTCAAGACAGATACAATTCTTATGTAAAAAGAAAGCAGAAAACATACGATGGGATTACTTGACTCAAGTTGAAAAGGAGTGCAAAGAGAAGGAAAAGCCTTCTTAGGACACCGAAGCAGATCCTAGTGAGGGATTAATGAATGTCCTAAAGAAAATTTATGAAGATGGAGACGATGACATCAAGCACACCGTTAATAAAGCCTGGGTAGAATCAAGAGAGAAGCAAGCTGAAGGAGACCCAGAATTTTGAGACTTTTAAATCCTTTTGGAACTGCGATGAGAGAATACTGATGTTTCCAATAAAGGAATCTTGGCACATACGGATTGGGCAGATAATATTTACACAGTGTTAAAGGCAGTGAATTCTCCATTTCTTCCTGGATGATTTAAATAAAATAAGCTTATTAAACACAAACACACACACACACACACACACACACACACACACAACCTGTTGCCCTTAGCATCAAAAGCTGTTGATGGATAGGAGATTGATCCTGGTTTTAAACCAGACCACACGGACAAATCTGAGAGACTTTTATCTCCAATTAGCCAATAACAACATTTCCAGAAGTAGCGGTGCAGCTCAAGTGTTAGAGCCCCATCCTTGAGCAGAAAAAGCCAAGTGAGATTTTGAGGCCCCAATACTGGCAACAAAAGAAGAAAAGGGGGAAGAGAGAGGAAAAAACAAACCAATGAGTCTTCAGGTTATGGTGTCATATAGTACAATATCTGAAAAGCCACATCTTTTTTTTTTTTTTTTTTTTTTTTTTTGGCCAGTCCTGGGCCTTGGGCTCAGGGCCTGAGCACTGTCCCTGGCTTCTTCCCGCTCAAGACTATAGCACTCTGCCACCTGAGCCACAGCGCCACTTCTGGCCATTTTCCAATCCAACCCAGGGCTTCATGTATACGAGACAAGCAGTCTTGCCACTAGGCCATATTCCCAGCCCGCAAAAGCCAAATCTTAAAGGATCAAATCTTGGAGTGTTTATTAGAGCCTTAGCAGCCTGCAGGCAGCCAGTGGTTACAAAGGCCTGCAGCCCGCACATACACTTAACACTGTCAGGAAACAGGCCAGAGAGGGAAGCAAGAACAAAAACCATACCAACACACCAACCCAGCTCCAATGGAGAGCTGACTTGGGACGCCATGGTGACTGGAGACCAGCCAGGAGACGGGACATGCAGATGGAGACATGTGTTAGGGCGTAAAGGCGCCTGCGCTGGCCTGACCCTAAATAGAGTCACATCAGAGGACGGAAGCTTCCAGTCCCAGGCACTTGAAGGACAAGTACCTATAGGCTAGGCTAGGTGCCCACCCCTGTCTCTAGGGATTCAGGAACACACATCACCTGGGTGATGGGACTTCCCTTCCTTTAGGAATCCAGGCGCTCCCATCAAGACGAGATGCCAGATAGTGCAACTTGCCGAGTGGCCAGTGATGGCGCTGGCCGGGTCTGACCTCCACACTACGGTGGTACTCACAGGACCGCCTTGCGCCGGGAGAAAGATAGAGGAGGAATGACCTCAGCTACCCCCCGGTGGTGGGGCTCATTTGGACCTGGCCCTGCCGTGTCCACCTGCGCCTCTCAGGCCTGGGTCCCGTTTTCCAGGCTCCAGGCTGGGGACCCGGGCTGGCCCCCCTCTCTCTCCCCTTGGCCCCAGCGGCTGCCCGGCGCCCAGAACCCCATCAGAAGAGCGGAGGAGCCGGCGTGTGCACCACAGGCACAAGTACAGAGGAGGAGGAACTGAGGTTTGTAGAAGGAAAAGAAGTCCCTGCCATTGCCAACACCAAACCACACAAAGCGCCCTTGTTCCAGTTCCAGCGTCACAGCCCAGCCGCCTTACATAATAACGCCTGGGGGCGCCCCCCCCCCCCCGAGGATCCCCTCTCCTGGGCCTGGGGGCACGGGGGGAGGGGGGTGGCCGGGGGTGGGGTAGGAGCCGCTTCCCTGGGGTGCCAGGCTCTTCTCCCACCGCGCCGGGGCCCAGGGCTGCGCCCCAGGTTGGCAGAGCCCTCTGGGAAGAGGACCCCCAGTTGTGATCTTCCCTAAGTGCACCAGACGGCCCCCTTCTGGGGCCTCTAGCTGACACCCTTGAGGACCCCTGCCTGAGGGTAACAAGCTCCCCGAAGAGGCCTCGGGAGGAGCCCGGGGTAAGCGCTCAGTCTGCAGCTTTGCTCTGCCGGCCGCCCAGGCCACAGGCATGAACTTCCCAGAGTCCTGTTGACCTTGGGGTTCCTATTCCCATCCAAGCTAGGGGGCTCTGTGGTGGTACTTACATGGAACCAGGGTCTGCCCTCCTGCTCTCAATCTAATGAGCTGAGCAGACTTCAACACTGTCTCACCGGAATGCATACAAACTAAAAAGGAACACTGGGCTAACACAGCAAACTCTATCTATCTATCTATCTATCTATCTATCTATCTATCTATCTATCTGTAAAGTTTATTAAAGTAGGTAGCAGATAAAGGAGAACACCACGCAGGAGGGAAAAGTTTATTCCTCAACTGCTGGTCGGTGGCTGAGAGGATGCATGGCCGGAGAGAAGGGCTGAACCACTGAAGGGGCCCTGCCTTCTCTAGGGCAGGGGCGGAGGTGTGGCCAGGTGGATCGGTTGTGACCTCAAAGAAGGGAGAGGTGACTGTCTCCAGGTGTGCCAGTTACTTAGGGAACACAGGTACTGGGTGCAGACTTAAGCAGGTAGGGGATAGCTGCGTGGAGCCCTCCCAGGAAGTGGGCCTTACAGTATCTATCCATCCATCTATCTATCGCCAGTACTGGGGCTTGAACTCAGGGCCTTGCACTCTCGCTTGGCTTTTTCACTCAAGGCTGGAACGCTATCACTTGACGACACCTTCACTTCCAAAATTGCCATTTAACTATAAATCCCCCAAAGCCAGATCTGCCGAATCATTTCCACAACCTCTGTCTACTTACCCAAAGCACCTAGTCCCAAAAGACCTACTTTGTACATTTCTAGTTTTTCGCTCATTACTAAATTAAGAGCCCAAATAAGTTTGTGAACAGCTTTATTGAGATACGTGCATCATAAAATCCAAGGATTTTTTTAAAAAGTAAATCTGCAGTTAGACAACCATCATTACAATCACTTCAGAACATTTTTATCATGCTCCAAAGTTCCTCCTATTTGCGTAACTTAAAGTGTGTGTGTGTGTGTGTTTATGCTTGCCGATACTGGAGCTTTCCAACTCATGGTCTGGGTGTTGCCTGTTAGCCTTTTTACTCCAGGCTGGTACTCTACCACTTGAGCCATAGCCTCATTTTTGGCTTGTTGGTGGTTAATTGGAAGAGTCATACTAACTTTCTTGCCCAGGCTTGTTTTAAACTGGCATCCTTAGATCTCAGCCTCCTAAGGACTACAAGGTGTGAGCCACCCGTGCCTGACTTACATAACTTTTTTTTTTTTTTGCCAGTCCTGGGGCTTGAACTCAGGGCCTGAGCACTGCACCGGCTTCTTTAGCTCAAGGCTGGCACTCTGGCAACTTGAGCCACAGCACCACTTCCGGCTTTTTCTGTTTATGTGGTACTGAGGATTTGAACCCAGGACTTCAGGCAGGCCAAGCAAGCACTCTACCACTAAGCCACCTTCCCAGCCCATATAACCTTTTTAAAAGGAAAGAATTACCTTCTGATCTAGGACCAGAGCATTAGTGTCTTCCTTTGTTTAAAGTTTAAGTCATATTTCTTTGTTATCTTTGCCCAAAGGCAACATGTTGATTATGTCGGCTCTTGTTACATGTCTGTTAAATTCTTATCTTTGAAGAGGCATCTATGTATTTACTCTGTGGAAATCAAGTGAAAGGTGTAGGGGAACCCCCTTGTTGAGTCCCTAGGAACAGCAGGCTTAGACAAGGTAGTGAGCCTGGGGATGGGCAAACCTAAGCCAAATAACAGGAGCCAGAAGCAGCTTGACCTAGAGCTGCTTGGCCTTTGTAAAAGAAAGGAATGAGGATGACCACTCAGTTTGCATGGTTTAGTTTAGGGGAAGTTCCAGAAAGAGAAAGATGTAAGGTTAATTAAGAAGTTAAATAGGTAAATACCAGTCACACCTAGAATCAGAATTGAACAGAGTATTTTGCTTGCCTAATGGTCTTATTGCTTTGATTGCTTTGTTTACCAAAGTTCAAGGAATTGTAATTGCTGTCTGTAATCACTGAACGCCACTTCTGTGTGTCTGCCAGCTTGCTTTGCCTAACTTGCCTGGCCACCTGGCCTGCATGTGGTACCTGTGATTTTTGCCTATAAAAGCCCAGTCCTACCGGGCCTAGTGCAGTTCCTCACCATCCTGGTGGTGGTGAACAGACGCCATACACAGCTAAATAAAGACTCCTAGCCCGATTGACTGAGTGCTGGTAACTTTATTGTTGTGGGTTCGAGGTCCACCTGTGTCTGGTATACAACAAAGATTCTCTTAGAAGGTTCTCCCCAGGCTGGCATTGAGCCTTGATCCTCCAGGTCTCGGCCTCCTGAGTAGCTAGGATTATAGTTAGTGATTGCCTCACTTTTTTTGTTTTGTACCTTGACTGAGATACAATTTGTGCACAACTATGCAGTTGGGTGAGTTTTGACAAATATGTCCTGACGTGAAACCACTTCAAAGCATTTCCTATTTCCACAAGCAAGTGCCTTCCTGGCCAATCCTCCATCTTTCACCCACTGTGGGCAAGTACACATCTGTTTTCCATCATCATAGATTCCTTTTCCCTTCTCTAGGCTATAAATACAACCACGCATACTGGACATCATTTTACCTGACACCTTAAGGTTTATAATGTGTGGGTGGGTTCACACTACCATGTTTTGTTTTGTCCCTTAGCTTTTCCACCCAGGGCTATGCTTTGCCACTTGAGCTACACCTCCACTTCTGGTTTTTCACTGGTTAATTGGAGATAGAAATCGTTCTTGGATCTTTCTTCCCTGGGCTGCCTTCAAACTGGGATCTTTAGAGCTCAGCCTCCTCTGTAGCTAAACTTACCAGGCAAGAGCCACCAGCATCAACTTCCTACCATGTTAAATAGAAGTTTCTTACTGACGTTTTCAGCAAGGGATAATCTGAGGCCAAAGCGGCCACTATCCTCCCGAAGGAATTCCTGTGCTGATTCTCTGGGTTGTACTGCCATCTGCTGTCGCCCTGCTGTTGGGATGGTATTTTTCCGATCATAGGCAGAAAGATCAGTAAGGAAGAAAAAAAAAAATCAAAGCTCACTCGTTGACAAAAAAAGTTTAATATTTCTGTCGCCGAACACTTAGTACAAACATGTTGATCTTCTTGCGTGGAATTTATGGTTGTCTTTTAAGATATGTGTGAAGGATAAGCAGCTTCTAGTAAGTAATTTCTATTTCCCATCATGCAACTACATTATTTTGAATATCATTTCGTGTTAAGCTATTTAAAAATGCAAAGGAAAGAATCTGGAAATCTATTGCTTTTCTGGCATTATAGAATAAGACCCATAAAACCTCAAATATGTCTGAGAGTTATTAAAATAACTCATCCTAAGTTATTTGGAGGAGCTATTTTGGAGATTTATATAATGAAAGTGAACAGTGCTGTTCTGGCTGGTCCGATGGTAGTGGGTTATCAGAACTTATTAACATTAGTATCACTAAAGTTGATATACAACCCGCCCACTGCTAAATTTGACTGGCTTTTTTTTAAGTCAAAAATTACCTTTTTAATGGCACGTGAAATTAGATTTTTGTTTTTTAAAGCCAGTAGACCAAGGTTTTTTATACATGAGAAATGGGATGCTGCAGACGCAACCCTTTCATTTGTATTTAGCTTAAACGCTAGTTTGTTCGTGAGGGAGTCAGCCGGAGCTGGATGGGGTCCAGGGAGAAAATGCCGGATAATCTCAAAACCAGCCATGGTGGACGGACAGACAGACGGACAGAGGGACGGGCATTGGCTGGGACATGGAACCCTGCCTTAGGGAAGTAACTTGGGAGAGACAAGCTGTTGAACTGGCCTCCCTCAAATGCTCTGGGCAAGCCCCCGGCCATGACGCTTAACTCTTCCCTCAGAAGAGGGACCTGTTTGCCTGAAGTGCTGTCCCCATGGTGGGGGGAGGGCAGCGAGGGCGGTGGCACCCCAAAAAGGGAAAAGGCCAGAACATTTTCCCATGGAGCTGAGACTCAAGTCTGAGATGTGAACACCCAGAAAAGAAAGCGTAAGGTCCACCACCGGGAGGGCTCCATGCAGATGCCCCCCCACCTGCTCAAGTCCTCACCCAGTACCTGAGTTACCTAGGTAACTGGCACGCCCGGGGGCAGTTACCTCCTCCTTCTGAGGTCACATCTAATCCATCTGGCCACATCTCCCACCTTTCCCTATATAATCCTGCCCAGCACAGGAAACCTCACCCGGCCCGGACACTGACAGGATTGACCGATTGACAGCTCTTTCTCGATTTTCTGGGTGGTGGTGCATGGCTGTTCTTAGTTGGTCGAGCGATTTGTCTGGTTAATTCCGATAACGAACGAGACTCCGGCATGCTAACGGCAGCAACGGCCCATTCCAACGTCTGCCCTACCAACTTCCTATGGTGGTCGCCGTGCCGACCACGGTGACGGTGAGTCAGGGTTCGATTCCAGAGGGGGAGCCTGAGAAACGGCTTCCACATCCAAGGAAGGCAGCAGGCGTGCAAATTACCCACTCCCAACCAACGGAGGGAGAGAGTAACAAAAAATAACAATACACCACTCTTTCGAGGCCCTGTAATTGGAATGAGTCCACGTTAAATCCTTTGGCGGGGGCCTGGACGGGGACAGAGGCCAGCCCACACAAGATGGAGGTAGGGAGACAGAGGGGAAGGAAGGAGAAAGAAAAGGAAAGAGAGCAGGGATTGTGTTGAGCCGGATTATATAGGGAAAGGTGGGAGGTGTGGCCAGGTGGATTGGATGTGACCTCAGAAGGAGGAGGTAACTGCCCCCCGGGTGTGCCAGTTACCTAGGTAACTCAGGTACTGGACGCAGACTTGAACAGGTGGGGGGCATCTGCATGGAGCCCTCCTGGGGGTGAACCTTACGTTCTGGCCTTTTAATAATTATGAAAAAGGGAGCCGACTCTCTCTGACTACTTCCTGCTGGCAAGGGGTGTCAACATTAGGGGTAAAAGGTGGAGATGTGGCCCCTCCGGGAGAAGGCGAGCAGCAGCGGCCCCTTGGTGGTAGACGCCCGTCCTTGAGTGAAGCCTGGAAGTCTCACGAGGCAGGGGCTGGAACTTACTAGGAATTGATCACAAATGCTTGTCAGAGTTGTTTCTCTAAAACTGCCCCGCCTTCTCCTTTGGCTTGTGGAGTATCTTAAACCCAGAATGGCTAGCCTTTGAGAGGGAACCTAGAGGGGGGTCCCTGGAACCCAGCTTACGTCGCACTCTCGAGACACAAGCCAGAAGGCTGGGCCATTGAGACTGATTTTCTAGCCTAGGAGGCATTCTGACTTTATGGAGTGTTACGGGGTTCGAGGGAGGAAATTCCACGTCCCTCCAAGAGTCCACCACTCAGACAGTCTCAAGCAAAAAGACGGATTTATTGGGGAAGCAAAAAGCAAACTGACTGGCCAGGGACACAGCAGACTCGGGAGCCGAAACTGCGACAGTGAAAAGCGGGCTGACTGGCCAGGGACACCCGGCAGACTCGGGAGCTGCCACCGTGACCCCGTGCAGCCCTCAAGCTGGGGTTTATCAAGGTAAAAGTGTAGCACAGATGTAGGGGGTTGGCGCAGGGGGTAGAGCAAGCAACAAACAAGTCATTTACAGAAGCAGAATTTTGGGGTCAGGTTGACCTAATCTACTCCCCCAACATTGTTTTGTTTTTTTTTTTCTCTTTTTGCCAGTCCTGGGCCTTGAATTCAGGGCCTGAGCACTGTCCCCAGCTTTCTTTTGCTCAAGGCCACTTGAGCCACTGCGCCACCCCTGGCCATTTTCTACATATGTGGTGCTGAGGAATTGAACCCAGGGCTTCATTTCATGTATACCAGGCAAGCACTCTTACCCCTAGGCCATATTCCCAGCCCCTCCCCGCAACATTTCCTACCATGTTTCCCTAGGCAAGATGGAGTCAGCTCTGCTCCCTACAAAAGTAGTGTGGTGAGGACATTGGAACCCAATAAGGCAGACAAATAGACAGGGTCACTCACCAGACGTAGAGAGATGGTGTGGTAGATGTGGAGCCAGCAGTGGCAAAGGTGAGAAAGAAGTTTGAGGTGAGGTTCCTCCAGCTTTCAGCAGTTTGGTCCGAGGAGGGGCGGTCAAGGAGGCCGATTAACCTCAGAAGAGAAGAGGGAGGAGGACATCCAGCGACTCCCGACTCCGTCCCCTCCAGAGTCACGGCACCAGATGTAAGGGTCGCCAGAAAGGAAAGGAAACCCGCCACGTGGCTCAGGCAGACAGGCGCTTATTGCGGGGAGAGCAAACTGCCAGCCCACACAAGATGGAGGCGTGGGGAGACAGAGGGGAAGGAAGAAGGGAAAAAGACAGAAAGAGAGCAAGAGAGACTGTGTCGAGCCGGATCATGCAGGAAAAGGCGGGAGGTGTGGCCAGGTGGATTGGATGTGGCCTCAGAAGGAGGAGGTCACTGCCTCCAGGTGTGCCAGTTACCTAGGTAACTCAGGTACTGGGCACAGACTTGAACAGGTGGGGGGCATCTGCATGGAGCCCCCCTCAGGGTGGATCTTTCAGAAAGGAGCCCTGGCAGACATGGCGAAGGTACCAGGGCAGGTCTGGCTGCTAAGTACCCTAAGTACCCCAAGAACAGGCAACCCCAGCAGCAGACCTACTGACAGAGCTATGCTGTGTACTGTGCACCCTGGTAGGCCTTGAACCCATGACAATTAAGTCACCAGCATTCAGTCAATCGGACTAGGAGTCCTTATCTAGCTGTGTACAGCATCTGCTCACCACCACTGGGATGGTGAGGAACTGCACTAGGCCTCGGTAGGGCTGGGCTTTTAAAAGCAAAAATCACAGGAACCACACGCAGGTGGCCAAGTAAGGCAGGCAGGTGGCCAGGCAAGTTAAGCAAAGCAAGCTGGCAGACACACAGAAGTGGCGTTCAGTGATTACAGACAGCAATTACAATTCCTTGAACTTTGATAAACAAAGCAATCAAAGCAATAAGTCCCTTAGGCAAGCAAAACACTCTCTGTTTAATTCTTGGTTCTGGTTATACCTATTTAACTTCTTTTTTTTTAATTTTCATCACTTTATTTTATAGAATAATAAAGAAGATAAAGAATGAAATGTGTAACATTTTTTTCAGGCTTCTGACCAAATCAGAAAGAGGAAGGCTTGGCTGGGAATATGGCCTAGTAGCAAGAGTGCTTGCCTCATATACATGAAGCCCTGGGTTAGATTCCTCAGCACCACATATATAGACTGGAAGTGGCGCTGTGGCTCAAGTGGTAGAGTGCTAGCCTTGAGCAAAAAGAAGCCAGGGTCAGTGCTCAGGCCCTGAATTCAAGCTCCAGGACTGGCAAAAAAAAAAAAATAAAACAGAGAGAGGAAGGCTGTTTCTGTCAAAGCTCAAAACATAACAAATAACCTCTCTGTTTGATAATAAAAATTATATATATTAAAAAACATAACAAATAGATAAAGTTCCAAGAATAGAACAATTGCACATCTAGGTGTTAGAGGTAGAACTAAGCAACCAAAGTGTTCTAGCTCACCGGCATGTCAGCCTCCTCAAGAGATATTTGTCCTCGATATTTAGTGGTTCCAAGGCTCAGAATAAGAAGATTGTGGAATTTAAGTGCTGAAAAGTGTCTTAAAGGTTATTTTATCTGATAACTGATATATAAATGTCAAAGGGTAATCCTCTGTCATAACACAGGAGAATAGAAACAGAGTCTGGACTAGTTTACAGGTGCAGATGGATAGCTGGCCTACCTTTACAATCAACTTGATTTGTAAAGATTTAATTAACCTTCTTAATTAACCTGAAATTGTTCTGGAACTTCCCCTAAACTAAACCATGTAAACTGAGTGGTCGTCCTCATTCCTTTCTTTTGCAAAGGTCAAGCAGCTCTAGATCAAGCTGCTTTTAGCTCCTGTAATTTGGCTTAGGTTTGTCCTTCCCCGTGCCGGCCCACTACCTTGTCTAAGCCTGCTGTTTCTAGGGACTCAAAAACGGGGGTTCCCCTACACCTTTCACTTGGTTCCCACAGCTACAGGTGGCCAGTGTGAGGTTATGCATGCCTTCTTCACCACAGTCCACCTTTCCAGGAAAGGAAACCCAGAATCACTGCGTTGATTAGGGGTATTTAAGTGATATCCAAAAGATCCAGAGCAATGTCGGTGTCTTATGAGGTTCACAAACATTTGTATAATTCCACCTTGAATGAGGTACACAATCTCTTGAATACTCCCAGCATTGTGTGTGTGTGTGTGTGTGTGTGTGTGTGTGTGTGTGTGTGTGTCCCTGAGCTTCTTTTTGCTCACAGCTAGGGTTGTGCCACTCGAGCCACAGCTCTACTTCCAGTTTGCTTGGTAGGTTAGTGAAGATAAGAAGAGTCTCACAGGGTTTCCTGCCTGCTTAGGCTGGCTTTGAACTGCAATCCTCAGATCTCAGCCTTCTGAATAGCTAGAATCACAGGCATGAGCCACTGGCAACTGACACTCCTAGCATTTTTTGTTTTGTTTATTTGTTTTTTCTTTTTTTCTTTTTTTTTGGCCAGTCCTGGGGCTTGGACTCAGGGCCTGAGCACTGTCCCTGGCTTCTTTTTGCTCAAGGCTAGCACTCTGCCACTTGAGCCGCAGCACCCCTTCTGGCCGTTTTCTGTATATGTGGTGCTGGGGAATTGAACCCAGGGCTTCATGCATGCCAGGCGAGCACTCTACCACTAAGCCACATTCCCAGCCCTCCTAGCATTTTTTTCTAGTCGGTCACAGACCATAAGTCTTTATGTGTTAAAGTCCACCATAGAGAGAATGCCAGGGAGGAAAAGGACCAATCCATTAGTCACAATCTGCTGTAACTGGTCAATCCTACCTGACATTATCTACATAGCTCCCTCCTGCACATTATTAGTGTTTGGTTTCGTTGGGAGGCTCCTGTGACTGTCACAGCCTTAGACTGTTCATCTGTGCTGCCGACAACATCCCCTATGGCTTTTACGCTCAGGAGTCACTGTTGGCATTCCAAACCGGTCCTAGAATCTTCACTAGGCAGGCAGGGCACAAGTCCAGCCTTCACACCCGTTTTAGTGCATTCATTTGGACCTTCATTAAGGCAGGAACTAAACAGCCCATTGGTTCTCCGCTCATACTTCTAGATCATGAGGAATGTGGCAGGAGGAGAATGCACACACCACCACCTCCTGGGGTTCAGGATTCTTGTTCTGAGAAAGATCTGGAAGCACCCAAGTGAGCTCAACCTGCTTTACCTGTCCCAGGAGCAGAGCTAGAAAATGTCCAAGCGGATCCAAATGGAAGGAAACCACAATCCATCCTGCTGAGTTTGCAGCGCAGGCTGCAGCTTCCTCTGAGGGTGGCGTGCCCCAGGTCCAGCAAGGCCAGCCGGGACCCGCGCCAGGAAGCGGCCCCGCTGCACGCGCTCGGGAGGAAGCCGGCTTTCAAGACCGCAGCGCGTTTAAAAGGAGCCCCGGGATTGGTGCAGAGCGCAGCCGGGACCGCCGCGCCGCCCGCACGCAAATGCTGCTGCTTTGCATACAAGTTACCCACAATGCCTTGAGAGAGGTTGTTTGTTTTATTTTTTTTCCCCGGGAGCCTCTTTAATTTCAATGAAGCAATATGGATTTCTTTAAACGGATTCAGTGCTTCAGGTTTACATGTGGCTGGCATTTGATGTATACATCTATGTCGCAAAAGAACTACGTTCTTCTCAACGTGAGTGTGAAAGGAATTGATCTTTTGTACCATATATATGCGACAGGGCACAAGCATGCCTTGGTTGGTCCGAGGGCAGTGGTGTTTACAACTAATTGATCACAACCAGTTACAGATTTCTTTGTTCCTTCTCCACTCCCACTGCTTCACTTGACCAGCCTTTTGCTAGATTGGGGAATAAGGTACTTTTCCCCCTTCCGGTCGCACCACCAAGCTTTAGGCTTCCCTTGATGCGGCCTGTGAAACGTCTCAGTGTATTGTGCATCCCAGCTTGCCAGGGCGGTTGACCAGTTGGTGCCAGGCCCGACGAGCGCAAGCGACAGCAATTGATTACCACGTGTGAGAAACCCGCCAAGCTTTGCCTTTTATTACTCTGCTTCATTCTACACAGCAGAACAACCTTGTGCATAAGCGTGTCTATGTTAATATTAGCAAGGTGACAGTTCACGATGTTCTTACGCCCCACCATCCCTCCCCCCCTAAATCTGAAGGTGTCCCCCTAAATCCCTGTGTTGGAAACCTAATCCCCAGAGCAAGTGTTGGGAGCTGGGCTCAGAATGGAGTTCAGTGCTAGGTCTGTGTCACTAACAGACAGCGGGGACCCAGATTCTATCCCTAGGCTCACACGGAGAATAGGTGTGGCTCCTCCATTTGAGGACACAGCACCTGATGCCAGGTAAGGCCTAGAAAGAAAGCCCTGATGGAATTCTGGTACACCGATCCTGGATTTTGCAGCCTTTAAAACTGTTAGAAGAAAAAAAAAATCTGTGCATTATAAATTACCCAGTCTGGATTACTTACTCTGATAGCAGCGCAACACAAACGAAGACAACTAAGTATTGTGTATTTTATCTGGAGACATCATCTTAGTCAAGAAGAGTTATTCTATTACTTTGGACTGGCCTCCAGTGTCGTCCTAACATTCATGATGTTTGTAGCTATTCTTATCTGGTTAGGGATCTTCTGAGCCTGAATGGTGGCTCAGAATCCTAGCTGTTCAGGAGGCTGAGGTCTGAGGATCACCATTCGGGAAGGTCCGTGAGACTCGTGTATCTTATTTATCACCAAAAAGCCAGAGGTGAAGCTGTGGTAAAATGGTAGAGCACTAGCCTTCAGCAGAAAAGCTGAGGGATGGTATCTAATCCCTGAGTTCAAGATCAACTCCTGATAATAAAACAAACAAACAAACAAAAACAGCAATGGCACTCACTGAACACAATATTGAAAATGAAGTAACTGTATACCTGTGGGTGAGGATGGGAGGGAAAAACTGGGAGAGAGGGAAGGAGTGAAATTGTCCAAAAATATGCTCATTGCCTGACTTATGTAGCTGTAACCCGCCTGTACATCCCTGACTTCTGACTTCTGAAGACAGGTGGCATATGTTATCAGGAGAGATAAGATGACACAGTCCCATGAGTTATGGAATGAGATCTTTCATAAATCTTAGTTGTTAGTTGTGGGGCTTGAACTCTGTGCCTGGGCGCTGTCCCTGACCACTTGAGCCACAGCACCACTTTGGGTTTTCTGATGGTTAATTGGAGATAAGAGTCTCACAGACTTTCCTGCGTGGGCTGGCTTTGAACCTAAACTGTAATCCTCAGATCTCCTGAGTAGCTAGGATTGAAGGCATGAGCCACCGCTGCCTGGCTAAATCTTAGTTCTTGAATGTTTACATCAACAGACATGATTCTGTTTAATACCTTTTTCTGTGTGGGCCATTTTATCCACCCATTCATATTTGTGTTTTAGGGTTTGTTTGTTTTTCACATTTTAAGATTTAAAAAAAACCTGCCATACATCATATGTGCAGTATCAACCTGAACCTTTCACTTGCTCTCCCTTATCTCTCTCCTTAAGACAGCTTCAACTCATTACATTGCTCTATTTTCATATATGCATATAACCTCCCGGGTCCGTATTCACCCTCATCTACCCTTGCCATATACCCTCCCTTAAAGCATTTTGCAAGTGATTTAAAGGGTGTAAAAATTAAATAAATAATTCATATTAAAAAGTTGGGAAAAGGGGGCTGGGGATATGGCCTAGTGGCAAGAGTGCTTGCCTCCTATACATGAGGCCCTGGGTTCAATTCCCCAGCACCACATATACAGAAAACGGCCAGAAGTGGCGCTGTGGCTCAAGTGGTAGAGCGCTATGAAGCCAGGGACAGTGCTCGGGCCCTGAGTCCCAGGACTGGCCAAAAAAAAAAAAAGTTGGGAAAAATTTAAAACGTTGGAGAGCCGGTGGCTCAGGCCTATAATCTTAGCTACTCAGGAGGCTGAGATCTGAGGATCAAGGTTTGAAGCCAACCTAGGAAGGAAAGTTCAAGTGTCTCCAACTAACCACCAGAAAACTGTGGCACTGTCGTTCAAAGTGGTGACCAAAAAGATACAATAAAAAATAAGTAAAAATAGGGCTGGGAATGTGGTTTAGTGGTAGAGTGCTTGCTTAGAATGCATGAAGCCCTGGGTTCGATTCCTCAGTACCACATAAACAGAAAAAGGCCAGAAGTGGCGCTTTGTGGCTCAAGTGGTAGAGTGCTAGCCTTGAGCAAAAAGAAACCAGGGACAGTGCTCAGTCCTAAGCCCCAGGACTGGCAAAATAAATAAGTAAATAAATAAAATTGTAATAGAAAAGTTTGAGATTTTTCCCACCTCATTACTCTCACCGTAGATCTTTATTTTCATCTGCTGTGAAGTTTTCCAAATTCATTGTTGGCTCCTGGAATGTTAGGATCCAGTGGGGTACCCATTTCTTTTCCTCTATTTCTTTACTCTGTATTCCCCAAAGACGTCAAGCCCGCAACCCTCCTCAGCAGGCTCAAAAGACTAGTCAAGTGCAGTAGTGAGAAGGGGGGAAGAGTGTAGAACAAGGAGTTCAATCTGAAACTGACTGTGAACAATCAATTGTGATAACTCACTACCTTCGGACCAGCCGGTATAGAAAACTGTGGCCTGAGCTAATTAAAGCCCAAAGCACTTCGCACATTTACCTTACGGCGATGTTCCTCCGGCTGTGGTGCATCCCTGACTATATTCGCAGTATGGATGCCACACACCCTCCTCTAAAATGCTCCCAGGTCGTTATTCATCCATGAGCACGATAAACGCATTTAACCAGAAAAATCGAAGGCTGCCGCTTTTCACTGCGCACCCTGGGAAGGGAACATGCAAATGAGGCGCTCGTCATCGCTGGGTTCTGCGTGCTGAGTGGCGGGGCCGTCACGCCGGGTGAGGCCGGAGTCCAATGGGCGCTGACCCCCTTTGTCGACCCGCCCCGGCGTGGAGGAAGCGGGCGGAAGCTGCCCGGTGCAACCAGCCTCCCTGCCCCCTACTTTAGTGGCCCGGCCTCCTCTTGGGTCTCTAAGGCCCAGATCCAAGAGGTCAAATTCTCCAAGGTTCTCACAGTTGCACCCCCCAACCCCAACTGCAGCAGCAGCCTATTTTCTGTCACAGTCAGGGTGCCCATTCCGGTCCATGGCTGTTCCTAGTGTCTTCTAGCTATGGAAGGGATCCCTCCCGGCTATGTGTCAGGTCTAGGATGGTTTCCCGGGTATAAATCGACTAGAGAATGCCCTGCCCCGGCTGTCTGATATCTCCAGTGCCCAGATGGGACTACAGAAGACCTGCTGTTCCCAGCCCCTTCTGCCTTCAGCCTCCTGGATACTGTATAACTGCCCCCCCCCCCCGCCCCCCCCCGCCTGACAGCTGGCTACCTACCTAGCCTGTCTGACTGTAAAGTGCTTGCTTCCTTCTAGGTAACTATGTGTCTTCTGGGCTGGTGCTTACAGCTGCTATTGGTTGAGAAGGGATCTTGTGAACTTTGTTTTTTTTCTTTTGGCCTGGGCTGCCCTCACATTGTTCCAATATCAGCCTCCCAGGTAGCTAAGATTACAAGTGTGTACCACCAGTGTCAGACTCCCCATGCTTTTCAGGTCTGAGAACACTCAGAAAGGATCCATGAAAGGGCTCCTTTGCCCCATGATCCGTTCTCCAAACCCAGCTACTGTTCTAAAATGCCACCACTTAAGTCTTTATTTATGAACAAATGGTCCTTTGTTCCCCTCCTCCTTCTGCAGGACCTTGATAATTTAAGATGGGCTTCGGTTGAACAAGAAAACTATGCTCACTTTTGAGCCAGTGAAAGGGAAAATACAGAGCTGGGGGGGGGGGGGCAACAGGCAGGAGAGTCCTTCCCACCTGCCCCTTAGTCCAGTCTCTGTTTTCAGTGGTAGAGTTTGGGTTCATCCACAGCTCAAGAAAAAGAATGCCAAGTTGTTTTTCGAAAAAGAATGCCAAGTTGTTTTTCCTTTCCCAGCCCTCTGGTTTGCCAGTTAGCCAAAGATCCTATTCTTACATAGACTTAAAGGAAGGGGAATACTTCACATTATCTTGGGGGTTTTTGTTTTTGGCAGTTGTGAGGCTAGAACTCTCCCTTGAGCCAGGCACCACTTCGAGTCTTTGAGTGGTTACTTGGAAATAAGAATCTCATAGGGACTTTTCTGCCAGGGCTGGCTTCAAACTACTATCCTCAGATCTCAGCCTCCTGAGTAGCATGAGCCATGGTGCCCAGCTCTACATTACATTCTATAGAATGCTTTCTCTTTTGTGTTGTTTTTTTTGGCCAGTCCTGGGCCTTGGACTCAGGGCCTGAGCACTGTCCCTGGCTTCTTCCCGCTCAAGGCTAGCACTCTGCGACTTGAGCCACAGCGCTGCTTCTGGCCGTTTTCTGTATATGTGGTGCTGGGGAATCGAACCTAGGGCCTCGTGTATCCGAGGCAGGCACTCTTGCCACTAGGCTATAGCCCCAGCCCTCTCTTTTGTGTTTTTGAGACAGGGTCTCACTATGTAGCCCAGGCTTGTCTTGAACCTCTATGTTCCTGCTCTCTTTCTGGAGTACCGGGCTCAGAGTGAATGTTATCACACCAAGCATTAGGATAAAATTAAAATACCTTCTTGATGCATTATTCAAGTAGGAATCCAACAATTTCTCTAGCCAGGCGTTGTGATTCATGCCTATAGTCCTAGCTACTCAGGAGACTGAAATGTGAGGATTAAGAGTTTAAGCCAGCCTGTGCAGAAATGTCTGTGAGACTCCTATCTCCAATTAATCATCCAAAAGCTGTGGTTCAAAGTAGTAGAACGCTAGCTAAAGAAGCCCTACCTCTGTTCCACCTGATCTGATCTTCAGAAGGTAGGGGGTAGATACACCTGAGGTTGCCAAAGCCCTACCTCTGTTCCACCTGATCTGATCTTCAGAAGGTAGGGGGTAGATACACCTGAGGTTGCCAACTCCAGGGACAGGCTTGTGCTGGAAGTTCAGGGAGCCCTTTTCTGGTCCTCCTTAAAGCCTAGGGAAGGAGCTTAAGGCCTGGGGAAGGCTGATTGATCTCATAAAATAGCCTTGAGCTAAAAAGGATTATCATTACAACTGTCACTACGGAGCTGAGCCATGGATTTGCTGCTCTTTGCTTACTAAGGAGTTAGTGGTATTCAATTCGTTTCTGCCCAATGTTCTTCTTTTTTCAACTTCTCCAATTCATGTCCTTTGTTTGGTTTTGCCTGTCCTGGGCCTTGAACTCAGGGCCTGAGCACCGTCCTTGGTTTCGTTATGCTCAAGGCTAGCACTCTGCCATGAGCCACAGTGCCACCTCCGGCTTTTTCTATACATGTGGTGCTGAGGAATCGAACCCAGGGCTTCATGTATACAAGGCGAGCACTTTACCACTAGGCCATATTCCCAGCCCTCTAATTCATGTTCTGAATAATGGCATGAACTTAAATTCCTGTTTGTTTTGGTTGGCTGTCAGGGTAGAACTCAGGGCCTGGGTGCTGTCCCTGAGCTCTTTTGTTCAATGTTAGTGGTCCACCACCTTGAGCCATAGCTCCACTTCCAGCTTCCAAATTGTTAATGAGAGATTAGTCTCAGGGGGACACTTGTGCCCAGAGTTGGCTTGGAACCACAATCCAACTATCTCAGCCTCCTGAATAGCTAGAATTATAGACATGAGCCACCAGCACTTCTTTTTTTTTGCCAGTCCTGGGGCTTGGACTCAGGACCTGAGCTTCTTTTTGCTCAAGGCCAGCACTCTGCCACTTGAGCCACAGCGCCACTTCTGGCTTTTTTCTATATATGTGGTGCTGAGGAATTGAACCCCAGTGCTTCATGTATACGAGGTGAGCACTCTACCACTAGGCCATATTCCCAGCCCTGCTTTTTTTCTAGTAGATAAGTAGAATTTAAAATGCTTGATATTTAAGTATTTATATAAAATAATGCCAATTTCTGTACTATACTACTGTAATTAGTCATACAGAAATTCAGGAACTGATCAAAAGTGAGATTCTTGAGGTCTACACATGTGTTGCAAGGGAGGCTTCAAAGCGTAAACCATGGAACAGATAATCGTCCACTAACAAGTAGTTGTTGAAGTAGTAAAGTGCTAGCCTTGAGCAAAGAAGCTCAAGGATTGGGACACCACTCAAGCCAAGTTCATGCCCCAGGTCCAGCACCAAAAAAAATGAAGTGTCTCGTCTAGAAATATTTGAATGTTGTCATTACATCAACATCGGTTACTGGAGTGCTGATGTGAATGCTATTGATGCTTCCACAGCACATTTGTGTCTGTACGGTACACATTTGGCCCTTCAGAGGTGGAACATCTTTGTCGCCAAAGCACTGTGTTTATGGGGTTCTGTGTATTTATTTAATCACCTGGAGTGCGGATAACTTCTCTGGCCCTGGGGGATTTATCTTCAGGGGTCAAGCGAGGGATATCCTGCATGCGACCTGCCTACTAAGCCCAGGTCTTGCCACCACTTACACTCAGCTGCAAGGCTCCTAGAACAGGTTGTATTCTAAGTCATTGAGGTTCATGTTGTGTGTGTGTGTGTTTATATGCGCTGGTACTTGTGTGGCTTGAACTCCCGGCCTTCTCCTCTTGCTTTGCTTTTTCTCAAGGCTGGTGCTCTACCACTTGGGCAACAGCTCCACATCTAGCTTTTTGGTGTCTAGAGATAAAAATCTCACAGATTTTTGTCTGCCTGGGCTGGCTTCGAACCTTGATCCTCAGATCTCAGCCTCCAGCACCTGCCACTAGCATTTTTGAGCATTTTTCTCTAGCCTCAGTGGGCTCGATGCGCTAAGGTTTCTGGGCCTGGAGAACCGGAGCACAGGTACCTGCGTGCGGGCACACTGGTGGTGTCGGCGCCGCTCTGGAGATCGGGAGCTGCTAGGTGTGGGGTGCAGGTTGAAAGGTCATGGGGGCAGCTGCCGGGACACAGCTCTGACTGTGCCACAACCAGAAGGAACTAGAAACCAAAACACACCAGCAGTCACGTTTTCTTAACGGTCCCTCGCACAACGAGAAAATAAAAGGCAAACTCACCATAATTTGGCAAAGACGTTTTTTTTTAACTTTAAATTAAAAAAAAAAACATTCTCAAACCAAGAGATTCAATGTATTGAACGCTGAAGAAATATTAAAGAAAGTGTAAGATTAAAAAAAAAAATCAGTCCCCAAATGATAAAAATAGATGTATCCTCCATAAAAAATCTGGTCTAAACTATTGAGTCATTCATAGCTATTCAGTATTCAGAGCACGTGTCATACAAAGTATAAAATAACCCAAAACAAACAAACAAACAAAACCCCCTCAGAAAACAATGCGGCTGAAGTCGCGGCCTCAGGGGCGGGCCTGGGCCGGTGGGGCCCCGACTGCGCAGACTCCAGCCCTCAGAGCTCTTCCTTTGTCCTGCTCCATTTGGTGGTGTGTTCATCTATAAACTTGCTCAAATGCTCCAGATCTCTGTCTCCGCCCTCAAACTTAATCGGGTTCTTTTTGTCCCCACTGGGGGCGAAGTAGATGGTAGGGAAGCCGTCCACCTTGTAGTGGTCGCTGGTGACGTCGTTGGCGGTGGCGTCCATCTTGGCGATGACCAGGCTCTTCTGGCCCTTGTACTTCTTGGCCAGGCTGGTGTAGACGGGCTCCAGCTGCTTGCAGTGCCCGCACCACGGGGCGTAGAACTCGATGAGGACGTCCTTCGTGGGGTCCAGCACAATGGCGTCGAAGGTCTTTCCCACCACCACCCTGACGGGCCCCTTGTTGTTCTTGGGCACCGGCTGCGATTTGACCACTGGCTTCAGTTTTCCTGCCAAGGAAAGAATGGGAGTAGGGGCTGAGGGACCCTGGGAGCCGTTGGCTCCACCAAAACCAGGGCAGTGAGGCAGCCATGCTCAGGGATGGGACGGCTGTCAGGCAGCTGGCAAGGACAGGAAGGGCCTTGGCTCCACACACTATCCCAACAATGGGCGCTGCTTCGGGTAACCACACCTGCCTCTCTTCTGATCCCTGTGGAGGCCCCAAGATGGTGGAAGTTCACCCTATTCCTGGGAATGGGCTCTGGGTCAGAGCCATCACTGCCATCTTGGTATGGAGACACCATGGAGAGTGGGCCTGGGGGGGGGGGGCGGGGGGGAACCCCGCCAAGCCTCGGGCATGTGCTGACCAGTGCCAGACCTGGCGATTTGCTCAACCAAGATGAATAAACAAGGGCTGGGGATATGGCCTAGTGGTAGAGTGCTGCCTCGTATACATGAAGCCCTGGGTTCAATTGCCCAGCACCACATATGCAGAAAGCGGCCAGAAGTGGCGCTGTGGCTCAAGAGGCGGAGTGCTAGCCTTGAGCAAAGAGAAGCCAGGGACAGTGCTCAGGCCCTGAGTCTAAGGCCCAGGACTGGCAATAAATAAATAAATAATAATAAATAAAATAGGAAAAAAGAAGATCGATAAGCATAACCTGTTCACAACTCAGATGTGGCTTTCTTTACTTCCAAATCCAAAAGAGAAAAATTTTAAAGTATAAAAAGAAAAGGCTTAAACCAGGCACTGGTGGCTCACAGGTGGCCTGTCATCCTAGCTACTCAGAAGGCTGAGATCTGAGGATCACAGTTCAATGCTAGTCCCAGCAGAAGTCTGTAAGACTCATCTCCAATTAACCACCAGAAACTGGAAGTGGAGCTGTGGTTCAAAGTGGTAGAGCGCTAGCTTTGAGCTAAAGAACTCAGGGACAGGGACAGTGCCCTGACCCTGAGTTCAAATCCCACAACTGACAGAAAAAAAAAAGCATTCCATTTCTATTTTTATTTATTTATTTATTTATTTATTTATTTTTTTGGCCAGTCCTGGGGCCTTGGACTCAGGGCCTGAGCACTGTCCCTGGCTTCTTCCCGCTCAAGGCTAGCACTCTGCCACTTGAGCCACAGCGCTGCTTCTGGCCGTTTTCTGTATATGTGGTGCTGGGGAATCGAACCTAGGGCCTTGTGTATCCGAGGCAGGCACTCTTGCCACTAGGCTATATCCCCAGCCCAAGCATTCCATTTCTAAGACATGCTTGTCCTGGACTCCATAGCTGGACTTTAATTCTACCAGGAAAAGCAAACCAGAACAGCAGCAGCAGCAGCACACAGTGGGGTCTTGTGCCTCTCCATGTGGGCTGCTTCTGCAGACATCCCCGCTCTGACACTGAACTTTATCCCCTTGAGGATGAGCTAAATGGACTCCCAGCTTGCTTTGCTTTCAAAGCAAACAGAAGGAAAAATTACTACGAGGGGAAGAAAAGCAAACACACAAAACAACAACAAAAACATGCAATTCCCAATGTCCTCAACACCTAAGCCGCCTTGGTGCCCAGGAGTCCAAAGGACCAGCATGTCGGGGAGGGGGAGGGTTCTGTCTGTGGAAGACCTCCAGACGCCCTGTCAGGACCCATGTCTGTCCTCTACCCAAGGGGCCATCTCAGCCTTGGCTCACCTTTTATTTATTTATTTAGCCAGTCCTGGGCCTTGGACTCAGGGCCTGAGCACTGTCCCTGAGCTTCTTTTTGCTCAAGGCTAGCACTCTACCACCTGAGCCACAGCGCCACTTCGGGATTTTTCTGTTTATGTGGCGCTGAGGAATCGAACCCAGGGCTTCCTTCAGGCATGCTAGGCCACACTGCCAGCCCTCGGCTCACCTTTCTTGAAGGCTGTGACGAAGTCCCGGAGGGTGTCGGAATCAAACTCGTCTGGCTCCATGGCAAACTTCTTCCCGCCCTCATCAAAGATGGCGGCGTTGACGTCCTCGCCGCTCTCGCCGAGCCCCAGGTCCTTCACCTCGGTGGCGTAGTCCTCCTCGTCAGCGATGGCGAAGGTGTACTCGGGGAAGTCCTTGGCCACCTCCAGGACCTTGTTCCGCCAAAACTGAGTGGCTGAAACACAGCACGGTGTGTGAGCTGGGTGCTGAGCGGATCGACTGTCCCGGCGTGGCCCCAGCCTCGGCCCGAGCATCCACAGAGGCCACGGCTGGGCGAGCCATGCCCTGCCGAGGCGGCCGGGGCTGCAGGGCCGGCAAGCCTCCCGCCCGCTGTGCCCGGAGGTCCAGGCTCAGCTCTCCTAGCCCTGCAGGCTTGATGCTAAGCTCCCTTCCTGCTAAAATTGGAAGGAAGCAGCATTTTACAGCACTGGACGGGAAATTAAAACCACAGCCACGCCAATGGCCTAGGACAGGACTTCTAGAAGAGCCCTCCCCATCCCCACCCCAGGCAGGTCCCGCTGGGCTCCTCACCGGCCCGGTAATCAAAGCTGAAGTCCACGCTGTAGTAGACGACCACCAGGGGGCGCTTGGCAAAGCGCTTGGCGTCGTTGGAGGTCTTGCGGTGGCCCACCAAGGGCAAGGAGTGCTTCACCACGTGCTCCTGGATGGCTGAGGCCTCCGTGGACCCCTGTATCCAAAAGGGTGCGGGTGAAGGGCTCTAGCTAATGCTCCACCTTCACGGACAGTAGGAGAACACGTGTTTTGGCAAAGGAAGTTGAGTTCTGCCAGGGCCTCAGGCCGGTGACCTGCTGGGTGTGTCTGGCCAGCCCCACCTTGGCCTTGAGACACAGGGAGGGGGGCGGCTGTGCTCCTCTCCCGTGCCTCCATGTCCCAGATCCTCCTGCCTGCTGTCCAGGTCGGCAGAGCCCGTGTGAGGAAGCGCTCCCTTACCTGCACATCCATCACGTAACTCCTGGGCTCATACTTGGACTGGAATTTCTCAGGCTGCATGATGACCAATTTCCCCGGGGAGACTTTGAGGAACTTAGCTACGTCCGTGCTGAAAGTGTGGTGGAACTTGTAATCTTCTCTCAGGTTGTTAGCTACCAAGAACAATGCAATGCAGTTAAAGAACAGTGCAATGCAGCTTATTAAATTCCTTTCGGCTAAGATTTAGTTCACTGCTCTGCACTGGCCAAAGCAAAGTGTTTTGAAGACGTGGTTGCTTCTGAAAATTCTGTGTGGACGATACCCAGACCTTAACCATACAGAGTTTCTCAACACTGGCTTTGAACTGCAACCCTCAGATCTTAGCCTTCTACGTAGCTGGGATTTTAAGCACGAGCTATGGATGCCAGACCTAGGCATTTTGTTGTTCTTGGCGGTGTTGGGGATCTAATCTACAGCCTTGCACATTAGGCAAGCACTCTGGAGCTCAACTCCGGCCCTGGAGTTTTACACAACACTGTACACTTCCCAGCAGCGTTGGGTATGTGACAAGCGACAAAAACTTAGTTCAGCCCTGAGGGGCAGTCCATACCTGCTTCTTCTTTTTGCCAGTCCTGGGGCTTGAACTCAGGGCCTGAGCACTGTCCATGGCTTCTTTTTTTTTTTTTATTAATTGGACATAAATTTTTTTACAAGGTGTTGTGCAAAGAGGGTGCAGTTACATAGTAGGGCAGTGTGTGCATTTCTTGTGATATCTTACGACCTGTTTTTCTATCCCTTGTCTAGGTCAGGTTGACATATATGCAATATACAATGTATCAAGAACATATACAGTATTCACAGACTTGGTCTCTACTGTCTCTCCGTCTCCCTTTGTTAACAGTCATATATCAGGGAGATCATGCCCCTTTGTTTTCTGTGTTCTAGGCTTGTCTCACTCAACATTATTTGTTCAAGTTCTGACCATTTCCCTGCGAATAACAGTATTTCACCATTTCTAATCGCTATGTAGTATTCCATTGTGTATAAGTACCATCTTTTTTGGATCCATTCGTCTGTGGAGGGGCATCTGGGTTGTTTCCATATTTTGGCTATTGTGAATTGTGCCTGGCTTCTTTTTGCTCAAAGCTAGCACTCTACCACTTGAGCCAGTGCCCCATCTGGATTTTTCTATACATGTGGCGCCAAGGAATCTAACTCAGGGCTTCATGTATGCTAGGCAAGCACTCTACCACTAGGCCATATTCCCAGCCCCATACCTGCTTCTTGATACTGCAGGTAAGCGGGGTCACTGTCCCCCAGAAAGACCCCAATGATGACGACTTCATCCCCATCCTTAAGGAACTCTTGCACTTGCTTCAGGGTTGGAATCTCCTTTGAGGGAGGCCCGGACTGCTCGATCATGTAGTCAACGATTCCTAGGAGCAGAGCACACGTTCAGGAGGCCCAGGGCTGCCCCGTCCACATGCTGGCTGGTCAGAGGCAGCCCCTGCTCAAGCTCCCTACCCATGTGAGGCAGGAGGCAGCCCTACCATACTTCTCCCGTGGGCCGTTGTAGTCGAAAGGCCTCCCTTTGCGGAAAATCTTCAAGGTGGGGTAGCCAGAGACGTCGAATCTCTTGGCCAGGTCTGTCTCTGCAGTGGCATCCACCTTGGCCAGGGGAATAGGGGGGGAGCGCTTGCTCAGCTCCTTGGCGGCCTTCTCGTACTCGGGGGCGAGTTTCTTACAGTGTCCACACCTGCCAAGAGGGAGTCGGGATGGTGGGGTCTGGGTCCCAGACTGAACCCACCCTGTGTCCCCAAGAAACCCGCCATGCCCACCCAACTTGGGGATGTCTCCCAGGCCAAGGCAGCAAGCCGGGCCCCTCGGGCACGCCTGGAGCCTGCTGCAGCATTCATGGGCGGAGGGACGTGCGCCTGCGCACACAGCAGCACACCTGGGACAGACAGTCAGGTGTGGCTGGGGACCGGCGGGCACAGAGGAGGTGACGGGTATAAGGAGCACAAGGACAGGACACTTGAACCGTGCTCTCGGAGCGAGGTGACAACACAGGTGGAGACGGAGGATGGGCGTGTGGATCTCTTACCACGCAAAACAGGGCAGGAGAACACAGGCACGAGTGGGAGGAACTTGGAATTGAGGCTACTGCGCTTTTTCTTTTTCTGGTGCGAGTCCTGGGGCTGTTCCTGGTCTTTTGCTCAATGCTAGTATTCTACTACTTGAGCCCACAGCTCCACTTCCAGCCTTTTCCTGCTGGAGCAGGCTTTGAACTGCCATCCTCAGATCTTAGCCTCTGGGTAGCTAGGATTACAGGTGTGAGCCACCAGCACTGGGCCAGACTACTGCACTTTATTACATATACCTAGCATGAGGCCTAGGTTTTGTCCCCAGCATACCATCCACACCAAACTACACCTGGCTGAGGCCTCTCATGTCACGGGTTCTGGGCCTCAGTTACCATACTGTCCTCTGAGGCACCGTACTCTGGATGAAGTGGCGCTAGGGGGTTGGCAGGGTGCACTGAGCCGACTCCTGGTGGTCAGAAGCCAGGACCTGCCCCTGCCTCTGCCGGCCCTCGCCCACTGCGCTGCGGCAATGCCAAGGCCGGCCTCTCTCAGCACCAAGGAGCACAGCAAGGGGCCCATGTGCCCGTCTTCTTTCCCAAAACGTCAGGGCTTTTGCTTCCGTTTCCCCGACTCATCTGTTTTCTCGTTTCATTTGTACACCCCGCAGTGACAGGGGCAGAGGTGCTGGTGGCACAATCCAGACGGTCTGAAGTTTGGGGTTGGCTATTAACTTCCTGGATCCAGAGTGCCTGAGCCGCTTACCACGCTGACTGCGTGGCCCTGCGGTGCACCCGCCACGGCCTCCACGAGCACCCCTTTCCCCGGGGGCACCCCAGAACACCAGCCACACAGTCACACTCAAGATTCACCACCCGCGTCTATGTGGCCCATCTGATGAACACCAGGCCTGCTCAAGAGGCAGATCTTTGGCTGACGGACAGGAAATGTGGCAAGATCAATGGTGCCCGGGACCACCTTCTGGGGAGGTTGAGGGCCCCTCAGAGCCACGGCCATTCCCCTCTGAAGCCTTTCCTCCAGTGTGCTCTGCCCATCTCACCAACCGTCCTCCACAGGTGATCCACGAAGCTGGCCAACAGCAGCCACCTGCTTTGGGAACCTCACACGCCAGCCCACGGGTCCACAAGCATCTCTTTCCCCTCCTGATTCCTGGCATTTCTTTCCTTTGTGCCCTTTTTCTCCTGAAGAAAATATCACATCGCCTGCTTCCTTCCATACTGCCCCCCCCCCCACCCCGATGGTTGCCCATGAGCTTTCTCTTCCCGAAGACCTGGTGCCTCAACATCACTCCGTGCTAACTAAGCCACATGGACCGTGTCTGTCAGTGTCTGCTTATGCCTCGGAGGGTGCTAAGAAGAATCATTAGCCGGGTGCAGTGACTCACGCCTGCAATCCTAGCTACTCAGGAAGCAGCGCTAGATCATGGTTCAAGGCCAGCCTGGGCAGGAAAGTCTTTGAGATTCTTATCTCCAATTAAGCACCAGAAAACCAGAAGTGGTGCTGTGGCTTAAAGTGCTAGAGCACCAGGTTCTGAGTTCAAGCCCCACAGCCAACAAAATCCCCCCCAAAAAGTCGTTATCTTAATAGCATGAGACTAACCCCCCCATCTTACCATGGGGCGTAAAATTCCACCAGAATGATGTCTGCGTCATTCACAATTTCATCAAAGTTATCTTTGGTCAACACCAGTGTGACTTCGGGTGGAGGTGTCCAGTTGGGCTGGGAGACTTCTTTGACTTTGGCAACAATCTCTGGAAAGAAATCACAAGACAGGAAAGGAGACTGAGAACGCCGGCCTGAGCTGGCAAGTGCTCCCATCACTGCCAACGCGGGTGGGGAGGAGGCGGCAGGGAACACCACTTGCCTTCCTCCAGCGGCGCCTCAGGGCAGAGCCACCTGTGTCTTGTTAAGTCAGAGGGTCCCGCTTCAACAACCCCAGTGCATTTCCACTGCCCCCACCAAGCCTTCTCTAGATGGCAGAGGTACTATGTGGTAAATGAATGACCTCATTCCTTTATCCCCAGACGACGCCCAACGGCAGCGGCAGCAAGGGACCAGTCTGACACCTACTCCTGCAAAGCAGTCGTCTCTAAGTACCCACAGTGGAAACCAGTGGCTCACACCTGTCATCCTAGCTAGTCAGGAGGCTGAGATCTGAGAATCATGGTTCAAAGCCAACCCAGGCAGGAAAGTCCACTGAGACTCTTATCTCCAATTCACAAGCAAAATGTTGGAAGTAGAGCTGTGGCTCAAATGGTAAAGTGAAAAAGTTAGGGACAGCACCCAGGCCCTGAGTAGCACACACACAAATTACAAAGGGTAAGTAAACAAAGGCAGCAATGGCCTTCACTGGACACTATGTTGAAAATGAACTATAGGGGCTGGGGATATGGCCTACTGGCAAGAGTGCTTGCCTTGTATAATGAGGCCCTGGGTTCGATTCCCCAGCACCACATATATAGAAAACGGCCAGAAGTGGCGCTGTGGCTTAAGTGGCAGAGTGCTAGCCTTGAGCAAAAAGAAGCCAGGGACAGTGCTCAGGCCCTGAGTTTAAGGCCCAGGACTGGCCAAAAAAAAAAAAAAAAAAGAAAATGAAAACGAACTATATAACTTGTGTGGTATGGGGGGAAGTTGGGAAGGAAAAACTGGGAGAAAGGAAGAAGTGACACTGTTCAAAAAGAAATGTACCCCTTACCTTTCTGTGTAACTGCAACCCTTCTGTTCATCATCTTTATAATAATTTAAAAAAATTTAAGATGACTAAATCAGCAAGAACAACAATGAAGTATCTGTGAAGACTACACAAGAAACTTACAGCCTGGCTTCCTGGCTCATGCCCATACTCCTAGCTACTCAGTAGGCTGAGATCTAAGGATTATGGTTCAAAGCCAGCCTGGACAGAAAGTTCATGAGATTCTTCTCTAATTAAGCACCAAAAAGCTGGAAGTAGAGCCATGACTCAAGCGGTAGAGCACTAGCCTTAAGCAACGGAAGCTCCGGGACAGCACTAAGGCCCTGAGTTCAAGCCCCATGTCCAACACGCACACACTCAAACCTTACTACATCAGACACCTTCCTGGTGGGGGTACTGAAGTGCCCAGGGTCAGGGTAGAAAGGCTTTCATGAATCCATCTCTTCAAATTGCTGAGCAATAGGGGCTGGGGATATGGCCTAGTGGCAAGAGTGCCTGCCTCATATACATGAGGCCCTGGGTTCGATTCCCCAGTACCACATATACAGAAAATGGCCAGAAGTGGTGCTGTGGCTCAAGTGGCAGAGTGCTAGCCTTGAGCAAAAAGAAGCCAGGGACAGTGCTCAGGCCCTGAGTCCAAGGCCCAGGACTGGCAAAAAAAAAAAATTGCTGAGCAATAAACAATATAATCATCCAGCTATCATAGTGACGCACGTATTGTGACAGCAAGCGTCAGTGGAAGCTTACCCTGCAACTCACTCCACTGCTGAAAGGACCAGACACACGGACCCCAGGAACTCTGAGGCTGTGTCCATCTGCAGCTGGGCAACAAGGCTGCTAAGCTTGCCCCGTGCCCACTTTCAAGCTCTAACCCATCTAATGGTCCTTCTGCACCACGGTGGGGATGGAGACTGTGGCAGTACCTGCCCCCCCGCCCCCAGGAAGAAGCAATTTCACTTCTTCACTCAGTGCCCAGCAGAGGTGCACCATTACTGCCAGGTTTCAGCAAGTGGCTCAGTGCCACAGCGTGGGCAATGGCTGGGTGCTTCTAAGAAATGTCAGTTATTTGTCCTAGCTGGAACTTACTGGACCGGAAACTCTGGCTGGGATCTCAAAGCCCACCGGCGGGAGTCCTCCTGATGTACACTCGAGACCAAGAACCATGCCCTGGACAAACACTCGCAACCCTGTCATTTGCTGACACTTCTGGATTAGCTTCTGCTCCCCATCTTTTTTTATACTATTTCTAGGGGGGACTACTAGGTGTCCACCCCCAAGGCCTTCCTAGGCATGCGCCCTACCATGTAAGCCATGTTCCCATCCCTGTGCTCTGGGTCTTGAGTGGATGGAATGCTGAAGGCATCTCTCCTGCCAAGGAGAAACGGGTTTCAACCTCAGTTTCCCCAAGTGTTCTGGCACAGCTGAGGCTCCTGGGGTCCATAAGCCTCTCCTTCCTTCCTCTCCCTTACCCCCAGGCCGCTCACCTCCCTGCTGTTGGCAGCGGTAGGGGAGTGTAAGTGCAGGGTGCCAGCTCACCGGTCTGGGTCCTGGCGCCCTCGTAGTCCACCGCCTGCCCCTTCTTCAGGATCTTGATGGTGGGATAGCCACTCACATCGAACCTGCTGGCCAGCATGGATGCTGAGGTCGCATCAATCTTTGCAACAGGAATGGGAGGATCGTGTTCCTTCAAGGTACTGGCAATTTTTTCATATTCTGGAGCAAACTGCTTACAATGGCCACACCTTAAGAATGAGGGTTAGGAAAGGGGAAATGGATCAGCTCATCCTCTGGAGACGGACCTCCAACAACACACACACACACACACACCCATGGGGGCTGGAGGAAAGGTATGCAGTCACAGTCACGGAGAGACGCCCATAACTCAGGCCATGAGGGCTTTGAAGGCAAGCAGGTCGAGATCTGACTTTCAACTCTGCTCTAGACAAATACTTATTTTTTCCCTTTGCAGCTGGCCAGCTGCAGATCCACAAGTTCACAGACTCAGCTAATTAGAGGTCAGCACTTTTTTTTTTTTTTACAAAGGGCTGGAGATGGGGGCTGGGGTTATGGCCTAGTGGCAAGAGTGCTTGCCTCCTACACATGAAGCTCTCGGTTCAATTCCCCAGCACCACATATATGGAAAACGGCCAGAAGGGGCGCTGTGGCTCAGGTGGCAGAGTGCTAGCCTTGAGCTGGAAGAAGCCAGGGATGGTGCTCAGGCCCTGAGTCCAAGGCCCAGGACTGGCCAAAAAAGACAAAAAACAAAAAAAACAAAAACAAAGGGCTGGAGATGGAGCCTGGTGGTAAAGAGCCTGCCTACAACAGCACCTGCCTAAGACCAAAAGGAACAAAAAAAACTCTATGGAACAGAGACTTGGCGTTATTCGCTCCCCGGGGGAGCATAGCACTATGGACACAGCATTTATCTTGTACGAGGTATCACAAATAATCTAGAGATGATTTGGACTATCAAAGGATGAGTGTAGCATCCTGCAAACATTATAGCATCTATGTTAACAACTCGAGCATCAGTGGTTCTTGAATCAATTCCTCCAGGACATCAAGGGTCAAGTGCAAAAGTCTCTCAAAAAAGAATGGTTTAGTGACCTTTCTCAGGGAGCCTTGGGGGACCAAAATTCCTTATAAAGATGTGTTTATGCTCAATTTAAGTACACGGTCTTGTTGTCTGAGGCTACCTAGCTACAAAAACATCAGCATTCTGATGTTGGCTTGTAATAAACTTGTTTTAATTTTCTTTTCATTGTGTGTGTGTGTGTGTGTGTGTGTGTGTGTGTGCTGGTACTGGGGCTTGAAGTCAGGGCCTTGTGCTTGCTTAGCTTTTTTGTTTAAGGCTAGCACTCTATCACCTGAGCTACATCTCCATGTACAGCCTCCAGCTGGTTATGTGGAGATCTTTCTTTTTTTGGTGCTGTTCATGGGGCTTGAACTGAGATCTTAGGCACTGTCAAGAAAGCTGACCTAATGAACTTTTCAGCCCAGGCTGATTTTGAACCTTGATCCTCAGATCTCAGTCTCCTGAATCACTAGGATATAGGCACCAGTGCCCCGATGACTACAATTATTTTTCAATGAACCAGTGGAGCTGGAGGTGGAAGTTCAGTGGTAGAGCTCTTGCCCAGTATATGCAAAGGCTGAGTTCTAGCCTGAGTAATATAAAAAAAAAAATGGTCTCCCAAAAAACCATATTTCCCAATTTCTTAAACATGGTAGTGATAAACATGACCTACATAATAAGCTCTTTATGGTACGTGATTTTAGGATGTTAAGGTATTCAGCTGCAAGTGTCTCATGCCTGTAATCCTAGCTGCTCAGGAGGCTGAGACTTTGAAGATCTTATTGTGAAGTCAGCCTAGGCAGAAAAATCTGTGCAACTATATCATCAATTAACCAGCAAAAGGCTATGCTGGAGGTTATGCTATTCTCAAACGGTAAAGTGCCGGCCACATGTAAGAAAGCTGAGTAAGAGCAGAAGGCCCAAAGTTCAAGCCCTTGTACTGGCAAAGAGAGAGATAGAGACACAGAGAGAAATTATGAAAATGTTAAGGGATCTGTAAAATAGGAATAGTGAAACTTCACAGACCTATTAAAAGGACTGTTTAGATTTTTTTTTTCATTGTTGGGTCAGTCATGGGGCTTAAACTCAGAATGTGGACGCTGCCCCTGAGCTCTTTTTGCTCACAGCTTGAGCTCTACCGCTTTGAGCCACAGCGCCACTTGCAGTGAGATAAGAATCTCACGGGTACATTTCTGTCTGGGCTGACCCTAAACCTCAACCCTCAAATCACATCCTCCTGAGTAGCTAGGATTACAGGTGTGAGCCACCAGTTCCTGGCCTGTCTAGATGTTTTATATTAAACACTCATCCCAGCGGGAGGCCAGTGGCTCACATCTATTATCTTAACTATTGAAGGAGGCCGAGTGAGACCTGGAGGAGTGAGGAGTATAGCCAGCCCAGGCAGAAATTTTTGACGACTCCTATCTCCAGTTTACTAGCAAGTGGTGATCCATGGGTGTGGCTTCAGAGCACTTGCAGTGTTGCAAGAGCTGAGGAAGAACACAAGGCTCTGAGTCCCAGCTCCAATACCACCAGATACATGAAAAAGAAAACCTCATACTATGTTTCAACCTCAGGCACTGGACACAAGTAATGTGACAATGTTGTCTTAGAAATGATTGGGCTGGGAATATGGCCTAGTGGCAAGAGTGCTTGCCTCCTACACATGAAGCTCTTGGTTCGATTCCCCAGCACCACATATATGGAAAACGGCCAGAAGGGACGCTGTGGCTCAAGTGGTAGAGTGCTAGCCTTGAGCGGGAAGAAGCCAGGGACAGTGCTCAGTCCCTGAGTCCAAGCCCAGGACTGGCCAAAAAAGAAAAAAGAAAAAAAAGAAATGATTGCCCACAGGGTGGGAGGGAGTTGTGATAACAGGGCTGTTAGACACAGGACAGACAGGAGAGGTGAGGAGGAAGGACTATGAGTCGTCATGAACCGCATTAGGGCGTCTGTGACTGGAAAGGAAGTGGGTGCTCGTCCCCCCCCCCCACAACTTGATGGCAAAGGCCACCACCTAGCACCTGGGCAGCCACTCAACTCCCACAGGGGTCTCAAGGTTGCCAGTTGCCCCCTCCATCCCCCCCCCCCCGTCCGCTCCAGCTGGCAGCACGCGAGGGTCAGGTGTGAGAATCAAGAATGAGAGTGCGGGGCCCTACCATGGTGCGTAGAACTCCAGCAGTACTGTGTCTTTGTCAGCCACAAAGTTATCAAAGTTGGCATCACTTAGGACTAAGACACCATTTTCTTCCTTAACTTCCAAGTCGTCTTCCTCCTCCTCATCTTCCTCCTCTTCCTCCTCAAGGGCATTTTCTCTATCAGATGAATCTAAATGGGAAAGAACAAGATTGATTAGAAAAAATGACAAGTCTGGTGGCTCACACTTACAATCCTAGGACTCCACCTCAGCCAAGGAAGCTAGGCATGTGGCACCCTACCACCATCCAGCTACAACAGAAAGCCTAGAGGTGGGTCACAGTCCACGCACAAGACCAGAAGCAACACCCTATCTCAAAACAATCAGCACACAGAAGGAGGCATGGATCAGTGATAAAGAGTACCTGCCTAGCAAACTGAATTCACACTCCAGAACCAACCAAGGAGAAAAACCAAAGAACCAATCTTCTCCTCGAACCCCAAAGCCTCAATGCATCGTGTGTATAAGGAGGGGTTGTGGTTAAGAAATGTGTGAAAAATATCACTCTAGAATTTAGAAGTCAAAGGATCCACCAGGACTTGGGATGGGATCAGAATGTCTATAACTCAAAGTCCTCGAAGCTGCTGGGCTTGCATGGGCAGCGCCTCCAGAAACAAAAACTCCAGGAAAGCAGGAAACCTAGACTCAGCCTTGTCTTTTCATTCCAGAGGACACATGCACAACAAATTACACCTTTGCTTGGAAGCCAAGTTTCCTTCCCAGAATGTGGGAAATTCAGTATACCCTGTCAACTTTAATTGTTGATTTTTTTTGCCAAGTGACAGACATAAGTGCTCGTGGAACCCCGATTCTCATTACATCCATTTCTCCAGCCAGTTCCAACAATGAACAGCGGAGCACAGCAAGCAGGAGCACTTCATTAACAAGGAAGCCAGAAGATTCCAAGGGGCCAATTCTCCTTTTCTGGAGCTGCTTCTTAGGAGCTCAATCAAAACCACTAGACACTGGGGTTACTCAGAATCCTAGGACCCCCGGGACCTGTCACTGTACTAAGCCAGCAATGGCTCTAAAGTAGCAGACAGGGGACCCCGGCACCTCCAACCCCAACCCTCCCCTCCACTTGGATCTCCTGCATCCTGAGTTCTGAGGGCAGATTTGATCATTGTCGCTCAGATCCACCCATCTGCACACTAACTGCAAAAACCTCACTTCTACCCCCACCCCATGACCTCTTCCTGCCCCGCAGCTCCTCTCCCTAGAACTGTGCCCCTCTGCTGAAGGCAGGACAGCAAGCTGAAACATGCCCACCACTTCCAGGGCACAAATGCTAGCTGGTGACTCGCTGGCCCACTGTTTTCCCTTGTGCAGCAGGAAATGTGGGCACCATGGGCAGGTGAGAAGCCGGGAAAGGGCAGGGGACACAGCGGAATGCACATGACAGTACCTGCTGGCCCACATCACATGTCTTGAGCAGTTCCCTGAGAAAGAGGGGCAGTGTCCTCAATCTGGAGAACAGCCCAGCATTCCCAAGCTTTTCCTAGTCAAACCTTTCTAGATCGCAGAGGGGGAAAGGCAAGAATTCTGCTCTCTGGAACTCAAAACAATGGAGTCTATTGACAGGTATCCTTGAAATAATCCTGTGAAAACAAAATATACCTCTTGATGTCATTAACTAAGCTCAGTGGCAAATAATACTGTGAGAAAGAGAGAGAGTGTGTGTGTGCGTGTGCGCGTGCGTATGTGTGTGTGTGATTACTGGGACTTAAACTTGGGGCCTGGGTGCTGTCCCTTACACTCTACTAATTTGAACTACACCGCCATTTGCCATTTTTGTGGTTAATTAGCGATAGGAGTCTCTCACCCGTAATCCTACTCAGGAAGCTTGAGATCTGAGGATCAAAGTTTGAAGCCAGCCTGGGCAGACAAAACTAAGAAACTCTTCTCCAATTAACCAGCAAAAAGTTAGTACAGTTTAAGTGTAAAGCACCAGTTTAGTACCTCTCAAGAAGGGATGGCTGGTGGCTCACACCTGTAGTCCTAGCTACTCAAGAGGCTGAGTTCTAAGAACAACATTCAATGCCAGCCTGGGACAGAAAGTTGGCAAGACTCTCATCTCCAATTAGCCACTTAAAAACCGGAAGTGGAGCAGTGGCTCAAAGTGGTAGAGTGCTAGCATTGAGCAAAAGAGCTCGGGGACAGTGCCTAGGCCAAGTTTTGAACACAAACACACACACACACACACACACACACACACACACACGAGATGGAGAAAAAGACCAAGGAAATGAACAGCACAGCCTCCTCTGAACAGACCACTCACCAGGCAATGGCTTGTCCTATCTGACCAGATGACCAGATTGCTCCCCTCTAGTCAAGGGGGTGATAAATCCCTCTCTGAGCACCCCAAAATAAGACTAATATGACAACCAACCAGTCCACAACTTGACTGAGACCATTTCACGACATATGCCTTCTGCAGGCTACTCTCATTCTCTGTCTACTCAAATTGAAAGCTCTCATCTCTCAGGACAAGGGAAGATGGCTGCCCATGGATTTACCTGCCTCTTTCCTGGGCTGTCCATGCAGCGGAATGAAAAAGGATTAGAAGATTTAGCACAATGCTCAGGTGGATGGATGGGCCCAGGATAGAATCAACACGGCCACTTAGCTACAAAGGTGGAAGATTAGAAGTTCAGTGAAGATGCTGAAACTACAGCCACAAGGCAGGACCATCCAAGGAGCTGTACAAAAAGAAAGCCCACCCCCCAATCCCCTGAATATGGCCTAGTGGCAAGAGTGCTCGCCTCATATACATGAAGCTCTGGGGTCGATTCCTCAGCACCTCATATATAGAAAATGGCCAGAAGTAGTGCTGTGGCTCAAGTGGCAGAGTGCTAGCCATGAGCAAAAAGAAGCCAGTGACAGGGCTGGGAATATGGCCTAGTGGCAAGAGAGCCTGCCTCGTATACATGAAGCCCTGGGTTCAATTCCCCAGTACCACATATATGGAAAACGGCCAGAAGAGGCACTGTGGCTCAAGTGGCAGAGTGCTAGCCTTGAGCAAAAAAGAAGCCAGTGACAGTGCACAGGCCCTGAGTTCAGGCCCCAGGACTGGCAAAAAAAAAAAAAAAAAAAAAAAAAAAGCCCCCAGCCGGGCACAGTACCAGAATCACAGCTAACTGCAACTGTTCCCAATACCCCACCATGAGGACCTGAAATACAGTTGGCACTGGCAATTTCTGACAGTTTCTATGGAGACGGAAAAACAAACAAACCCAAAGGATGCATAAAGATGTTTCTTGCCTGTGCTCAGCCTATCCTGGGTTCAACACAAAGGGAAGTGACCCAGCCCCCTGGGTGAAATGGGTCAAGTTGTCCCCAAGAGGCTGCTTGTCAGACACCCTATAAAGGTGACAACACATTCCCTACAAAATTAACCTGCAACTGTTTTAAGGCATGGCCCTATCTTTTAGCTGTAGTTGTGCCAGTACTAAGGCTTGAACTCAAGGCCTGGGCACTGCCCCTTAGCTTTGTTTGCTTAAAGCTGGAGCTCTACCACTTGAGCCACAGCTCCACTTCTGGCTTTTTGCAGGATAATAGGAAGTTAAGGGTCTCATGGTCTTCTCTGCCTAGGTTGGGCTTTCAACTGGGATCCCTAGATCTCAGTCTGAGGAGCTAGGATTACAGAAAGGAGCCACCAATGCCCAGCTTCCTCTATGATTTGAGAAGAGGCTTTGGGGGAGAGGGGAAGTGTTGGGGGTTGAACCAAAGGCCCTGTGCCGGCCTAGCCCTGGCTCTACATTCCTACCTACTAGAAATCTACACATCCCTGCCAGCTAAACACCTACATCTTAATGGAGAGACTACTTTCCGGACTCCTTTTCCTTTCCTTTCTTTTCAAGTACTCAGGACCCAGGCACCGCACTACTGGTGCCACAACCCCCAGCCATGGGCTTCACTTACCCAGCACTTTCAAATAGAGCATCCCACACTCATGGCCAAGTAGCCGAACCCACAGGGCAAAGCTGTTTCTGCCATGGGGGATCTAACCAGACTGCTGTAACCTCCATCCACCCCACCAGACAACACGGAAGCCCTGCCGGCCCAGACACAGTCAGCCACTGTAAAGACATGGCCCCTAGCTGGCCACACACCAATCCCCACAGGGGAGGGCCCTGTCACCGCAACCCAAAATACCAGTAGGCCAACACTGAACAGTGCACAGAAAAGGAGAAAGTTGTTATCTGATTATCAGAGTGGCTTATAGAAGTAAATGATACTGTAGGCACTGAGCCAACCCCTCTCTCCCCCCCTCCCCAGTGATGGGAGTCAAACCCAGGGCTTTACACATATTAGGCAAGTGCTCTCCCACTGAGCTACCTCCCCAGTCCTCACTCCTATGTATTATTTCATCCTTGTTGTTTCTAGATGAAGCTAAGCAACAGGAAACTCTGGTCACCTGGATGATCTCGAGCTACTTAACAGATGGGAGGTCCTGATGCTCATCTGCTGTGCTGAATTGTCACCCACTTTCTTTCCAACATGCCCAAAGTCTTAGGGGCATCATTTAGGTCTTCCAGGTTTAAAAGGAAAAAAAGAAAAAAGGCTCTGAAAATCACCACTGTGTGGCACCCAAGACAATTTCCACTTTGATTTAAACAAGCCAATCCTAAATACAAGCAACAAACAGGATGGGAATAGAATCCTTTCTGTTTTAGCTGGAAGAATTTGAGGAGTCCCCGTTTCTAGTGATCAAAACCAAGACATTATTTATTCTCAGCTATGTTCCAAAAGTGTCCACCAAACAACACGGGCCCCCAAAGCTCCATGCCTCCCAAAGTTCATTCTGCTTATGAAAAACAAAAATGTGTTTAAAATACAGATTCTTGCCTCCCGTCCTGTATATTTTGGGGCTCTGTATTTAAATTAACAACCAGATGATTTCCATAAAGATGTTAAACCACACTTGTAGGCAACACTGAAACTTGGTATCTTTTGGCAGGTGTTTTTTAGTTTAGATTTGTGTCGTTTTTTTTCTCCTACTGGTGGGTTTTGCCTTTTTTACTTGAGCAGACACTGAAATCAGTAACCCACGCCAAAGTTACTCAACCTATCAGATACAGTATAAAGTTCACATCTCCCCTTACACACTGATACCAGAAAAAAGAGGTTGTTTTTTATATGGGGGAAGAAAAAATTCAAAAGCTAGTAGCCAGGAGAAAGGGAGACCACGAAGATTAAGGCTCTTTTATGTTTTCTAGGAATAGCTATTTTGAACTGGTCCTGCCTCCTATTCAAGCTCTCCTGTTTGCAGCTAGCTGAGGGAAGTTAGGAGCTACACCCCGCTCATCCAGGGGAGCTGATCACCAGCCTAGACCTCCCCACCCCCTCTCAACCCAGCGGTCCCAATGGCGGATCGCAGTAGCTGAACGAGTACTGGTAGAAGCCACATCCCCAGTTTGCACGAAGATGGAATTACCCAAACTCGCTTCCTCGGGCAAACCAGAGCGCGAACGCGGTTCCAACACGTCCTTCTGCAGACGCTCCAGGGAGCACCTAGGACCTGACCTGCACACGGGATCGCTTCCCTCCACAGGCGGGGTGCGCTCCCGGGAAGTTCCCGCCGGTCCCAAGCTCTGCGATCCAGGGCAGGGGCGCAAAGGCGGTGAAGCCCCGGGGCCAGGAGGGCGCCCGGCACCGGGCCGCCCGCCTCCCAGTGTCGCCCGGCCGCGGAGCCCGGAGTCCCAGCTCTGGAGGCCCCAAGCTCTTGGCCGTCCCCTCTGCGGAGGCCCCCAAAGACGTCGTGGGCCCCTCCCCCCCCGGAACCCCAAGTTGTGCAGGGGACGTGCGCGAAGCCCGCGCGGCCGTCCCACCGCGACCCCGGCGCGGCGTTGGCCCTCTCCGCCGGCCGCCCGCTCACCTCCATCCGCCTCCTCCGCGCTCGCCGCGGCCAGCAGCGGCGCCAGCGACAGGAGCAGGACCAGCAGGCAGGCTTTCCGGAGCCTCATGGTGGCGGGTACCGAGCCCGGCTCCGCGCGCCTGCGCTCAGAGTCACTGGCAGAGCGCCGCGCGATGCCCAGCGCAGGAAGCCGCTCCGGGGAGTCCTCGCTTGCTATTGGCCGATGGCGGAGGACGCCGCGGGCAGCCAATCAACGCTACCCGTTCGGCGTCAGTCGAAGCGCCCCGTGCGTGCCGCGCCCACTCCGCTGGCCGGGCCCCCGGGTCCGCAAAACCCTCGGCCCCGCAACATTAAAACTCTGGACTCTAACATGAGGTGCCCTCTTCTGATTGGCTGTGCCGCCACCGCCAATCACCGTCCGCCACTCGGTTTGCCGAGAGCGTAGAGGCGGAGAGGAAAAAGAGGGGAGAACAAAGGCGGCGGGCCGGACCAGGATGGGGCGGGGCCTATGGACGTCTAGCAACACGATTGGATGGAAGCGGTGGTGGGCTAGGCTGGAGGGTGGGGCTCCGTTAGGCGGAGAGAGCACGTGTCCTTAAGTGTCTGGCCAGTGGGCGATCCGGAATGCGGGGACCCAAGGCTGACTGAGGATCTTTAGCCAGTATGATGGTGACGGAAGGGCGCGCGAATCTGCTTCATGTTTGTTGGCTTCTCGGTTTCTTCGTTCCCTTTGAGCATGTAAAAATGAGCGTTTCTTTCCCTAGTGCTGCTCTGTGGCCGTCGTTGTTTAGCCGTGCAGTAGTTATTCCAGATCTACCTACCATCCCACTGTTTTGTGCAAAATCAAGGCTTCAGATTCCTGTATAAACTTTGCCTTATGCTTTTTGCTCCTTCGGTGATTTTTTTCCCCTGCTAAAGAGAGGAAATAGCTAGGTTAATCTACATCTAGATAAAGTCTTGAGGTTTTTCTTTTGTGATTGAGTTGGAGTCGAAATTAGGTTTGTATGTCAGAAAAGAGGCATGTGCTGTTTGTTAGGATTTGCCGTTACTTTTTTAAGAACAAAATCAGGGCCTCAGACTTGTTTAGCTGGTGCTCTACCATTTGATCCATGCGTTCCAGTTGGCTTTTTGCTGGTTATTTTGGAGATGGAGTCTTATGGACTATTCTGCATATGATGTCTTGATATTTCAAACCCCAGCTTCTTGGGTTGCTAGGATTACAGGAATGAACCACCCAAGGCCCAGTAGGGCTTGTAGTTTTTGTTTTTTAATTCCTGGGGATTGATACATCTGATGACACATACATAATACATAAGTAAAAATACATAAGTTAAAACAAAACTCATTTGTCTAGTCCCGTGTTTTATGTAGACAGCTTAAAAGTGGAAAAATTTAATCAACTTTCATTGAATTCCTATGGATCTGATGGTTCTGTATCAATCTGGTAGAACAGAAAGATGCTATGCAACCAACTTTAATGCCAGAGGGTACCAGAAGTGACGCAGTGTGCTACCAATGTAGACTATCAAACAGTTCGATATTTTCATAAAGAGCTCATCAAAAAGTCAGAATTGTTGTCTTTTCCTCTGGATTTTATTACACTGAAAGGAATGAGGGCCCCATTTGCCCAGATCATAGACACGGAAAACCAATTTTACTAAAGTACTCTGCTGATACCTGTGTGTGAGGAAACTTGAAGACACGCATGCACACACACGCTTGTAAAATTAAATAATATTCTTTTTAAAAAGCATTCTGAGCAGGTATAGAGAAATGTTTTTCTATGAAGGGATATTTTGATATTTATGATATCATTCCTAAGCCATACAAAATTATCAACACAGAGGATGACCTCAAGTAGCTAGGTGACAAGCAGCAAACGAGAATTTTGTGTGTCTGACATATACCAAATGATTCCCCAGTCACTAGGAGATCCCTCAGGCCAGACATACCCCATCCCTAAAGTATGGTATTAAAAGGTGGTTTTATCAACAATCATTATATTCAGTGTACATTCAGAGAAAATGGAACCTGGCAACTTGAGGGTTTGGGTGGGGTTGGGAAAGATAAGGAAGGAAAGAAGAGGGACCTTTATCAAGATGTATTTTTATCAAGATGTATTATACATATACACTGACTTGTTGATTTGTAAACCCGTTTGTACAACTACTTAAGGTAATTTTTAAAAATAAAAAAGTTCACTCAGCAGATAACATGAACTTATTGAATTGGAAAGCCCCTTATTTTCGTCCCTATATCTTATTCAGTTTGGTTATGGTGGTTTCCAGGCATCTGAGACCACAGGGTCAGAATGGAGCCTGTGAAGTCACAGAGCTGGACTCTCACTTAGAAATGTCTATTAGCCGGGCACCAGTGGCTCATGCCTATAATCCTAGCTACTCAGGAGGTTGAGACCTATGGATCAAGTTTTGACCTAGCCAGGGCAGGAAAGTCCAAGCCACACTTATCTCCAATTAATCACAGGCAAAAGCTGAAAGAGGCACTGTTAAGTGCCACTTAAGTAGTAGAGTGCTAGCCTTGAGCAAAAGGAGACCAAGGACAGTACCCAGGAGCAAAGTTCAAGGCGCAGGCCAGCAAAAAAACATACATATAAAGGAAGAAATGCCTGTAAGTAAACATTGCCCTAGCTAAGTCCCTTGGGTTGCCACTTACTGTGATTAGGTTAAGTTTATAGACAATTGAGATCTGTGTTTGCTTCATTTCCACACAGCTGTCTCTAGAGAAGAGGTCTGTGGGGGAATACATTCCATCTAGATAATCTCCAGGTGATCTTTAGAAATCCTGGCACCTAACACTGCCATCACAAGCTAATTCAGGATTTAGAAAATTAAGATGAGACCGGATAGCCTAGCAGTCTAAGGTATTTTGTTATAGCAACAGAACACAAAAAGACAAGATTAATTTTCTGTCATGGTGCATACCTAACACACACACACACACATTTATGTTTTCTTTATTGAAACTGAGGTGTTATGTTCATTAGTCATGGTCTTGGGTGCTGTATGTTTTGTGGTCCTCTCATTGCTATTTTATTTGAATTACCTTTCTGCTTTGTCAGTATTCCAACATAATCAAATTAGAGCTACTTGGTTGAGTCAGCCCAGGCAGAAAAGTCTGGGAGACTTCAATTAACTAGCAAAAAGATGGTTGTAGAGGTGTGGCTCAAGTGATAGAGCACTAGCCTTGCACAGAAAAGCTCAGGGACAGCTCCCAGGCCCTGAGTTCAAACCCCACAACCAACAACAAAACAAAAATCAGCGAAGCTCTTGGTGTTTTATACCAGACCCTCTATCATACCCTGAAAATAATTGCTATTGTGTTTCTACAAGGTTTATAGAGGAGTCCTGCTTTTGAAAATCACCTAAAGGCAGTCCTCATTTGTGCTTCCTCTTCCTGCTTGTCTGTAAGTTAAAAGAAATGTTTATTTATTTTATCACTGGTTGGTGAGAAGATTAAAGAATAACTCTAATGTCAACTCCAGTGAGAGACCCTGACCTGGGGGCAGCAACCACTCTCATTGCCAGGTAGGACTCTGTCATATGTCAGAAAACCTACATCTAAAATTTCCCCAGTGGCCCACACCTGTAATGCTAGCTCCTCAGGAGGCTGAGATTTGAGGATCACAGTTTAATGTCAGCCCAGGCAGGAAAGTCCACGAGACTCTCATCTCTAACTAACCACCATTTGTGGTGGGTTTTTTTTTTTTTTTTTGGTTAATATGAAATAAGAGTGTCCTGGACTTTCCTGCCTGGGCTGCCAAACTGTGATCTTCACATCTCAGCCTTATGAGTAGCTAGGATTACAGGCATGAGCCACCAGCACCCAGCACAGGAGTGTGTGTGTGTATGTTTACATATATATTTACTTGCATATTTGTTTACTTACTTATTTGTCTATTACTTTGTGCCAGTACTGGGGCTTGAACTCAGGGCATAGGTACTGTTCCTGAGCTTATTCTTTTTCTTCCTTTCTATTTTGGGTTGGTTGTAGGGCTTGAACTCACAGCCTGAATGCCATCCCTTTGCTCATTTGCTCAAGGTTAGTGCTTTACCACTTTGAGCTGCAGCACAACTTCAGGTTTTCTGGTGGTCTCACAGCCTTTCCTGCCCAGGCTAGCTTTGAACCTAGATTCTTAGATCTCAGATTTCTGAGTAGCTAGGATTACAGGCATGAGCCACTGGCACCCAGTGGCTTTTATATCTTATAATGGTTGAAAAAATATCAAAAGGTGGACAATGATATGCTGAAGTTAAATCTAAAACGCACTGGGACATGACAAATTACATAGGAGTCTAGATACTCACACACAGTGAGACTAAAAGAAGGTACTCTTAAGTAGAGAATCACAAAGGTGCAATACCCAAGTGCTAGTTCATATGTATATAAAATAATATGCACACTGAAACAACACCAAAGGTGTGGAAAGAAAGGACTTTTTTTTCTTATTTTTTCTTTTTCTGATGACTCTTATTCTTTATCTTATGTATGGTGCATTCATGTTCATATCTGTGGGAGGGCAGGGGAAGGGCACAGAATCCGTGGAAAAAGGGTGAAAAGGTGCAGCAATAGAGCACAATGGACATGGACAAAGGTGAGCTATACAACTTGTGGATAGAGACGGAGGGAAGGAATGAGAATGAGGGAACAGATGACACTGTATGGAAGGAAATATACTTATTACCTGATGTATGTAAATATAACCTGCTGTATTATCATCTCTATAGTAACAATTTTTTTTTTTTAAGGTAGAGATTGTGGGGCTGGGAATATGGCCTAGTGGTAGAGTGCTTACCTCATCTACATGAAGCCCTGGGTTCAATTCCTCAGCACCACATATACAGAAAAAAACAGAAGTGGCGCTGTGGCTCAAGTGGTAGAGTGCTTGGAGCAAAAAGAAGCCAGGGACAGTGCTCAGGCCCTGAGTTCAAGCTCCAGGACTGGCAAAAACAAAAACAAAAGGTGGAAATTGGGTGACATGTAAAAATGGCAAGTTTTACCATCCAGAAAAAATTTCTGGTGGGACACTGTCTCTCTCATTTATGAGTCACTTTGCTTCTGCGACGGCAGCTAGGATCTAGTGGCACTCCAGCCTGCAGTATTTCCTACCTGGTCCATGCAGAACAAGTTTACTGACTACTGTGTGTTGCATCTGGACTGGACTGCAAGGGCTCCTGTATTGGTCCACAAGGGCTCCTGGCTTAGTCTACAGCCTTTGGCTCTGCTGGGTGGTGGTGGAAGCTTTAGCAGTGGAGCCTAGTAGGAGGAAGTAAGGCCACTGGAGACATGGCTTTGAGGGAATCTTGGGGCTCTAGGCCCTTCTCTCCTCCTGTCTCTCTCCTTTCTGGTTACCATGACATCAGCAGTCATTTCTTTTTTTTTTTTTGGCCAGTCCTGGGGCTTGCACTCAGGGCCTGAGCACTGTCCCTGGCTTCTTTTTGCTCAAGGCTAGCACTCTGCTACTTGAGTCACAGCGCCGCTTCTGGCCTTTTTCTATCTATGTGGTGCTAGGGAATTGAACCCAGGGCCTCATGTATACGGGGCAAGCGCTCTTGCCACTAGGCCATATCCCCAGCCCCATCAGCAGTCATTTCTGACTCACACTGTGTCATGGTGTCCCTGAGCTCAACTGCAATGGGGCCAAGGGACCATGGAATGAAACCTCCAAAACTGTGTGAGGGCCAGGATAAACCTTTCTTCCGTCAAGTTGCCTTATCTCATGCCATCTGTCAGAGTGACCAAAAGCTGACTAACACACCGACCCTGACTCAAAGCCCAGTTTAAATAGCTACTGGGTATTTTTACTTTGGGTGTTCATCTGATTTTCTGACATATCAAATCCATCTATGTAATGATTCCCTTCCCCCTCTCAGTTCTAAACATCAGTGAATACTGGGTAATCTAATTAGATAACTTAGTTCCATCATTTTTTACTCCTTCAGCTCCCCTACATCTATCGAATTCCCTTCTTTTTGCTACTTTTAGCCCCTAAAATGTCCCTTGAAGTTCTGAGGATGGAGCTCTGAGTATAAAATGAGACCTAACCCAGCCCAGGCAGGAAAGTCCATGAGACTCATCTCCAATAACCACCAGAAAACTAGAAGTGGTGCTATGGATCAAAGTGGTAGACTGCTAGCTTTGAGCTGAAGAGAACTTGTGTCAGAACTCATCATCTGCTTATTTTTTTATTGTTATTATTATTTTTTTTGTGTGTGCCAGTCTCTGGGCTTGGACTCAGGGCCTGAGCACTGTCCCTGGCTTCTTTTTGCTCAAGGCTAGTGCTCTGCCACTTGAGCCACAGCGCCACTTTTGGCCATTTTCTACATATGTGATGCTGGGGAATTGAACCCAGGGTTTCATGTATACAAGGGAAGCGCTCTTGCCAATAGGCCATATTCCCAGCCCCCTCATCATCTGTTTAAAGGGATGTTCAGACACCTATGGCACAATGACCCCAAATTAATCAGTGGGTCCACTTTGAAATCTTTGGGCTCAATTGATGAAACGGTATAATTGCTGGGCACTGCTGATGGCTCACACCTGTCATCCTTAGCTACTCAGGAGGTGGAGATCTGAGGATCCAGGCTCAAAGCCAGCCTGTAAAGTGTAAAACTCTTACCTCCAGTTAACAAGGAAAATACACCCACAAAGGGGAAGGTGTTCTTCAAGTGGTAGAGTAGCAGCCTTGAGTGGAAAAGCCAAACAAGAGTGCAAGGCCATGAGTTCAAGCCTTAGTACTTGCACATGAGAAAGAAAAAAAAGGCAGTGTAGCAACAACAACAAAGCTGTGTAAAAAGTGGGCCAATGGGTTAGATTACATGTACCTGGTGTCATAACAAAGGAGAACACTCATTTGAACCAATTTCCAACCTCCTTCTTCACTATAAACAACCATGATGCTGGAGTACTAATTGCACCTGTTACCAGATTTGCCTAAACCATATCTAGGCTCTGTACTGGCCACCTTTTATAATTATAATAGCCATTATTTTCAAAGAGTTGTATGAAGGACTTTCAATTCCACATGTCTGTTTATGAATACATCTTTTTGTCAGTGTTGGAGCTTGAACTCAGTGCCTGGGTGTTGTCCTGAACCTTTTCACTAAAAGGGCTGGTATTCTACCACTTGAGTCACAGCACTACTTCTGGCCTTCTACTGGTTCATAGGGAATGAGTCTCACAGACTTTCTTGCCTGAGTTGGCTTCAAACCTAAGTCCTCAGATTTCAGCCTCCTGAATAGCTAGGATTACAGATGGGAGCCACCAGCAACTGGCTAGTACAAGTATCTTGGTCAGTGTCACCCCTTCCTTCTTCTCCCCTCCTGTTCTAACTCCACCCATCCCCTCAAGCTACCTGGCTTTATTTTCATGTGTGTACATTAAATAGTTTGACTGTAAAAATAAAATAAAATAAAATGAAATGATGCCTAGCTCCAGCCCAGTATTGGAAAAACAAAAACAAAGACTTTTGAAGTTGTTTCCCCCTTTGATCTACCTGGTACTGTGCTTATTCAATTCCTAGCTTTACCTCCCCAAATTAATTCGTGTTACTTTTTTTTTTTTTTTTTTTGGCCAGTCCTGGGGCTTGGTCTCTGGGCCTGAGCACTGTCCCTGGCTTCTTCCTGCTCAAGGCTAGCACTCTGCCACTTGAGCCACAGCACCACTTCTGGCCATTTTCTGTATATGTGGTGCTGGGGAATCGAATCCAGGGCCTCATGTATATGAGGCAGGCACTCTTGCCACTAGGCCATATCCCCAGCCCCCTCGTGTTACTTTTTATTAGTCAGACCTTTTGTCCTCGAGGAGGAAGAACATTAGTCTGAGTTTTAATCAAGAAAGCCCTTCAACAACTTGGTGAGTTTATTTTACTTTTACGTTGTTTTGAGCAACATGGCTTCAGTTTCTACTAAAATCTGGCAAAAGGATACAGTAAAAACTGCATGTAGAGATGCATGCCTGTAATCCCAGCACTGGAAAGTGTGAGCCAGGAGGGGGCCAATCTGGATTACATTTGTTTTTGAGACCCTCCTTCCCACCCCAAAATAAACAAAGGAGAATGCACCAGTAGAGGCAAAACTCAACCACTAGGACATATTCCCAGCCATTGCACCCGTAGATTATAAATCTAAAATCTTTGCATAATCTTTGCCCATGTAATCATTTTCCTAGCAAAAAAAATTGGAGCTGATGTTCCAGAAAAAAACATCTGAAAGACATTGTTTACACATTATCTCATTTCTGTTATTCCTGAGAATTCCAGATCAACCCTTGGCAAGTCAGAAATTCTTTGACTGCACTATGATTCTGTCTGTACAGAACACACAATGACATTCACTTACTGAAGCAAACTGGAAGGTCCTCACCGTTTCCTAGACTTACTTGTATTGCTGTAAGATTTGCTCTGAAATTGCCCATATGTTGTTGTCCAGCCTATTTCCTGACTAAACTTTGTTATTTTGTCATACTCCAGCCTTTTGTCAGCTGCTGCAGTATTCGCTCTGGGGAGCCTCAGTCAAGTAGCATCTCTCTTTGTTCTGGAATTCCCAAATTCCTTATCTCCTGACCCAACCTTTCATTTATATTTTGGCTCCATATATATAATCAGAACTTTGGATTTTTTGTTTCTTTTTGCTTCTTCTAAGACTGGCCAAATTTTGGCGAAATGAACACTATTTTTTTTTTTTTTTTTTTTTTGGCCAGTCCTGGGGCTTGGACTCAGGGCCTGAGCACTGTCACTGGCTTTTTTTTGCTCAAAGCTAGCACTCTGCCACTTGAGCCACAGCGCCACTTCTGACTGTTTTCTGTATATGTGGTGCTGGTGAATCGAACCCAGGGCCTCATGTATACGAGACAAGCACTCTTGCCACTAGGCCATATCCCCAGCCCGAAATGAACACTATTTTAGGGGGAACTGTGTATAATCACTAGAGGACCTTCAGATAAACGTCAGCATCCATATGAACAAAGACTCAGGGAATTCATGTGACTTTTCTCAGTTTCAAAGCTAACCAACAAAAACCAAAACCAAATCCAAAAGTATCAGAGCAACAACAAAATTCACTAGACTTAGCCCAAAGGACAGGATCACACTCTTGAAAAAAATAGATCGGTATTTAGGAGCTACCTACTTCCTTTCAGATTTGAGAATGGGACTGGAGAGATTCTGTTTCTTTGAGGCAAAATGACTTTGTTAAAGCTTAGTGTTGGGAGCAGGGGACTGGTTGCTCTCACCTGTAATGCTAGCTACTCAGGAGACTAAGCTCTGAGGACTCCAGTTCAAGGCCCTCCTGGACAGGAAAGTCCATGAGGCTCCAACCACCAAGAAAGACACAGTGGAGCTCTGGCTCAACTGGTAGAGCTTCAGGCTTCAGGAAAAAAGCTAAGGGATAACCCTTAGGCCCGAGTTCAAGCCCCAGGACTGGCACAAAACAAACAAACAAACAAACAAAGTGAGTAGAGAGTGGAAGAAAAGGCACTGAAGACAAAAAGCTCTTAGGTCTTTGACAGGGCAGTATCTTCCCAGTCTTGTTGTTTTGGAAGGCCTGGAATCTGAACTCAATTTGCATTTTAGAGCTAGCTTTGCATTTAGGTGAAGAACCATCACCTAAGGCAGACAGGCAGAACAAATCTCTCTTTTATTAATAGATTGCAAATGTAGCCAGTGATTTCAAAGGAGAAAAATCTGTTAGCTTTGCCCCAGTTCCTAATCTGTGTCACATGCTTGCTTAAAGCAGCCCCTTCCGTTCTTCCCATCTGCCTTCCCGTGGGTTTGGGCTGTTTCTGAGGAACCAGGGGCATCTCGTTCATTCACTCACTGGCTGTATTGACTGTGCACCTGCCTCAGCTCCACTTGGCTTCTATCATTGTAAATAGCAGGCTCAGCCTTTCTTAATGTCAGGATCAGGCTTAGGGTCCCTCGGAGCAGGACAGCATTATGTGTGTACTCTGACATGGGCAGTGAGTTGGGACTTAGGTCTCTCCCCAGCATGTATCCGCTGGTGGCTGAGCAGCTGTGTCTTCAAGCGGAAAGCCTCGTTGTACTTGAGACACTGGAAAGGTTTCTTGCACTTGGGACACTGAAAAGGCTTCCCGCCGATGTGAGTCCTGATGTGTTCCACCAGCTTGAAGCGCTTGGCGAAGCCCTTGCCGCACTTGCAGGAGAACGGCATCTCCCCTCCGTGCAGCAGCTGGTATGTCTTCATGTCAGTCCTGGCCTGGAACCTCTTGCCGCAGATGGAACACTGCACGTGCCTCTCCCCGCTGTGTCGACCCAGGTGCCTGGTGAGATGGGCCTGCCGGATGAAGTTCTTGCCGCACTGTCTGCAGGGGAAGGGCTTCTGGGTCCTGTGCATGTGCTGGTGTGTCCGCAGTGCGCCTTTTTGGCGGAAGCTCTTGGGGCACATGGGGCATTAGAAGGGCTTCTGGGCGCTGTGTTTGAGGTGGTGCGCCCGCAGGGAGCACTTGAGGCGGAAGCTCTTGGGGCACATGGGGCATTGGAAGGGTTTCTCCCCGCTATGCAGGCGCAGGTGGTCCCGCAGGATGTACTTGAAGCAGAAGCTCATGAGGCACTTGGGGCACTGGAAGGGCTTCTGGTCGCTGTGGGTGCGCTGGTGGTTCCGCAGGGTGCGCTTGAGGTGGAAGCTCTTGGGGCAATGCAAGCACTGGAAAGGCTTCTGGGCGCTGTGGGTGAGCTCATGTTCTCGCAGGGCGCCCTTGCGGCGGAAGCTCTTGGGGCACTGGAGGCACTGGAAGGGATTCTGGGTAATGTGTGTGAGCTGGTGCTCCTGCAGATGGCATTTGAGACGGAAGCTCATGGGGCACTTGGGGCACTGGAAGGGCCTCTCCCCGCTGTGCAGGCGCAGGTGCTCGGTCAGCCTGAACCGCTGGATGAAGCTCTTGCCGCACTGTCCGCAGGGGAAGGGCTTCTGGGCGCTGTGAATGTGCTGATGATCACGGAGGGAACCCTTGCGGCAGAAGCTCTTAGGGCACTTGAGGCACTGGAAGGGCTTCTGGGTGCTGTGGGTGAGCTGGTGTGTCCTCAGTGTGGCTTTGTGGTAGAAGCTCTTGGGGCACTGTGGGCACTGGAAGGGCTTCTGGGCGCTGTGGGTGAGTTGGTGCTCTTGCATGGAGGCCTTGCGGCAAAAGCTCTTGGGGCACTGAGGGCACTGGAAGGGCTTCTGGTTGCTGTGGGTGAGCTGGTGGTCCTGCAGGATGCCCTTGCGGCAAAAGCTCTTGGGGCACTGTGGGCACTGGAAGGGCTTCTGGGCGCAGTGCGTGACCTGGTGCCTCCGCAGGGTGCTCTTGAGAAGGAAGCTCTTGGGGCACTGCGGGCACTGGAAGGGCTTCTGGGCGCTGTGTGGAATTCCCCGTGGTGTCACAGACACGCTAGAGCTGTAGGCTGCTGTGCCTGGAGCCAGGGTGTCAGGTCTCACTGGGGTCACAAGGCTGAGGCCTTGCTCAGGCCTGAAGGAAACTTCTTCCCTTCCTCCTAAGAAGGGTGGAGAGGAGCCATGGCCCTGCAAAGGATCTAATGGAAAATAACATTTAGTCTCTCCGGATTTGGAGAATACTTTGAGCTTGTTGGCTTCTTGAAATCAAAAGTAAACCATTTATCTCCCAGTTTATGGCCTGACTAAAGGTAGCACATAGACTACCCCTTCTTAGGTACACACACACTTACTGTCCCAAGGTATGGAGAGCATAAGTTATTAACACAACACTCCTATCTACCACAGCTATATGTCATCTGTGTATTTTTCTTTCCCTAAGACCAGGCAGCAAGAACTGGCTTTATTCTTTTCCCAGAATCCAGGGAGAGGGGAGCCATTTCGTCACAAAGATAAAAATGAACTATCTTTGGATCTTTTTCATAACCTACAACAAAATGACTGCCATTAGCAAGCTCGTACTGTGCCAGGAGCACTTAACACTGCATTAATTACTTCCATTAGCTTCATTTTATACCTCTGGATGTAAAATATGGACAGGTTCTATCACCAGCCCAAGCTTACTCAGAAAAAGCAAGATCAGACTCTAGCTCCAGATCCCACACACCCAAGCACTATGCTTTACTGCCTTTCTCTACAATATACAAGACATCTTGCCTCAGGACAGCCAAACAGGAAGACCAGATTAAAAAAGGAAAACTAAGAAAGCTGAAGAAGTTATCTTAAGAACAGCACCCTGGTTTCTTAGTACTCACCACCCAACAGCTGCTGCTCTGTCACTGGAGCAAAATGTGCCGCAGCAGAGGAATCCTTCACATTTTCTAGCTTCTGGGATTCCTCCCAGCTCCCAAAGGGCTCTCTCCCATGTTCAATCCAGAGTATTAGCTCTGGTTTAGAAAGATCACCATCTGCACAGAGAAGTCAGACAGGGGAGTTTAGCCTCCTTGAGCACTACATTTACACACACTGAGTTGTTTGAAATATTTCTGGGTCAAGTCCAAGAACTGGCATAGATAAACTTTTTTTTCCTTGTTGGGCATTGGTATTCCTAGCTACTCAGGAGGCTGAGATCCTGACTCCATTTTAAAGCCAGTTAAGTAAAAAAGGTGAGAGACTGTATTTCCCAAGTAACCATCAAAAAGCAGACTATGATGTGAAAAGTCATGTGAGTTACAATTTTGAGGAATCGCACTATCAAGTGCCAGCCATCTCCCAGGATCCACACCTTCCTGAAGTGAAAGGCTTCTTACCTAGTGAGACGAGAGTCTCGTAATTGGTTCTCATGACATGCTTGTAGAGCATCTTCTGCCATGTCTGCAGAAGTTGCCATTCCTGCTTTGAGAAATAAATGGCTATGTCCTCAAAAGTCAGTGGTATCTGCAATATCAGAGACAATGTAGACATAGTTAAGATCGCAGCAATCACCCACCATCTCCCTCTCATCAAGTGACTTTTCTTTAGTGTTTTGCCAATTTGTTTGCCTATCCTGGGGTTTGAACTCAGGGCCTGGGCTCTATCCTTGGGCCTCTCTGTGCTCAAAGATAGTGCTCTACCACAGCACCACCTCTGGCTTTTCCTGTGTGTCTGATACTGAGAAATTGAACCCAGGGCTTCATGCATGCCAGGCAAGCACTCTACCACTAAGCCACATTCCCAGACCTATTTTATTTAATTAATTAATCTATTTATTTATTTTGTTGGGCATGAAGTTTGAACTCTGGGCTTGGGGACTGTCACTGAGTTTCAAAGCCAACACTATATCACATTGAGCCACCACACCACCTCCAGTTTTCTAGTGCTAACTGGAGATGAAGAGTTGCACTAACTTTTCCACCCGGGCTGGCTTCAAACAACAATCTTCAGAAGTCAGCCTCCTTGGTCTTTGAACTCAGGGACTTAGTACTGACTCTGACTTCTTTTTGCTCAAGGCTAGCACTTGGCCACTTGAGACACAGCACCTCTTCTGGCCTTTTCTATATATGTGGTGCTGAGGAATCAAACCCAGTGTTCTATGTATAGGTGTCAAGCACTCTTGCCACTAGGCCATATTCCCAGTCCATCTTGAGGATTCTAGTTCAACATTGAGGGAAAGAAAATTCCATGAAACTCTTACACCAGTTAACCACCACAAAGCCAGAAGTAGAGCTTTGGCTTACTTGGTAGAGCAGTACCCTTGGGCAATAAAGACCTCAGCGACAGTGTCCAGGCCCTGAGTCCAAGCTCCAGGATTAGCATTTTTTTTTTTTTTTTTTTTTTTTGGCCAGTCCTGGGGCTTGGACTCAGGGCCTGAGCACTGTCCCTGGCTTCTTCCCGCTCAAGGCTAGCACTCTGCCACTTGAGCCACAGCGCCACTTCTGGCCGTTTTCTGTATATGTGGTGCTGGGGAATCGAACCTAGGGCCTCGTGTATCCGAGGCAGGCACTCTTGCCACTAGGCTATATCCCCTGCCCAAGGATTAGCATTTTTGAAAAAACAATCTTAACATTGTTCTATGGTAAAATAACGGGGAAGGCACATTTTGAAGGATGGAAACTTGGAGTCTTTATTAGAGCATTAGCAGTCCAGGCAGCCAGTGGTTACAAAGCCTTGTGGCCCACTAATACCCTTAACACTGTCAGGAAACAGGACAGACAGCAAAGACAGAAGAAAAACCATACTAACAAACCAATCTAGCCTCAATGGAGAGCTGACTGGGACGCCATGGTGACCAGAAAAGATACAGGACACAGGCTGTGAAGATGGAGAAATGGCATGGCGTCCTCCTGCCTGAGCTGATCTGACCCTAAGTTGGTGAAGTCAGGAAACAGGGTCACAGGAAGCTCCCAGTCCCGGGCACTTGACTGACAGGTTCAGCAACCTAGAGGCCAAGAGCCCACCCCGGTCTAGGGATTGGGGAGCACCCAGCACCTGGGGACGGGACTTCCCCTCCTGTAGGACTCCAGGCACGCCCAGCAAGACAAGATGCCAGACAAGGCAACCTGCCATGGGACCAATGATGATGCTGGCCAGATCTGACCTCCACACCACAAAATAAATGATTACACGTAAAGGACGACGTCAGGAAATCATCACTTGGTTTCACCAAATAACGAATCAGCATGTCATCCACGCAGGTGTTGCTCTCTGCTTCAACCGTGCCACACAATCCACGCGCGACTATCCGGGCCGGCCACACTCTGCCACCTGACGCACGCCAAGACAGCACCACACTGGTTCACACTGGGACCGGGGCGAAGCGGGGACCCCGAGGCTGAGCCCAGACCTGCTCGGTCCCGCCACGGCCTGTGCGCTCTCCTCCCCCGGGGTTCCCGGCGTGGTTTCCAGCTGTGGCCACGGTGGCGGCCGCCCGCTCCTCCCAGGGTTGAACCCCGAACCTCCGGACTCTACCGCGTGAGACCTAGAACACCACGTCCCGAGGACCCCGGAACCCGGTATCCGCACCGGCAGCCCCTCACCGGAGTCAGCTCTGCCATAGTCCACATGTGCCACGGTCGGCTCCGCAGGATCCCCAGGTGAAGCCGGGTCGCGCGGGCTCTGCGCTTGCGCGGCTCGGGGCATGCTGGGAGGCAGCGGCCCGGGCGATATCGCCCCCTGCCGGCGGGAGGTGTGGGCTCTGCCCGGCGTCAGCCGCGCCGCGGACCGATCTGCCGAGGGCCGCACTTGGGAGGAATCCGGTCGCTGGGTCTCCTGAGGAGGGCGACAGTCACCCGTAAAAAGGCTGCCTGACTCTGGACCTCCATAATACGGAGAGGGTCTCCTCAGGTCGACACCGGGTTTGCCGGGCCCTTCTCCACTGCCTTTCATTCCTTCTCTCGGGGTGAGAGAGAAAACAGACCCACGTGATCTACCTCCGCACGCAGACGCCGACTACCGACTGCGAGCTGAGCGCGTTCGCGCATGCGCGCCTTGAGAGGCGGCGAGCTGAAGGCGGGCGCCGCCCGGGGGCGCTCTGGCGGGGTGGGCGCGCTTGGAGCGGCGGCGCGTCTAGGCCCCGCACTCGCTGCCTGCCGTGCGCCAGCTGGGGAGCCGCCGCCGCCTGCGTGGAGTTGACTGCTCGGGACCCAGCCCCGCCGCGAGCCCGCGCTCCCGAGACCCGGCTGTCGTGCGGGTCTCGTCGGTGCGAGGAAGGCAGGGCGGGGCCGCGAAGCCTGCGGAGTCCACCGGGTGTCGGCGAAGACTCCAGGGACCCGGCCGGGAAGCGCTGCTGGGCCATGGCGAGGCGGCCACAGCTCCGCCACAGCTCGCGCGAGGGTTGCGGGGTCCCAGGGTCCCCAAAAGCCTGGACGAGGGAGGGCGATGGGATTGGTGTCCGGCGCCCGGCTCGTGCACGGGCCAAGTCTTCCAAGCCCAGCCGAGCCCTGTCGCCCCTGCGCCCCGAGTCTCCCCCCTCCCCCCCTACCGCAGCATCCGGGACCTCCAGTGTGCGGACGCGGGTCCCCCGGTGCGCAGTCCCCCAGCTCCGCGCTTCCGGGGTGACCCCCGCCCAGGTGGGCTGCCCACCCGGAGGCGCCGTCCGGTCTCCCCTCGCTTTACACTCCGGAACCGGGAAGCGGGCACGGACCGGGTGGTTGACGTCGCCGTTCGCCCTCCCCGCCGCCGGAGCTGCGGCCACCGCCCCCACACCTGCCAGGCACCGCACGGCGGCGGTGGGGAGCCAGCGGGGCCCCGGGGTGCCCGTGTCGCGAGGGGTCCCGCGGAACCTCCGCTGGGGGAAGGGCGGCAGCCGGGCGCAGCGAGGCTCAGCTGCGCGGGTGCTTGTTTACTGCGGGGCCCTGCCATGAACCGGTTGTCAGGGCCTCGAGGCAAACGGACCGGGCCCGCACCCGGGACCCGCACCTGTGCCGTGGAGACGGAATGGTCAGTCTCACTTGGAAGCATCTTCTCTCAAGGGGATATGGGTCAGAAGGTCAGGAGCCAAAACTGGTCCAGTGCGCCATGGAGGAAGGAGAGGGAGCGTAGTTTCAGGGTTGGCATTGGAGCCCAGGAGAATGACACTCTTTCTCCCCCCACTCCTTTGGTCCCTCCTCAGAAAATAAAATTAAATTAGGCTGGTAGAGCCCTTGATGAGTTCTATAGAAATAGGCTGAAAGTGACACTTTAAACTTTGACTTCCATCCAGGCACCAGCGTTGCTCTTCTGTGATCCTAACAACTCAGGAGGCTGAGCTCTCAGGATCCTAGTCTCTCTATCTCAGCCACTGAGAAGCCCCATGGGAAGCTGTAGCTCAGGTGGGAGGGTGCTAGCCTTGGGGTGGGGGAGGACTAATGGACAGCACCTAGGCCCCGAGTTCAATTCCCATTACTGGCATTAAAAACAACAAACAGCAAAAAGAAAAGCTTTAAATGCCCTAAATCATATTTAAAAAGTAAAAAGGACAGTGTGATTGATATATGCCTGTAATCCCTCAGGGAAATCATGAGTCAGAGGCTAGCCCAGGGCTAGCGAGCTCCTGCCAGTCAAATAAAGAAGATTAATTGTGTTTTTAAAACAATGCAAAAAATATTATTTGCTTAATTTTGGGGGGTGTCAGTTGTGTGGGGCTTGAACTCTGGGCCTGGGCTCTATCCCTGAACTCTTAGCTCAAGGCTAGCACTCAACCACTTTGTGCTACTTCCAGTTTTCTGGTGGTTAATTGGAGATTAGAGTCTCATGGACGTTGCTACCTGGGCTGGCTTTTTTTTTTTTTTTTTTTTGCCACTCCTGGGTCTTGGACCCAGGGCCTGAGCACTGTCCCTGGCTTCTTTTTGCTCAAGGCTAGCACTCTGCAACTTGAGCCACAGCGCCACTTCTGGCCTTTTTGTCTATATGTGGTGCTGGGGAATCAAACCCAGGGCTTTATGTATACAAGGCAAGTACTCTTGCCACTTGGCCATATTCCCAGCCCTTCCTGGGCTGGCTTTGAACTGAGAGTCCCAGATCTCAGCCTCCTGAGCTACTAGGATTGCAGGCATTAATGAGCAAGGTGCTGGCAACTCATACTTATAATCTGAGATCTGTGGATTGAAGTTGGAAGCAAAAACCTGCAAAAAAAAATTATATATATATACACACACACACACACACGCACACGCACACGCCAGTCCTAAGGATTAGACTCAGGGCCTAAGCACTATCCTTGGCTTCTTTTTGCTCAAGGCTAGCACTTTACCAGTTAAGCATCCGCTAAGGATTTTTTCCAGACTATGTGGTGCTGAGGAATCAAACCCAGGGCTTCATGCACTCTACCACTAGGCCACATTCCCAGCCCCAGAGGAGAGGGATAGGGAAAAGTGTGACGTTGAGTTTAATACAGTTACTTATCTCATGTTGACTGTATTGTTTTATTCCTCTTTTGTTGTTGTTGGTCATGGGCCTTGAACTCTGGGCCTGGTGCTGTCTCTGAGCTCTTCAGCTCAAGGCTAGTTAGTGCTCTACTTGAGCTACAGTGGCACTTCCCAAATTGTTTTTTAGTAAACTAATCCAAGAGACTTTCAGCTCCCATTAACCAACAAAAAGAAGTCCAAGTGTACTCAAGTAATAGAGCTCCAACCTCGAGAGAAATAGTTAAGTCCACAAAACCTTGAATTCAAGCCCCAGTAGGGGGTGGGGGTAGTGGGTTTATGCACAGATTCTGCATTTCAAGTGCTCAATGACCACCTGGACCTAGTGCCTGTGGTGGTAAATGGGGGACATCTGTGTTATGGAGTGTTGGGAGTTGATGGCTGTGTGGTAGCATACATCTGCAATTCTAGCACTTTGGAGGAGTCGGTCAGCCTGGCCTACATAGTAAGACCTTGTCTCAAAAAGACTTGGAAATAAAAGAGTGAAAGAGGTTGGTTTTCTGAACATACATAGAAATTGGCTTTAGATAGGATAAATTCCCCTTCCTCCCTTTTTGGGAAAGAAAGACAACATGTATTGATAAGTTTCAAGTGGGAAAATATAAAGAGTCTGGATTATTTTTTTCCCTACAAAGTAGGAGGCCAGTTCACCTGGCCATGAGGGGCCATGTGGACTGGAGTTAAATGGGCTGTGCTTACTGATTCAGTAAAGGAAGCATCTCCATTTTCCTGCCTGACTTCCGGAGTCAAAGTCAATTTTAACTAGGTCTCTCGATGATTCTTACATACATTAGCTTGAGGGTGTGTAGCCACTGTTTGGAATGGGGAAAGCCACCTGCAGGCCCCCAGACCATGTGACAGATTGTGGGAAGGAAGGGAGGCTATGGCCAGGGTGGTCATCTTTCTTGACTCCTATGTGCGATAGGAATTCCTGGTATCCCAGCTGTTTGTTTCAAAGTATGCACAATAGTAAAGGGTACTGTTATTTTCTTGGAAAGATCTAGTTCACAAATCATTTATTGTAGACTAAAATTAACCAGCCTGAAAATTTCCATTGTTAATTCTAATCTGCCCTTTTGCGTGGCAGTCTAAAATCAAGCAAGTTTGTTTTGCCTTTGGTTTCAGAACCCTCCTATATTGACAATATTTGAGAGTGTTTGAGATGTTCTCTGTACACTCAGCATCCTCAGCTTGTTCTGTTATTACTGAATGGCATGGTTGTGCTACACTGGGTGGGGGATAGGGTCAGAGCATTCATCTATAAGGGATTTGTCAAAGGCTTCCGATGTAGTGAAACTTCTAAAGAAGCCTTGTGCACCTTTGCCTTTTCCAGAGAGAGGAGGCAACAGCAACTTAAGCCCGTGAGCCTTAGAGCAGAGGAAACATGCCAGAATGGTGGTTAAAAAGCCAGTTTTACTCATTCGCTATCTTTCTGAATCCATTCCTGAACCACCAATACAATTCATTAGCGTTTGATGCCAATGAGCCCCAGAAGGAGGCTGGTCACTTGCTCTCAGCTGGACAGCTCCATACTCCTTAAGACTGGCTTGAAGTGAGGGTTCCTTGTAACACTCCATGTCTTGTACCATCTTTCCATTGCACACAGCCTTCGGAATGGGACACCGAGTGCCTTACCTCTAGTTTGAACTCATCTATCACCAACCAGCATAGTTCTAGTAGCTTGACTCCCCCCTCTTCCTCTCCCTCCCCTCCGCACCATAAAAGTTTGTGATCTTGCTGCTGGAGGGGAAGACCTGGGTCCACTGGTGGGGAAAAAAATGAGTTAAAACAAGTTACTTCTGCTGATGGAGCGCATTTAAGACCAGGGAAAGAAATTGGGATTCAAAATTTGAGCTCAGTTGTGACAACTGGAGAGTTTAAGCAGAGTGACTCTGGCTGGTTTGTTTTGGAGTAACTCCAGCTCCTCTGTAGAGAATGGGTCACTAGAGCAAAAACAAAGCAAGGGCTAAGCATTGAGGGAGCTGCACCAGTAGAAAGGTGAGAGGCAGTTGACACTCTCAGGGCAGCATGGTAGAGACAGAGCAGTGGATAGAGGCAGATGTCTTGACAGTAGAAGTGCTGATAAGACTTATCAATGGAAATTTCAAATGAAGAGTTAAAAACAGTAATCACTGAAAATTCACCATGGGGTAATTTACTTAGAAATTATTCTTCTAAGCGCTTTACTTATTTTTACACATACAATTCTCATAAAAGCCCTATCTTGTTATAAAGTCCAGAGTGGTAGTTTAACCTTGTTGGCTTCAGAGCACACACTTAAAAAGCATACACTTTCCAAAGCTGCCTCGATGGGCTTGTGGCTTTCTTCAGTACTGGGCATTTCCTTCAGGAGAATACCTGGAGGAGAACACGTTGGGCAGGTGTGGCCTTCAAAGGAAAGAAGAGTACAGTTTCCGTGGGCAGTGTCCTGATACGTCTGTGATGTATTCAGGAGGGATAGTGGATAGTAAGTAGACTCAAGTGCAAGGAAGAAATCTGGGAGTGATAGAGAAAGAAGGTGTCATGAGTTATGCCTTTGCAAGAAATCATAAGATATAGTGGAGGAGTGATTTTTCTTGCCAAAGCTTTCTCCACAGGCCGGGCGAGGACTCAGGAGACCCTGCCAGGAGGGGAGGCCCAAGGCTCTGTCACTTGGAATTCACCCTTCTGCCACAGACACATTAGAGCCGTGACCCGCTGTTCCTGGAGCCAGGGTGTCAGTTCTCTATGGGGTTACGAGGCTGAGGCCTTGCTCAGGCCTGAATAAATGTCTTCCCTTCCTCCTAAGAAGGGTCCAGAGGAGCCGTGGCCCTGCAAAGGATCTAATGGAAAATAACATTTAAGATTCTCCAGGTTTGGAGAATACTTTGAGCTTGCTGGCTTCTAGATATCGAAAGTAAACCATTTATCTCCTAGTCTATGGCCTGACTGAAGGTAGCACATAGATTACCCCTTCTTAGGTACACACACACTGACTGTCCTAAGGTATGGAGAGGATAAGTTTCTAACACAGCCCTTGTAACTACTACAACTTTACTTCATTTGTGCATTTTTGTGTCTCTAAGACCAGGCAGCAAGAACTGGCTTTATTCTTTTCCCAGAATCCAAGTAGAGGGGAGCCATTTGGTCCCAAAGATAAACATGAACTATCTTTTGTTCCTTTTCATCTCCTACAAAAAAGAAGCTTCCATTAGCAAGCTCTTACTGTGCCAGGAGCACTTAACACTGCATTAATTCCCTAATGAAGGTATTTTCATTAGCTTCATTTTATACCTTGGGATTTGAAATATTGACAGGTTAAATCACCAACCTAAGCTTACTCAGAAAAAGGAAGACCAGACTCTAGCTCCAGATCCCACACACCCAAGCTCTATGCTTTACTGCCCTTCTCTAGTATACAGAAAGCATCTCGCCTCAGGTCAGCCAAACAGGAAGACCAGATCATAGAAGAAAATCTAAGAAACCTGAACATGTTATCTTAACATCAAGACCCTGATTTCTTAGTACTTCCCACCCAACAGCTGTTGCTCTGTCACTGGAGCAAAATGTGCCTGAGCAGAGGAATCCTTCACATTTTCTAGCTTCTGGGATTCTTCCCAGCTCCCAAAGGGCTCTCTCCCATATTCAGTCCACAGTATTAGCTCCGGTTTGGAAAGATCAGCATCTGCACAGAGAAGTCAGACAGGGGAGCTTAGCCTCCTTGAGCACTACATTTAGACACACTGAGTTGTTTGAAATATTTCTGGGTTCAAGTCCAAGGACTGGCATAGATAAACTTTTTTTTCCTTCTTGGGCATTGGTATTCCTAGCTACTCAGGAGGCTGAGATCCTGACTCCATTTTAAAGCCAGTTAAGTAAAAAAGGTGAGAGACTGTATTTCCCAAGTAACCATCAAAAAGCAGACTATGATGTGAAATGTACTTGTGAGTTACAATTTTGAGGAATCGCACTATCAAGTGCCAGCCATCTCCCAGGATCCACACCTTCCTGAAGCTTTGAAAGGCTTCTTACCTAGTGAGACCAGAGTCTTGTAATTGGTTCTCATGATGTGCTTGTAGAGCATCTTCTGCCATGTCTACAGATGCTGGCAATCCTGCTCTGAGACATAAATGGCCACGTCCTCAAGTCAGCGGTAACTGCAATATCAGAAACAATGTAGACACAGTTAAGATTGCAGCAATCAACCCCAATCACGCTCTCATCAACTGACTTTTCTTTAGTGTTTTGCCAATTTATTTGCCAATCTTGGGGTTTGAACTCAGGGCCTGGGCTCTATCCTTGGGCCTCTCTATGCTCAAAGCTAGTGCTTTACCCCTTGAGCCACAGTGCCACCTCTGGCTTTTCCTGTGTATCTGGTACTGAGGAATCGAACCCAGGGCTTCATGCCTACTCGCAAGCACTCTACCACTAAGCCACATTCCCAGCCCTATATTTATTTATTTATTTATTTTTGTTAGTCATGAGGCTTGAAACTGGACTTGGGCACTGTCCCTGAGGATTTGCACTCAAGGATAACACTATACCACTTTTGAGACACACCATTATATCCAGTGTTCTAGTGCTAATTGGCGATAAGGAGTTGCACTAACTTTTCCACCTGGGCTAACTTCGAAGTACAATCTTCACAAGTCAGCCTCCTCAGTAGCTAGGATTACAGGCGTGAGCCACTGGCACCTGCTAAGGATTTATTTTAGTATAATACAATGAAGTAAGGAGAAATAGGAGAGAAACATTTCTTGCTTCTTAGGCAGGAAATGGGAATGACTTCTTTTTTATGAATTTCAGTGATATGAGTAGTAGACACCTGCTCAGTTTTCTGCAGCCTGTTTTACCCCTTAGTACTAGGGCTTGAACTGTGTGCCTTAAGTTCTTCCTTGGCTTCTTTGCTCACCGTTGGCACTCTACCAACAGAGCCACAGCTCCCATTCCTCGGCAGCCTCTTACAGATGAGAACCTCTCACTGTAACTTCAGCTACTTAGTATGTAACAGTGACTTTTCAAGGTCATGCTTTTTGGAGGTGACTTTGGAAATAGCGTCTCACAAACTTTTTCACTTAACTGGCGCACCCCGCCTGTGGAGGGAGGCGATCCCGTATGCAGGTCAGGTCTTAGGTGCTCCCTGGGGCGTCTACAGAAGGAGGTGTTGGAACCGCGTTCACGCTCTGGCTTTTGCAAGGACGCGAGTTTAGGTGATTACATCTTCGTGCAAACTGGGGAGGGTGCTTCTACCAGTACTCATTCAGCTACTGCGATCTGCCATTGGGTATGCTGGCTTGAGGGGGGGTGGGGAGGTCTAGGCTGATGAATAGCTCCCTGGATGAGCGGGGTGTAGCTCCTAACTTCCCTTAGCTAGCTGCAAACAGGAGAGCTCGAATAGGAGGCAGGACTAGTTCAAAATAGCTATTCCTAGAAAACATAGAAGAGCCTTAATCTTCGTGGTCTCCCTTTCTCCTTGCTACTAGCTTTTGAATTTTTTCTTCCCCCATATAAATAAACCAACCCTTTTTTCTTGTATCAGTGTGTAAGGGAAGATGTGAACTTTATACTCTTTCTGATAGGTTGAGTAACTTTGGCGTGGGTTACTGGTTTCAGAGTCTGCACAAGGAGAAAAGGCAAAACCCACCCACCACTAGGTGAAAAAAAAAACTAAACTAGAAAACACCTGCCGAAAGAAACCAAGTTTCAATGTTGCCTACAAGTGTGGTTTGACATCTTTATGGAAATCATCACGTTTTTAATTTAAATACAGAGCCCCCAAATGTACAGGATACAGGGAGGTAGGGCGAAGAATCTGTATTTTAAACACATTTATCGTTTTTCATAAGTAGAATGAACTTTGGGTGGCATGGAGGTTTGAGGGCCCGTGTTGTTTGGTGGACACTTTTGGAACAAAGCTGAGAATAAATAATGTCTTTGTTTTGATCACTAGAAACCGGGACTCCTCAAATTCTTCCAGCTAAAACAGAAAGGATTCTATTCCCATCCTGTTTGTTGTTTGTATTTAGGATTGGCTTGTTCAAATCAAAGTGGAAAGTCTCTTGGGTGCCACACAGTGGTGATTTTCAGAGCCTTTTTTTCTTTTTTTCCTTTTAAACCTGGAAGACCTAAATGATGCCCCTAAGACTTTGGGCATGTTGGAAAGATATTGTGTGACAATTCAGCACAGCAGATGAGCATCAGGATCTCCGGTCTGTTAAGTAGCTCGAGATCATCCAGGTGACCAAAGTTTCCTGTTGCTTAGCTTCATCTAGAAACTACAGGGGTGAAATAATACATAGGAGTGAGGACTGGGGAGGTAGCTCAGTAGGAGAGCACTTGCCTAATATGTGTAAAGCCCTGGGTTTGACTCCCAGCACTGGGGGGACAGAGGGGGAGAGGGGTTGGCTCAGTGCCTATAGTATCATCTACTTCTATAAGCCAATCTGATAATCAGATAACAACTTTCTCCTTTTCTGTGCACTGTTCAGTGTTGGCCTGGTGGTATTTTGCCAACTGTGACAGGGCCCTCCCCTGTGGGGATTGGTGTGTGGCCGGCTAGGGGCCATATCTTTACAGTGGCTGCCTGTGTCTGGGCCGGCAGGGCTTCCGTGTTGTCTGGTGGGGTGAATGGAGGTTACAGCAGTCTGGTTAGATCCCCCATGGAAGGAACAGCTTTGCCCTGTGGGTTCGGCTACTTGGCCATGAGTGTGGGATGCTCTATTTGCCTTGTGCTCCGGAGGATGGCATGAACCCTCCCTGAAAGTGCTGGGTAAGTGAAGCCCATGGCTGGGGGTTGTGGCACAAGTAGTGGGGTACCTGGGTCCTGAGTACTTGAAAAGAAAGGAAAGGAAAAGGAGTCAGGAAAGTAGTCTCTCCATTAAGATGTAGGTGTTTAGCTGGCAGGGATGTGTAGCTTTCTAGTAGGTAGGAATGTAGAGCCAGGGCTAGGCAGGCACAGGGCCTTTGGTTCAATCCCCATCACTTCCCCTCTCCCCCAAAGCCTCTTCTCAAATCATAGAGGAAGCTGGGCATTGGTGGCTCCTGTCTGTAATCCTAGCTCCTCAGACTGAGATCTAGGGATCCCAGTTGAAAGCCAAGCCTAGGCAGAGAAGACCATGAGACCCTTAACTTCCTATTATCCTGCAAAAAGCCAGAAGTGGAGCTGTGGCTCAAGTGGTAGAGCTCCAGCTTTAAGCAAACAAAGCTAAGGGACAGTGCCCAGGCCTTGAGTTCAAGCCTTAGTACTGGCACAACAACAACAGCAAAAATCAAGGTATAGAGGAATCAGCACCAGGATTGCTAAAAGATAAGGCCATGCCTTACAACAGTTGCAGGTTAATTTTCTAGGGAATGTGTTGTCACCTTTATAGGGTGTCTGACAAACAGCCTCTTGGGGACAACTTGACCCATTTCACCCTGGGGGCTCTGTCACTTCCCTTTGTGCTTGAGCCCACGTTAGGCTGAGCACAGGCAAGAAACATCTTTGTGCATCCTTTGGGTTTGTTTTTCCATCTCCATAGAGACTGTCAGAAATTGCCAGTGCCGACTGTATTTCAGGTCCTCATGGTGGGGTATTGGCAACAGTTGCAGTTAGCTGTGATTCTGGTACTGTGCCCAAATGGGCGCTTTTTTTTTTTTTTTTGGCCAATCCTGGGGCCTGAACTCAGGGCCTGAGTACTGTCCCTGGCTTCTTTTTGCTCAAGGCTAGCCCTCTGCCTCTTGAGCCACAGCACCACTTCTGGCTCTTATCTATATATGAGGTACTGAGAAATCGCCCCCAGGGCTTCATGTATATGAGGCGAGCACTCTTGCCACTAGGCCATATTCAGGGGGGTGGAGGGTGGGCTTTCTTTTTTTTTTTTTATTGGCCAGTCCTGGGCCTTGGACTCAGGGCCTGAGCACTGTCCCTGGCTTCTTTTTGCTCAAGGCTAGCACTCTGCCACTTGAGCCACAGCGCCACTTCTGGCCGTTTTCTATATATGTGGTGCTGGGGAATTGAACCCAGGGCTTCATGTATACGAGGTAAGTGCTCTTGCCACTAGGCCACATTCCCAGCCCTGGGCTTTCTTTTTGTACAGCTCCCTGGATGGACCTGCCTTGCGGCTGTAGTTTCAGCATCTTCACTGAACTTCTAATCTTCCACCTGTGTAGCTGAGTGGCCATGTTGAGTCCTCCTATCCTGGGCCCATCCATCCACCTGAGCAATGGGCTAAGTCCCCTAATCCTTTTCGTACAACTTTCCTTTTTCTCTCCAGTTGTCTTGAAGCCGAATGTTCAACCCCAGGCCCAAACCCTTGGATTTCCTATGCCAGATCTGTTGGCTCACCTCAGTCAGCCAAGTGATCAGCCAAGCAGAGAGGGTCACAGAAAGGAAGTTTCATTCTGCTGCATGCACAGCCCAGGAAAGAGGCAGGTAAATCCATCGGCAGCCATCGTCCCTTGTCCGGGGAGAGATGAGAGCTTTCAATTTGAGTAGACAGAGGATGAGAGTAGCCGGCACAAGGCATATGCGGTGAAATGGTCTCAGTCAAGTTGTGGACTGGTTGGTTGTCATCTTAGACTTATTTTGGGGTGCTCAGAGAGGGTTTTCTCAGCCCCTTGAGAGCAGGGGAGCAATCTGGTCATCTGGTCAGGATAGGACAAGCCATTGCCTGGTGAGTGGTCTGTTCAGAGGAGGCTGTGCTGTTCATTTCCTTGGCCTTTTTCTTCATCTCTTTTCTGTCTCTCTCTCTCTCTCTCTCTGTGTGAGTGTGTGTGTGTGTGTGTGTGTGTGTGTGTGTATGTGTGTGTGTGTGTTCAGGACTTGGCCTGAGCCCTGTCCTGGTACTTATTTCCTCAAGGCTAGCACTCTACCACTTCGAGTCACTGCTCCACTTCCGGTTTTTAAGTGGCCAATTGGAGATGAGAGTCTTGCCGACTTTCCTTCCCAGGCTGGCACTGAATGTTGTTCTTAGAACTCAGCCTCTTGAGTAGCTAGGACTACAGGTGTGAGCCACCAGCCATCCCTTCTTGAGAGGCACTAAACTGGAGCTTTACACTTAAACTGTACTAAGTTTTTGCTGGTTAATTGGAGAAGAGTTTCTTAGTTTTGTCTGCCCAGACTGGCTTCAAACTTTGATCCTCAGATCACAAGCTTCCTGAGTAGGATTACGGGTGGGAGACTCCTATCTCTAATTAACCACAAAAGTGGCAAATGGAGGTGTAGTTCAAATTAGTAGAGTGTAAGGGACAGGCCCCAGGCCCCAAGTTTAAGTCCCAGTAATCACACACACACACACACACACACACACACACACAGACATAGGCACGCACACACACACACACACACACTCACTGTATTAGTTGCCACTGAGCTTAATGACATCAAGAGGAATATTTTGTTTTCACAGGATTATTTCAAAGATACCTGTCAATAGACTCCATTGTTTTGAGTTCCAGAGAGCAGAATTCTTGCCTTTCCCTCTCTGCGATCTAGAAAGGTTTGACTGGGAAAAGCTTGGGAATGCTGGGCTGTTCTCCAGATTGAGGACACTGCCCCTCTTTCTCAGGGAACTGCTCAAGACATGTGATGTGGGCCAGCAGGTTACTGTCACGTGCACTCCTCTATGTCCCCCTGCCCTTTCCCGCCTGCACACCTGCCCATGGTGCCCACACCTGCTGTACAGGGGAAAACAGTGGACCAGCGAGTCACCAGCTAGCATTTGTGCCCTGGAAGTGGTGGGCATGTTTGAGCTTGCTGTCCTGCCTTCAACTGAGGAGCACAGTTCTAGGGAGAGGAGCTGCAGGGCAGATAGAGGTCGTGGGGTGGGGGTAGAAGTGAGGTTTTTGCAGTTAGCATGCAGATGGGTGCATCTGAGTGACAATGATCAAATCTGTCCTCAGAATTCAGCATGCAGGAGATCCAAGTGGAGGGGAGGGTTTGGGTTGGTGGTGCTGGGGTCCCCTCTCTGCTGCTTTAGAGCCATTGCTGGCTTAGTACAGTGACGGGTCCCGGGGGTCTTAGGATCTTGAGCAACCCCAAACAGCTGCTCAGGTGTTGATTGAGCTCCTGAGAAGCAGCTCCAGAAAAGGAGAATTGGCCCCTTGGAATCTCCTGGCTTCCTTGTTAATGAAGTGCTCCTGCTTGCTGTGCTCCGCTGTTCATTGTTGGAACTGGCTGGAGAAATGGATGCAATGAGAATCGGGGTTCCACGAGCACTTATGTCTGTCACTTGGCAAAAAAAAACAACAAAGTTGACAGGATATACTGAATTTCCCACATTCTGGGAAGGAAACTTGGCTTCCAAGCAAAGGTGTGATTTGTTGTGCATGTGTCCTCTGGAATGAAAAGACAAGGCTGAGTCTAGGTTTCCTACTTATGGAAGTTCCTGGAGTTTTTGTTTCTGGAGGCGCTGCCCATGCAAGCCCAGCAGCTTCGAGGACTTTGAGTTCATAGACATTCTGATCCCATCTCAAGTCCTGGTGGATCCTTTGACTTCTAAATTCTAGAGTGATATTTTTCACCCATTTCTTAACCACAAGCCCTCCTTATACACACGATGCGTTTTGAGTCTTTGGGCTCGAGGAGATGATTGATTCTTTGGTTTTTCTCTTTGGGTGGTTCTGGAGTGTCAGTTTGCTAGGCAGGTACTCTTTATCACTGATCCATGCCTCCTTCTGTGTGCTGATTGTTTTGAGATAGGGTCTTGCTTCTGGTCTTGTGTGTGGACTGTTACCCACGTGTAGGCTTTCTGTTGTAGCCGGATAATGGTAGGGTGCCACATGCCTAGCTTTCTTGGCTGTGGTGGAGTCTCATGGAGTTTATTCCCCAGACAAGTCTTAAGTCTTCGTCCTCCCAGTCTCAGTTTCCCAAGTAGCCAAGGTTACAGGGACGAGTCACTAACACTGACTTCAGTAAAGTTAAAGATGGCTCAAAACTGAACCTTGATTCTCAAATCTGAACTCCCTTCTGCCCCCCAAAAAAGCTAGGATTGTAAGTGTGAGCCACCAGACTTGTCAGATTTTCTAATCATTCTTGTTCTTTGCCATTTAGATTCATCTGATAGAGAAAATGCCCTTGAGGAGGAAGAGGAGGAAGATGAGGAGGAGGAAGACGACTTGGAAGTTAAGGAAGAAAATGGTGTCTTAGTCCTAAGTGATGCAAACTTTGATAACTTTGTGGCTGACAAAGACACAATACTGCTGGAGTGCTATACACCCTGGTAGGGCCCCGCACTCTCATTCTTGATTCTCACACCTGACCATCGTGTTTCGCCAGCAGGAGCGGGGGGGGGGGGGGGTGGGGGGCAGCTGGCAACTTTGAGGCCCCCATGGGAGTTGAGTGGCTGCCCAGGTGCTAGCTGGTGGCCTTTGCCATAAAGCCCTGGGTGGGGGGGGGGGGGAGGAGCACACACTTCCTATCCGGTCACAGATATCCTGTTGCAGTTCATGTCAACTCATAGTCCTTCCTCTTCACCTCTCCTGTCTGTCCTGTGTCTAATAGCCCTGTTATCACCACTCCCTCCCTCCCTTAGGCAATCATTTCTAAGACAACATTGTCACAATACTTGTATACAGTGCCTGAGGTTGAAACATAGCATGAGGTTTTCTTTTTCATGTATCTGGTGGTATTGGAGCTGGGACTCAGAGCCTCATGTTCTTCTTCAGCTCTCGAGACATTGCTAGTGCTCTGAAGCCACACCCATGGCTCACCATTTGCTAGTAAGTTGGAGATAGGAGTCCTCAAAAATTTCTGCCTGGGCTGGCTATACTCCTCACTCCTCCAGGTCTCACTCGGCCTCCTTCAATAGTTAAGATAATAGATGTGAGCCACTGCCCCCCCCCGCCCCGGGATGAGTGTTTAATATAAAACATCTAGACAGGCCAGGCACTGGTGGCTCACACCTGTAATCCTAGCTACTCAGGAGGATGTGATTTGAGGGTTGAGGTTTAGGGTCAGCCCAGACAGAAATGTACCCGTGAGATTCTTATCTCACTGCAAGTGGCGCTGTGGCTCAAAGCGGTAGAGCTCAAGCTGTGAGCAAAAAGAGCTCAGGGGCAGCGTTCAGGTCCTGAGTTTAAGCCCCATGACTGACCAAAAATTAAAAAAAAAAATCTAAACAGTCCTTTTAATAGGTCTGTGAAGTTACACTATTCCTATTTTACAGATCCCTTAACATTTTCATAATTTCTCTCTGTGTCTCTATCTCTCTTTCTCTTTGCCAGTACAAGGGCTTGAACTGTGGGCCTTCTGCTGTTACTCAGCTTTCTCACATGTGGCTAGCACTCTACCGTTTGAGAATAGCATAACCTCCAGCATAGCCTTTTGCTGGTTAATTGATGATATAGTTGCACAGATTTTTCTGCCTAGGCTGACTTCACAATAAGATCTTCAAAGTCTCAGTCTCCTGAGCAGCTAGGATTACAGGCATGAGACACTTGCAGCTGAATACCTTAACATCCTAAAATCACGTACCATAAAGAGCTTATTATGTAGGTCATGTTTATCACTACCATGTTTAAAAAATTGGAAACTATGGTTTATTTGGGAGACCTTTTTTATATTACTCAGGCTAGAACTCAGCCTTTGCATATACTGGGCAAGAGTTCTACCACTGAACTTCACCTCCAGCTCCACTGGTTCATTGACAAATAATTGTAGTCATCGGGGCACTGGTGCCTATAATCCTAGTGATTCAGGAGACTGAGCTCTGAGGACCAAGGTTCAAAATCAGCCTGGGCTGAAAAGTTCGTTAGGTCAGCTTTCTTTCTTTATTTTTTTTTTTTGGCCAGTCCTGGGCCTTGGACTCAGGGCCTGAGCACTGTCCCTGGCTTCTGTTTTGCTCAAGGCTAGCACTCTACCACTTGAGCCACAGCGCCACTTCTGGCCGTTTTCTGTATATGTGGTGCTGGGGAATTGAACCCAGGGCCTCATGTATACCAGGCAAGCACTCTTGCCACTAGGCCATATCTCCAGCCCCAGGTCAGCTTTCTTGACAGTGCCTAAGATCTCAGTTCAAGCCCCATTAACAGCACTAAAAAAAGAAAGTCTCCATTTAACCAGCTGGAGGCTGTATGCGGAGATGTAGCTCAGGTGATAGAGTGCTAGCCTTAAAAAAGTTAAGCAAGTACAAGGCCCTGACTTCAAGCCCCAGTACCAACACACACACACACACACACACACACCCCATGGGGGCTGGAGGAAAGGTATGCAGTCAAGGAGACACCCATAACTCAGGCCATGAGGGCTTTGAAGGCAAGCTTGTCTAGGTCTGACTTTGAACTCGGCTCTATACAAATACTTAATGATTTTTTTTTCCCTTTTGCAGCTGGCCCTCCAGAACCACAAGTTCACAGACTCAGCTAGAGATCAGAGCATTTTTTTTTTTTTGCAAAGGGCTGGAGATGGATCCTGGTGGTAAAGAGCCTGCCTACAACAGCACCTGCCTAAGACCAAAAGGAACAAAAAGCCTCTATGGAACAGAAACTTGGCATTATTCCCTCCCCGGGGGAGGATAGCACTATGTACACAACATTTATCTTGTGCAAGATATCACAAATAATCTAGAGATGATTTGGACTATCAAAGGATGAGTGTAGCATCCTGCAAACATTATAGCATCTGTGTTAACAACTCGAGCATCAGTGGTTCTTGAATCAATTCCTACAGGACATCAGGGTCAAGTGCACAAGTCTCTCAAAAAAGTATGGTTTAGTGACCTTTTTCAGGGAGTCTTGGGGGATCAAAATTCTTTATAAACATGTGTTTATGCTCAATTTAAGTACACGGTGTTGTTGTCTGAGGTTACCTAGCTACAAAAACATCAGCTTTCTGATGTTTGCGTTTAATAAACATGTTTATTTTTGTTTTCATTGTGTGTGTGTGTGTGTGTGTGTGTGTGTGTGTGTGTGCGCGTGCTGGTACTGGGGCTTGAACTCAGGGCCTTGTAGTTGCTTACCTTTTTGTTCAAGGCTAGCACTCTATCACCTGAGCTACATCTCCGAGTACAGCCTCCAGCTGGTTAAATGGAGATCTTTCTTTTTTTGGTGCTGTTCATGGGGCTTGAATTGAGATCTTCGGCACTGTTGGGAAAGCTGACCTAACGAACTTTTCTGCCCAGTCCTGGGAAACAGTATATTAAGTAAATCAGGCCCAGAGAGACACAGGACACATGTTATCTCTTATATGTGGATGTTAGATTTAATTTCAAAACAAGTACAAAACCATACAGAGTACTATGTATATATATATACACAAACTGAAGCATGTCATATGCAGAGGAAGATTCCAGTGGTGTAACTTTTTTGAACAACGAACTTAATTTAATAAGATGAGTCCCAGGAAGCTAAAGCAATTTTGTTTTTTTTTGGGGGGGGCGGGAGGGGTGGGAGTTGAGATGAATGGAGAGTAGTTGAATGTACTTATTATATTCACTGTACATCAGTGAAAATGGAACTAGGTAACTTGAGGGAATGACTGGGTGGGAGAGATGGGGGAGGATGTAAGGGGAGACAGTGCTTAAGGTTGCATTGTACTCAGTCTGATTTGTTGAATTGAAAACCCTTTTTAACTATTTAAAGACAATTTTTAGCCAGGTACTGGTGGCTCACACCTTCAATCCTAGCTAGTCTGAAGGCTGAGATTTTGCGGATTTTATTTTATTCATTTCTTATTATTTTTTTCCAATCCTGTGGCTTGAACTTGGTCAGAGCACTGTCTCTGACTTCTTTTTGCTCAAGGCTAGCACTTGGCCACTTGAGCCACAGAGCCATTTCTGGCCTTTTCTATATATGTGGTGCTGAGGAATCAAACCCAGGGATTCATGTATAGGAGTCAAGCACTCTTGCCACTAGGCCATGTTCCAGGTCCAACTTGAGGATTTTAGTTCAACGTTGAGGGAAAGAAAATTCCAAGAAACTTACACCAGTTAACCACAAAAAAGCCAGAAGTGATGCTGTGGCTTACTTGGTAGAACAGTAGCCTTGAGCAATAAAAAACCTCAGGGACAGTGTCCAAGCCTTGGGCCAAACCCCAGGATTAGCATTTTTAAAAAGAATTTTAAAATTGTTATATGGTAAAATATCTGAGAAGTCACATTTTGAAGGATGGAAACTTGGAGTCTTTATTAGAGCATTAGCAGTCCGCAGACAGCCAGTGGTTACAAAGCCTTGGGGCCCACAAATACCCTTAACACTGTCAGGAAACAGGCCAGACAGCAAAGATAGAACAAAAGCCATACTAACAAACCAATCTAACTTCAATGGAGAGCTGACTGGGACGCCATGTTGACCAGAAAAGACAGGACACAGCCCATCAAGATGGAGACATGGCATGGCGTCGTCCTGCCTGAGCTGATCTACCCGTAAGTAGGTCAAGTCAAGGGGCAGGGTCACTGGAAGCTCCCAGTTCCAGGCACTTGACAGGTTCAGCAACCTAGAGGCCAAGAGCCCATCCTGGTCTAGGGATTGGGGAGCACCCAGCACCTGGGGACGGGACTTCGCTTCCTCTAGGACTCCAGGCACGCCCAGCAAGACAAGATTCCAGACAGGGCAATCTGCCATGGGACCAATGATGGCGCTGGCCAGATCTGACCTCCACACCACAAAATAAATGATTACATGCTAAAGGACGACAGGAAATCAGCCACTCAAGTTTCAACCAAACACCAAATAACGAATCAGCGTGTCATCCACAAGGGTGTTGCTATCTGCTTCAACCATGCCACACAATCCACGCGCGACTATCCGTGCTAGCCACATGCAGCCACCTGACCCACGCCAAGACAGCATCCCAAGACCGCAGCACACTGGTTCTCAGCCCAGTGGGACCTCTGACCTCCATGTCCCCGGGCGAAGCAGGACCCTGAGGCTAAGCCCAGACCTGGTTGGGACCCACTAGGTCCCACGCGCTCTCCTCCCCCGCGGTTCCCGGCGTGGTTTACAGCTGTGGCCACAGTGGCGCTCCCCCCCCCCCCCACCCCAGCTCCTCCCAGGGTCGAAGCCCAGACCTCAGGCCCCTACTCCGCGGGAACCTGAACACCGCGTTCCGAGGACCCTGGAACCCAGTATCCGCACCGGCACCCCCTTACAGAGGCAGCTCGGCCATGGCCCACGTGTGCCACGTTCGGCTCAACCACGACCCCCAGGTGTAGCCGGGTCGCGTGGGCCCTGCTCTTGTGTGGCATGCTGGGTGACGGCCGCGTGGGCCACAGCGACGCCTGTGGGCTGGAGGAGCCCATGCAGCTCCTGGTCCACCCAGCCAGGGATCACGCGGGCCTGGGCAGCACCTGGGATGGATCAGGTAGCTGAACCTCAGAAGGAGGGCACAGTCAGGACATCCTTGGGAGGAAGGCGGCCAGGAGAGGGAACGAGGAGACCCCACCAGGGGACGCACTGCCAAGGTATGCACTGGAGCCCATCCTGCAGGGATCCCTGGTAGCCCGGCCCGTGGTGACCCAAACTGCCAGGAGGTGGCTGGGGGTGGGGTCCTACCACCCCTAGGACTCACCAAGGTGGACAAGGGGCGCACCTGCCAGGAATCCAGCACCTCCACCTTCCTGCAGCCAGGCTTGGCGCTGGTCCCAGCCCCGTCCTGCCCCTCTTGGTTGTGGCGCTTTCTGAACCCAGCCCATACCCAGCTCCCTGCCTTGACTGTGGGAGGCGTGGGACGCCGGGGCGCTGTTCCACAGGCCCAGGGTGACTGCGAGCAGGTGAACCGAGGTGCCCGAAGGATGAGGGCAGGGCAGCAACCACAGCAGAGGTGGAGAGAGAATGGGAAATAGAAAAATGAATGGACAGTAGGGAGACAGATGAAGAGACGCGGAGGAGGGGTTAGGCAAAGACATAAAATAGAGAGAGGTTGGTGCCCCCCCACCCCCCGATTCCGGCCAAGGGGGGCAGGGTCTGGAGCTCCTCTGAGGCCTGGAGGCCAAGAGGCTGGCGGCTGTGAAAGTGGACGAGGAGCGGGCGCCCTAAATGGGGAACCTGGCCGAGCCTCACTAACGGGGCAGCCGTTGCGGGCCACCCTCCTGTCCCATGGCAGCTGGGGACCTGCCAGGAATTTCGGCATGAAGGTCGCTGACAAACGGGGTCCCAGAGGACAGCGAGAGCCACCAGAGAGATGGACGAAGCTGACTCCGTGTTCCTAAAACTGAAGCAGGCAGCTGAGGACTCTGTCACTTACTTTCCAATGCAGACTCAGTTTCCCTGGAAGATCCCTATACTGCCTCACTTAGGAGCGAGTTCGAAGCTGATGCCCACGAGTTCGAGGCTGAGGCCTAGAGCCTGGCAGTGGAGTTGGCATATGCCAAAAACAAAAGAGGTGGAGAAGAGGCCAGATGCCCTGCATGAGCGGATGCAGACCGAGGCACACACAGCACGTGTGGACACTGAAGATCATGCTCAGGTGTATTCCCAAGCACCGGCAAGCAGAGCTGGAGTTCAGCAGCCAGTCCATCAGCTGCCACTTCCCCTGAGCCCATGACCTGCTGGACATGCATGGCCACTTCCTGGCCCACCTTGCAGCGCCACCTACAGGTCCTGGAGGAGGGCAGCAAGCACACAGCTACATCATCCAGAAGATTGGGGACCTGCTGGTGTAGCAGGAGGGCGTGGGCAACTTCTGACTGGGCAGGGTCTGTGCTGTTGTGGGTGTGGCCAGGGCTGGGATGGGTACTGTCTGGCTTGGTGGACATGGCCAGCTCTGGAAGCCTCCACCCTGTCTCCATGCTTAACAGTCAGGAAGAAACCACAGCTAAAGCTCATCAGGACCCCACCGTCCTGAACCACTTCCTTCCAACCCCCACTTCCCATCTTAGGGACAGGTGTAGACCAAAGATGTCCCCATCATAGCAAGGCAGTGCTTTTCTATGGCTGGTGGTTGTGATTTGGAATGCTAGTGGCTGTCTGTGATGGTAAGAAGTATGTTCCATGGGGTGGTCACCTCAACCCTCTGTGTGGCACTCTCATTTAAGGTCACATCAGTGCCCAAAGCATCCTGGATCAGTCAGTTGGGATGACTTAGGGAGCTTGGGATTTGGCACAGGGTGGATCAGAACACATGCCTGGAATGGACAAGGCTTCGAGTTCCCTCCCCACTACCTGAACAGAAATAATAAATTCATCATTACTATTTGGAAAAAGAGAGGGGGGGTGGTAAAGTTCACTGGAGGCCTAGGCAGAAGAATCTTGTGTTCAAAGCCAGTCTGGGATGCAAAGTGTGACCCTGTCTCAAACAACAAAGGAACCCAGTCTGGTGGCCCTACAGCTCTAGCTTTTTAGGAAACAGAGATTTCAGAATCATGGTTCAAATCCAGTTAGAGCCAAGAAATAGGAGAGATTCATTTCCAATTAACCACCAAATAGGTGCAACTGCAGATGTGGTTCAAGCGGTACAGCACTAGTCTTGAGATAGGGAAAAAAACACTTTAAAAGCAAAAAGTGAGGGCGAGAGCTGGGTCTGCGTGGGCGGTAGGCAACGGATGAGGCGGCAGCAACAGTACCTCAGACACCCCGGAGCGGGAGCCCACTCTAGCGGGCGCCTCAAAAAATGAGAAGCAGGAGTCGGGGCTCCGCGGGGTGGGCGGTCAGTGGGTAGCGCAGAACCAGCCGAAGGGTTACCCTCGCCAGCCCGGAGCCCCGGCCGCCTCGGCCTTCGGGCGGGAAGATGTCGCCTGTGGTGCCAGACCAGAGAAGCAAGTTCGAGAATGAGGAGTTCTTCAGGAAGCTGAGCCACGAGTGTGAGATTAAGTACACGGGCTTCAGGGACCGGCCCCACGAGGAGCGCCAGACCAGCTTCCAGAATGCCTGCAGCGAAGGCCGCTTCGAGATCACCACAGGAACCAATCTGTCTCTCCAGTTTTTTCCGGCCAGCTGGCAGAGAGAACAGCGACAAATACCTAGCCAGGAATATGTCGACTTGGAAAGAGAAGCAGGCAAGGTGTATTTGAAGGCTCCTATGATTCTGAATGGAGTCTGTGTTATCAGGAAAGGTTGGCTTGATCTCCAGAGACTCGATGGTATGGGCTGTCTGGAGTTTGATGAGGAATGAGCCCAGCAGGAAGATGCATTAGCACAACAGGCCTTGGAAGGACTCGTGAATTTGAAGATCGTTCTCACCGGGAGGAAATGGAGGTGAGAGTTTCACGGCTGCTGGCAGCAACTGGCAAGAAGACAGCAAGACCCTAGTCCTGGTTCCAATTTAGGTGGCGGTGATGACCTCAAACTTCGTTAATAGCTCAGCAGATGTGCTGCCCACCTTTATGTACTCATTGTTTCTAGCTGGCAGAAAAATTTCATTTTAAGACCAGAAACTGTGATAGCTGGAGGTACCACAGTCGATTTCTCAACCCAAAGCAGTAAAAGACACTACATACTGCCATGGTTTTGCACTATGATTATAATACATGAATTTCTACTTTTTAAAGAAGCATGTAGCCAGTAATAATTTGATTTTTTTTCTATGCAAGCTTACCTTGTTGGCATTATTATAGTTGAGTTGAAACTCTGCAGTTGTAAAGCTTTTTTTCTCCATTTTAATTTAAAAGTTCATGCCATTTTTTAAGTGAAGAAATTAAAAATTTTATCAAAGTTTTTTATTTAGTTGCATTTTTATACTTTTAGATATGTTATACAGCTTCTTTTTAGAAGGGCATTCTTGGTTTGTTTGATTTTTTCCCCCTCCTCCTTTTGTGTTTTTATAGTCTAGAGCATTTTTAAACTGTTGATGTGTTTGCTTTATTTACAAGCTAAAAAATCCTAGTAGCATAGAGCTGTCTGCCACAGCCTTCTAACAAAGTTTACAGTTGTTAAAGTTGCAGTATCCTTTTAAATGCTAATAACAACCTTTCTTTCCTTTTAAACATTAAAACCTTAAATTGGATGTTAATACTAACTACCCTAAGATGTGTTTTAAATTCTGTTCTGTAATCACGACTTTGGGTGGAGATATTCTCCATAGATAATACTCCTCTACTGAAATGCCTAAAGAAGGTACAGGCTGGCTTCTGTTTATTCAGGGATTTTTTTTCCAATCACTAAAGGGATACTGGAGTTTCATGTATTTTACAGCATATTAAACTGGAGACAGTGATGACAGCTACAAAGGTATATTGTATTAAAATCCTGTTTAAAATAGCTGCTTTATGTGCATTTTATATTTGCTTGCATGCTTTTGTAGAAACAATAGTGGGTGAAGAAAGATAAGGCCTTGAAAATATTCATCTGTTCAGAGGATACATTTTCTTCTATTAATTGTCTCAGGTAAAAAAAAAATCAGTTATAGATATTTTGCAAAAAAACTTATTATTAGCACCTTTTGAGATGAATTAGTGTAAGATTATTTTTAAATAAGCTTACTGTCAAATTGCAACTTTTTAAAATATAAGACTGGAAAAAGTGCTGAATCATTTGGCACATCCTTACAAATAACTTTCATGGTACTATTCATTAAATGTTACTACTACATTTATGGATTTTTTTGCAAAAATATATTTTATCATAATAGAATGGCATTATTTTAAAGAGTTTGAAAACTGACAGTCAGTTCAGAAAATGAAGTCTGAATAAGATCATTACATTTAAAAAGCTTATAAATAGGGCTGGGGATATAGCCTAGTGGCAAGAGTGCCTGCCTCGGATACACGAGGCCCTAGGTTCGATTCCCCAGCACCACATATACAGAAAACGGCCAGAAGCGGCGCTGTGGCTCAAGTGGCAGAGTGCTAGCCTTGAGCGGGAAGAAGCCAGGGACAGTGCTCAGGCCCTGAGTCCAAGGCCCAGGACTGGCCAAAAAAAAAAAAAAAAAAAAAAAAAGCTTATAAATATACTTGATTGATGAAGGAGGTGTGACTGTTATTGTATATAGGTCTTATAAGTCTTAAACAGATACCTTTATCTCAGAATAAAAATATTTCTTTTATATTTGAAGTCTAAAAGAAACAAAAACAAAAACAAAAAATGAGACTACTTGAAGGTCTGAGTTCAAGCCCCAGTTTCAACAACCCACCTCCCAAAAAAGACTTGACAAAATATTTATGGAAAGCACAATCAGTAAGGAGAAATGCACAAAATTCTCATTGACTATATAGGCTAAGTATTATAAAGTCCCCAAACATACTGTAGTTTGGTTCTATTTTTAATTTTATATTCAGAAAATTAAAACTTAAGTTGAGATATTGAAAATGACAACTACTCTGTGTAAGTGAACACACTATAAATCACATCCACAGTTTTTCTCCAGATAATAAATTTGATGAAACACAAAACATGGAAGAATGAGGCACTGTCCCTGAGCTTTGCTGTTCAAGGGTAGTATTCTACCACTTTGACCCACAGCACCACTTCTTGTTTTCTGGTGGTTAGTTGAAGATAAGAGTCTCATGGGCTCTGTCAAGACTGGCTTTGAGGGGCTGGGGATATGGCCTAGTGGCGAGAGAGCTTGCCTCATATACATGAGGCCCTGGGTTCGATTCCCCAGCACCACATATACAGAAAATGGCCGGAAGTGGCTCTGTGGCTCAAGTGGCAGAGTGCTAGCCTTGAGCAAAAAGGAAGCCAGGGACAGTGCTCAGGCCCTGAGTCCAAGGCCCAGGACTGGCCCAAAAAAAAAAAAAAAGACTGGCTTTGAACCCTGATCCTCATATCTCAGCCTCCTGAGTACTTAGGATTACAGTCATGAGCCAGAAGCACCCAGGTATTCTCAAGATATTAAACAAGATAGCTAGCACTTAAGAATTTCAAAGGCTGGGGCTGGGGTTATGGCCTAGTGGCTAGTGTGCTTGCCTCCTATACATGAAGCCCTGGGTTCGATTCCCCAGCACCACATATACAGAAAATGGCCAGAAGTGGCGCTGTGGCTCAAGTGGCAGAGTGCTAGCCTTGAGCAAAAAGACGCCAGGGACAGTGCTCAGGCCCGGAGTTCAAGGCCCAGGACTGGCCAAAAAAAAAAAAAAAAAAGAATTTCAAAGGCTGATAGAATGAAGTCTCCACTTTTGTACTGTCAAGAAACCATCATCAGGCCAGCAAGATTTACTAATAATTAATCATGGCTAATGGAGAGAGTACCTTTCCAAATGTGCTGAAAAGAACTGATATGGCTGCAAAGTGTCAGTACTTTTTCCATGATTCCTGCTGAAAATATATTCCTTGTATTTCAGTTGTCATATCCTGCTATAAATATTTTATTTTAACTTTAAGAACCACTTACGGGTGGGGATATGGCCTAGTGGCAAGAGTGCTTCCCTCTTACACATGAAGCCCTGGGTTCAATTCCCCAGCACCGCATATGCAGAAAATGCCCGGAAGTGGCACTGTTGCCTTGATCAAAAAGAAGCCAGGGACAGTGCTCAGGCCCTGAGTCCAAGCTCCAGGACTGGCTAAAAAAAAAAAAAAAAAGAAAGAAAAAAGAAGGAAAAAAATGGTTAAATTAAGCCACATAAACAGAACTGGCCAGAACTGGCACTGTGGCTCAAGTGGTAGAGCGCTAGTGTACTATGGAGGTCAGATCAGCCCGGCTCCATCATTGGCCACATGATAGGTGGCACTACTGGGCCTCTTGTCTTGATGGACATGCATGAATTCCTAGAGGAAGGGAAGTCTCACCCCCAGGTGATGGGTGTTACTGAACCCCTAGAGACAGGGGTGGGCACTTGGCCTATAGGTTACTGAAGCTGTAAGTCAAGTGTCTGGAACTGGGAGCTTCCTGTGACCCAGCCCCCTAGGGTCAGGTCAGCTTAGGAGTCCTTATGCCATGCCACCTGGCTCTTGTGTCCTGTCTCCTGGCTAGTGTCATCTCCACGGTGTCCCAAGTCAGCTCTTCATAGAAGCTGGATAGGTTTGTTGCTATGGTTTTTGTTCTGTCTTTCCTCTCTGGCCTGTTTCCTCATAGTATTAAGTGTATTTGTGGGCTTGCAGGCTGCTAATGCTCTAATGGAAACTCCAAGATTCGATGCTCCAATATATGGCTTCTCAGATCATTTACTATATAAGACTAGCCGTGGGCAAAAGAAATTCAGGGACAGTGCTCAGGCCCTGAGGTCAATCCCCAGGACTGGCAAAAAATAAAGTTATAAAAACAATTTTCTTTTTTTCTTTTTTTTTTTTTTTGCAAGTCCTGGGCCTTGGACTCAGGGCCTGAGCACTGTCCCTGGCTTCTTTTTGCTCAAGGCAAGCACTCTGCCACTTGAGCCGCAGCACCACTTCTGGCCATTTTCTGTATATGTGGTGCTGGGGAATCGAACCGAGGGCTTCATGTATACGAGGCAAGAGCTCTTGCCACTAGGCCATATCCCCAGCCCCCAAAACAATTTTCTTGGGAAGAAAATTCAGACGGTTTTTATTGCCTCCTAGACGTTCATTCTATTATGGTGCTAAAGATTTAGGAAATCGTGATTTTTAACTGTCACTATTTATTTGACCGTGATGCATACACTTGGGTAGAACTCAAATTATATCTTTCATAAGTATCTGCACTCTAAAAATAACACAGTAAATGCCCCAACCAGATGGCTGTCACATTTTCCTGATTTACAGATGGTCTCACAGGCTGTCACGTCATTCACTTGCTGAAATACATGTTTAAGAGGACTTTTGATTTCCGGTGTGCTGAAAGCCCAGGGTAGTTATATCAGATCTGAATCCTAACCTTTCACTTTATTTCCACTTGCCGCAAGAATTCCATTTTAAAAACAAATCCTAAATTCTTTTCCAGCCATAAGTGCACTGAGTGGGTTCCTACACCCTTGTGTACATGACCCCCCAAAACCCTGTCACCTTGCGGGCACCTCACCTGTCTGACGTGAACCCCCCAAACCTAAAGTCAGTAATTCTGATAATAGCTGGTGTCTACCTGGCTCCCGTGGAATGTGAGCCACCTTACCTAGGTTGCTCTATCAGTCACTTTGCTCATCATCACCCTTGCCCAGAACCATGGCTCATTCCTGCCTGGCCTTCCCATCCCATTCTCGAACCCTCCGCCCATCTCCACATTGCTAAACACCACTGTCACCCACATAAAAAGTTGCGTGACTCTGGTAGGTGCACTCTGCACTGGTGGGCAGGGCCCCCCTGCAGCAGGGTCTGCTAGGCGCATCTCGCACAGGTGGGTGGGCTGTCCCTCAACAACACCGGCCCCGGAGCAGCCTACACAGGTGGGAGAACTGCCTCTCAGCAGCAAATCTTAATCTGAGAGGTGAGCTCCTCTGACCAAGGTACTGAGTGGGAATAAGAACAAAAGAAAAGCCTCCATGTCACGGTGAATCAGCGACCCGCAAACCCCCACCAGGGGCATGGTAGGGTCAGCACACACAGCGGCAGGACACTATCCCACAGAGAAAGACACAGAACCTACCACCCCCAAGTGCAGTGAGGGTGACCACCCCAGCAACAACCGAGACGGTCACGCTCACCCATTGGGCAGTAAGGTTCAACAGCCAAACTCAAACCCAGAGCCAGGACACAAACAAGTCTCCCACTGATGGACCAGCGGGAACCAGCACAAAGCCAACCCAAGGAAACCACAGATGCCCAGATGCACAAATCACAAAGAAATATTGCAAACTACATGAAAGGGCAAGCCAACTTGCCAGCTCTGGAAAGCAGTACGACCAAAGAGATGGAGAATAAAAAAGCAAACGAAGCTATGATAGCAGAAATGATGGAAAGCCTCAGGAACGAAATCACAAAACAATTCCAGGAGTTTAGAATGGAAGTCTTGAAGGACCTTCAGGAAACCAAGAAAGAAATGGAAGCAAAAATGGATACAGTGCAAACCTCCGATAAAGAAGACCTTAACATCCTGAGAAGCGAAATGCACGAAAAATTAGATTTAAAATACAACTCTTTAAAGGAAGAAATTTCCACAATCAGAACTGATCTGGCAACAATAAATAGCTCCCTGACATCCATAAACTCCACACTTGAATCCACAGAACAAAGTATTGACCATATTGAAGCCAGAATCTCTCTCTTGGACGATGATGCAGCCGACAAGGACCAGAAAATTACCACACTCCAAGAAACGGTAAAGCTGCAGGGAAGACTAATCCAGGAGCTAGTGGGCAAAGACAAGAGATATAATCTGCGCATAATAGGAATAGAAGGAGCCAAATACCAGAGCAGAGGGCTTCAACATATTTTCAATAAAGTGACTGCAGAAAACTTCCCCAATCTCACAAGGGACCTCACCCAGGTAACCAAAGCCTATAGAATGCCTGGCAGACCAGACCCAAGAAAATCCTCACTCAGGCACATTAATCAAGACTAGAGATCTCAAGAATAAAAAGCAAATTTTGAATGCAGCCAAAGCGAAGAAAGAAATTTATTACAATGGGAATAACAGCAGACCTCTCCACACAAACCTACCACGCGTGAAGAGAATGGAAGAACTCCATCCAAGTCCTACAGGCCAACAACTGCCAACCCAGAATAAAATATCCAGCAAAGCTAGAGTTCATATTCGAGGGAAATCACAGATCTTTCCATAGCAAAGAGGATCCATAGGAGTATGTGAATAAAAAACCAGCCCTACAGCGAATTCTAAGACGAGAACCCCACCCGACAGAAATCATACAGGACACACAGACAGAAACAGAAAGAAACTACAATAGCCAGAACCCAACAGAAAGAGCAGCTCACTAAAGACAACCACTTTGGAGAACAGTATGGAGGTTTTGCAAAAAGCTAGACCCACCCTATGACCCAGCCATACCACTCCTAGGCATCTATCATGAACAACAGGTCCCAAGATATCAAAAAGACATCTGCACTTCCATGTTTATCGCTGCACAATTCACAATTGCCAAAATATGGAAACAACCCAGATGCCCCTCCACAGATGAATGGATCCAAAAAATATGGTACTTATACACAATGGAATACTACATAGCGATTAGAAATGGTGAAATATTGGCATTCGCAGGGAAATGGTCAGAACTTGAACAAATAATTTTGAGCGAGACAAGCTTAGAACACAGAAAACAAAGGGGCATGACTGTTAAGGTGGGGGGGAGGGGGAGACAGTAGAGACCAGGTCTGTGAAACCAAAAACTTCTTGTCAAATGGTATTTCCCACAGGTTTGGGTCAGCGACCGTACACTATGTAACTAAAACCAAACAACTACTCAACATATAAAGGTCAAAAATTGACCTCTCAGTGGATCACAATAGCTCAAAAGCTATGTATGTACATTCATATGAGACTACTGTCGACATATTGTCTATTGTCGACAATACATTTAAAGCCCTAGGCGAATTTTCTTCGGCATAGGCCAAGTGGCCACATATACAGAAAATGGCCAGAAGTGGCGCTGTGGCTCAAGTGGCAGAGTGCTAGCCTTGAGCAAAAAGAAGCCAGGGACAGTGCTCAGGCCCTGAGTCCAAGGACCAGGACTGGCCAAAAACAACAACAACAACAACAAAAAAAAACCCCACCTTTTCTTTAATTAATAAATAAATTACCAAAAAAAAAGTTGCGTGACCCTGGGCCTCCATAATAAGGAGAAGCATACACTGGGACAATGCCGAGTTTCCCAGGCCATAGGCCACTACCTTGAATCCTAGCTACTCATGAGACTGAGCACTGAGACTGCAGTTCAAGGCCAACCTGGACAGGAAAGTCCATGAGGCTCTTGTCTCCAACCACCAAGAAAGACACAACAGAGCTGTGGCTCAAGTGGTACAGCTTCAGGAGTGAGGAAAAAAGCTGAGGGATGATGCTCAGGTCCCGAGTTCAAACCCTAGGAATGGCACAAAACAAAGAAACAAAGTGGGAAGGAAGTGGATGAAAAGGCACTGAAAACAATAAGCTCTTAGGTCTTTGACAGGGCAGTATCTTCCCAGCCTTATGCTTTGGAAGCCCTCGAATCTGAACTGAATCTGCATTTTAGAGCTAGCTTTGCATTTAGGTGAAGAATCATCACCTAAGGCAGACAGGCAGAACAAATCTTTTATTAATAAATTGCAAATGTAGCCAGTGATTTCAAAGGAGAAAAATCTGTTAGCTTTGCCCCAGTTCCTAATCTGTGTCACATGCTTGCTTAAAGCAGCCCCTTGTGTTCTCCCCATCTGCTTTCCTGTGGGTTTGGGCTGTTTCTGAGGAACCAGGGCCATCTCGTTCATTCATTCACTGGCTGTGTTGACTGTGCACCTGCCTCAGCTCCAGTCAGCTTCTATCATTGTAAATAGCAGGCTCAGCCTTTTCTTAATTTCAGCATCAGGCTTCAGGTCCGTAGGAGCAGGACAGGGTTTTGTGTGCACTCTGACATGGGCAGTGAGTTTGGACTTAGGTCTCTCCCCAGTGTGTACCCGCTGGTGGCCGAGCAGCTGTGTCTTCAAGCGGAAAGCCTTGTTGCACTTGGGACACTGGAAAGGCTTCTTGCACTTGTGACACTGGAAAGGCCTCTCGCCGATGTGAGTCCTGATGTGTTCCACCAGCGTGAAGCGCTTGGCGAAGCCCTTGCCGCACTTGCAGGAGAACGGCATCTCCCCTCCGTGCAGCAGCTGGTATGTCTTCATGTCAGCCCGGGCTTGGAACCTCTTGCCACAGATGGAACATTGGACGTGCCTCTCCCCGCTGTGCAGGCTGAGGTGCTTGGTGAGATGTGCCTGACGGATGAAGCTCTTGGGGCACTGCGGGCACTGGAAGGGCTTTTGAGCGCTGTGTGTGAGCTGGTGCTCCCGCAGGGCACCCTTCAGTCGGAAGCATTTGGAGCACTTGGGGCACTGGAAGGGCCTCTCCCCGCTGTGCATGCGCAGGTGGTCCCGCAGGATGCACTTGAGGCGGAAACTTTTGGGGCAGTTGGGGCACTGGAAGGGCCTCTCCCCGCTGTGCAGGCGCAGGTGCTCGGTCAGCTTGGCCTGCTGGATGAAGCTCTTGCTGCACTGTCCGCAGGGGAAGGGCTTCTGGGCGCTGTGCATGTGCTGATGATCCCGTAGGATGCCCTTGCGGCAGAAGCTCTTGGGGCACATGGGGCACTGGAAGGGCTTGTGGGTTCTGTGCGTGAGTTGGTGCTCCTGGAGGGCACCCTTGCGGCGGAAGCTCTTGGGGCACGTGGCACACTGGAAGGGCCTCTCCCCGCTGTGCAGACGCAGGTGCTCCTGGAGGTGGCACCGCAGGGGGAAGGCGAGGCTGCACTCGCTGCACGGGAAGCGCCTGGGGTCTCTGTGCTTGCGCTGGTGGATGTGCAGCTGTGTTCGGAAGCTGAAGCGGGCTGTGCACTGAGCACAGTGGAAGGGCAGCAAGTCCTTGGGCTGCTGCCTGGGGCGCCCCAAGTGCGGGGCACACGTGCTGAAGGAGACATTCTTTGGCTCCTCTCTCGAGGTGGCACCCCTGTTTTCTTGCCAGGAAGCTGGCCCCTTGGCCCATTGCAGGCTGTCCTTTGGGGTCGCAGTGCTGAGGGGGTCAAGGCAGGGCGCTGGGCCCTCGAGTGGGGGCAGGGGGCGGGAAAGGTCCAGTTCAGGATGAGAGCACACCTTGCATTTTGGGGCGTGGCCACCCAGGCTTCTCAGCAGATACCGATTCCCCTGAGAGCTCCTCCCACAAGCAGGGCAAGGCTCTGGCTTCAGAGCTTTGGCCAGGTCAGCTTGGCTGGCGGGTTTCCTCCCAGCCCTACTCGCTGGGTCCTTGCAGTGGCCCACCGGGTGCGTCCCTAAATGGTTATCCTTTCCAAAGCTCTCTCCACAGGCAGGGCGAGGACTCGGGAGACCCTGCCAGGAATTGAGGCCCAGGGCTCTGTGACTTGGAATTCCCCCTTCTGCCACAGACACCCTAGAGCCGTGGGCTGCTGCGCCTGGTATCAGGGTGTCAGGTCTCTGTGGGTTCATGACACTGAGGCCTTGCTCAAGCCTGAAGGAAACTTCTTCCCTTCCTCCTAAGAAGGGTCCAGAGGAGCCGTGGCCCTGCAAAGGATCTAATGGAAAATAACATTTAGTCTCTTCGGGTTTGGAGAATACTTTGAGCTTGCTGGCTTCTTGAAATCAAAAGTCAACCATTTATCTCCCAGTCTATGGCCTGACTGAAGGTAGCACACAGACTACCCCATCTTAGGTACACACACTTACTGTCCCAAGGTTTGGAGGGTTTAAGTTTCTAACACAACACTCCTAACTACCACAGCTATATGTCATCTGTGTATTTTCCTGTCCCTAAGACAGGCAGCAGGCACTGGCTTTATTCTTTTCCCAGAATCCAGGGAGAGGGGAGCCATTTGGTCCCAAAGATAAACATGAACTATCTTTTGTTCTTTTTCATCCCCTACAAAAAACAGCTTCCATTAGCAAGCTCTTACTGTGCCAGGAGCACTTAACACTGCATTAATTCCCTAATGTAGGTATTTTCATTAGCTTCATTTTATACCTCCGGATGTGAAATAGCGACAGGTTTTATCACCAGCCTAAGCTTACTTAGAAAGAGCAAGATCAGACTGTAGCTCCAGATCCCACACACCCAAGCACTATGCTTTACTACCCTTCCCTAGAATATAGAAGACAATTCTCCTTAGGTCAGCCCAACAACAAGATCAGATTATAGAAGAAAATCTAAGAAAGCTGAACATGTTATCTTAACACCAAGACCATGGTTTCTTAGTACTCACCACTCAACACCATTTGCTCTGTCACTGGATCAAAATGTGCCTCAGCAGAGGAATCCTTCACATTTTCTAGCTTCTGGGATTCTTTCCAGCTCCCAAAGGGCTCTCTCCCATGTTCAATCCAGAGTATTAGCTCTGGTTTAGAAAGATCACCACCTGCACAGAGAAGTCAGACAGGGGAGCTTGGCCTCCTTGAGCACTACATTTAGACACACTGAGTTGTTTGAAATGTTTCTCGGTTCAAGCCCAAGGACTGACATAGATAATTTTTTTTTCCTTGTTGGGCACTGGTATTCCTAGCTACTCAGGAGGCTGAGATCCTGACTCCATTTTGTAGCCAGTTAAGGAAAAAAGTTTGAGAGACTCTATTTCCAAAGTAACCACCAAAAAGCAGTTGCTGTAGTTCATACATAAGTATGAACTAAAGACTATCTATGGTGGGAAAAGTCCTTGTGAGTTCGCATTTAGAGAAATCGCACTATCAAGTGCCAGTCATCTCCCAGGATCCACACCTTCCTGAAGTGAAAGGCTTCTTACCTAGTGAGACCAGAGTCTCGTAATTGGTTCTCATGACATGCTTGTAGAGCATCTTCTGCCATGTCTGCAGATGCTGCCATTCTGGCTCTGAGAAATAAATGGCCACGTCCTCAAAAGTCAGCGGTAACTGCAATATCACACACAATGTAGACACAGTTAATATCGCAGCAATCACCCCCCATCTCACTCTCATCAACTGACTTTTTCTTTTTTTTGTTTTGCCAATTTGTTTGCCAATCCTGGGGTTTGAATTCAGGGCCTGGGCTCTATCCTTGGGCCTCTCTGTGCTCAAAGCTAGTGCTCTACCCCTTGAGCCACAGTGCCACCTGTGGCTTTTCCTGTGTAACTGGTACTGAGGAATCAAACCCAGGGCTTCATGCATACTAGGCAAGCACTCTACCACTAAGCCACATTCCCAGCCCTAGTTTATTTATTTATTTTTGTTGGTCATGAGGCTTGAAACTGGACTTGGGCTCTGTCCCTGAGGATTTGCACTGAAGGCTAACACTATGCCACTTTGAGACACAAAACCATATCCAGTGTTCCAGTGCTAATTGGAGATAAATAGTTGCACTAACTTTTCTACCTGGGCTAGCTTCAAAGTACAATCTTCACAAGTCAGCCTCTTCAGTAGCTAGGATTACAGTTGTGAGCCACTGGCACCTGGTAGTGATGTATTTTAATATAACACAATCAAGTAGGGAGAAATGGGAGAGAAACATTCCTTGCTTCTTAGGCAGAAAATGGAAAGACTTCTTATGAATTTCAATGATATGAGTAGTAGACACCTGTTTAGTTTTCTGCAGCTTGTTTTTCCCACTTAGTACTACGGCTTGAACTGTGGGCCTTGAGTTCTTCCTTGGCTTCTTTGCTCACCGCTGGCACTCTACCAACAGAGCCACAGCTCCCGATCCTCCGCAGCCTCTTACAGATGAGAAACTCTCACTGTAACTTCAGCTACTTAGTATGTACCAGTGATTTTTCAAGGTCATGCTTTTTGGGGGTTACTTTGGAAATAGCGTATCACAAACTTTTTCACTTAACTGGCTTCAAAATGGAGTCAGGATCTTAGCCTCCTGAGTAGCTAGGAATACCAGTGTTCAAGAAGGAAAACAAAGGGGCTGGGGATATAGCCTAGTGGCAAGAGTGCCTGCCTCGGATACACGAGGCCCTAGGTTCGATTCCCCAGCACCACACATGCAGAAAATGGCCAGAAGCGGCGCTGTGGCTCAAGTGGCAGAGTGCTAGCCTTGAGCGGGAAGAAGCTGGGGACAGTGCTCAGGCCCTGAGTCCAAGGCCCAGGACTGGCAAAAAAAAAAGAAGGAAAACAAAAATTATGTGTGCCAGTCCTTGGACTTGAACCCAGCATCTGGGCTTCATTTTTGCTCAAGACTAATACTCTATCACTTGAATTGCAGCTCCACTTCTGAATTTTTTGGTGCTTTACTGGAAATAACAATGTCATAGACTTTCCTGCTCAGGCCGGCTTCTATCCCAGATCCTCAGATCTCTGCCTCCTGAGAAGCTCCGATTAAGGTATGAGCCACTGGCACCCAGCTAAGAATCTATGCCAAGGACACATCTATTTATTGACAATCCTCTCAGTATAGGTGCTGCATAGCTTTAACATACTTAACTCTTGAAGTTGTGGGCCCCACTGGGATTATACAGGGTATTTTATAATTAACAATCTTAACTCATTTACAAACCAGCAAACACATTCAATACAATAGTGAGAAAAATATAATTAAAAAATAGCCAATCAAACAGCTCAGATGCCCTACAATGAGTGAGACCAAGAAAATGAGCAACACATACGCACTGGTACATATACACACGATGGAATTTTACTAATCCATCAGAAAGAATAAAATGAGTGGACCTGGGAAACAGTATATCAAATAAATCAGGCTCAGAGAGACAGAGGACACATGTTATCTCTTATATGTGGATGTTAGATTTAAACTAAAAACAAGTACAAAACCATACAGGGTAATATGCATATATATACACAAACTGAAGCATGGCATATGCAGAGGAAGATTCCAGTGGTGTTACTTCTTTGAACAACTTAGTTTAATAAGATGAGTCCCAGGATGCTAAAGCAAGTTTTTGGGGTTTTGCGGGGGTGGGAGTTGAGATGAATGGAGAGTAGGTGAATGTACTTATTATATTCAATGTACATCAGTGAAAATGGAACTAGGTCACTTGAGGGAATGACTCGGTGGGAGAGATGGGGGAGGATGTAAGAGAAGACACTGCTTAGTGGTGCATTGTACTCAATCTGACTTTTGAATTGAAAACCCTTTGTATAACTATTTAAAGACAAGTGTTAGCCAGATACTGGTGGCACACACCTCCAATCCTAGCTAGTCTGAAGGCTGAGATCTTGAGGATTTTATTTTATGTATTTGTTATTTGCTTTTTTTTTTTTTTTTTTTCCAATCCTGTGGCTTGAACTCAGCCAGAGCACTGTCTCTGACTTCTTTTTGCTCAAGGCTAGCACATGGCCACTTGAGACACAGTGCCACTTCTGGCCTTTTCTATATATGTGGTGCTGAGGAATTGAAACCAAGGGTGCATGTAGATGAGGAAAGCACTCTTGCCAGTAAGCCATGTTCCCAGTCCATCCTGAGGATTTTAGTTCAAAGTTGAGGGAAAGAAAATTCCAAGAAACTCTTACAGCAGTTAACCACCAAAAGCCAGAAGTGGTGCTGTGGCTTACTTGGTAAAGCAGTAGCATTATGCAATAAAAGCCTCAAGGACAGTGTCCAACCCCTGGGCCAAGGCCCAGGATTAGCATTTTTAAAAAGATAATCTTTAAATTGTTATATGGTAAAATATCTGAGAAGCCACACTATGAAGGATGGAAACTTGGAGTCTTTATTAGAGCATTCGCAGTCTGCAAGCAGCCAGTGGTTACAAAGCCTTGTGGACCACAAATACCAAAACTGTCAGGAAACAGGCCAGACAGCAAAGATAGAACAAAAGCCATACCAAAAAACCAATCCAGCTCCAATGGAGAGCTGACTGGCATGCCATGGTGACCAGAAAAGACACAGGACACAGGCCATGAAGATGGAGACATGGCATAGCGTCCTCCTGCCTGAGCTGATCTGACCCTAAGTAGGTCAAGTCAAGGGTGAGGATCACAGGAAGATCCCAGTTCCAGGCACTTGACTGACAGGTTCGGTACCCTAGAGGCCAAGAGCCCATCCTGGTCTAGGGATTGGGGAGCACCCAGCACCCGGGGAACGGGACTTCGCTTCCTCTAGGACTCCAGGCACACCCAGCAATACAAGATGCCAGACAAGGCAACCTGCCATGGGACCAATGATGGCGCTGGCCAGATCCGACCTCCACATCACAAAATAAATAAATGATTACACGTAAAGGACGTCAGGAAATCAGCCACTCGGTTTCAACCAAACACCAAATAACGAATCAGCGTGTCATCCCCGCAGGTGTTGCTATCTGCTTCAACCGTGCCACACAATCCACCCGCGACTATCCGGGCTGGCCACACTTTGCCACCGAGCCCCGCCAAGACAGCATCCCAAGACGGCCACACACTGGTTCTCAGCCCGGTGGGGCCTCTGACCTCGGGGTCCTGGGGCCAAGCGGGGACCCCGCGGCTGTGCCCAGACCCGCTCGGGTCCCACCAGGGCCTGCGCGCTCTACTCCCCCGCGGTTCCCGGCATTGTTTCCCGCTGTGGCCACGGTGGCCGAGGTGGGGGCCGCCTGCTCCTCCCAGGGCCGCACCCCGGAACCCGGCAACCGCACCGGCAGCCCCTTACCGGAGTCAGCTCGGCCATGGCCCACGTGTGCCACGTTCCGCTCGATCACGACCCCCAGGTGAAGCCGCCTCTCGCGGGCTCTGAGTTTGGGCGGCGCAGCCCCTGCTGAGAGGCAGCCGCGGGGGCCACAGCGACCCCTGCGGTCCGGAGGAGCCGACGCAGCTCCGGGTCCGCCCAGCCAGCGACAGCTCAGCCCTGGGCCGCACCTGGGATGAATCAGGTAGCTGAACCTCAGAAGGAGGGGACAGTCAGGACATCGTTGGGAGGAAGGCGACCAGGAGAGGGAACGAGGAGACCCAACCGGGGGACGCATTGCACGGGGACGGGCTGGAGCCCATCCTGCAGGGATCCCTGGTAGCCCGGCCCCTGGAGACCGGAGCTGCCAGGAGGTGGCTGGTGGAGGGGTCCCTCCATCCGCAGGACTCACCAGGGTGGACAAGGAGTGCACCTGCCAGGAAGCCAGCACCTCCACCTTCCAGCAGCCAGGCCGGGCGCTCGTCCCAGCCCCGTCCTGCCCCTCTTGGTTGTGGCGCTTTCTGAACCTGGCCCAGACCCAGCTCCCTGCCTTGACTGTGGGAGGCGTGGGACGCCGGGGCGCTGTTCCATGGGCCCAGGGCGACCATGAGCAGGTGAACCGAGATGCCCAAAGGATGAGAGCAGGGAAGCAACCACAGCAGAGGTGGAGAGAGGGAGAAAGAGAAAAATGAGTGGGACAGTAGGGAGAGAGATGGAGAGACGTGGAGGAGGGGTTAGGCAGACATGGACATCAAACAGACACACGAGTGCCCCCCCTCTCGCCCCCCCCGCCAAAAAAAACCCCTCCAGCTTCCAGGTACGCGGGGCGGTGTCTGAACCTCCTCTGCGGCCTGGAGGCCCAGGTGCTGGTGGCAGAGCGGCCTAAACGGGGACCCAGCGGAGCCTCACTGAAGGAGCAGCCGTTGAGGGCCACCCTCCTGTCCCATGGCAGCCAGGCCGCTGACAGGAATGTCCGCATGAGGGTCGCGCAGAAACGCGGCCCCAGACAACAGCTAGCATGGCCGGAACTGAGGTAAGACTTGGACCAGCCACCAGAGAGATGGTTGGAGCTGACTCCGTGTTCTTAAAACTGAAGCAGGCGGCTGACGACTCTGTCACTTACAAACTCGCTTCCCCTGGCAGATCCCTATACTACCTCACTGAGAAGGGAGTTCGAAGCTGATGCCCACGAGTCGGAGGCTCAGTGCTGGAGCCTGGCGGTGAAGAGGCCAGATGTCCTGCATGAACGGATGCAGACGGAGGCACACACAGCACGTGTGGACACTGAATATTATACTCAAGTGTATTCCCGGCCCTGAAAGGAAGAGCTGGAGTTCAGCAGCCAGGCCATCAGCTGCCTCTTCCCCTGCACCCATGACCTGCTGGACATGCATGGCCACTTCCTTGCCCAACTTGGAGCACCGACTGCAGGCCCTGGAGGAGCCAGCAAGCAAACAACTACATCATTCAGAAGATTGGGGACCTCCTGGTGCAACGGGTGGGCATGGACAACGTGTGACTGGGCGTGGTCTGTGCTGTTGTGGGTGTGGCCAGGGTTGGGATGGGTACTGTCTAGCTTGTTGGACATGACCAGCTCTGGGAACCTCGACCCTGTCTCCATTCTTTCCAATCAGGAAGAGCCATGGCCCCAGCTCATCAGGACCCCACAGTCCTGAACCCCTTCCTTCCTTCTAACCCCCACTTCCCCTCTTAGGGACAGGTATAGACCAAAGATGTCCCCATCATAGCAAGGCAGTGCTTTTCTATGGCTGGTTGGTTGTGATTTGGAATGCTAGTAGCTGTCTGTGATGGTAAGAAGTATGTTCCATGTGGTGGTCACCTCAACCCTCAGTGTGGCACTCTCATTTAAGCTCACACCAGTGCCCAATGCATCCTGGATCAGTTAGGATGACTTAGGGAGCTTGGGATTTGGTACAGGGTGGATCAGAACACATGTCCGGCCTGGACAAGGCTCCGAGTTCCATCCCCACTACCTTAAGAGATTTAATATATTCATCATTGCTATTTAGAAAGAGAGAGAGAGACGGGGGGTGGGTGTTAAGTTCACTGGAGGCCTAGGGAGAAGAATCTTGTGTTCAAAACCAGTCTGGGATGCATAGTGTGACCCTGTCTCAAACAACAAAAGAGCCCAGTCTAGTGGCTTACCACCCTAGCTTTTCAGGAAAGGGAGATTTCAGAATCATGCTTCAAAGCCAGTTAGAGCCAAGAAATAGGAGAGATTCATTTCCAATTAACTACCAAAAAGGTGCAACTGGAGACGTAGTTCAGGTGGTACAGCACTAGTCTTGAGATAGGAAAAGAAATCCAAACACCTAAAAAACAACACAATGGCACTACTTGAAGGCTAGCACTCTGCCACTTGAGCAAAAAAGAAGCCAAAGACAGTGCTCAGGCCCTGAGTTCACGGCCTAGGACTGGCCAAAAAACAAAAAAACAAAACCTTCCACACACAGGTTGCATTTTTGTGATTGCTCTCATTTCTCGTCCTGGCAAGCTTTAAATGAGATACTGAATTATTTCACTCACTGATGACATGCATCATTTTTTTTTCTAGTGTGTACTTTCATATGGTGAAAAAGGCTGGTGGCAAAACAGAAAACTTTCCGACACAAGTGACACTCATAAGGCCTCTCTCCAGTGTGTATTCTCTCATGTGTGGCACGTTGAGTTGAGAGACGGAAGGCTTTCCCACAGAAGTGACATTCATAGTGTTTCTCTCCAGTGTGTATACTCTCACGTGTGGCACAGTTAGTTGGCTGAGTGAAGGCTTCCCTACAGAAGTGACATGCATAGGGCTTCTCTCCAGTGTGTGTTCTCTCGTGTGTGGCACGGTGATATGGCTTAGTGAAGGCTTTCTCACAGATGTGACATTCATGCCCTTTCTCTTCAGTGTGGGTTCTGTTAGGTGTCTTAAGGTCACTTGGCCTTTGGGTGGCTTCCCCACCGGGAGGACATGCCTGTGCTTTCTCTCCAGCATGTGCTCCTTCCTGATTTCCAAAATGAGAAGACTGAGTGACCGCTTCCCACACACAGAGGGGACCTTCATCTGCCCCTCCTCCAGTGAGCATGTCCTCCTGCTGCCGGAAGTGACTTGGCTGAATGCAGGGGGCAGTACAAAGGTGGCTGTCATCAACTTCCTGCCTAGTGTCTCCTCCATCCTGCCAAATGAGCTCCCTGGGTTGACCGAGTACATGCCCCAGGTTACTATCCCCACACGCTTTGTCTCCATCGTGTGCATTCGTATGGTGACTGAACTTTGAAGGAACAAAGGCTGTCCTACACAAACTACAACCATGTGATTTCCCTCCAGTGTGAGTTACATTGTGTTTACAGCGTTCATTGCTCTCAACAAAGACTTTACCACATAGACCACAGTCACACTGTTTGTTTTCCTTGAGAGACTTATTGCATTGTCTAATGTCTAAGGAATTCTTCATAATGCCATTGCCATTTAGATGATCAATTTCTTTGTGTTCCAGGTGCTCAGGAGTATGTGAATATTCATGGTTGTTCTCTCCCCAGTGTGGGCTAACACAGGAGATGTCTTCTGCATCCTTTAGCGAACTCTGTGTCAATGAAGAGCTGTGAGTCTTTGTTTCTGTCGAGTCATTCCTGTCAAGTGAGGCTTGAACATAGAGATTTCTGCAGTGATGGGGTCACGGGGACCTTATCGCTGACTTGTTCTATGTAAAGACAGCCATCTTTGCCATATGGAATGGAAATGCAGGGGACGCCATCATCCCAAGACAGTTCTCCTCTAGGCTTTCACTCCCAGCCAGTCCCAGCACTATGCTGAAAGAAGCATGGAGGGAGAAAGCAAGATGCAATCTTGGTCAGTAAATTTCTTTGGTATTTCTTTGTTTCTCTTTGGAATCTCTTTAGATGTCTTAGTCTGATGGAACCATGAGGATGCTTGGTGTTTATCTGTGTGGGAAGCACTGTAGTGCATGTCTACAATCCTCCAATAGGAAGACTTCCTGAGCCAGAGGTGGTGATCTGGGAGACGGGATTTTTTCTTCTCTCTCTCTCCTATGCTTTCCCCTAGCTTATATATGAGTCACTTCTATCTTTGCTTACCTGTCTGCCTGAATCTTGGTGAGGTGAGGAAGCTAAATTCGGTATCATTGAAATCAGTTCATTTGAATGTGCTGGCAATTCTGGTAAAAAGGTAGAGTTTCATGTAAGGTTGGGTGGGGCATTTTGTGTGGCTCTAGGATTGATGTAGGTCTTGTCCTTTATGGGACGTGCATGCTGGGAAGCTAGGACCCTGTTCTCCATCTGGAAAACAAAAGGAAACAGACCTCATTCTAAACATGGCAGACAACCTAGAGACACTAATTTCCAAACAAATCTTTATTCATTTGTTCAGTAAACATCTTTTGAGCACTATCTGCTTGAACTACCTTCTGAAGACACAGCAGTGAGCAGTTCACCATTAAGTTTTCCAACAGTTTATATTTTGTTGGGGGAAGAAAAAATAGGACATATGCAAGTACATTCAAATACTTGCTTCAGCAGAGGCTGGGGATATGGACTAGTGGCAAGAGTGCTTGCCTCCTATACATGAAGCCCTGGGTTCAATTCCCCAGCACCATATATACAGAAAATGGCTAGAAGTGGCGCTGTGGCTCAAGTACCAGAGTGCTAGACTTGAGTAAAAAGAAGCCAGGGACAGTGCTTAGGCCCTGAGTCTAAGGCCCAGGACTGCCCTAAGGAGAGAGAGAGAGAGAGAGAGAGGGAGAGAGGGAGAGAGGGAGAGAGGGAGAGAGGGAGAGAGAGAAAGAGAGAGAGAGGTGACTTTTTTTTAAAAAAAGTAAAAAGCAGAATCCATGCTGGATATCTATTTTCAAGAAACAATCAGTTAATTTCTCTGCCTCTTGGCTAAGATCAAGTGTAAAAGGATGGGAGAGAAGTCCTCATTGAGCAACTAATATTTAAGCTGAACATAACTTCTGGGTAGGGTCCAATTTTGAGATCTGTAGGAGAGCTTTCTAGGTAGAACCAAATAGCTAGTGCCAGGTCCCTGAGGCACAGCACATTTGTGACACAAGGAAAGGAAAAAGGCCTTAGCTGGTACAAGTGCTTGAAGAGGAACATAATTGGAGAAAAGGGTAGAGGATCAACATTTAGTAGTACACCAGTGTCACCTGGCTGGGTGTGATGGCATGATTAATCTCAGCCTTTGAAAGGGTGAGGCAGGAAAATCTGGGTTTCGAAACCAGACTAGTCTACATAATGAGCCCACCCTAAAAACAGAAAACAACAAAAAAACCCTCCCCTGGTAGGATTCTACTTAGTTGTTGTTACTAGAGACACTTGATAGAACTGAAGCAGAATTAATTCAGCCACATCTGCCTGTTCTGCTCCTGTAAAGCAGCCTTCTGCCATGTGCTCCCTGCATAGCCCTAACTGTCTCAGCCTAAGCAATTCTCCCTCTAGTTTGAACTCATCTATCATCAACCAGCACAGTTCCAATAGCCTGACTGCCCACCCTCCCCACGCACCATAAAGGTTTGTGATCTCGCTGGTGGAGGGGAGGGTGTTCTAGGTCCACTGGTGGGGAAAAATGAGTTAAAACAGGTTACTTCTGCTGATGGAGGGCATTTAAGACCAAGGAAAGGAATTGGGATTCAAAATTTGAGCAGAATTGTGACAACTGGAGAGTTTAAGCAGAGGGAATCTGGCTGGTTTGTTTTGGAGTAACTCCAGCTCCTCTGTAGAGAATGGGTCATGAGAGCAAGGACAAAGCAAGGGTAAGCAGTGATGCAGCTGCACCAGTAGAAAGGTGAGAGGCAGATGACACTCTCAGGGCAGCATGGTGGAGACAGAGCAGTGGATAGAGGCAGATGTCTTGACAGTAGAAGTGCTGATAAGACTTATCAATGGAAATTTTAAATGAAGCGTTAAAAACAGTAATCACTGAAAATTCACCATGGGGTAATTTACTTAGAATTTATCATTCTAAGTACTTTACTTATTTTTAGACATAAAATTCTCATAAAAGACCAGGGTGGTGGTTTAAACTTGTTGGCTTCAGAGCATACACTTAAAAAGCATACCCATTCCAAACCTCGATAGGCTCGTGGCTTTCTTCAGCACTGGGCATTTCCTTCAGGAGAATACCTGGAGGAGAATACGTTGGGCAGGTGTGGCCTTCAAAGGAAAGAAGAGTACAGTGTCCGTGGGCAGTGTCCTGATATGTCTGTGATGTACTCAGGAGGGATAGTGGATAGTAAGTAGACTCAAGTCCAAGGAAGAAATCTGGGAGTGATAGAGATAGAGAGGGTGTCATGAATTATGCCTTTGCAAGAAATCATAAGATAAAAGGGAGGAGCGATTTTTCTTGCCAAAGCTCTCTCCACAGGCAGGGCTACGACTTGGCAGACCCTGCCAGGAGGGGAAGCCCGGGGCTCTGTGACATGGAATTCTTTCTTGGGCAGACACTTTTGAGCCGTAGGCCACTGAGCCTGGAGCCAGGGTGTCAGGTCTCTGTGGGGTCACGAGGCTGAGGCCTTGCTCTGGCCTGAAGGAAACGTCTTCCCTTCCTCGTAAGAAGAGTCCAGAGGAACCGTGGACCTGCAAAGGATCTAAAGGAAAATAACATTTAAGTCTCTCCTGGTTTGGAGAATACTTTGAGCTTGCTGGGTCCTTGAAATCAAAAGTAAACCATTAATCACCCAGTCTATAGCCTGACTGAAGGTAGCATATAGACTACCCCCTCTTAGTTACCCCACACTTACTGTCCCAAGGTGTGATGAGCATAAGTCTCTAACACAGCTCTCGTAACTACCACAGCTTCACGTCATCTGTGTATTTTTGTATCCCTAAGACCAGGCAGCAAGAACTGGCTTTATTCTTTCCCAGAATCCAGGGAGAGGGGAGCCATTTGGTCCCAAAGATAAACATGAACTATCTTTTGTTCATTTTCATCCCCTACAAAAATCAGCTCCCATTAGCAAGCTCTTAGTGACCCAGGACCACATAACACTGCATTATTTCCCTAATGTAGGTATTTTCATTAGCTTCATTTTATACCTTGGGATTTGAAATATCGACAGGTTCTACCACCAAACTAGTTTACTCAGAAAAAGCAAGATCAGACTCTAGCTCCAGATCCCAAACACGCAAGCACTATGCTTTACTGCCCTTCCCTAGAATATAGAAGACATCTCTCCTCAGGTCAGTCCAACAAGAAGACTAGATTCTAGAAGGAAATCTAAGAAAGCTGAACATGTTATCTTAACATCAGGTCCCTGGTTCCTTAGTACTTACCACCTAAGAGCTGTTGCTCTGTCACTGGATCAAAACGTGCCTCAGCACAGGAACCCTTCACATTTTCTAGGTTCTGGGATTCTTCCCAGCTCCTGAAGGGCTCTCTCCATGCTCAATCCTGAGTATTAGCTCCAGATTAGTAAGATCACCACCTGCACAGAGAAGTCAGACAGGGGAGCTTAGCCTCCTTGAGCACTACATTTAGACACACTGAGTTGTTTGAAATGTTTATGGGTTCAAGCCCAAGAACTGGCATAGATAAATTATTTTTCCTTGTTGGGCATTGGTATTCCTAGCTACTCAGGAGGCTGAGATCCTGATTCCATTTTGAAGCCAGTTAAGTGAAAAAGTTTGAGAGACTCTATTTAAAAAGTAACCACCAAAAAGCCATTGCTGGGGATGGGGATATGGCCTAGTGGCAAGAGTGCTTCCCTCGTATACATGAGGCCCTGGGTTCAATTCCCCAGCACCACATATACAGAAAACGGCCAGAAGCGGCCCTGTGGCTCAAGTGGCAGAGTGCGAGCTTTGAGAGGGAAGAAGCCAGGGACAGTGCTCAGGCCCTGAGTCCAAGCCCCAGGACTGGCCAAAAAAAAAAAAAAAAAAAAAAAAAGAAAGAAAAAAAGAAAAAAAAAGATACAAAAAGCTGTTGCTGTAGTTCATACATAACTACGAACTGAAGACTATGATGTGAAAAGTCCTTGTGAGTTACAATTTTGAGGAATCGCACTATCAAGTGCCAGCCATCTCCCAGGATCCACACCTTCCTGAAGTGAAAGGCTTCTTACCTAGTGAGACCAGAGTCTCGTAATTGGTTCTCATGACATGCTTGTAGAGCTTCTTCTGCCATGTCTGCAGATGCTGCAATTCTGGCTCTGAGAAATAAATGGCCACATCCTCAAAAGTCAGCGGTATCTGCAATATCAGACACAATGTAGACACAGTTAGGATCACAGCAATCACCCCCCATCTCCCTCTCATCAAGTGACTTTTCTTTAGTGTTTTTTCAATTTGTCTGCCAATCCTGGGGCTTGAACTCAGGGCCTGGGCTCTATCTTTGGGCCTCTCTGGAATCAAAGCTGGTGCTCTACCCCTTAAGACACAGTGCCACCTCTGGCTTTCCTGTGTATCTGGTCCTGAGGAATCGAACCCAGGGGTTCATGCATACTAGGCAAGCACTCTACCACTAATCCACATCCCCAGCCCTAGTTTACTTATTTATTTATTTTTGTTGGCCATGAGCTTGAAACCTAGACTTGGGCACTGTCCCTGAGGATTTGCATTCAAGGCTAACACTATGCCACTTTGAGACACAAAACCATATCCAGTGTTCCAGTGCTAATTGGAGATAAATAGTTGCATTAACTAGATCGCAGAGGGGGAAGGCAAGAATTCTGCTCTCTGGAACTCAAAACAATGGAGTCTATTGGTAGTATCCTTGAAATAATCCTGTGAAAACAAAATATACCTCTTGATGTCATTAACTAAGCTCAGTGGCAACTAATACAGTGAGTTTGTGAGTGTGTGTGTGCGCATGTGCGTGCGTATGTGTGTGTGTGTGTGTGTGTGTGTGTGTGTGTGATTACTGGGACTTAAACTTGGGGCCTGGGTGCTGTCCCTTACACTCTACTAATTTGACCTACACCTCCATTTGCCACTTTTGTGGTTAATTAGGTATAGGAGTCTCCCACCCGTAATCCTACTCAGGAAGCTTGTGATCTGAGGATCAAAGTTTGAAGCCAGTCTGGGCAGACAAAACTAAGAAACTCTTCTCCAATTAACCAGCAAAAACTTAGTACAGTTTAAGTGTAAAGCTCCAGTTTAGTACCTCTCAAGAAGGGATGGCTGGTGGCTCACACCTGTAGTCCTAGCTACTCAAGAGGCTGCGTTCTAAGAACAACATTCAACGCCAACATTGGAAGGAAAGTTGGCAAGACTCTCATCTCCAATTGGCCACTTAAAAACCGGAAGTGGAGCAGTGGCTCAAAGTGGTAGAGTGCTGGCCTTGAGCAAATGAGTTCCGGGACAGGGTCCAGGCCAAGTTCTGAACACATACACACACACACACACACACACACACACACACTCACACACTCACAGAGAGAGAGAGAGAGAGAGAGAGAGAGAGAGAGAGAGAGAGAGAGAGAAAAAGGGCCAAGGAAAGGAACAGCACAGCCTCCTCTGAACAGACCACTCACCAGGCAATGGCTTGTCCTATCCTGACCAGATGACCAGATTGCTCCCCTGATGTTAAGGGGCTAAGAAAACCCTCTCTGAGCACCCCAAAATAAGACTAAGATGACAACCAGCCAGTCCACAACTTGACTGAGACCATTTCACGGCATATTCCTTGTGCCAGCTACTCTCATCCTCTGTCTAATCAAATTGAAAGCTCTCATCTTTCCCCAGACAAGGGAAGATGGCTGCCGATGGATTTACCTGCCTCTTTCCTGGGCTGTGCATGCAGCAGAATGAAACTTCTTTTCTCTGACCCTCGCTGCTTGGCTGATCACTTGGCTGATTGAGGTGAGCCAACAGATCTGACATAGGAAATCCAAGGGTTTGGGCCTGGGGTTGAACATTCGGCTTCAAGACAACTGGAGAGAAAAAGGAAACTTGTAGGAAAAGGATTAGGGGACTTAGCCCATTGCTCAGGTGGATGGATGGGCCCAGGATAGGAGGACTCAACATGGCCACTCAGCTACACAGGTGGAAGATTAGAAGTTCAGTGAAGATGCTGAAACTACAGCCTCAAGGCAGATCCATCCAGGGAGATGTACAAAAAGAAAGCCCACCCTCCACCCCCTGAATATGGCCTAGTGGCAAGAGTGCTTGCCTCATATACATAAAGCCCTGGGGGCGATTCCTCAGTACCTCATATATAGATAAAAGCCAGAAGTGGTGCTGTGGCTCAAGAGGCAGAGGGCTAGCCTTGAGCAAAAAGAAGCCAGGGATAGTACTCAGGCCCTGAGTTCATCCCCACCAGACAGCATGGAAGCCCTGCCGGCCTAGACACAGGCAGCCACGGTAAAGATATGACCCCTGGTGCTGGTGACTCATGCCTGAATCCTAGCTATTCAGGAGGCTGAGATCTGAGGATTGGGTTCAAAGCCAGCCCAGGCAAGAAAGTCCCTGAGAATCTTATATCCAACTAACCACCAGAAACCCAGAAGTGAGGGCTGTGGTTCAAGTGATAAAAGTGCTAGCCTTGACATGAAGAGCTCCGGGACAATGTCCAGGCCCAGAGTTCAAGCCCCACAAGCAATAACAAAAACAAAAAAAAAGCTGGAAGTAGTGATGTGGATGTGGCTCAAGTAGTAGAGAACTTACCTTGAGCAAAACAAAACAAACAAATTTACAAAACCCTCAGGGACAGTGCCCAGGCCCAGAGTTCAAGCCTCGGGCTGGGGGGGGGGGGGCAGGGGAGGGAGGAATCCATTATGTTACCATTTTCTAGTGGCTCATGCCTATAATCCTAGTTACTCAGGAAGCTGAAATCTGAGACTCACAGTTAGGAGAAATCTAGAGCACAAGAGTCTGAGAGACTCTTTGCTCCAGGTGAGCAGCAATAAGAAGTAGAAGAGAGGAAGATGGCGCCGCCACAGTAGGGAGGCACTCCAACTCGCTCCAACTGAATAGCAGCTGGGAACTCCAGCACCCAACACCCCATCAAGAACCCAGCAAACCCAGCAGCTAAAGGCAAGAGAGGAACACGGGAAACGATAAAAATTTTTAAAAAAGAAGAGCCTATAACCTCCACAGAGCCGGAAAATCTCCGGGATACCCTGTCCCGTCCCGCCAACCTTGGCCCGAATAGGGCCAGGCTGGGAAAGGGGACCCGGTGCCAACAAACCAACTGCCGAAAAGTCACGCCAGGAGCGCAGAGCCCAGACAGCAGGACTCCACGGACCCCAGCGGGTGCGCGGACCGATCGAGACAAACGGCGGCGGATGGGAGGTGCAGGACCGCACAGCCAGGATCGGATGTAAACGGAGGTGGAACCGGGCAGGGCAGAAAAGGAGAGCCAGGGCCGCCACCACCAAACAACTGACCGCCACACCCCAGCACCCCACACCCGAAGGGCCAAGAGCAGCGCGGGACACACACACAATCCAGGACCAGTAAGTTCCCCATTACCCCCTCCCCCAACGGGAGACCAGCTATCAGAGACCCAAACCCTACAAAGAAGCTAGCGCTCCCTCCCTCCCCCTCCCCACCCCGAGGGAACAAAGAACCCCCAAATCAGGCGGCAAAAGGTCCCATCAGACTCTGGGAGGACACAGGAGCTAGCAGGGGAAGGGCGGAGCAGCGCCAAGACCCCCAGAGGAGCCTGAACTGGCTGCACCGGCTCCGCCCCCTTCCCAACGGGAGCCCAGGGACCAACAGGCATTGGAAGCCCCACCTGAGGCACCTGATCCTCGAGGACTTTTTGAACAAAAGTCACAGGCGCACTGGTGGGCAATACCAGCCCAGCTCGGACACCAGGGCCCGATCACACGCCCCCCTCGCAGCGGAGGCGCAGTCTGTGGGCGCTAACCAGCACCCGAACACTTGATCCCACTGGCGCCCACACATACCTCCCTCCACAGCAAACTCGCGGGAGAGTTACAAGCACACCCCAACAACCCGGTGCTCGCTCTGGTAGGCATACCCCGCATAGGTGGGCATGGCCACAGTGGCAGCGCCCGCTCGGATAGGAGCACCCGCACTGGAGGGCAGAGCCCCACAGGGGCAGCGCCCACTCAGTTTGGCACATTCCGCACAAGTGGGTGGGCCGCCCCTCAACAACATCAGCCCCGGAGCAATCCACACAGGAGGGCGAACCACCTGAGAGGTGAGCTCCTCTGACCAAGATACAGAGTGGAAAAAAGAACTAAAGAAGAGAAAAGCCTCCACGCCACGCTGAATCAGTGACGAGCAAACCCCCACCAGGGGCACGCTAGGGTCAGCACAACACAGCAGTAGGACACTGTCCTGCAGAGAAAGACACAGGACCTACCCACCCCCAAGTGCAGGGAGAGTGACCACCTCAACAACAATCGAGACAGTCACGCTCACCCATTGGGAAGCAAGGATCAACAGCCAAAATCAAACCCAGAGCCAGGGCACAAACAAGTCTCCCACTGACGGACCAGCGGGAACCAGCACAAAGCCAAACCAGGGAAGCCACCCACAGATCTCCAGATGTGCAAATCACAAAGAAATATAACATAGTTCATTATAGGGCAAGCCAACTCGCCAGCTCCAAAAAGCAGCACAACTGAAGAGGAGATGGAGAATAAAAAAACAACTGAGGCTGTGTCAGCAGAAATGATGGAAAGCCTCAGAAACGAAATCAGAAAACAATTCCAGGAGTTTAGAGTGGAAGTCTTGAAGGACATCCAGGAAGCCAAGAAAGAAATGGAAGCAAAAATGCATACAGTACAAACTTCCATTAAAGAAGACCTTAAGATCCTAAGAAGTGAAATGCATGAAAAAATAGATTTAAAATACAACTCTTTAAAAGGAAGAAATTTCCACGATCAGAACTGATCAGGCAACCATAAATAGCTCTCTGACATCCATAAACTCCGCAATTGAATCCACAGCACAAAGAATTGACCATATGGAAGCCAGACTCTCTCTCTTGGATGATGATGCAGCCGATAAGAACCAGACAATGACCACACTCCAAGAAACTGAAAAGCTCCAGGCAGACTAATCCAGGAGCTAGTGGACAAAGAAAAGAGATATAATCTGCACATAATTGGAATAGAAGAAGGAGCCAAATACCAGAGCAGAGGGCTAGAACATATTTTCAATAACATTATTGCAGAAAACTTCCCCAGTCTCACAAGGGACCCTATCCAGGTAACTGAAGCCTATAGGACACCTGGCAGACGAGACCCCAGAAAAGCCACACCAAGGCACATAATATTCAAGACTTCGGATCTCAAGAATAAAGAGCAAATTTTGAATGCAGCCAAAGCGAAGAAAGAAATCTATTACAATGGGAAGAGGATCCAAACAACAGCAGACCTCTCCACACAAACCTACCACGTGTGAAGAGAATGCAAGAACACCATCCAAGTCCTACAGGCCAAAAATTGCCAAACGAGAATAAAATATCCAGAGAAGCTGGAGTTCATACTCAAGGGGAAAACCAGATCTTTCCATAGCAAAGAGGATCTAAAGGAGTATATGAATAAAAAACCACCCCTACAGCGAATTCTAAGAGGGGAATCCCACCCAACAGAAATCGTACAGGACACACAGACAGAAACAGAAAGAAACTACAATAGCCAGAGCCCAACAGAAAGAGCAGCTCACTAAATACAAGAAAAAAAAAAGAGGAAAAACAGCCCAACAACAAAATGGAAGGAGAAAAAACACTCTTCGTATCTTTGATCTCTTTGAATATAAACGATATCAACTCTCCAATAAAGAGGAACAGACTGGCAGAATGGATCCACAAACAAAAAGTTGCCATCTGTTGTCTACAAGAGACCCACCATACAGCAAGGGAGAAAAACAGGCTCCGAATAAAAGGATGGAGCAAGATCTTCCAAGCAAACTCACCTACCAAAACGGCAGGAGTAGCCATCCTGATCCCAGACAAGCTGGACTTCTCATAAAAATCAACTCAAAAAGACAAAGAAGGTCACTACATTTTAATACAAGGAAAAATCTAGAATCAAGACATCACAGTGATAAATGTATACTCACCAAACAAAAGAGGCCCTACATATATCAAGCAAATTCGCACAGAACTACAGAACAAGATAGACCCAAACACAATCATTGTGGGTGACTTTAATACCCCGCTTTCACCAAGAGACAGATCCAACACCAATAGGATTAGCAAGGGAGCTGAGGACCAAAGTAACACCATATACCAAATGGATCTGACAGGTCTATACAGAATCTTCCACCCTACAGAGACCCAATACACCTTCTTCTCAGCAGCCCATGGATCATACTCCAAAATAGACCACGTCAGCACACAAAAAGAACCTCAGCAAATACAAAAGTATTGACGTCATCCCATGTATTATATCTCACCACAGTGGATTAAAGGTAACCCTCAATAACAACGGTTACCATAGAGGCTATACACATTCTTGGAGGCTAAACCCCACACTGATATCCAACACTTGGGCCACAGACCAAATTAAACATGAAATCAACGAATTCATAAGCCACAATGACAATGAAAACACATCACAAAGAAACCTATGGGACACAGCTAAGGCAGTACTGAGGGGCAAGATCAGTGCCCTCAGCACTCACATTAAAAGAATGGAAGCAGAGCAGGTGAATAACCTCACGATGAAACTAAAACAACTGGAGAAACAAGAAATGACAGAATCTAAAACGACTAGGAGGGGAGAGATCACAAAGATTAAAGAGGAGATAAATCTGATTGAAAATAAAAAGACCATTCAACAAATAAATAAGACTAAAAGCTGGTTCTTTGAGAAAATAAATAAAATTGACAGACCCCTCGCAAGACTTACAAAAAAAAAGAAGAGAAGAGACTCATATACGTAAAATCAAGGACTCCACCGGAAAAATTACAACAAGTAGACACGATATTCAAACAATCATAAGGAGCTATTTCCAAAACCTCTTCTCAGCAAAAAACAATAATTTTACAGAAATGAATTAATTCTTAGAGAAGTACAAACTGCCCAAACTGAACCAAGAAGAAATAAATCAACTAAATAAACCAATGACTTACGGTGAGATACAGGAGGTAATCAAGAACCTCCCAACAAAGAAAAGCCCAGGCCCAGATGGATTCACCAATGAATTCTACAAAACCTTTAGTGATGAGCTAATACCAATGCTCCTCAAACTCTTCCGCAAAATAGAAACAGAGGGAGAAATCCCAAACTCATTCTACTAAGCTAATATCATACCCATTCCCAAACCAGGCAAAGACCCAACAAAAAAAGAGAACTACAGACCAATATCACTAATGAACACAGACGCAAAGCTCCTCAATAAAATATTAGCTAACAGGATCCAGAAACTGATCAAGAAAATCATACATCATGACCAAGTAGGCTTCATCCCACAGTCACAAGGATGGTTCAACATCCGTAAATCAGTCAATGTAATTCACCACATCAACAGAACTAAAATCAAGAATCACATTGTTATCTCAGTCGATGCCCAAAAAGCCTTTGACAAAATACAACATCCATACTTATAAAAAAGCTCTGGAGAGAACAGGAATAGATGAAACATTCCTCAAAACAATAAAAGCCATATACAACAGACCAACTGCTGACATCATATTAAATGGATAGAAACTTAAATTATTCCCCCTAGACTCGGGAGCAAGACAAGGATGCCCACTCTCCCCACTTCTATTCAACATAGTGCTGGAATCCCTAGCCATAGCAATAAGGCAAGAGGAGGATATCAAAGGGATCCACATCGGCAAGGAAGAAATCAAGCTATCCCTATTCACAGATGACATGATCTTATATCTGAAAAGACCCAAAAAACTCAGTCGCCAATCCCCTACACCTAATAAACCATTTTGGCAAAGTAGCAGGATACAAAATCAATCCACAAAAGTCAAGCAGCTTTTCTGTTCACCAGCAATGTACAAACAGAAAAGGAAATTATGGAAACAATTCCATTTACACTAGCCAATAAAAGAATAAAGTACCTAGGGATCAACTTAACCAAGGACGTGACGGACCTATTCAATGAAAACTATAAAAATCTAATAAGGGAAATCAAAGGAGACACAAGGAGACCCATGCTCATGGGTAGGCAGAATCAATATAGTGAAAATGGCCGTATTGCCCAAATTGTTATACAAATTCAATGCAATACCTATCAAAATCCCAGTTACATTCTTCACTGAAATAGAGAAACCAATCCATAAATTCATATGGAACAGCAAATAACCGAGAATAGCCAAAGCAATTCTAGGCAAAAAAAGCAGCGCAGGAGGCATCACAATACCAGACTTCAAGCTCTACTACAAGGCCATCATAACAAAAACAGCATGGTATTGGTATAAAAACAGATCGGAAGACCAATGGATTAGAATTGAAGACCCAGTAATAAAACCGCACTCTTTCAGCCAACTGATATTCGACAAAGGAGCTAAAGACATACAATGGAATAAAAAGAGCCTCTTCAACTACTGGTGCTGGGAGAACTGGGCAGCCATATGCAGAAAACTCAAAGTAGACCCAAGCCTATCACCATGCACCAAGATCAACTCAAAATGGATCAAGGACCTCAATATCAGACCTGAATCCTTGAAACTACTGAAGGACAGAGTAGGAAAGACACTAGAACTTATAGGCACAGGAAGGAACTTCCTGAATATAGTCCCAGGGGCACAACAAATAGGAGAAAGACTCGACAAATGGGACTACTACAAATTAAAAAGTTTCTGCACAGCTAAGGACATAGCCACCAAAATAGAAAGACAGCCAACGATATGGGAAAGGATATTTACCAGCACAGCAACAGACAAAGGCCTGATATCGGTCATCTACAGAGAACTCAAAAAACTAAGCCCCTCCAAGCCCAATAAACCTATTAGGAAATGGGCAAAGGAGCTAAAGAGAGACTTCACAAGAGAAGATATAAAAATGGCAAAGAAACACATGAGGAAATGCTCAACATCCCTGTTAGTAAAGGAAATGCAAATAAAAACAACCCTGAGATACCACCTCACCCCAGTTAGAATGGCCTATACTCTGAACTCAGGCAACAACAAATGCTGGAGGGGCTGTGGGGAAAGAGGAGCCCTTCTCCATTGTTGGTGGGAGTGCAAATTAGTACAACCACTTTGGAGGTTTCTCAAAAAGCTCAATATAGACCTACCCTATGACCCTGCCATACCACTCCTAGGCATCTATCCTAAACAGCAAACGCCAAGATATCAAAAAGACATTTGTACTTCCATGTTTATTGCGGTACAATTCACAATAGCCATAATATGGAAACAACCCAGATGCCCCTCCACAGATGAATGGATCCAAAAAATATGGTACTTATACACAATGGAATACTACATAGCGATTAGGAATGGTGAAATATTGTTATTCGCAGGGAAATGGTCAGAACTCGAACAAATAATGTTGAGCGAGACAAGCTTAGAACACAGAAAACAAAGGGGCATGATCTCCCTGATATATGACTGTTAACAAAGGGAGACGGAGAGACAGTAGAGACCAGGTCTGCGAAACCAAAAACTGCTTGTCAAATGGTATTTCCCACAGGATTGGGGCAGCGACCCAACAGTATGTAACTAAAACCAAACAATTACGCAACATATAAAGGTCAAAAATTGACCTCTCAGGGGAATACAATAGCTCAAAAGCTATGTATGTACGTTCATATAAGACTACTGTCGACATATGGTCTAATATCGACATTACATTTAAAGCCCTAGGCGAACTTTCTTGGGTGTGGCCACGTGGCTACTGTATATGTTCTTGATACATTGTATATTGTATATATGTCTACCGGACCTAGAGAAGAAATAGAGAAACAGGACGTAAGATATCACAAGAAATGTACACACTGCCCTACTATGTAACTGTACCCTTTTTGCACAACACCTTGTCAAAAAATTTGTGTTCAATTAATAAACAAATAAATTTAATTAAAAAATTCAAAAGCTAGTAGCCTAGAGAAAGGGAGACCACGAAGATTAAGGCTCTTCTATGTTTTCTAGGAATAGCTATTTTGAACTGGTCCTGCCTCCTATTCCAGCTCTTCTGTTTGCAGCTAGCTGAGGGAAGTTAGGAGCTACACCCTGCTCATCCAGGGGAGCTCATCACCAGCCTAGACCTCCCCACCCCTCCTCAAGCCAGTGTACCCAATGGCGGATCGCAGTAGCTGAATGAGTACTGGTAGAAGCCACATCTCCAGTTTGCACGAAGATGGAATCACCCAAACTCCCTTCCTCGCGCAAACCAGAGCGCGAACGTGGTTCCAACACCTCCTTCTGCAGACGCCCCAGGGAGCACCTAGGACCTGACCTGCACACGGGATCGCCTCCCTCCACAGGCGGGGTGCGCTCCCGGGAAGTTCCCGCCGGTCCCAAGCTCTGCGATCCAGGGCAGGGGCGTAAAGACGGGCGAAGCCCCGGGGCCAGGAGGGCGCCCGGCACCGGGCCGCCCGCCTCCCAGTGTCGCCCGGCCGCGGAGCCCGGAGTCCCAGCTCTGGAGGCCCCAATCCCTGGGCCGTCCCCTCTGCAGAGGCCCCCTAAGCCGTCGTGGGCCCCTCCCCCCTGACCCGGGAACTCCAAGTTGTGCATGGGACGTGCGCGAAGCCCGCGCGGCCGTCCCACCGCGACCCGGCACGGCGTTGGCCCTCTCCGCCCAGCGGCCCGCTCACCTCCATCCGCCTCCTCCGCGCTCGCCGCGGCCAGCAGCGGCGCCAGCGACAGGAGCAGGACCAGCAGGCAGGCCTCGCGGAGCCTCACGGTGGCGGATACCGAGCCCCGGCTGCGCCCGCCCGCGCGAAGCCCAGCGCAGGAAGCCGCTCCGGGGAGTCCTCGCCCGCTGTTGGCTGGGAGCGGAGGACACGGGCAGCCAATCCGCGCTAACCGTCCGGCGTCAGTCGAGGCGCCCGGTGCATGCGGAGCCCACTCTGCTGGCCTGGCCCCGAGTCCCCAAAGCCCTCTGCCCTGCACCATTAAAAGTCTGAGCTCGGGGCTGGGGATATGGCCTAGTGGTAAAGTGCTCGCCTTGTAGCGCTGTGGCTCAGGTGGTAGAGCGCCAGCCTTGAGCAAAAGAAGCGAGCGAGAGTGCTCAGGCCCTGAATCCAAGCCCCAGGACTGGCAACGAAAACAAAACAAAACACCAAGAAATGTGCGCCCTGCCTTACATATGAAACTGTAACCCTGATGTAAGTCACTTTGACAATAAAGAAACAAATGTAAATTTAAAAAATGAAATCTAATCCAAAAAAAATAAAACAAAAACCCTCTGGGCGCTAACATAAGGTGCCCTCTTCTGATTGGCTCTGCAGCCACCGCCAATCAGCGTCTGTCACTAGGTTTGCGGAGAGCTTACAGGCAGAGGAAAAAGTAGGAGGAGAACAAAGGCAGCGGGTCGGGCTGGGGGGCGGGGCCTGTAGACGTCTAGCAAGGCGATTCGATGGAGGCGGTGGTGGGCGGGGCTCCGTTTGGCCGAGATTAGCACGTGTACTTAAGTGTCCTGCCAATGGGTGATCGAGAAGGCAGGGATGCAAGGCAGATTGTGCAGCTTTAGCGAGTATGATACTGACAAAAGGGCTCGCGAATCTGCTTCATGTTTGTTGGCTTCTCGGTTTCTTCATTCCCTTTGAGCATGTAAAGATGTAAAAATGAGCGTTTCTTTCCCTAGTGCTGCTCTGTGGCCGTTGATGTTTAGCCGTGCGGTAGTTATTCCTGATCTACCTACCATCCCGTTTTGTGCAAAATCAAGGCTTCAGATTCCTGTATAAACTTTGTCTTATGTTTATTGCTCCTTCGGTAATTTTTTTTCCCTGCTAAAGAGAGGAAATAGCTAGGTTAATCTACATCTAGATAAATTCTTGAGTTTTTTCCCTTGTGATTGTGCTGGAGTCGAAATTAGGTTTGTATGTCAGAAAAGGGCACGTGCTGTTTGTTAGGATTTGCCTTTTTTTTTTTTTTTGAGAATGAAATCAGGACCTCAGACTTGTTTAGCTGGTGCTCTACCATTTGATTCATGCGTTCAAGTTGGCTTTTTGCTGGTTATTTTGGAGATGGAGTCTTATGGACTATTCTGCATATGCTGGCTTGATATTTCAGATCTCAGCTACTTGGGTTGCTAGGATTACAGGAATGATCCACCCAAGGCCCAGTAGGGCTTGCAGTTTTTGTTTTTCAATTCCTTGGGATTAATGCATCTGAAGAGTTATAGAAGACAAATATATAATACATAAGTAAAACAAAACTCATTTGTCTATTCCCATGTTTTATGTAGACAGCTTAAAAGTGGAAAAATTTAATAAACTGTCATTGAATTCCTATGGGTCTGATGGTTCTGTATCAATCTGGTAGAACAGAAAGATGCTATGCAACCAACTTTAATGCCAGAGGGTACCAGAAGTGACGCAGTGTGCTACCAATGTAGGCTATCAAACAGTTCGATATTATCATAAAGAGCTCATTAAAAAGAATGAACCCAGTCAGAATTGCTGTCTTTTCCTCTGGATTTTACTACACTGAAAGGAATGAGGGCCCCATTTACCCAGATCAGACACGCAGAAAACCAATTTTACTAAAGTACTCAGTTGATACATGTGTGTGGGGAAACTTGAAGAAGTGCACGTGTTATGCCCATGTCACGAGGAGACCACCAAGAAGACCACTGAGAGTCAGACATTCCGAAATGAAAAGCAAGGCTTTATTCAGGTGAGCTGCAACTCGGGTCTCATCCTTCACTCTGACGCAGCGGAGGTTAGGAGGAAGGCCATGAGCAGAATTTTATATGGGTATTTAAAGGAAAAAAAATCACAATATTACATAAACCAGGTGGGGGCAGGATTGGAGTGTGAGGACAAATCTGATTGACTCATGGCTAGGGGGTCTCTAAAATGGGTCTGATGACATTCCAGGATGGTCAAAGTATCTGGAACGTTCCCGAACCGGTTGGGCCATCCGGGAAATGGGTTTTTATGGCCAGTTGGTTTCGGGAAATGGGTTTTTATGGCCGGTTGGTTTATTCTTAGCTTAACACAAACAACAAGACGGTTGCAGTTTCAAGATGGAGTCGTCCTACTCTTTCACATGCACACACAAGCCCTTGTAAAATTAAATAATATTCTTTTTAAAAAGCATTCTGAGCAGGTATAAATGTTTTTCTATGAAGGGATATTTTGATATTTATGATATCATTCATAAGCCACACAAAATTATCAACACAGAGGATGGCCTCAAGTAGCTATGTGACAAGCAGCAAACGAGAAGCTTGTGTGTCTGACATATACCAAATGATTTCCCTCTAGGACATCCCTCAGGCCAGATATTCCCCATCCCTAAAGTATGGTATTAAAAGTTCATTTATGAACAATCATTATATTCAGTGTACATTCAGGGAAAATGGAAAATGGCAACTTGAGGGTTTGGGTGGGGTTGGGAGAGATAAGGTGAAGTGCCAGACTTTGAAGTCAGGCCCCACTTTGCCACGTGAACCTGAGATAAGCAGGCCCTGTGAGCAGACCCAGGACAAGCCCATTAGGGCCCAGTCAGTCTAGAACTCTAATCGCTGGGAATGCTTAACTCTGACCACCCCTAGATTGCCACAAGCCCTGAGCCAATCAGATTTGTACCTGTGTCCTAATCTTGCTTGCTTGAACACCTGAATGCTGTAACTTTCTTCTTTGCTTTTATAAGCCCTGTGTAATCACAGCTCCGGCTGCCTCCTAACCTCCGCTGTGTCAGTGGGTAGGACAAGGCCTGGGCCACAGCTCCGCTTGAATAAAGTCTTGCCTTGCTATTGCATTTCAGAATGTCTGAATCTTGGTGGTCTTCTTGGAGGTGGTCTCAGGACTTGGCACAACATTTGGGGGCTCGTCTGGGATAGCCCCAGAGAACCCCGAGACCCCAGACTCTGAAGGTAAGAAAACAGCACTGTTCATTTGTCTTGTAATGCATCTGTTTGTCTGTTTTGCTTTTGCTTATTTCTTGAAGGGGTTGTCGAAGCAGATGCGCTTACTTGGCAATGCTGGGGAGACTGGGGGATGCCCCAGACTCCCCACACTTGAAGGGGGACCTCTGGAGCCCTGCTTTCAACTTGAGTCCACTCCTTCTGCACCCTTGCAGAAGGTTGTGTGGGCCAATTTGGGAAATCTCCCGTTTTTCTTTTTCTTGTTCTTGCCTGTATTTTCCTCCTTTTATATTGTTATAGTTGTTTTGTTTTCTGTAGCCTTTTGAACTGAACATCTGATCAGAGCTATGGGTAATGTTCTATCATGGGAACCTCCATCTAGCCCTCTAGACTTGATCCTAGCTCACTAGAGGGAGGTTAAGGAGATAGCTCAGAACCAGAGTGTGAACATGTTCAAGAGTGCAGTATGATGCAAAACTAAGTTTAAATTTAAATTCAAATGGTCATCAAGTTTGGGCATTACCAAATGCTTTAAAGGATATTGCATTGTTGTAAAGAGGAACTATACTTAAAAAAATCAGAGCTAAGTGTCATAAATTTGGATTTAAAATGATAAATATGTATATATATATATATATATTAAACTAATGGGGATTGAAGTAAACTCTCATTAACTCTATGAAGGAAATGGAAAAATGGGCCAATGTTTCTCACTAATATATTGGAAAGCTGAATGGATAAGTACTTCTAATTCTGTAATTATAATTCTTGCATTAAGGAAAAATTCAAAGGTCTTCAGGCCATGCGGTAAGCTTCAGAGTTTTTCCAATCCAGATAAAACCTAAAGTGTTGTGTTAGTGTTAAAAAGGCTTTGGAAATCAAGAATGCATTTCTATATAAGAAATTTGGAAGTAAAATTGTCCTAAATAATTATTGCAAAGTGAAAAAAGGAGAGTTATGGCCACCAAAATGTTTAATTGCCATTCCAACTTCTTTGTAGGTTTTTTGTAACAGTTTCCAGCAGGCCCACAGAGAAGCACAGGTGATTCCTACAAGTTTGTCAAGATCTAATACTGGCCCTTAATAAATTCCAGGTAAGAGAGCATGCTTAAAATACTTCTCTGTGGACCACCTTGTTGCTTTTAACTGAAGTAAAGTGGCCCCTTGTAATACTCACTGATCTGAAATCTGCGGTTCGAAGCCAGCCCGGGCAGAGAAAGGTCCCTGTGAGAGACTTGTTTCGAATCATCCAGCAGAGTGCTGGGAACGGAGTTGTGTGGAGCTCAAAGTGGTAGGGTGCTAGTCTTGAGCTGGAGAGCTGGGGGACAGCGCTCAGGCCCTGAGTCCAAGTCCAGTGGAAAGTCACTCCTCCTGGGACAAAAGTGATGGAGCATCCAGAGGCAGTAAGCCACTGCTTAGATGGCAGAGATGGTGTCAGATCCTAGAGTCACTCCCGTTGGGCCTTTGAAAAGTTAATCAAAGCCGGGAAGTCCTAGAAGAATAGTTCATAAGCATGCCTTTCCAATGCCCATGTCTGTCTACTGGGCAGGAACTTGCCAGTCATCTGTGATAGTGGTTAGTAAGGGGAAGTTTGTCAAATGAGAGGATAGATTAAAACCTCAACCCCCTGCATTTACTCAAAGCTCTGACTGGCAGTGAGAATTTTAAGCTGATACATCTGTTTAGTAAAGAAAGCTTGTAGACCTGAGATTGTGTCCTTATTGAGATCTGTTAAAGGCCTGCAAAATCATCAGAGATCAGTTCCCCAGCCAGTCAGAAAAAAGCTTTTACAAACTAGAATATTAAAAGGCACAAATTTGTAAACCTGAAGTCACCTATCTGGGCTTCATATTAAGAGAGGGCAAGTGTTGGCTGTCAGATGCACGTAAAGAGACTGTGTTGAAAATCCCTGTGCCTGAATCAGCCAGACAAGTCAAGAGTTCCTGGGAACCACAACAGCAGGCTTTTTCCGGCTGTAGCTACCTGGGTTTGCTGAGATGGCCAAGCTTCTATATGAAGCCACCAAATAATCTAGCCGACCAGGCAGCCAAGGAAGCAGCCCTTCAGCCGAGAGCAAAAGTATTGACTTTAGTAGACCCAGGGCCACGAGCTTTGCCTCCTGTGCCCCAGTATTCCCAAGAAGACTTGGAGTGGATAAAGAAAAAGCCCATGGCCCACAAAACCCCGAACAGAGAAGGAAACAATGACTGGTGGAAAATTTGTGAAGGGAAACTTATGTTGCCATAAGGGCTGGGTAAGGGGATCCTTAAGAGAATCCATTGAGCTTCTCACTTGGGAACCTGAAGAATGCAGGACTTGCTCCAACACACCAAAGTGAAAATTAGACAAGGAGATCAACTTATTGAAGATATTGTTAAAAATTGCAAGGCCTGTCATCTTACCAATGCCCCCAATCAACAAATAACTAAAGGAGCTCGCCTCTGTGGGGATAGGCCAGGCATGTATTGGAAAGTAGATTTCACAGAAATTAAACCTGGAAAATTGGATACAAATATTTGCTAGTTTTTGTAGACACCTTTTCAGGATGGGTTGAAGCCTATCCAACAAAGCATGAGACTGCGAATGTAGTGGCTAAGAAGATCCTGGAAGAAATCCTACCCAGGTATGGCTTCCCATCCACCACTGGGTCGGACAACGGACTGGCCTTCATCTCAAAAGTAAGTCAGGGAATAGCCGCTGCACTGGGGACGGATTGGAAATTGCATTGTGCTTATAGACCCCAGAGTTCCAGACAGATAGAGAGAATGAATCGGACTCTAAAAGAGACCTTAACTAAATTGGCCTTAGAGACTGGTGCAGACTGGATGTCACTCCTTCGTTTTGCTCTGCTTAGAGGAAGAAATTCTCCCTATCAGCCTGGCTTTAAGCCTTCAGATTGAATTGCTTGCTGATTTGGATGATGCTGAATTTTTGTGTAAACTCGATTGCAGCTCGTGCACAAGAATATATGACCCCAACTTAAGGCATTATATGACTCTGCTTCTGTCCCTACCCCCTATTTATTCAGAGCAGGGTACTGGGTGTTCGTCCGAAGGCATAACCCCAAATCCTTAGAACCACGGTGGAAGGGACCCTAGACGGCATCGCCACTTGGGTTCATTGCTTCCATGCCAGGCCAGCTGACCCCTTCACCCTGGACGACGGCTACCGTGGTGGAACATGAGAGGTCTCCAAGCACCTGACTCAGCCGCTTCGTCTTCGCCTCAAAAAAGAAAGTTAAACTGAACATTGTTATAATTTTCTTTTTGCCTTCTTTCCTTACTACCCTGGCTAGTGCTGATGTTATTTTGGCAGCTCACTCCAAAGGGAGGTGACCCCTTATTTTAGGTAGTTTTGGGCTTGCTCAGGAATACGGGTATAGGCACCCGACCCTTACAGCACAACTGAGTTTATGTATTATTTTGTTGCTTACATTTGGATACTAAACACTATACAGCTAATGGTAAGTCTGTATAGCTGAAAGTTAATTTTCAGTTTGCAGTAATCCTGCAGTACCTTGGTAATGTAGACTAAGGTTATAGGTTCCTGGCTAGGTAAGGTCAACGCCCCTGAGTCAGCCTGAAGAAGTTACAGAAGATGGATGATCTAGACCCATCAACCCCCCTTTAAAACCGAGGGACCAGAGTTATTTTTGGATACTACTTTGGGCCCTACTGGCCCATGCCTTACCTCTATATCATCCCATAGACATGCAAGGCATTGAAATGGACAGAATGGAGCCATGATTGGCTCCCAAGGTACCAAAAAGAAAAAGGGGGAAATGAAGTGCCAGACTTTGAAGTCAGGCCTCACTTTACCACGTGATCCCCAATTTACCACATGAACCCCACTTTACTACGTGAACCTGAGATAAGCAGGCCCTGTGAGCAGACCCAGGACAAGCCCATTAGGGCCCAGCCGGTCTAGAACTCTAACCACTGGGAATGCTTAACTCTGACCACCCCTAGAATGCCACGAACTCGGAGCCAATCAGATTTGTACCTGTGTCCTAATCTTGCTTGCTTGAACACGTGATTGTTGTAACTTTGTTCTCTGCTTTTATAAGCGCTATGTAATCACAGCTCCGGGCTGCCTCCTAACCTCCGCTGTGTCAGTGGGCAGGACAAGGCCCGGGCTGAGGCCCCGCTTGAATAAAGTCTTGCCTTGCTATTGCATTTCGGAATGTCTGAGTCTTGATGGTCTTCTTGGAGGTGGTCTCACGACTTGGCAAAACAAAGGAAGGATAGAAGAGGGAACTTTATCAAGATCCATATACACTGACTTGTTGAATTGTAAACCCGTTTGTACAACTACTTAAAGGTAATTTTTAAAAATAACGAAAAAAGTTCACTCAGGAACCAAACATGACCTTATTGAATTGGAAAGTCCCTTATTTTTGTCCCTATATCTTATTCAGTTTGGTTACAGTGGTTTCCAGGCACCTGAGACCACAGTGAGGAGGGTCGGAGTGGAGCCTGTGAAGTCACAGAACTGGACTCTCACTTAGAAATGTCTATTAGTCAGGCACCAGTGGCTCACGCCTGTAACCCTAGCTACTCAGGAGGCTGAGACCTGAGGATCAAGTTTTGACCTAGCCAGGGCAGGAAAGTCCAAGCGCCGCTTATCTCCAATTAATCACAGGCAAAAGCTGAAAGAGGCACTGTTAAGTGCCACTTAAGTAGTAGAGTGCTAGCCTTGAGCAAAGGAGCCCAAGGACAGTACCCAGGTCCAACGTTCAAGGCCCAGGCCAGCAAAAAAAATACATATAAAGGAAGAAATGCCTTTAAGCAAACATTGCCCTAGCTTAGTCCCTCGGGTCGCCACTTACTGTGATTACGTTAAGTTTATAGACAATTGAGATCTGTGTTTGCTTCACTCCCACACAGCTGTCTCTAGAGAAGTGGTCTATGGGGGAATACTTTCCATCTAGATAATCTCCAGGTGATCTGTAGAAATCCTGGCACCTAATACTGCCATCACAAACTAATTCACGATTTACAAAATTAAGATAAGACCAGATAGCCTAGCACTGAGGATGGGGAACCAGGAGAGACCTGTTCAGAGTCACCCTGGGGCCTCACTATGCACCATGAGATCCTGTCTCAAATAAGCAAACGCTTGCAGGAGTGGGCATGCGCATCTCCTTTTGTGCTTCTGCCTTCCACCATGTGAGGCTGCAGCAAGAAGAACCTGAGAAGACACAATGGATTCCAATGTCTTGGATTTCCTTCCCAGCCTTTAGAAGTATAAGAAATAAAATTTCTTTTCTTTTCTTTTTTGTCAGTCATAGGGCTTACATTCAGGACCTGAGCGCTGTCTCTGAGCTTCTTTTGCTCACTTGAGCAACAGTGCCACTCCTAGCCCTTTCTGTTTATGTCGAACTGAGGATTCGAACCTGGGGCTTCATGCATGTCAGGCAAGCACTCTAGCACTAAGTCCCATTCCCAGCCCAATTTATTTTCTTTATCAATTATCAGTCTAAGGTATTTTGTTATAGCAGCAGAACAGAAAAAGACAAGATCGGGGCTGGGGATATGGCCTAGTGGCAAGAGTTCTTGCCTCGTATACATGAGGCCCTGAGTTCAATTCCCCAGCACCACATATACAGAAAATGGCCAGAAGTGGCGCTGTGGCTCAAGTGGCAGAGTACTAGCCTTGAGCAAAAAGAAGCCAGGGACAATGCTCAGGCCCTGAGTACAAGCCCCAGGACTGACAAAAAAAAAAAAAAAAGACATGATTAATTTTCTGTCATGGTGCATACCTAACACACACACACAGGGCAAGGGCACAGAATAAGAAGAAAATGGGTAAAAAGGTGCAGCAATAGAGCACACTTGACATGGATAAAGGTGAGTTATACAACTTGTGGGTGGAGACGCAGGGAGGGAATGAGAATGAGGAAACAGATGACACTGTATGGAAGGAAATGTACTTATTACCTGATGCATGTAAATGTAACCTGCTGTATTATCATCTCTATACTAACAATTTTTTTTAAAGGTGGAGATTGTGGGGCTGGGAATATGGCTTACTGGTAGAGTGCTTACCTCATCTACATGAAGCCATGGATTCAATTCCTCAGCACCACATATACAGAAAAAAACAGAAGTGGCGCTGTGGCTCAAGTGGTAGAGCGCTTGCCTTGAGCAAAAAGAAGCCAGGGACAGTGCTCAGGCCCTGAGTTCAAGCTCCAGGACTGGCAAAAACAAAAACAAAAGGTGGAAATTGGGTGACATGTCAAAATGCAAGTTTTAGCATCCTCCTCAAGGAGGAGGAACAGTAGTCTGAGTTTTAATCCAAAAAGTCCTTCAACAACTTGGTGAGTTTACTTTTTTGCATTCCTGGGAAAGGCAATGAATTAACTTCCACGTTGTTTTGAGCAACATGGCTTCAGTTTCTACTAAATGTCAGGAAGCTGAGTTACTCTTACCGCAGGGAGTAGCGTCTTCAAAAGGGTTGGAATTAAATCAGAGCTGTGACTATTGAAATTTTGTAAAGATCTGGACCTAAAATGAGGACCCCTCTTAAATTCCCTTTCCTGCCTTCTCCCTGATGTATCTGACCCCTCACAAGCCAAGGGGGCTCCAAGGAAGGTCCAGCAGGTCCACCCTGGGCTGAAGGCAGAATTCAGGTCTAGGTGGTGGGCTCTCAGCCTAACCCACGGGTGGACGAGCATTTGTGGAGTGCCCTCTGGGCACCTGGGCTCCAATGACCCTTGGTCTAGGGCCCACGTGGGTGATGAGAGATTGCACGGTGGAGTCCTGGCAGCTCATGGGCGGCGCCTCCAGCCCCCAACCCCTTTCAGCCCAAAGGAACAGGGGAGTAGATCTCCCTGTCGCCGCCCACCCTCCAGGACCAGGCGTCCTGCTGGTGGACACCCTCTGCTGGGGGAAGGACTTGCCCTTTCCCAGGACAACCGAGGCTCCTGGGATCACAGAAGCTCAGGGTCTTAAGTCGGGGAGCGGGGTCGTCTTGTAGGGCGTCTTTGGTCTTGGTTTTTGCTGTTGGGCTTGTCCTCTCTTCCTAGCCCAGCCCCATCTGCCCCTGGGCATCTCCAGGAAACTGGGTAGTGGTGACCACTTTCCTTCACCCTTCAATAGGTGGTGAGGTGGTTCTGGCCGTCGGAAAATGTTTAGTTTCCAGACGACACTGGTTCGGTTTGTTGGTCACTAACTCCAGCAGAGTGCAGTAACTCCCAACTGGTCAGTGTCGGTCTTGGTCTTCATCCCCATCATCTCTAAGGATATTTTCCCTTTCCTCTCATTTCCTTGTCTCAACTCCATGCACGGAAGGTCTCAAATTTATCACACCTGTTTTGAGTGTTTATACGAGCCAGCTCAGGGGACCACGCAAGCTAGTCAGACAGGTTCATTAGTTGGGGCCATATCAACCACAGGAGAGGGAGCAATATGGCATCTGCACCTTGTCCAGGTGGTTGCCTGTAAATCTGGGGCAAGAGGTGAGGCGAGTGGGTCTGGGCCATAGGGCAGGGAGACAGGGTGGAGCTGGGGGTGAGTGGGAGAGGCCAGGGACCTAAGGTGGGGGAAATGCTAACATTTGCCACCTTGGATGTCAGGATTATTCTCAAATATGTGCCAAGAACCTTCAAGACCGGGAACAGCAGCAACAACAACAAAAAGAATTGGGTAGCATTTTTGATTTTTGTCCTAGAGCTTGAACTCAGGGCCTGGGTGCTTTTCCTGAGCTTGTTTGCTCAAAGCTAGTGCTCTATCACTTTGAGTCACAGTGCCACTTTCAGTCTTCCGGTGGGTAATTGGAAATTAGTCTCACAGTCATTCCTGCCTATGCTGACTTTGAGCCATGATCCTCAGATCTCAGGCTCCTTAGTAGCTAGGATTACAGGTGTGAGCCACCAGTACCTGGCAGAATTTGGTAGGAGTAGGGAAACAGATTCTGTCAGTTCCATGAAGGTATTTATTGCAAGCATCTTGAAGTGTTCCATTAGCAAACACTGGAAGGAATCTTCCCTTGGAAAGATTTCCTGAGCTCATTGGCAGCCTTTGGCATCCCATATCCAATGGATTGCATGATTTATAAATAAATGTTCATAGTTCTACTTAAGGAATAACTTGTTCTCACTGCATTCTCTAAAGGCATGTGTGTAAATTAAGAGTCCCAAAACAGATCTCATGGCAGACAGGAGCTTCTGGATATCAGACAGTAAGCTAATATTGCAGGCTGATCAATCTCAGCAAAAAGCTAGGCTGGAAGCAACACTTAATGGTAGACTGTCAACTCTACCACTTAAAATCTGGCAAAAGTAAAAACTGCGTGTGGAGATGCATGCCTGTAATCCCAGCTCTGGAAAGTGTGAGCCTGGAGGGGCCAAATCTGGATTACATTTTTTTTATGAGACCCTCCTTCCCACCCCAAAATAAATAAAGGAGAATGCACCAGTAGAGGCAAAACTCAACCACTAGGACATATTCCCAGCCATTGCACCAGTAGATTATAAAACTAGAATCTTTGCATAATCTTTCCCCATGTAATTATTTCCCTGCAAAAAAAATTGGTGCTGATGTTCCAGAAAAAAACCATCTGAAAGACATTGTTTACACATCATCTCATTTGTGTTATTACTCAGAATTCCAGATCAACCCTTGGCAAGTCAGAAATTCTTTGACTGTAGTATGATTCTGTCTGTACAGAACACACAATGACATTCACTTACTGAAGCAAACTGGAAGGTCCTCACCATTTCCTAGACTTACTTGTATTGCTGTAAGATTTGCTCTGAAATTGCCCATATGTTGTTGTCTAGCCTATTTCCTGACTACACTTTGTTATTTTGTCATACTCCAGCCTTTTGTCAGCTGCTGCAGTATTCGCTCTGGGGAGCCTCAGTCACTCTTCTGTTGTAAGTAGCATCGCTCTTTGTTCTGGAATTCCCAAATTCCTTATCTCCTGACCCAACCTTTCATTTATATTTTGGCTCCAGAACTTCAGATTTTTTTTTTTTTTTTTTTTTTTTGCTTCTTCTATGACTGGCCAAATTTTGGTAAAATAACCACTATTTTAGGGGGAACTGTGTATAATCACTACAGAACCTTCAGATAAACTTCAGCATCCATATGAACAAAGGTTCAGGAACATGTGACTGTTCTCAGTTTCAAAGCTAACCAACCAAAACCAAAACCAAATCCAAAAGTATCAGGCCAACAACAAAATTCACTAGACTTAGCCCACAGGACAGGATCACAGTCTTGAAAAAAGTAGATCAGTATTGAGGAGCTAGCCACTTCCTTTCAGATTTGAGAATGGGACTGGAGAGATTCTCTGTTTTTTGAGGCCAAATCACTTTGTTAAAGCTTGGTGTTGGGAGCAGGGGACTGGTTGCTCTCACCTGTAATGGTAGCTACTCAGGAAACTAATCTCTGAGGACTGCAGTTCAAGGCCCTCCTGGACAGGAAAGTCCATGAGGCTCCAACCACCAAGAAAGACACAAGTGGAGTTCTGGCTCAACTGGTAGAGCTTCAGGCTTCAGGAAAAAAGCTAAGGGATAACCCTTAGGCCCAAGTTCAAGCCCCAGGACTGGCACAAAACAAAGATGCAAACAAAGTGAGTAGGAAGTGGATGAAAAGGCACTGAAAACAATAAGCTCTTAGGTCTTTGACAGGGCAGTATCTTCCCAGTCTTGTTGTTTTGGAAGGCCTGGAATCTGAACTCAATTTGCATTTTAGAGCTAGCTTTGCATTTAGGTGAAGAATCATCATTAAGGCAGACAGGCAGAAAAAATCTTTTATTATTAAATTGCAAATGTAGCAAGTGATTTCAAAGGAGAAAAATCTGTTACCTTTGCCCCAGTTCCTAGTGTGTCACATGCTTGCTTAAAGCAGCCCCTTCCGTTCTCCCCATCTGCCTTCCTGTGGGTTTGGGCCGTTTCTTAGTAATCAGGGGCATCTCGTTCATTCACTCACTGGCTGTGTTGACTGTGCACCTGCCTCAGCTCCAGTCAGCTTCTATCATTGTAAATAGCAGGCTCAGACTTTCTTAATTTCAGCATCAGGCTTCGGGTCCCTCAGAGCAGGACAGGGTTTTGTGTGCATTCTGACATAGGCAGTGTGTTGGGACTTAGGTCTCTCCCCAGTGTGTACCCGCTGGTGGCCGATCAGCTGTGTCTTCAAGCGATAAGCCTTGTTGCACTTGGGACACTGGAAAGGTCTCTTGCACTGGTGACACTGGAAAGGCTTCTCGCCGATGTGAGTCCTGATGTGTTCCACCAGCTTGAAGCGCTTGGCGAAGCCCTTGCCGCACTTGCAGGAGAATGGCATCTCCCCTCCGTGCAGCAGCTGGTATGTCTTCATGTCAGCCTTGGCCAGGAAGCTCTTGCCACAGGCGGAACACTGCACGTGCCTCTCCCTGCTGTGCAGGCCCAGGTGCCTGGTGAGATGGGCCTGCCGGGTGAAACTCTTGCCACACTGACTGCAGGGGAAGGGTTTCTGCGCGCTGTGCGTGCGCTGATGCCTCTGCAGGGTGCCCTTGACACAGAAGCTCTTGGGGCACTTCAGGCACTTGAAGGGCTTCTGGGAGCTGTGCGTGAGCTGGTGGGTCTGCAGGGTGCCCTTGTGGCAGAAGCTCTTGGGGCACTGCGGGCACTGGAAGGGCGTCTGTGTACTGTGTGTGAGCTGGTGCCTCCACAGTCCGGCTTTTTGGCGGAAGCTCTTGGGGCATTTCGGGCACTGGAAAGGCTTCTGGGTGCTGTGGGTGAGTTGGTGCTCCTGCAGGGAGGACTTTCGGCAAAAGTTCTTGGGGCACTGTGGGCACTGGAAGGGCTTCTGGGTGCTGTGCGTGAACTGGTGCTCCTGCAGGGAGGTCTTGCTGCAAAAGCTCTTAGGGCACTGCGGGCACTGGAAGGGCCTCTCTCCGCTGTGCACGCGCAGGTGCCCACTCAGCTTGGCTCGTTTGATGAAGCTTTTGCCGCACTGTGTGCATGCGAAGGGCTTCTGGGCACTGTGCATGTGCTGGTGATCCCGAAGTGAGCTCTTGTGGCTGAAGCTCTTGGGGCACTGCGGGCACTGGAAGGGCTTCTGGGCGCTGTGGGTAAGCTGGTGCACCTGCTGGGCGCCCTTGCGGCAAAAGCTCTTGGGGCACTGTGGGCACTGGCAGGGCTTCTGGGCAGTGTGCGTGAGCTGGTGCTTCCGCAGGGTGCCCTTGAGGCGGAAGCTCTTGGGGCACTGTGGGCACTGGAAGGGCTTCTCGGCACTGTGGGTGAGCTGGTGCTCCTGCAGGGAGGCCTTGCGCCAAAAGCTCTTGTGGCACTGTGGGCACTGGAAGGGCTTCTGGGTGCTGTGCGTGAGCTGGTGCCTATGCAGGGTACCCTTGTGGGAGAAGCTCTTGGGGCACTGTGTGCACTGGAAGGGCCTCTCCCCACAATGCAGGCGCTGGTGCTCCTGGAGGTGGCACCGATGGGGGAAGGCGAGGCTGCACTCGCTGCAGGGGAAGCGCCTGGGGTCTCTGTGCTTGTGCTGCTGGGTTCTCAGCTGGGTCCGCAGGCTGAAGCGTGCTTCGCACTGGGTACAGTGGAAGGGCAGTGGGTCTTTGGGCTGCTGCCCGGCGCGCCCCAAGTGTGTGGTGCACATGCTGAAGGAGACATTCCATGGCTCCCCTCTCGAGGGGCCCCTGGCGAGGTTGGCTTGGCTGGCAGGTGTCGTCCCAGCCCTACTTACTGTGTCCTTTGAGTGGCCCTCTGGGTGCTTCCCTAAATGGGTTTCCTTGCCAAATCTCTCTCCACAGGCCGGGTGAGGACGCGGGAGACCCTGCCAGGAGGGGAGGCCCAGGGCTCTGTCACTTGGAATTCCCCCTTCTGACATAGACACGTTAGAGCGGTGGGCTGCTTCGCCTGGAGCCAGGGTGTCAGGTCTCTGTGGGGTCACAAGGCTGAGGTCTTGCTCAGGCCTGAAGGAAACGTCTTCCCTTCCTCCTAAGAAGGGTCCAGAGGAGCCATGGCCCTGCAAAGGATCTAATGGAAAGTAACATTTAGTCTTTCTGGGTTTGAAGAATACTTTGAGCTTGCTGGCTTCTTGAAATCAAAGTAAACCGTTTAGCTCCCAGTTTATGGCCTGACTGAAGGTAGCACATAGACTACCCCTTCTTAGGTACACACACACTTACTGTCCCAAGGAATGGAGAGCATAAGTTTCTAACACAACACTCCTACCTACCACAGCTATATGTCATCTGTGTATTTTTCTTTCCCTAAGACCAGGCAGCAAGAACTGGCTTTATTGTTTTCCCAGAATCCAGGGAGAGGGGAGCCATTTCATCACAAAGATAAAAAATGAACTATCTTTTGATCTTTTTCATCTCCTACAACAAAATGACTGCCATTAGCAAGCTCATACTATGCCAGGATCACTTAACACTGCATAAATTACTTCCATTAGCTTCATTTGATACCTCAGGATGTGAAACATCGACAGCTTCTTTCACCAGCTCACGGTTACTCAGAAAAAGCAAGATCAGACTCTAGCTCCAGATCCCACACAGCCTAGCACTATGCTTTACTGCCTTTCTCTACAATATACAAGACATCTTGCCTCAGAACAGCCAAACAGGAAGACCAGATTAAAAAAGGAAAACTAAGAAAGCTGAACATTCTATCTTAACATCACCACCCTATTTTCTTAGTACTCACCACCCAACAGCTGTTGCTCTGTCACTGGACCAAAATGTGCCTCAGCAGAGGAATCCTTCACATTTTCTAGCTTCTGGGATTCCTCCCAGCTCCCAAAGGGCTCTCTCCCATGTTCAATCCAGAGTATTAGCTCCGGTTTGGAAAGATCACCATCTGCACAGAGAAGTCAGACAGGGGAGCACTACATTTAGAAACACTGAGTTGTTTGGAATGTTTCTGCTTTCAAGACCAAGGACTGGCACAGATACATTTTTTTTTCTTGTTGGACATTGCTATTCCTAGCTACTCGGGAGCCTGAGATCCTGATTCCATTTTGAAGCCAGTTAAGTAAAAAAGGTGAGAGACTCTATTTCCCAAGTAACCACCTAACAGCAGACTATGATGTGAAAAGTCCTTGTGAGTTAGAATTTTGAGAAATTGCACTATCAAGTGCCAGCCATCTCCCAGGATCCACACCTTCCTGAAGTGAAAGGCTTCTTACCTAGTGAGACCAGAGTCTTGTAATTGGTTCTCATGACATGTTTGTAGAGCTTCTTCTGCCATGTCTGCAGAAGCTGCCATTCCTGCTTTGAGAAATAAATGGCTATGTCCTCAAAAGTCAGCGGTATCTGCAATATCAGAAACAATGTAGACACAGTTAAGATTGCACCAATCCCCCACCATCTCCCTCTCATCAAGTGATTTTTCTTTAGTGTATTTTCAATTTGTTTGCCAATCCTGGGGTGTGAACTCAGGGCCTGGGCTCTATCCTTGGTCCTCTCCGTGCTCAAAGATAGTGCCCTACCACAGCACTACCTCTGGCTTTTTCTGTGTGTCTGATCCTGAGGAATTGAACCCAGGGCTTCATGCATGCCAGGCAAGCACACTACCACTAAGCCACATTCCCAGCCCTATTTTATTTAATTAATCTATTTATTTATTTTGTTGGCCATGAAGCTTGAACTCTGCGCTTGGGGACTTTCCCTGAGATTTTGCATTCAAAGCCAACAGTACACCACTTTGAGCCACCACACAACCTCCACTTTTCTAGTGCTAATTGGAGATAAAGTGTTGCACTAACTTTTTGACCCGGGCTGGCTTCAAACAACAATCTTCACATGTCAGCCTCCTTGGTCTTCTTCTTTTTAACAGTCCTGGGGTTTGAACTCAGGGACTTAGTGCTGACTCTGACTTCTTTTTGCTCAAGGCTAGCACTTGGCCACTTGAGCCACAGCACCACTTCTGGCCCTTTCTATATATGTGGTGCTGAGGAATCAAACCCAGTGTTCTATGTATAGGAGTCAAGCACTCTTGCCACTAGGCCATATTCCCAGTCCATCTTGAGGATTCTAGTTCAACGTTGCGGGAAAGAAAATTCCATGGAACTCTTACACCAGTTAACCACCACAAAGCCAGAAGTAGAGCTTTGGCTTACTTGGTAGAGCAGTACCCTTGGGCAATAAAGACCTCAGTGACAGTGCCCAGGCCCTGGGTCCAGGCCCCAGGATTAACATTTTTGAAAAAACAATCTTACCATTGTTCTATGGTAAAATATCGGGGAAGGCACATTTGGAAGGATGGAAACTTGGAGTCTTTATTAGAGCATTCCCAGTCTGCAGGCAGCCAGTGGTTACAAAGCCTTGTGGCCCACTAATACCCTTAACACTGTCAGGAAACAGGACAGACAGCAAAGACAGAAGAAAAACCATACTAACAAACAATCTAGCCTCAATGGAGAGCTGACTGGGACGCCATGGTGACCAGAAAAGATACAGGACACAGGCTGTGAAGATGGAGACATGGCATGGCATCCTCCTGCCTGAGCTGATCTGACCCTAAGTTGGTCAAGTCAAGAAACAGGGTCACAGGAAGCTCCCAGTCCTGGGCACCTAACTGACAGGTTTAGCAACCTAGAGGCCAAGAGCCCACCCCGGTCTAGGGATTGGGGAGCACCCAGTACCTGGGGACGGGACTTCCCTTCCTCTAGGACTCCAGGCTCGCCCAGCAAGACAAGATGCTGGACAAGGCAACCTGCCATGGGGCCAATGATGGCACTGCCAGATCTGACCTCCACACCACAAAATAAATAAATGATTACACGTAAAGGACGTCAGGAAATCATCACTCGGTTTCACCAAATAACGAATCTGCATGTCATCCACGCAGGTGTTGCTCTCTGCTTCAACCGTGCCACACAATCCACGCGCGACTATCCCGGCCGGCCACACTCTGCCACCTGACGTGCCAAGACAGCACCACACTGGTTCTCAGCCCAGTGGGACCTCTGACCTCCGGGTCCCGGGGCGAAGCGGGGACCCCGAGGCTGAGCCCAGACCTGCTCGGTCCCGCCACGGCCTGCGTGCTCTCCTCCCCCGGGGTTCTCGGCGTCGTTTCCATCTGTGGCCACGGTGGCGGCCGCCCGCTCCCCCCAGGGTTGAACCTCGGACCTCCGGCCTCTACCCCGCGGGACCTAGAAAACCACGTCCCGAGGACTCCGGAACCCGGTATCCGCACCGGCAGCCCCTCACCAGAGTCAGCTCCGCCATAGTCCACATGTGCCACGGTCGGCTCCGCAGGATCCCCAGGTGAAGCCGCGTCGCGCGGGCCCTGCGCTTGCGCGGCTTGGGGCATGCTGGGAGGCGGCGGCCCGGGCGATATCGCCCCCTGCCGGCGGGAGGTGTGGGCTCTGTCCCCCGTCAGCCTCGCGGGGGACCGCTCCGCCCCGGGCCGCACATGGGAGGAGTCCGGTCGCTGGGTCTCCTGAGGAGGGCGACAGTCACCCGTAAAAAGACTGCCTGGCCCTGAACCTCCTTAATACCGAGAAGGTCTCCTCAGGTCGACACGGGGTTTGCCGGGCCCTTCTCCACTGCCTTTCATTACTTCTCCGGGGTGAGAGAGAAAACAAACCCACGTGATCTACCTTGGCTCGCAGACTCGGACTAAGGACTGCGATGTGAGCGCGTTCGCGCATGCGCGCCTGGAGAGGCAGCGAGCTGAAGGCCGGCGGTCCGGGGGCGCTCTGCCCGGTTGGGCGCGCACGGAGCGGCGGCGCGTCTAGGCCCCGCACTCGCTGCCTGCCGTGCGCCAGCTGAGGAGCCGCTGCAGCCTGCGCAGCATTGACAGCTCCGAACCCAGCCCCGCCGCGAGCCCGCGTTCCCGAGACGCGGCGGTCGTGCGGGCCTCCTCGGTGCGAGAAAGGCAGGGCGGGGCCGCGAAGCCTGCGGAGTCCACCGGGTGTCGGCGAAGACTCCCGGGACCGGGCCGGGAAGCGCTGCTGGGCCATGGCGAGGCGGCAGCAGCTCCGGAAAGAGCGGCGCGTGAGGGCTGCAAGGACCCGGGGTCCCCGAGACCCTGGACGAGGGGAGGGCGATGAGGTTGGGGTCCGGCGCCCGGCTCGTGCACGGGCCAAGTTTTCCAAGCCCAGCCGAGCCCTGTCGCCACCGCGCCCCGAGTCTCCCCCCACCCCGCAGCATCCGGGACCTCCAGTGTGGGGCGCGGGCCCCCCGGTGCGCAGTCCCCCAGCTCCGCGCTTCTGGGGTGACCCCCCGCCCAGGTGGGCTGCCCACCCGGAGGCGCCGCCCGGTCTCGCCTCGCTTTACACTCCGGAACCGGGAAGCGGGCACGGACCGGGTGGTTGACATCGCCATTCGCCCTCCCCGCCGCCAGAGGTGCGGCCACCGCCCCCCGCAGGCACCCGCAAGCACCCGCACGGCGGCGGTGGGGAGCCAGCGGGGCCCCGGGGTGCGCGTGACGCGAGGGGTCCATCGGAACCTCCGCTGGAGGAAGGGCAGCAGCCGGGGGCAGCGAGGCTCAGCTGCGCGGGTGCTTGTTTACTGCGGGGCCCTGCCATGCACCCGTTGCCAGGGCCACGAGGCAAACGGACCGGACCCGCACCCATGCGGTGGAGACAGAATGGTCAGTCTCACTTGGAAGCATCTTCTCTCAAGGGGATGTGGGTCAGAAGGTCAGGAGCCAAAACTGGTCCAGTGGGCCATGAAGGAAGGAGAGAGAGCGTAGTTTCAGGGTTGGCATTGGAGCCCAGGAGAATGACACTCTTTCTCCCCCCACTCCTTTTGTCCGTCCTCAGAAAATAAAATTAAATTAGGATGGTAGAGCCCTTGATGAGTTCTATAGAAATAGGCTGAAAGTGGCACATTAAACTTTGACTTCCATCCAGGCACCAGCGTTGCTCTTCTGTGATCCTAACAACTCAGGAGGCTGAGCTCTCAGGATCCTAGTCTCTCTATCTCTTAGCCACTGAGAAGCCCCATGGGAAGCTGTAGCTCAGGGGGGAGGGTGCTAGCCTTGGGGTGGGGGAGGACTAATGGATAGCACCTAGGCCCCGAGTCCAAGCTCCAGTACTGGTATTAAAAACAACAAACAGCGGGCTGGGGATATGGCCTAGTGGCAAGAGTGCTTGCCTCGTATACCTGAGGCCCTGGGTTCAATTCCCCAGCACCACATATACAGAAAATGGCCAGAGGTGGCGCTGTGGCTCAAGTGGCAGAGTGCTAGCCTTGAGCAAAAAGAAGCCAGGGACAGTGCTCAGGCCCTGAGTCCAAGCCCCAGGACTGGCCAAAAAAACAAACAAACAAACAAAAAAAACAACAAACAGCGAAAAGAAAAGCTTGAAATCCCCTAAATCATATTTAAAAAGTAAAAAGGACAGTGTGATTGATATCAGGAAAATCATGAGTCCTAGGCTATCCCAGGGCTAGTGAGCTCCTGCCAGTCAAATAAAGAAGATTAATTGTGTTTTTAAAACAATGTGCAAAAAATATTATTTACTTAATTTTGGGGGGTGTCAGTTGTGTGGGGCTTGAACTCTGGGCCTGGGCTCTATCCCTGAACTCCTCAAGAATAGCACTCTACCACATTGTGCTACTTCCAGTTTTCTGGTGGTTAATTGGAGATTAGAGTCTCATGGACTTTGCTACCTGGGCTGGTTTTCTTTTCTCTTTTTTTGCCACTCCTAGGCCAAGGACCCAGGGCCTGAGCACTGTCTGTGGCTTCTTTTTGCTCAAGGCTAGCACTCTGCCACTGGAGCCATAGCGCCACTTCTGGCCTTTTTGTCTATATGTGGTGCTGGGGAATCGAATCCAGGGCTTCATGTATACAAGGCAAGTACTCTTGCCGCTAGGCCATATTCCCAGCCCTTCCTGGGCTGGCTTTGAACTGAGAGCCTTAGATCTCAGCATTCTGAGCTACTAGGATTGCAGGCATTAATGAGCAAGGTGCTAGTGACTCATGCTTATAATCCTATCTACTCAGGAGGCTGAGACCTGTGAATTGAAGTTGGAAGCAAAAGGCATTAAAAATAAATTATACAAACACACAGACACACACAGACACACATGCCTACACACGCCTGCCGAGCTTGGTTTGCCTCCCCTGGCACGGGATTGTCAGGCTCTACTCTAATATCTGCCCCCCCTTTCTCACCCTCTCCCCTGGTCACCCAACCCGCAGGTAAGGCCAGAGTGGAGTGGGGGGAGCAGGGGCTAGGAAAGACCTCAGGTGCACGTGGCCATACGAGATCTCTTTTCCTTTCTCCTTACCCAGGAAGGAAGCCAGGCACACGGAGTCTCGGAGACGCTTCACGAGCAAATCTGATTTAATAAGGAAGTGGCTAACACTTAATATAATATTGGTGATGAGAAAAGGGGTGATAGACCAGGAGCTTGCGATAGGCTGGTGAGCTTGTCATAAGACCCCCTCATGAGCTAACGTCACTTGCATAGCACCACCCCATGGGCAAAGCCCGTGAAAATGGGGAGCACATGGGCTGGTGAGAAAGTTGGGGGGCTGTTCGCAAAGCCAGTTCTTCTGGTTCCGGACCCAGAGAATTGTGGACTGCTTCTGCATTCACCCAGGGCTGGGGGAAGGGCAGCTTCTCAGCCCTCTCCTCTGCCCTTCAAGGCCAAGGCTGAACCCCAACACATGCCAACCCTAGGGACTAGACTCAGGGCCTGAGCGCTGTCCCTAGCTTTCTTTTGCTCAAGGCTAGCACTTTACCAGTTGAGCATCCACTAAGGATCTTTTCCTGAGTATGTGGTGCTGAGGAATCAAACCCAGGGCTTCATGCACTCTACCACTGGGCCACATTCTCAGCCCCAGAGGGGAAAGTGTGACATTGAGTTTAATACAGTTATACATCTCATGTTGACTGTATTGTTTTCTTCCTCTTTTGTTGTTGTTGTTGGTCATGGGCCTTGAACTCTGGGCCTGGGTGCTTTCTCTGACCTCTTCAGCTCAAGGCTAGTTAGTGCTCTATTTGAGCTACAGTGGCACTTCCCAAATAATTAATCTTCTTTAACTGTGTTTTTAAAACAATGTGCAAAATATATTATTTACTTAATTTTTTTTTGGGGGGGGGGTGTCAGTTGTGTGAGGCTTGAACTTTGGGCCTGGGCGCTATCCCTGAACTCTTTAGCTGAGGGCTAGCACTCTACCACTTTGTGCTACTTCCAGTTTTCTCGTGGTTAATTGGAGATTAGAGTCTAATGGACTTTGCTACCTGGGCTGGCTTTCTTTGTTTTTTTTTTTGCCACTCCTGGGCCTTGGACCCAAGGGCTGAGCACTGTCCCTGGCTTCTTTTTGCTCAAGGCTAGCACTCTGCCACTGGAGCCATAGCGCCACTTCTGGCCTTTTTGTATATATGTGGTGCTGGAAAATCGAACGCAGGGCTTTATGTATACAAGACAAGCACTCTTGCCACTAGCCCATATTCCCAGTCCTTCCTTGGTTGGATTTAAACTGAGAGCCACAGATCTCAGCCTCCTGAGCAACTAGGACTGCAGGCATTAATGAGCAAGATGCTGGTGACTCATACTTATAATCTGAGATCTGTGGATTGAAGTTGGAAGCAAAAACCTGCAAAAAAATTACACACACACACACACACACGCCAGTCCTAAGGACTAGAGTCAGGGCCTGAGCACTATCCCTGGCTTCTTTTTGCTCAAGGCTAGCACTTTACCACTTGAGCATCCACTAAGGATTTTTTCCAGACTATGTGGTGCTGAGGAATCAAACCCAGGGCTTCATGCACTCTACCACTAGGCCACATTCCCAGCCCCAGAGGAGAGGGAGGGGAAAAGTGTGATATTGAGTTTAATACAGTTACATATCTCTTGTTGATGGTACTGTTTTATTCCTCTTTTGTTGTTGTTGGTCATGGGCCTTGAACTCTGGGCCAGGGTGCTGTCTCTGAGCTCTTCAGCTCAAGGCTAGTTAGTGCTCTACTTGAGCTACAGTGGCACTTCCCAAATGGTTTTTCAGTAAACAAATCCAAGAGACTTTCAGCTCCCATTAACCAACAAAAAGAAGTCCAAGTGTACTCAAGTAATAGAGCTCCAACCTGGAGAGAAATAGTTAAGTAAATCCACAAAAGCTTGAATTCAAGCCCCAGTGGAGGGTGGGAGTAGTGGGTATATGCAAGGATTCTGCATTTCAAGTGCTCAGTGACCACCTGGAGTTAATGCCTCTGGTTGTAAATGGGGGACATCTGTGTTATGGAGTATTGGGAGTTGATGGCTGTGTGGTAGCATACATCTGCAATTCTAGCACTTTGGAGGAGGCGGTCAGCCTTGCCTACATAGTAAGTAAGACCTTGTCTCAAAAAGACTTGGAAATTGGGCTGGGAATATGGTCTAGTGGCAAGATTACTTGCCTTGTATACATAAAGCCCTGGGTTCGATTCCCCAGCACCACATTTATAGAAAATGGCCAGAAGTGGCGCTGTGACTCAAGTGGCAGAGTGCTAGCCTTGAGCAAAGAGAAGCCAGGGACAGTGCTCAGGCCCTGAGTCCAAGGCCCAGGACTGGCAAAAAAAAAAAAAAGACTTGGAAATAAAAGAGTAAAAGTGGTGGGTATTCTGAACATACATAGAAATTGGCTTCAGATAGAATAAATTCCCCTCCCCCCCTTTTTGGGAAAGAAAGACAGCATGTATTGATAAGTTTCAAGTGGGAAAATATATAGAGTCTGGATTATTTTTTTTCCTACAAAGTAGGAGGCCAATTCACCTGGGAATGCGGGGCCATGTGGACTGGAGTTTAAATGGGCTGTGCTTACTGAATCAGTAAAGGAAACATCTCCATTTTCCTGCCAGACTTCCGGAGTCAAAGTCAATTTTAACTAGGTCTCTCGATGATCCTTACATAAATTAGCTTGAGGGTGTGTAGCCACTGTTTGGAATGGGGAAAGCCACTGCAGGCCCCCAGACCATGTTAAAGATTGTGGGAAAGAAGGGAGGCTATGGCCAGGGTGGTCATCTTTCTTGTCTCCTATGTGCCATAGGAATTCCTGTTATACCAGCTATTTGTTTCAAAGTATGCATAATAGTAAAGGATACTGTTATTTTCTTGGAAAGATCTAGTTCACAAATCATTTATTGTAGACTAAAATTAACCAGCCTGAAAATTTCCATTGTTAATTCTAATCTGCCCTTTTGGGTGGCAGTCTAAAATCAAGCAAGTTTGTTTTGCCTTTGGTTTCAGAACCCTCCTATATTGACAATATTTGAGAGTGTTTGAGATGTTCTCTGTACACTCAGCATCCTCAGCTTGTTCTGTTACTACTGAATGGTATGGTTGTGGTACACTGGGTGGGGGATGGGGTCAGAGAATTCATCTATAAGGGATTTGTCAGAGGCTTCTGATGTAGTGAAACTTCTAAAGAAGCCTTGTGTACCTTTGCGTTTTCCAGAGAGAGGAAGCAACAGCAACCTAAGCCCGTGAGCCATAGAGCAGAGGAAACATGCCAGAATGGTGCTTAAAAAGCCAGTTTAACTCATTTGCTATCTTTCTGAATCCATTCCTGAACCACTAATACAATTCATTAGCGTTTGATGCCAATGAGCCCCAGAATGAGGCTGGTCACTTGCTCTCAGCTGGACAGCTCCATACTCCTTAAGACTGGCTTGAAGTGAGGGTTCCTTGTAATACTCCATGTCTTGTACCAGCTTTCTGTTGCACACAGCCTTCAGAATGGGACACCGAGTGCCATATATCGCTGCAGCCTCTCCTTCACCCCTCACCCCCAGCCGCAAAGGAGGGTCACCTGCAAATGGCAGCAATCTCCCCGTGGATGGTGGTGGCTGCCGTGCAGGCCATAAAGAGGAAGGTGGAGGTCCACAGCCAGCGATGCCTGCATCTAGAAGGCAGGGTAGGGACAGCACAGAAGAAGCTAGCCAGCTGTGAAAAGACAGTGTCTGAGCTTGGCAGCCAGCTGGAGGGCAAGTGGCCATGTTGGGGACCCTGCTACAGGAGTATGGGCTGCTGCAGTGGCGCCTGGAGAACCTGGAGAACTTGCTGTGAGACAGAAACTTCTGGATCCTGCAGCCCCTGGGTGTTAAAGGGGATATACCAAAGGTAATATTTCCCTTCTAGGTATAAAATGATACTACTTGACCTAACAGTAAGACCTTTTACACTTGACCATACAGTAAGAGGCAATTGTCATCAGTAAGTTTCTTTGGTATTTTTTTGTTTCTCTTTGGAATCTCTTTAGGTGTCTTAGGCTGACGGAACCATGAGGATGCCTTGTGTTTATCTGTGTGGGAAGCACTGTAGTGCATGTTTACAATCCTGCAATAGGAAGACTTCCCAAGGCAGAGCTGTTGATCTGGGAGATGGGATTTTTTCTTCTCTCTCTCTCCTATGCTTTCTCCTAGCTTATATATGAGTTCCTTCTATCTTTGCTAACCTGTCTGCCTGAATCTTGGTGAGGTGAGGAAGCTAAATTCAGTATCATTGAAATCAGTTCATTTGAATGTGCTGGCAATTCTGGTAAAAAGTAGAGTTTCATGTAAGGTAGGGTGGGGCGTTTCGTGTGGCTCTAGGACTGATGTAGGCCTTGTCCTTTATGGGACGTGCATGCTGGGAAACTAGGACCCTGTTCTCCATCTGGAAAACAAAAGGAAACAGACCTCATTCTAAACATGGCAGACAACCTAGAGACACTAATTTCCAAACAAGTCTTTATTCATTTGTTCAACAAAGATCTCTTGAGCACTTAGTATCTGCTTGACCTACCTTCTGAAGACACAGCAGTGAGCAGTTCACCATTAAGTTTTCCAACAGTTTATATTTTGTTGGGGGAAGAAAAAACAGGACATTTGCAAGTACATTCAAATATTTCCTTTAGCAGAGGCTGGGGATATGGCCTAGTGGCAAGAGTGCTTGCCTTCTATACATGAAGCCCTGGGTTCAATTCCCCAGCACCACATATATGGAAAAAGGCCAGAAGTGGCGCTGTGGCTCAAGTGGCAGAGTGCTAGACTTGAGTAAAAAGAAGCCAAGGACAGTGCTCAAGCCTGGAATCCAAGCCCTAAGACTGGGATAAAAAGAAAAAAAAAAGAGTAAAGCAGATTGCATTGTAGACATCTATTTTCAAGAAACGATCAGTTCATTTCTCTGCCTCTTGGCTAAGATCAAGTGTAAAAGGATGGGAGAGAAGTTTTCATCAAGCAACTAATATTTAAGCTGAACAGAACTTCTGGGTAGGGTCCAATTTTGAGATCTGTAGGAGAGCTTTCTAGGTAGAACCAAATAGCTAGTGCCAGGTCCCTGAGGCACAGCACATTTATGACACAAGGAAAGAAAAAAGGTTTAGCTGGTACAAGTGCTTGAAGAGGAACATAATTGCAGAAAAGGGTAGAGGATCAACATTTAGTAGTACACCAGTGTCACCTGGCTGGGTGTGATGGCATGATTAATCTCAGCCTTTGAAAGGGTGAGGCAGGAAAGTCTGGGTTTCAAAACCTGACTGGTCTACCTAATGAGCACACCCTAAAAAAACAACAACAACAAAAAACAAACAACAACAACAACAAAAAACCCTCCCCTGGTAGGATTCTACTTAGTTGTTGTTACTAGAGACACTTGATAGAACAGAAGCAGGAATAATTCAGCCACATCTGCCTGTTCTGCTCCTGTAAAGCAGCCTTCTGCCATGTGGTCCCTGCATAGCCCTGACTGTCTCAGCCTAAGCAATTCTCCCTCTAGTTTGAACTCATCTATCACCAACCAGCATAGTTCCAATAGCCTGACTCCCCCCCACCGCCCCCCGCACCATAAAAGTTTGTGATCTTGCTGCTGGAGGGGAAGACCTCTGGGTCCACTGGTGGGGAAAAATGAGTTAAAACAAGTTACTTCTGCTGATGGAGGGCATTTAAGACCAAGGAAAGGAATTGGGATTCAAATTTGCGCACAATTGTGACAACTGGAGAGTTTAAGCAGAAGGGTTCTGGCTGGTTTGTTTTGGAGTAACTCCAGCTCCTCTGTAGAGAATGGATCACGAGAGCAAGAACAAAGCAAGGGCTAAGCAGTGATGCAGCTGCACCAGTAGAAAGGTGAGAGGCAGATGACACTCTGGGCAGCATGGTGGATACAGAGCAGTGGATAGAGGCAGACGTCTTGACAGTAGAAGTGGTGATAAGAGTTATCAATGGAAATTTTAAATGAAGAGTTAAAAACAGTAATCACTGAAAATTTACTGTGGGGTAATTTACTTACAACTTATTCTTCTAAGCACTTTACTTATTTTTAGACATATAATTCTCATGAGAGCCCTAACTTGTTATAAAGTCCAGAGTGGTAGTTTAACCTTGTTGGCTTCAGAGCATACACTTCAAAAGCATACACTTTCCAAAGCTGCCTCGATGGGCTCGTGGCTTTCTTCAGTACTGGGCATTTCCTTCAGGAGAATACCTGGAGGAGAGTACGTTGGGCAGGTGTGGCCTTCAAAGGAAAGAAGAGTACAGTGTCTGTGGGCACTGTCCTGATATGTCTGTGATGTATTCAGGAGGGATAGTGGATAGTAAGTAGACTCAAGTGCAAGGAAGAATCTGGGAGTGATAGAGAAAGAGGGTGTCATGAGTTATGCCTTTGCAAGAAATCATAAGATATAGTGGAGGAGTGATTTTTCTTGTCAAAGCTTTCTCCACAGGCCGGGCGAGGACTCAGGAGAACCTGCCAGGAGGGGAGGCCCAGGGCTCTGTCACTTGGAATTCACCCTTCTGCCACAGACACTTTAGAGCCGTGACCGCTGTGCCTGGAGCCAGGGTGTCAGGTCTCTGTGGGGTCATGAGGCTGAGGCCTTGCTCAGGCCTGAATAAATGTCTGACCTTCCTTGTAAGAAGGGTCCAGAGAAGCCCAGGCCCTGCAAAGGATCTAATGGAAAATAACATTTAGTCTCTCCGGGTTTGCAGAATACTTTGAACTGTTGTGCTGAGGAATTGAACCTAGGGCTTCATGTATGGGAAGCAAGCACTCTTGCCTTGTGAGTTAATATTTTGAGAAATCACACTATCAAGTGCCAGCCATCTCCCAGGATCCAGTTACACACCTTCTTACCTAGTGAGACGAGAGTCTCGTAATTGGTTCTCATGACGTGCTTGTAGAGCATCTTCTGCCATGTCTGCAGATCCTGCCATTCCTGCTCTGAGAAATAAATGGCCACGACCTTAAAAGTCAGCGGTAACTGCAATATCAGACACAATGTAGACACAGTTAAGATCGCAGCACTCAACCCCCATCTCCCTCTCATCAATTGACTTTTCTTTATTGTTTTGCCAATTTGTTCGCCAATCCTGGTGTTTGAACTCAGGGCCTGAGGTCTATCCTTGGGCCTCTCTGTACTCAAAGCTAGTGCTCTACCACTTGAGCCACCTCTGGCTTTTCCTGTGTATCTGGCACTGAGGAACTGAACCCAGGGCTTCATGCATGCCAGGCAAACACACTACCACTAAGCCACATTCCCAGCCCTATTTTATTTAATTAATTAACTTATTTTTTTTTCTTGGCTATGAAGCTTGAAATCTGGCCTTGGGGACTGTCCCTGAGTTTTTGCATTCAAAGCTAACACTATACCACTTTGAGCCACCACACAACCTCCATTCTTTTAGTGTTAATTGGAGTTAACAAGCTGCACTAAGTTTTCCACCAGGGTTGGCTTCAAACTACAATCTTCACAAATCAGCCTCCTTCTTTTTCTTTTTGCCAGTCCTGGGGTTTGAACTCAGGGCCTTAGTACTGACTCTGACTTCTTTTTGCTCAAGGCTAGCACTTGGCCACTTGAGACACAGCGCCACTTCTGGCCTTTTCTATATATGTGGTGCTGAGGAATCAAACCCAGGGTTTTATGTATACAAAGGAAGCACTGGTGCCACTAGGTCATATTAGCTTGGCTTGGCTAGCAGGTTTCCTCTCATCCCTACTCACTGGGTCCTTGGAGTGGCTCACCGGGTGCATCCTTAAATGGTTTTCCTTGCCAAACTCTCTACACAGACAGGGCGAGAACTCGGGAGTCTCTGCCAGGAAGGCAGGCCCAGGCCTCTGTCATTTGGAATTCCCCCTTCTGCCACGGACATGCTAGAGCCATGGGCTGCTGCGCCCTTAGCCAGGGTGTCAGATCTCTGTGGGGTCACCAGGCTGAGGCCTTGCTCAGGCCTGAATAAACGTCTTCCCTTCCTCGTAAGAAGGGTCCAGAGAAGCCGAGGCCCTGCAAAGGATCTAATGGAAAATAACATTTAGTCTCTCCGGGTTTGGAGAATACTTTGAACTTCCTGGCTTCTTGAAATCAAAAGTGAACCATTTATCTCCCAGTCTATGGCCTGACTAAAAGTAGCACAAAGACTACCCCATCTTAGTCACACACACAATTGCTGTCCCAAGGTATGGAGAGCATAAGTTTCTAACACAACACTCGTAACTACAACAGCTATATGTCATCTGTGTATTTTCCTGTTGCTAAGACCAGGCAGCAAGAACTGGCATTGTTCTTTCCCTACAATCAAGGTAGATGAGAGCTATTTGGTCACATAGATAAAAATGAACTATCTTTTGTTCCTTTTCATAACCTAAAACAAAATGACTGCCATTAGCAATGTCGTACTGTGCCAAGATCACATAACACTACATTAATTACTTTCATTAGCTTCATTTTATACCTCGGGATGGGAAATATCGACAGGTTCTATCACCAGCCTAAGCTTACTCAGAAAAAGCAAGATCAGACTCCAGCTCCAGATCCTACACTGTCGGGCTTAATCTCCACGTCCCTCCTGGGGAGGTGCCAAGTCTCTAATTGTGGGGGACACTCAGCTCTGTGCACTGCTCGCGCAGGCAGGAGGGCAGAGCGTGTCCCAGTCGGGCTAAGCTGAGGCGAGATACGGTTGCCGAACCGCCCCCCCCCCCACCGCGTCCCAATCCCCCTTATGTTTAAGAGCAGACGCTGGACACGGAGATTTCTGGGGCCGACTGATGGACTGCCGCCTTCCAAAGGTTTTATTCGAGGGAAGGGTTTATATAACAGTAATGGCGGCAGGAAGAGGAGGGACTAACTGGGTATTAACCATTGGCTAATGGACTGTCCATCACGGTGATGTCAGGGAACTTTCTGTATGGGTGGAGACCACGGCCCCCCAAGGACTGGGCCTCCGGGGGCTCTGGCGCCATTAGGAGACATGTGCTTGCAGACAAGAGGGTGGGGCTGGTTTATCTCTCCCTTCTGGATTCTGACCCAGAAGGAGATGGGAGTGGCCAGCAGCCAGGCAGTCCCAGGTCCCAAAGGCACAGCCATCCTCTACACCACACACTCAAACACTATGCTTTACTGCTTTTCTGTAGAATATAGAACAATCTCGCCTTAGGTCAGCAAAACAGGAAGACCAGATTATAGAAGGAAATCTAAGAAAGCTGAACATGTTATCTTAATATCAGGACCCTGGTTCCTTAGTACTAAACATCCAACACCTGTTTCTCTGTGACTGGATGAAACTGTGCCTCAGCAGAGGAATCCTTCACATTTTCTGGCTTGTGGGATTCTTTCCAGCACCCAAAGGGCTCTCTGTCATGTTCAATCTAGAGTATTAGCTCCGGTTTAGAAAGATCCCCATCTGCTCAGAGAAGTCATACAGGTGACTGTAGCCTTCTTGAACTCATTTAGACACAATAAGTTGTTTGAATTGTTTTTGAGTTCAAGTCCAAGGACTGACACACATACATTTTTTTCTTGTTGGGCATTGGTATTCCTAGCTACTCAGGAGGCTGAGATCCTGACTCCATTTTGAAGCCAGTTAAGTAAAAAAGGTGAGAGACTCTATTTCCCAAGGAACCACCAAAAAGCAGAGTATGATGTGAAAAGTCCTTGTGAGTTACAATTTTGAGGAATCGCACCATCAAGTGCCAGCCATCTCCCAGGATCCACACCTTCCTGAAGTGAAAGGCTTCTTACCTAGTGAGACCAGAGTCTCGTAATTGGTTCTCATGACATGCTTGTAGAGCTTCTTCTGCCATGTCTGCAGATGCTGGCAATCCTGCTCTGAGACATAAATGGCCACGTCCTCAAGTCAGCGGTAACTGCTATAGTAGACACAATGTAGACACAGTTAAGATTGCAGCAATCAACCCCAATAACCCTCTCACCAATTGACTTTTCTTTAGTGTTTGGTCACCCAGAGGATTAGCAAGGGAGTGAGGACCTAAGTAACACCATATCCCAAATGGATCTCAGCAAATACAAAAGTATTGATGTCATCCCATGTATTATATCTGACCACAGTGGATTAAAGGTAACCCTCAATAACAACGGTTACCATAGAGGCTATACACATTCTTGGAGGCTAAGCCCCACACTGTTATCCAACACTTGGGACACAGACCAAATTAAAGATGAAATTAACAAATTCATAAGCCACAATGACAATGAAAATACGTCACAAAGAACCCTATAGGACACAGCTAAGGCAGTACTGAGGGGCAAGATCATCGCCCTCAGCACTCACATTAAAAGAATGGAAACAGACCACGTGAATAACCTCACGATGAAACTAAAACAACTGGAGAAACAAGAAATGATCGATTCTAAAACGACTAGGAGGAGAGAGATCACAAAGATTAAAAAAGAGATCAATCTGAGTGAAAATAGAAAGACCATTCAACAAATAAATAAGACTAAAAGCTGGTTTTTTGAGAAAATAAATAAAATCAACAGACCCCTCGCAAGACTTACAAAAAAGAGAAGAAGAGACTCATATCCGTCAAATCAGGGACTCCACCGGAAAAATTACAAGAAATACACATGATGTTCAAACAATCATAAGGAACTATTTCCAGTACAACCACTTTGGAGAACAGTATGGAGGTTTCTCAAAAAGCTCAACATAGACCTCCCCTATGATCCAGCCATACCACTCCTAGGCATCTATCCTGAACAACAGGTCCCAAGATATCAAAAAGACATCTGCACTTCCATGTTTATTGCTGCACAATTCACAGTAGCCAAAATATGGAAACAACCCAGATGCCCCTCCACAGATGAATGGATCCAAAAAATATGGTACCTTTACACAATGGAATACTACATAGCGATTAGAAATGGTGAAATATTGGCATTCGCAGGGAAATGGTCAGAACTTGAACAAATAATGTTGAGTGAGACAAGCTTAGAACACAGAAAACAAAGGGGCATGATCTCCCTGATATATGACTGTTAAGGTGGGGGGAGGGGGAGACAGTAGAGACCAGGTCTGTGAAACCAAAAACTTCTTGTCAAATGGTATTTCCCACAGGTTTGGGTCAGTGACCGTACACTATGTAACTAAAACCAAACAACTACTCAACATATAAAGGTCAAAAATTGACCTCTCAGTGGATCACAATAGCTCAAAAGCTATGTATGTACATTCATATGAGACTATTGTAGACATATTGTCTATTGTCAACAATACATTTAAAGCCCTAGGCGAATTTTCTTCGGCATAGGCCAAGTGGCTATTGTATATGTTCTTGGTACATTGTATATTGTATATATGTCTATCGACCTAGGGAAGGGGAAGAAAAACAGAATGTAAGATATAACAAGTAATGTACACACAGCCCTACTATGTAACTGTACCCTTTTTGCACAACACCTTGTAAAAAAAACTTTTCTTTAATTAATAACTAAATTACAAAAAAAAAAAGTTGCTTGACCCTGGGCCTCCATAATAGGGAGAAGCACACATCGGGACAATGCTGGGTTTCCCAGGCCATGGGCCAACACCTTGAACCCTAGCTACTCCTGAGATTGAGCACTGAGACTGCAGTTCAAGGCCAACCTGGACAGGAAAGTCCACGAGGCTCTTATCTCCAACCACCAAGAAAGACACAAGGGAGCTCTGGCTCAAGTGGTACAGCTCCAGGCATGAGGAAAAAAGCTGAGGGAAAACACTCAGATCCTGAGTTCAAACCCTAGGAATGGCACAAAACAAAGTGGGAAGGAAGTGGATGAAAAGGTGCTGAAGACAATAAGCTCTTAGGTCTTTGACAGGGCAGTATCTTCCCAGCCTTGTGGTTTTGGAAGGCCTGGAATCTGAACTCAATCAGCATTTTAGAGCTAGCTTTGCATTTAGGTGAAGAATCATCACCTAAGGCAGACAGGCAGAACAAATCTTTTATTATTAAATTGCAAATGTAGCCAGTGATTTCAAAGGAGAAAAATCTTGTTACCTTTGCCCCAGTTCCTAGTGTGTCACATGCTTGCTTAAAGCAGCCCCTTGTATTCTCCCCATCTGCTTTCCTGTGGGTTTGGGCTGTTTCTGAGGAACCAGGGACATCTCGTTCATTCACTCACTGGCTGTATTGACTGTGCACCTGCCTCAGCTCCACTCAGCTTCTATCATTGTAAATAGCAGGCTCAGCCTTTCTTAATTTCAGGATCAGTCTTCAGGTCCTTCGGAGCAGGATAGGGTTTTGTGTGCACTCCGACATGGGCAGTGAGTTTGGACTTAGGGCTCTCTCCAGTGTGTACCCGCTGGTGGCCAACCAACTGTGTCTTCAAGCGGAAAGCCTTGTTGCACTTGGGACACTGGAAAGGTTTCTTGCACTTCTTACACTGGAAAGGCTTCTCGACGATGTGAGTCCTGATGTGTTCCACCAGCGTGAAGCGCTTGGCGAAGCCCTTGCTGCACTTGCAGGAGAACGGCATCTCCCCTCCGTGCAGCAGCTGGTATGTCTTCATGTCAGCCCGGGCCTGGAAGCTCTTGCCGCAGACAGAACACTGCACGTGCCTCTCCCCGCTGTGCAGGCTGAGGTGCTTGGTGAGGTGCGCCTGACGGATGAAGCTCTTGGGGCACGTGGGGCACTGGAAGGGCTTTTGAGCGCTGTGTGTGAGCTGGTGCTCCCGCAGGGCACCCTTCAGCCGGAAGCATTTGGAGCACTTGGGGCAATGGAAGGGCCTCTCCCCGCTGTGCAGACGCAGGTGCTCCTGGAGGTGGCACCGCAGGGGGAAGGCGAGGCTGCACTCGCTGCACGGGAAGCGCCTGGGGTCTCTGTGCTTGCGCTGGTGGATGTGCAGCTGGGTCCGGAGGCTGAAGCGGGCTGTGCACTGAGCACAGTGGAAGGGCAGCAAGTCCTTGGGCTGCTTCCTGGGGCGCCCCAAGTGCGGGGCACACGTGCTGAAGGAGACATTCTTTGGCTCCTCTCTCGAGGTGGCACCCCTGTTTTCTTGCCAGGAAGCTGGCCCCTTGGCCCATTGCAGGCTGTCCTTTGGGGTCGCAGTGCTGAGGTGGTCAAGGCAGGGCGCTGGTCCCTGGAGTGGGGGCAGGGGGCGGGAAAGGTCCAGTTCAGGATGAGAGCACACCTTGCATTTTGGGGCATGGCCACCCAGGCTTCTCAGCAGATACCGATTCCCCTGAGAGCTCCTCCCACAAGATGGGCAAGGCTCTGGCTTCAGAGCTTCGGCCAGGTCGGCTTGGCTGGCGGGTTTCCTCCCAGTCCTACTCACTAGGTCCTTGGAGTGGCCCACCGGGTGCGTCCCTAAATGGTTATCCTTTCCAAAGCTCTCTCCACAGGCAGGGCGAGGACTCGGGAGACCCTGCCAGGAATTGAGGCCCAGGGCTCTGTGACTTGGAATTCCCCCTTCTGCCACAGACACCCTAGAGCCGTGGGCTGCTGCGCCTGGTATCAGGGTGTCAGGTCTCTGTGGGTTCATGACACTGAGGCCTTGCTCAAGCCTGAAGGAAACTTCTTCCCTTCCTCCTAAGAAGGGTCCAGAGGAGCCGTGGCCCTGCAAAGGATCTAATGGAAAATAACATTTACTCTCTCCGGGTTTGGAGAATACTTTGAGCTTGCTGGCTTCTTGAAATAAAAAGTCAACCATTTATCTCCCAGTCTATGGCCTGACTGAAGGTAGCACATAGACTACCCCATCTTAGGTACACACACACTTACTGTCCCAAGGTATGGAGGCCTTAAGTTTCTAACAAAACACTCGTAAATACAACAGCTATATGTCATCTGTGTATTTTCCTGTCCCTCAGACAGGCAGCAAGCACTGGCTTTATTCTTTTCCCAGAATCCAGGGAGAGGGGAGCCATTTGGTCCCAAAGATAAACATGAACTATCTTTTGTTCTTTTTCATCCCCTACAAAAAAACAGCTTCCATTAGCAAGCTCTTACTGTGCCAGGACCACTTAACACTGCATTAATTCCCTAATGTAGGTATTTTCATTAGCTTCATTTTATACCTCTGGATGTGAAATATTGACAGGTTCTATCACCAACCTAAGCTTACTCAGAAAGAGCAAGATCAGACTCTAGCTCCAGATCGCACACACCCAAGCACTATGCTTTACTGCCCTTCCCTAGAATATAGAAGACAACTCTCCTTAGGTCAGCCCAACAACAAGATCAGATTATAGAAGGAAATCTAAGGAAGCTGAACATGTTATCTTAACACCAAGACCATGGTTTCTTAGTACTCACCACTCAACACCTTTTGCTCTGTCACTGGATCAAAATGTGCCTCAGCAGAGGAATCCTTCACATTTTCTAGCTTCTGGGATTCCTCCCAGCTCCCAAAGAGCTCTCTCCCATGTTCAATCCAGAGTATTAGCTCCGGTTTGGAAAGATCACCATCTGCACAGAGAAGTCAGACAGGGGAGCTTAGCCTCCTTGAGCACTACAATTAGACACACTGAGTTTTTTGAAATGTTTCTTGGTTCAAGTCCAAGGACTGGCATTGATAATAGTACTACGGCTTGAACTGTGGGCCTTGAGTTCTTCCTTGGCTTCTTTGCTCACCGTTGGCACTCTACCAACAGAGCCACAGCTCCCGATCCTCCACAGCCTCTTACAGATGAGAAACTCTCACTGTAACTTCTTCTTAGTATGTACCAGTGACTTTTCAAGGTCATGCTTTTTGGGGGTTACTTTGGAAATCGTATCTGTCAAACCTTTTCACTTAACTGGCTTCAAAATGGAGTCAGGATCTCAGCCTCCTGAGTAGCTAGGATTACCAGTGTTCAAGAAGGAAAACAAAAATTATGTGTGCCAGTCCTTGGACTTGAACCCAGCATCTGGGCTTCATTTTTGCTCAAGACTTATACTCTAGCACTTGAATTGCAGCTCCACTTCTGAATTTTTTGGTGCTTTACTGGAAATAAGAATGTCATAGACTTTCCTGCTCAGGCCGGCTTCTATCCCAGATCCTCAGATCTCTGCCTCCTGAGAAGCTCCGAGTAAGGGATGAGCCACTGGCACCCAGCTAAGAATCTATGCCAAGGACACATCTATTTATTGACAATCCTCTCAGTATAGGTGCTGCATACCTTTAACATACTTAACTCTTGAAGTTGTGGGCCCCACTGGGATTATACAGGGTATTTTATAATTAACAATCTTAACTCATTTACGAACCAGCAAACACATTCAATACAATAGTGAGAACAATATATTAAAAAAAATAGCCAGTCAAACAGCTCAGATGCCCTACAATGAGTGAGACCAAGAAAATGAGCAACACATATGCAGTGGTACATACACACACATGGAATTTTACTAATCCATCAGAAAGAATAAAATGAGTGGACCTGGGAAACAGTATATCAAATAAATGAGGCTCAGAGAGACAGAGGACGCATGTTATGTCTTATATGTGGATGTTAGATTTAAACTAAAAACAAGTACAATACCATACAGGGTAATATGCATATATATACACAAACTGAAGCATGGCATATGCAGAGGAAGATTCCAGTGGTGTTACTTCTTTGAACAACTAACTTTGTTTAATAAGATGAGTCCCAGGAAGCGAAAGCAAGTTTTTGGGGTTTTGCAGGGGTGGGAGTTGAGATGAATGGAGAGTAGGTGAATGTACTTATTCAATGTACATCAGTGAAAATGGAACTAGGTCACTTGAGGGAATGACTGGGTGGGAGAGATGGGGGAGGATGTAAGGGGAGACACTGCTTAGTGGTGCATTGTACTCAATCTGACTTGTTGAATTGAAAACCCTTTGTATAACTATTTAAAGACAAGTGTTATCCAGATACTGATGGCTCACACCTCCAATCGTAGCTAGTCTGAAGGCTGAGATCTTGAGGATTTTATTTTATGTATTTGTTATTTGCTTTTTTTTTTTTTTTTCTAATCCTGTGGCTTGAATTCGGCCTGAGCACTGTCTCTGACTTCTGTTTGCTCAAGGCTAGCACATGGCCACTTGAGACACATCGCCACTTCTGGTCTTTTCTATATATGTGGTGCTGAGGAATTGAACCCAAGGGTGCATGTAGATGAGGAAAGCACTCTTGCCAGTAAGCCATGTTCCCAGTCCATCCTGAGGATTTTAGTTCAAAGTTGAGGGAATGAAAATTCCACGAAACTCTTATAGCAGTTAACCACAAAAAGCATCACTTAGGACTAAGACACCATTTTCTTCCTTAACTTCCAAGTTGTCTTCCTCCTCCTCATCTTCCTCCTCTTCCTCCTCAAGGGCATTTTCTCTATCAGATGAATCTAAATGGGAAAGAACAAGAATGATTAGAAAATCTGACAAATCTTGTGGCTCACACTTACAATCCTAGTTTTGGGGGTGGAAGGGAGCTCAGATTTGAGAATCAAGGTTCAATTTGGAGCCATCTTTAAATTTACTAAAGGCAGTGTCAGTGACTCATCCCTGTAACCTTGACTACTTGGGAAACTGAGACTGGGAGGATGAAGATTTAAGACCTGTCTGGAGAATAAACTCCATGAGACTCCACCTCAGCCAAGGAAGCTAGGCACATGACACCCTACCATCATCCGGCTACAACAGAAAGCCTAGAGGTGGGTCACAGTCCACACACAAGACCAGAAGCAACACCCTATCTCAAAACAATCAGCACACAGAAGGAGGCATGGATCAGTGATAAAGAGTACCTGCCTAGCAAACTGAATTCATACTCCAGAACCACCCAAAGAGAAAAACCAAAGAATCAATCATCTCCTCGAGCCCAAAGACTCAAAACGCATCGTGTGTATAAGGAGGGCTTGTGGTTAAGAAATGTGTGAAAAATATCACTCTAGAATTTAGAAGTCAAAGGATCCACCAGGACTTGGGATGGGATCAGAATGTCTATGAACTCAAAGTCCTCGAAGCTGCTGGGCTTGCATGGGCAGCGCCTACAGAAACAAAACTCCAGGAACTTCCATAAGCAGGAAACCTAGACTCATTCTTGTGTTTTCATTCCAGAGGACACATGCACAACAAATTACACCTTTGCTTGTAAGACAAGTTTCCTTCCCAGAATGTATATCCTGTCAACTTTAATTGTTTTTTTGTTTTTTTTTGCCAAGTGACAGACATAAGTGCTCGTGGAACCCTGATTCTCATTACATCCATTTCTCCAGCCAGTTGCAACAATGAACAGCGGAGCACAGCAAGCAGGAGCACTTCATTAACAAGGAAGCCAGGAGATTCCAAGGGGCTAATTCTCCTCTTCTGGTGCTGCTTCTCAGGAGCTCAATCAACACCACCAGCCACTGTTTGGGGTTGCTCAGAATCCTAACACCCCCGGGACCCGTCACTGTACTAAGCCAATGATGGCTCTAAAACAGCAGACGGGGGACCCCGGCACCCCCAACCCCAAACCTCCCCACCACTTGGATCTCCTGCATCCTGAGTTCTGAGGGCAGATTTGATCATTGTCACTCAGATCCACCCATCTGCACGCTAACTGCATAAACCTCACTTCTACCCCCACCCCATGACCTCTTCCTGCCCCGCAGCTCCTCTCCCTAGAATTGTGCTCCTCTACTGAAGGCAGGACAGCAAGCTCAAACATGCCCACCACTTCCAGGGCACAAATGCTAGCTGGTGACTCGCTGGCCCACTGTTTTCCCCTGCGCAACAGGAACTGTGGGCACCATGGGCAGGTGTGAAGGCGGGAAAGGGCAGGGGGACACAGTGGAGTGCACGTGACAGTACCTGCTGGCCCACATCACATGTCCTGAGCAGTTCCTTGAGAAAGAGGGGCAGTGTCCTCAATCTGGAGAAGAGCCCAGCAATCCCAAGCTTTTCCCAGTCAAAACTTTCTAGATCGCAGAGGGGGAAAGGCAAGAATTCTGCTCACTGGAACTCAAAAAAATGGAGTCTATTGACAGGTGTCTTTGAAATAATCCTGTGAAAACAAAATATACCTCTTGATGTCGTTAACTAAGCTCAGTGGCAACTAATACCATCATTATGTGAGTGTGTGTGTGTGTGTGTGTGTGTGTGTGTGTGTGTGTGTGCCTATGTCTGTGTGTGTGTAGGTGTGATTACTGGGACTTAAACTTGGGGCCTGGGTCCTGTCCCTTACACTCTACTAATTTGAACTACACCTCCATTTGCCACTGCTTTTGAAAATTACCTAATGGCAGTCCTCATTTGTGTTTCCTCTTCCTCCTTGTCTGTAAGTTAAAAGAAATGTTTATTTATTTTATCACTAGTTGGTGACAAGATTAAAGAATAACTCTAATGTCAACTCCAGTGAGAGACCCTGACCTTGCAGCAGCAACCACTCTTATTGCCAGGTAGGACTCTGTCACATGTCAGAAAACCTACATCTAAAATTTCCCCAGGGGCCCACAGCTGTAATCCTAGCTCCTCAGGAGGCTGAGATTTGAGGATCACAGGTTATGTCAGCCCTGGCAGGATAGTCCACGAGACTCTCATCTCTGATTAACCATTAGTGGGTTTGTTTGGTTTTTTTTTTTGGTTAATATGAAATAAGAGTGTCCTGGACTTTCCTGCCTGGGCTGCCAAACTGTGATCTTCACATCTCAGCCTTATGAGTAGCTAGGATTACAGGCATGAGCCACCAGCGCCCAGCGGTGTGTGTGTGTATGTTTACATATATATTTACTTATACATTTGTTTACTTATTGATTTGTCTGTTTATTATTTTGTGCCAGTACTGGGGCTTGAACTCAGGGCATAGGTACTGCTCCTGAGCTTATTCTTTTTCTTCCTTTCTATTTTTAGTTGGTTGTAGGGCTTCAACTCACAGCCTGAATGCCATCCCTTTGCTCTTTTGCTCAAGGTTAGTGCTTTACCACTTTGAGCTGCAGCACAACTTCAGGTTTTCTGGTGGTCTCACAGCCTTTCCTGCCCAGGCTACCTTTGAACCTGGATTCTTAGATCTCAGACATTGAGTAGCTAGGATTACAGGCATGAGCCACTGGCACCCAGTGGCTTTTATATCTTTTAATGGTTGAAAAAATATCAAAAGGTGGACAATGATATGCTGAAGTTAAATCTAAAACGCACTGGGACATGACAAATTACATAGGAGTCTAGATACTCACACACAGTGAGACTAAAAGAAGGTACTCTTAAGTAGAGAATCACAAAGGTGCAATACCCAAGTGCTTGTTCATACTTATATAATATGCACACTGAAACAAACTCCAGAGGTGTGGAAAGAAAGAACTTTTTTGTTAATTTTTTTCTGATGGCTCTTATTCGTTATTTTATATATGGTGTATTTATGTGCATATCTGTGGGAGGGCAGGGGAAGGTCACAGAATCCATGGAAAAAGGGTGAAAAGGTGCGGCGATAGAGCACAGTGGACATGGATAAAGGTGAGCTATACAACTTGTGGGTGGAGACGCAGGGAGGGAATGAGAATGAGGAAAGAGATAACACTGTGTGAAAGAAAATATACTTATTACCTGATGCATGTAAATGTAACCTGCTGTATTATCATCTCTATACTAACAAAATTTTTTAAAGGTGGAGATTGTGGAGCTGGGAATATGGCCTAGTGGTAGAATGCTTACCTCATCTACATGAAGCCCTGGGTTCAATTCCTCAGCACCACATATACAGAAAAAAACAGAAGTGGCGCTGTGGCTCAAGTGGTAGAGCGCTTGCTTGAGCAAAAAGAAGCCAGGGACAGTGCTCAGGCCCTGAGTTCAAGCTCCAGGACTGCCAAAAACAAAAACAAAAGTTGGAAATTGGGTGAGATGTAAAAATGGCAAGTTTTAACATCCAGAAAAAAGTTCTGTGGGACACAGTCTCTCTCATTTATGAATCACTTATGCTTCTGCGACAGCAGCTAGGATCAAGTGGCCCTCCAGCCTGCAGTATTTCCTACCTGGTCCATGCAGAAAAAGTTTACTAACTACTGTGTGTTGCATCTGGACTGGACCGCAAGGGCTCTTGGCTTGGTCCGCAAGGACTCCTGGCTTGGTTTGCAGCTTTTGGCTCTGCTGGGTGGTGGTAGAAGCTTTAGCAGTGGAGCCTAGTAGGAGGAAGTAAGGCCACTGGAGACATGGCTTTGAGGGAATCCTGGGGCTCTGGGCCCTTCTCTCCTCCTCCTCTCTCTCTCCTTTCTGGTTACCAGGACACCAGCAGTCATTTCTGCCTCACACTGTGTCATGGTGTCCCTATGAGCTCAACCGCAATGGGGCCAAGGGACCATGGAATGAAACCTCCAAAACTGTGTGTGAGCCAGGACAAACCTTTCTTCCATCAAGTTGCCTTACCTCATGCCCTCTGTCAGAGTGACCAAAAGCTGACTAACACACCGACCCTGACTCAAAGCTCAGTTTAAATAGCTACTGGATATTTTTACTTTGGGTGTTCATCTGATTTTCTGACATATCAAATCCATCTATGTAATGATTCCCTTCCCCCTCTCAATTCTAAACATCAGTGAATACTGGGTAATCTAATTAGATAACTTAGTTCCATCATTTTTTACTCCACCAGCTCCCCTACATCTATCGAATCACCTTCTTTTTGCTACTTTTAGCCTCTAAAATGTCCCTTGAAGTTCTGAGGACTTAGCTCCGTGTATAAATGATGCCTATGCCAGCCCAGGCAGGAAAGTCCATGAGACTCATCTCCAATAAGCACCAGAAAACTAAAAGTGGTGCTATGGCTCAAAGTGGTAGACTGCTAGCCTTGAGCTGAAGAGAACTTGTGTCAGAACTCATCATCTGTTTAAAGGGATGGTCAGACACCTATGGCACAATGACCCCAACTTAACCAGTGGGTCCACTTTGAAATCTTTGGGCTCAATTGATAAAATGGTATAATAGCTGGGCATTGCTGATGGCTCACACCTGTAATCCTTAGCTACTCAGAAAGTGGAGATCTGAGGATCCAGGTTCAAAGCCAGCCTGTAAAGTGTAAAACTCTTACCTCCAGTTAACAAGGAAAATACACCCACAAAGGGGAAGGTGTTCTTCAAGTGGTAGAGTACCAGCCTTGAGTGGAAAAGCCAAACAAGAGTGCAAGGCCATGAGTTCAAGCCATAGTCCTTGCACATGAGAAAGAGAAAAAAAAGGCAATGTAACAACAACAACAAAGCTGTGTAAGAAGTAGGCCAATGGGTAAGATTACATGTACCTGGTATCATATCAAAGGAGAGCACTCATTTGAACCAATTTCCAATCTCCTTTTTCACCATAAACACCCATGATGCTGGAGTACTAATTGCACCTGTTACCAGATTTGCCTAAACCATATCTAGGCTTTGTACTGGCCACCTGTTATAATTATAATAATAGCTATTATTTTCAACGAGTTGTATGAAGGACTTTCATTTCCACATGTCTGTTTATGAATACATCTTTTTGTCAGTGTTGGAGCTTGAACTCAGTGCCTGGGTGTTGTCCTGAGCCTTTTCACTCAAAGGGCTGGGATTCTACCACTTGAGTCACAGCACTACTTCTGGCCTTCTACTGGTTCATAGGGAATGAGTCTCACAGACTTTCTTGCCTGAGTTGGCTTCAAAACTAAGTCCTCAAATTTCAGCCTCCTGAATAGCTAGGATTACAGATGGGAGCCAGCAGCAACTGGCTAGTACATGCATCTTGGTCAGTGTCACCCCTTCATTCATCTGCCCACCTGACCTAACCCCACCCATCCCCCAGAGCTACCTGGCTGTATTTTCATGTGTGCGCATTAAATATTATGATTGTAAAAATAAAATGAAATATAATGAAATAATGCCTAGGTCCAGCCCAGTACTGGAAAAACAAAAACAAGGACTCTTGAAGTTGTTCCCCCTTTGATCTACCTGGTACTGTGCTTATTCAATTCCTATCTTTACCTCCCCAAATGAATTTGTGTTACTTTTTATTAGTCAGACCTTTTGTCCTCGAGGAAGAGGAACAGTAGTCTGAGTTTTAATCCAAAAAGTCCTTCAACAACTTGGTTAGTTTACTTTTTTGCATTCCTGGGAAAGGCAATGAATTAACTTCCACGTTGTTTTGAGCAACATGGCTTCAGTTTCTACTGTCAGGAAGCTGAGTTAATCCTACCCAGGGAGTAGCGTCTTCAAAAGTGTTGGAGCTAAAATCAGAGCTGTGACCATTGAAATTTTGTAAAGATCTGGACCTGAAATGATGACCCTTCTTAAATTCCCTTTCCTGCCTTCTCCCTGGTGTATCTGACCCCTCACAAGCCAAGGAGGCTCCAAGGAAGGTCCAGCAGGCCCGCCCTGGGCTGAAGGCAGAATTCAGTTCCAGGTGGGGGGCTCTCAGCCTAACCCACGGGTGGATGGGCATTTGTGGAGTGCCCTCTGGGCACCTGGGCTCCAACGACTCTTGGTCTAGGACCCACGTGGGTGATGAGAGACTGTACAGTGGAGTCCTGGCAGCTTGTGGGCGGCGCCTCCAGCCCCCAACCCTTCCAGTCCAGGGGAACAGGGGCTGTGATCTCCCTGTCGCCCCCCACCCTCCAGGACCAGGCGTCCTGCTGGTGGATACCCTCTGCTGGGGGAAGGACTTGCCCTTTCCCAGGACAACCGAGGGTCCTGGGATCACAGAAGCTCAGAGTCTGAAGTCGGGGAGCAGGGTCGTCTTGTAGGGCATCTTCGGCCTCGGTTTTTGCTGTTGGGCTCGGCCTCTCTTCCAGTGCACTGTCCTAGCCCAGCCCCATCTGCCCCTGGGTTTCCCCAGGAAACTGGGTAGTGTTGACCACTTTCCTTCATCCTTCAGCAGGTAGTGAGGTGGTTCTGGCCGTTGGAAAATGTTTAGTGTCCAGAGGACATTGGTTCGGTTTGTTGGTCACTAACTCCAGCAGAGGGCAGTAACTACCAACTGGTCAGTGTCAGTCTTGGTCATCATCCCCATCATCTCTAAGGATATTTTCCCTTTACTCTCATTCCCTTGTCTCAACTCCATGCATGACGCGTCTCAAATTTATCACACCTGTTTTGAATGTTCATACCAGCCAGTGCTGGGGACCACGCAGAGCTAGTCAGACAGGTTTATTATTGGGGCCACAGGAGAGGGAGCAATGTGGCATCTGCCCCTTATCCAGGTGTTTGCTTGTAAATGTGGGGCAAGAGGGGAGGGCGAGTGGGAGGGGCCAGGGACCTAAGGTGGGGGAAATGCTAACATCTACCACCTTGGATGTCAGGATTATTCTCAAATATGTGCCAAGAACCTTCAAGACCCAGGAATAGCAGCAGCAACAACAAAAAGAATTGGGTAGCATTTTTTATTTTTGTCCTAGAGCTTGAACTCAGGGCCTGGGTGCTCTCCCTGAACTTGTTTGCTCAAAGCTAGTGCTCTATCACTTTGAGTCTTCCGGTGGGTAACTGGAAATTAGTCTCACAGTCATTCCTGCCCATGCTGACTTTGAGCCATGATCCTCAGATCTCAGCCTCCTTAGTAGCTAGGATTACAGGTGTGAGCCACCAGTACCTGGCGGAATTTCGTAGGAGTAGGGAAACAGATTATGACAGTTCCATGAAGGTATTTATTGCAAGCATCTTGAAGTGTTCCATTAGCAAACACTGGAAGGAATCTTCCCTTGGAAAGATTTCCTGAGCTCAATGCCAGCCTTTGGCATCCCATATCCAATGGATTGCATGATTTATAAATAAATGTCCATAGGTCTACTTCAGGAACACACTTCTTCTCACTGCATTCTCTAAAGGCATGTGTGTAAATTAAGAGTCCCAAAACAGATCTCATGGCAGACAGGAGCTTCTGGATATCAGACAGTAAGCTAATATTGCAGGCTGATCAATCTCAGCAAAAAGCTAGGCTGGAGGCACAACGCAATGCTAGACTGTCAACTCTACCACTTAAAATCTGGCAAATGGATACAGTAAAACCTGCGTGTGGAGATGCATGCCTGTAATCCCAGCACTGGAAAGTGTGAGCCAGGAGGGGGCTAATGTGGATTACATTTTTTTGAGACCCTCCTTCCCACCCCATAATAAATAAACAAAGGAGAATCCACTAGTAGAGGCAAAACTCTAACACTAGGACATATTCCCAGCCATTGCACCAGTAGATTATAAAACTAGAATCTTTGCATAATCTTTCCCCATGTAATTATTTTCCTGCAAAAAACAATTGGAGCTGATGTTCCAGAAAAAAACATCTGAAAGACATTGTTTACACATTATCTCATTTGTGTTAGTACTCAGAATTCCAGATCAACCCTTGGCAAGTCAGAAATTCTTTGACTGTAATATGATTCTGTCTGTACAGAACACACAATGACAGTCCCTTACTAAAGCAAAGTGGAAGGTCCTCACCATTTCCTAGATTTACTTGTATTGCTGTAAGATTTGCTCTGAAATTGCCCATATGTTGTTGTCTAGCCTATTTCCTGACTAAACTTTGTTATTTTGTCATACTCTAGCCTTTTGTCAGCTGCTGCAATATTCGCTCTGGGGAGCCTTAGTCACACTTCTGTTGTAAGTAGCATCTCTCTTTGTTCTGGAATTCCCAAATTCCTTATCTCCTAACCCAACCTTTCATTTATATTTTGGCTCCATATATATGAGAACTTCAGATTTTTGTTTCTTTTTGCTTCTTCTAAGACTGGCGAAATTTTGGTAAAATAACCACTATTTTAGGGGGAACTGTGTATAATCACTACAGGACCTTCAGATAAACTTCAGCATCCATATGAACAAAGGTTCAGGGAATTCATGTGACTGTTCTCAGTTTCAAAGCTAACCAACCACAACCAAAACCAAATCCAAAAGTGTCAGGCCAACAACAAAATTCACTAGACTTAGCCCACAGGACAGGATCACAGTCTTGAAAAAAATAGATTGGTTTTTAGGAGCCAGCCACTTCCTTTCAGATTTGAGAATGGGACTGGAGAGACTCTCTGTTTTATGAGGCCAAACAACTTTGTTAAAGCTTATTGTTGGGAGCAGGGGACTGGTTGCTCTCACCTGTAATGCTAGCTACTCAGAAGACTGAGCTCAGGACTGCAGTTCAAGGCCAACCTGGACAGGAAAGTCCATGAGGCTCCAACCACCAAGAAAGACACAAGTGGAGCTCCGGCTCAACTGGTAGAGCTTCAGGCTTCAGATAAAATCTAAGGGATAACCCTTAGGCCCAAGTTCAAGGCCCAGGACTGGCACAAAACAAAGAAACAAACAAACAAAGTGAGTACAAAGTGGATGAAAAGGCACTGAAAACAATAAGCTCTTAGGTCTTTGACAGGGCAGTATCTTCCCAGCCTTATGCTTTGGAAGCCCTCGAATCTGAACTCAATCTGCATTTTAGAGCTAGCTTTGCATTTAGGTGAAGAATCATCACCTAAGGCAGACAGGCAGAACAAATCTCGTTTTTATTAATAAATTGCAAATGTAACCAGTGATTTCAAAGGAGAAAAATCTGTTAGCTTTGCCCCAGTTCCTAATTTGTGTCACATGCTTGCTTAAAGCAGCCCCTTGCGTTCTCCCCATCTGCCTTCCTGTGGGTTTGGGCCATTTCTGAGGAACCAGGGGCATTTCGTTCTTTCACTCACCGGCTGTGTTGACTGTGCACCTCCATCAGCTCCAGTCAGCTTCTATCATTGTAAATAGCAGGCTTAGCCTTTCTTAATTTCAGGATCAGGGTTAGGGTCCCTTGGAGCAGGACAGCGTTTTGTGTGCACTCTGACATGGGCAGTGAGTTTGGACTTAGGGCTCTCCCCAATGTCTATCCGCTGGTGGCCGACCAACTGTGTCTTCAAGCGGAGAGCCTTGTTGCACTTGGGACACTGGAAAGGTTTCTTGTCCTTCTTACACTGGAATGGCTTCTCACCAATGTGAGTCCTGATGTGTTCCACCAGCTGGAAGCACTTGGAGAAGCCCTTGCAGGAGAACGGCATCTCCCGTCCGTGCAGCAGCTGGGATGTCTTCATGTCAGCCCTGACCTGGAAGCTCTTGCTACAGAAGGAACACTACATGTGCCTGTCCTTGGTGTGCCGACCCAGGTGCCTGATGAGATGGGACTGCCGGATGAAGCTCTTGCTGCATTGTCTGCAGGGGAAGGGCTTCTGGGCACTGTGGGTGAACTGGTGGTCCTGCAGGGAGCCCTTGTGGCTGAAGCTCTTAGGGCACTTGGGGCACTGGAAGGGCTTCTGGGAACTGTGTGTGAGCTGGTGCTCCCGCAGGGCGCCCTTGCGGCAAAAGCTCTTGGGGCACTGCGGGCACTGGAAGAGCTGCTGTGCGCTGTGCATGAGCTGGTGCTTCTGCAGGGAGGACTTGCGGCAGAAGTTCTTGGGGCACTGCGGGCACTGGAAAGGCTTCTGGGCGCTGTGGGTGAACTGGTGGTCGTGCAGGGAGGCCTTGCGGCAAAAGCTCTTGGGGCACTGTGGGCACTGGAATGGCTTCTGGGCGTTGTGTGTGAGCTGGTGCTTCCACAGGGTACACGTGCGGTGGAAGCTCTTGGGGCACTGCAGGCACTGGAAAGGCCTCTCCCCACTGTGCATGCGCAGGTGCTCGGTCAGCCTGGCCCGCTTGATGAAGCTCTTGCTGCACTGTCTGCAGGCGAAGGGCTTCTGGGCGCTGTGCGTGAGCTGGTGCCTCCGCAGGGTACCCTTGTGGCAGAAGGTCTTGAGGCACTGTGGGCACTGGAAAGGCCTCTCTCCGCTGTGCAGGCGCAGGTGCTCCTGGAGGTGCCACCGATGGCGGAAGGTGAGGCTGCACTCGCTGCAGGGGAAGGGCCTGGGGTCTTTGTGCTTGTGCTGGTGGGTCCTCAGCTGGGTCTGCAGGCTGAAGCGCGCTTCGCACTGGGTACAGTGGAAGGGCAGCGGATCTTTGGGCTGCTGCCCGGCGCTCCCCAAGTGCGTGGTGCACATGCTGAAGGAGACATTCCATGGCTCCCCTCTCCAGGAGGCCCTGGACAGGTCGGCTTGTGTGGCGGGTGTCCTCCCAGCCCTATTTGCTGCGTCCTTGGAGTGGCCCTCTGGGTGCTTCCCTAAATGGGTTTCCTTGCCAAATCTCTCTGCACAGGCTGGGTGAGGACGCGGGACACCCTGCCAGGAGGGGAGGCCCAGGGCTCTGTGACTTGGAATTCCCCCTTCTGCCACGGACATGCTAGAGCCATGGGCTGCTGCGCCCTGAGCCAGGGTGTCAGGTCTCATGACCTGACCTGGGATCACAAGGTTGAGGCCTTGCTCAGGCTTGAAGGAAATGTCTTCCCTTCCTCCTAAGAAGGGTGGAGAGGAGCCATGGCCCTGCAAAGGATCTAATGGAAAATAACATTTAGTCTCTCCGGGTTTAGAGAATACTTTGAGCTTGCTGGCTTCTTGAAATCAAAAGTAAACCATTTATCTCCCAGTTTATGGCCTGACTGAAGGTAGCACATAGAATACCGCATCTTAGGTACACACACACTTACTGTCCCAAGGTATGGAGAGCATAAGTTTCTAACACAACACTCCTATCTACCACAGCTATATGTCATGTGTGTATTTTTATTTCCCTAAGACCAGGCAGCAAGAACTGGCTTTATTGTTTCCCAGAATGCACGGAGAGGGGAGCCATTTCATCACAAAGATAAAAAATGAACTATCTTTTGATCTTTTTCATCTCCCACACCAAAATGACTGCCATTAGCAAGCTAGTACTGTGCTAGGATCACTTAACACTGTATTAATTACTTCCATTAGCCTCATTTTATACCTTGGGATTTGAAATATCAACAGGTTCTATCACCAGCCCAGGCTTACAAGAAAAAGCAAGATCAAACTCTAGCTTCAGATCCCACACACTGAAGCACTATGCTTTACTGCCTTTCTCTACAATATACAAGACATCTTGCCTCACGACAGCCAAACAGGAAGACCAGATTATAAAAGGAAAACTAAGAAAGCTGAACATTTTATCTTAACATCAGGACCCTGGTTTCTTAGTACTCACCACCCAACAGCTGCTGCTCTGTCAATGGACCAAAATGTGCCTCAGTAGAGGAATCCTTCACATTTTCTAGCTTGTGGGATGCCTCCCAGCTCCCAAAGGGCTCTCTCTCATGTTCAATCCAGAGTATTAGCTCCGGTTTAGAAAGTTTACCATCTGCACAGAGAAGTCAGACAGTGGAACTTAGCCTCCTTCAGCACTACATTTAGAAACACTGAGTTGCTTGAAATGTTTCTGCTTTCAAGTCCAAGGACTGGCACACATACATTTTTTTTTTCTTGTTGGACATTGCTATTCAGGGCTACTCATGAGCCTGAGATCCTGACTCCATTTTGAAGCCAGTTAAGTAAAAAAGGTGAGAGACTCTATTTCCCAAGTAACCACCTAAGAGCAGACTATGATGTGAAAAGTCCTTGTGAGTTAGTATTTTGAGAAATTGCACTATCAAGTGCCAGCCATCTCCCAGGATCCACACCTTCCTGAAGTGTCAGGCTTCTTACCTAGTGAGACCAGAGTCTCGTAATTGGTTCTCATGACATGCTTGTAGAGCTTCTTCTGCCATGTCTGCAGAAGCTGCCATTCCTGCTTTGAGAAATAAATGGCTATGTCCTCAAAAGTCAGCGGTATCTGCAATATCAGAAACAATGTAGACACAGTTAAGATTGCAGCAATCACCCCCCATCTCCTTCTCATCAACTGACTTTTCTTTACTGTTTTCCCAATTTGTTTGCCAATTTTGGGGTTTGAACTGAGGGCCTGGGGTCTATCCTTGGTCCTCTCTGTGCTCAAAGATAGTGCTCTACCACAGCACCGCCTCTGGCTTTTCCTGTGTGCCTGATCCTGAGGAATTGAACCCAGGGCTTCATGCATGCCAGGCAAGCACACTACCACTAAGCCACATTCCCAGCCCTATTTTATTTAATTAATTATCTTATTTATTTTTGTTCACTATGAAGGTTGAACTCTGGCCTTGGGACTGGTCCCTGAGATTTTGCATTCAAAGCTAACACTATACCACTTTGAGCCACCACACAACCTCCACTTTTCTAGTGCTAATTGGAGATAAAATGTTGCACTAACTTTTCCACCCGGGCTGGCTTCAAACAACAATCTTCACAAGTCAGCCTCCTTCGTCGTCTTCTTTTTGCCAGTCCTGGGGTTTTAACTCAGGGACTTAGTACTGACTCTGACTTCTTTTTGCTCAAGGCTAGCACTTGTCCACTTGAGCCACAGCACCACTTCTGGCCCTTTCTATATATGTGGTGCTGAGGAATCAAACCCAGTGTTCTATGTATAGGAGTCAAGCACTCTTGCCACTAGGCCATATTCCCAAGTCCATCTTGAGGATTCTAGTTCAACGTTGAGGGAAAGAAAATTCCATGAACTATTACACCAGTTAACCACCACAAAGCCAGAAGTGGAGCTTTGGCTTACTTTGTGGAGCAGTACCCTTGGGCAATATAAACCTCAGTGACATTGCCCAGGCCCTGGGTCCAGGCCCCAGGATTAGCATTTTTGAAAAAACAATCTTACCATTGTTCTATGGTAAAATATTGGGGAAGGCACATTTTGAAGGATGGAAACTTGGAGTCTTTATTAGAGCATTCCCAGTCTGCAGGTAGCCAGTGGTTACAAAGCCTTGTGGCCCACTAATACCCTTAACACTGTCAGGAAACAGGGAGGAGAGCAAAGATAGAACAAAAGCCATACTAACAAACCAATCTAGCTTCAATGGAGAGCTGACTGGGACACCATGGTGACCAGAAAAGACACATGACACAGGCCGTGAAGATGAAGACACGGCATGGCATCCTTCTGCCTGAGCCGATCTGACCCTAAGTTGGTCAAGTAAAGAAACAGGGTCACAGGAAGCTGCCAGTCCTGGGCACCTAACTGACAGGTTTAGCAACCTAGAGGCCAAGAGCCCACCCCGGTCTAGGGATTGGGGAGCACCCAGCACCTGGGGACAGGACTTCCCTTCCTTTAGGACTCCAGGCTCGCCCAGCAAGACAAGATGCTGGACAAGGCAACCTGCCATGGGACCAATGATGGCACTGTCAGATCTGACCTCCACACCACAAAATAAATGATTACACGTAAAGGACCTTAGGAAATAATCACTCAGTTTCACCAAATAACCAATCAGCGTGTCATCCACCCGGGTGTTGCTCTCTGCTTCAACCGTGCTACACAATCCACGGGCGACTATCCGGGCCGGCCACACTCAACCACATGACCCACGCCAAGACAGCACCACACTGGTTCTCAGCCCAGTGGGACCTCTGACCTCCGGGTCCCGGGGCGAAGCGGGGACCCCGAGGCTGAGCCAAGACCTACTTGGGTCTGGCGCTCTCCTCCCCCGCGGTTCCCGGCGTGGGTTCCAGCTGTGGCCAAGGTGGCAGTCGCCCGCTCCTCCCAGGGTTGAACCCCGTTCCTCCGCCCCTACCCTGCGGGATCTAGAACACCGCGACCTGAGGACCCCGGAACCCGGTATCCGCACCGGCAGCCCCTTACCAGTGTCAGCTCCGCCATAGTCCAAACGTGCCACGGTTTGCTCCGCAGGATCCCCAGGTGAAGAGAGGTCGCACGGGCTCTGCGCTTGCGCGGCGCGGGGCATGCTGGGAGGCGGCCTCGCCCGCGATTTCGCCCCCTGCCGGCGGGAGGTGTGGTCTTCTCCCTGGGTCCACCTCGATGGGGACCGCTCTGCCCCGGGCCGCACGTGGGAGGGATGTGGTCGCTGGGTCTCCTGAGGAGGACGACAGTCACCCGTAAAAAGGCTGCCTGACCCTGAACCTCCATAATAAGGAGAGGGTCTCCTCAGGACGACACCGGGTTTGCCGGGCCCTTCTCCACTGCCTTTCATTCCTTCTCCCTGGGTGCATGAGTAAACAGACCCACGTGATCTAACTCCCCATGCAGATGCCTACTATGGACTGCGAGCTGAGCGCCACCGCACGTGCGCCCCTTGCGCGCCTTGAGAGGTTGGGAGCTGAAGGCCGGCGCTGCCCGGGGCTCTCTGGCCTGGTGGGTGCGCATGGAGCGGTGGCCCAGCACTCGCTGCCTGCCGAGCACCAGCTGGGGAGCCACCGCAGCCTGGGCAGCATGGACTGCTCCGGATCCAGCACCACGGCGAGCCCGCGCACCCGAGACCCGGCTACCGTGGGGGCCTCTTTGAGGAAGGCAGGGCAGGGCCGCGACCCCTGCGGAGTCCACCGGGTGTCGGCGAAGACTCCCGGGACCGGGCCGGGAAGCGCTGCTGGGCCATGGCGAGGCGGCCGCAGCTCCGGTAAGAGCGGCAAGCGAGGGCTGCGGGGACCCAGGGTCCCCGAGACCCTGGACGAGGGAGGGCGTTGAGATTGGGGTCCGGCGCCCGGCTCGTGCACGGGCCGAGTCTTCCAAGTCCAGCCGAGCCCTGTCGCCCCTGCGCCCCGAGTCTACCCCCACCCCGCCGAATCCGGGGCCTCAAGCGTGCGGACGCGGGCCCCGCGGTGCGCAGTCCCCCAGCTCCGCGCTTCTGGGGTGAACCCCGCCCAGGTGGGCTGCCCACCCGGAGGCGCCGCCCGGTCTCGCCTCGCTTTACACTCCGGAACCGGGAAGCGGGCACGGACCGGGTGGTTGACATCGCTGTTCGCCCTCCCCGCCGCCGGAGGTGCGGCCACCGCCCCCACACCTGCAGGCACCGCAGGGCGGCGGTGGGGAGCCAGCGGGGCCCCGGGGTGCGCGTGACGCGAGGGGTCCCGCGGAACCTCCGCTGGAGGAAGGGCGGCAGCCGGGCGCAGCAAGGCTCAGCTGCGCGGGTGCTTGTTTACTGCGGGGCCCTGCCATGAACCCGTTGCCAGGGCCACGAGGCAAATGGACCGGGCCCGCACCCGGGACCCGCACCCGTGCCGTGGAGACAGAATGGTCAGTCTCACTTGGAAGCATCTTCTCTCAAGGGGATATGGGTCAGAAGGTCAGGAGCCAAAACTGGTCCAGTGGGCCATGAAGGAAGGAGAGGGAGCGTAGTTTCAGGGTTGGCATTGGAGCCCAGGAGAATAACACTCTTTCTCCCCCCACTCCTTTGGTCCCTCCTCAGAAAATAAAATTAAATTAGGATGGTAGAGCCCTTGATGAGTTCTATAGAAATAGGCTGAAAGTGACACTTTAAACTTTGACTTCCATCCAGGCACCAGGTTTGCTCTTCTGTGATCCTAACAACTCAGGAGGCTGAGCTCTCAGGATCCTAGTCTATCAGCCACTGAGAAGCCCCATGGGAAGCTGTAGCTCAGGTGGGAGGGTGCTAGCCTTGGGGTGGGGGAGGACTAATGGACAGCACCTAGGCCCCGATTACAAGCCCCAGTACTGGCATTAAAAACAACAAACAGCGAAAAGAAAAGCTTTAAATTCCCTAAATCATATTTAAAAGTGAAAAGGTCAGTGTGATTGATATTTGCCTGTAATCCCTCATGGAAATCATGACTCCTAGGGTAGCCCAGGGCTAGCGAGCTCCTGCCAGTCAAATAAAGAAGATTAATTGTGTTTTCAATGTGCAAAAAATATCATTTATTTAATTGGGGGGGCAGAACCGGGAGGCTATGGCCTGGGTGGTCTTCTTTCCTGCCTATGTGCCATAGGAATTTCTGTTACACCAGCTGGTTGTTTCAAAGTATGCTCAATGATAAAGCATACTGTTATTTTCTTGGAAAGATCTAGTTCAGAAATCATTTAAATTTTTTTGATCATTGCAAATGTTTATTTAAAAAAAGTTAACTATAAAAATGTACATGACCAAATTGTATACAGGTAAGTAGTCTTTTGGAGAGGGGATGCAGATTTTTCTGATTAGCTGTCTTTTATTAAACTCATTCGAAGGCTTCTAACATGATGATACTATTTCCTCATATAACCACCATTCCAGTATTGTTCTGTTGCCCACTAGTAGCTATCTCCACACATTCATCTATCACCAGATTCATAAATGGGTCAAATAAATGCAATATTCCTTGGACATGTCTGCCACCATTTAATTTCAAAGATAGCTTCTTATCCATAAATATTTTTAGCTCAGGAGGGTGAGCTTTGCTCATGATTCCTACTCGGCAGGCTCAAAGATCTCACAAATCATTTATTATAGACTAAATTTATTATAGACTAAATTTATTATAGACTAAAGTTTCCATTGTTAATTCTAATCTGCCCTTTTGAGTGGCAGTCTAAGATCAAGCAAGTTTGTTTTGCGTTAGGTTTTAGAACCCTCCAATACTGACAATATTTGTGAGTGTTTGAGATGTTCTCTGTAGATTCAGCATCCTCAGCTTGTTCTGTTATTACTGAATGGTATGGTTGTGGTACACTGGGTGGGGGATGGGTCAGAGCATTCATTTATAAGGGATTTGTCAGAGGGTTCTGATACAGTGAAACTTGTAAGGAAGCCTTTGCACCTTGCATTTTCCAGAGAGAGGAATCAAAAGCAACCTAAGCCTTAGAGCAGAGGAAACATGCCAGAATGGTGCTTAAAAAGCCAGTTTTACTCATTCGCTATCTTTCTGAATCCATTCCTGAACCACCAATACAATTCATTAGCGTTTGATGCCAATGAGCCCCAGAATGAGGCTGGTCACTTGCTCTCAGCTGGACAGCTCCATACTCCTTAAGACTGGCTTGAAGTAAGGGTTCCTTGTAACACCTTTCCACTGCACATAGACTTCGGGATGGGACACCGAGTGCCTTACATTGCTGCAGCCTCTCCTTCAACAACTTGGTGAGTTTACTTTTTTGCATTCCTGGAAAAGGCAATGAATTAACTTCCACGTTGTTTTGAGCAACATGGCTTCAGTTTCTACTTTCAGGAAGCTGAGTTACTCCTACCCAGGGAGTAGCGTCTTCAAAAGGGTTGGAGCTAAAATCAGAACTGCGACCATTGAAATTTTGTAAAGATCTGGACCTAAAATGAGGACCCCTCTTAAATTACCTTTCCTGCCTTCTCCCTGGTGTATCTGACCCCTCACAAGCCAAGGGGGCTCCAAGGAAGGTCCAGCAGGCCTGCCCTGGACTGAAGGCAGAACTCAGGTCCAGGTGGGGGGCTCTCAGCCTAACCCACGGGGTGAACGAGCATTTGTGGAGTGCCCTCTGGGCACCTGGGCTCCAACGACTCTTGGTCTAGGACCCACGTGGGTGATGAGAGACTGCACAGTGGAGTCCTGGTAGTTTGTGGGTGGTGCCTCCAGCCCCCAACTCCTTCCAACCCAGGAGAACAGGGGCTGTGATCTCCGTGCTGCCCTCCACACTCCAGGACCCAGGCATGCTGATGGTGGACACCCTCTGCTGGGGGAAGAACTTGCCCTTTCCCAGGACAACCGAGGGTCCTGGGATCGCAGAAGCTCAGAGTCTGAAGTCGGGGAGCCAGGTCGTCTTGTAGGGTGTCTTCGGTCTCAGTTTTTGCTGTTGGGCTCGGCCTCTCTTTCAGTGCACTGTCCTAGCCCAGCCCCATCTGCCCCTGGGTTTCCCCAGGAAACTGGGTAGTGTTGACCACTTTCCTTCATCCTTCAGCAGGTAGTGAGGTGGTTCTGGCCATTGGAAAATGTTTAGTGTCCAGAGGACATTGGTTCGGTTTGTTGGTCACTAACTCCAGCAGAGGGCAATAACTACCAACTGGTCAGTGTCAGTCTTGGTCATCATTCCCATCATCTCTAAGGATATTTTCCCTTTCCTCTCATTCCCTTGTCTCAACTCCATGCATGACACGTCTCAAATTTATCACATTTGTTTTGAATGTTCATACCAGCCAGTGCTGGGGACCACACAGAGCTAGTCAGACAGGTTTATTATTGGGGCCATATCTCCCACAGGAGAGGGAGCAACGTGGCATTTGCACCTTACCCAGATGGTTGCTTGTAAATGTAGGGCAAGAGAGGAGTCAGGTAGGTCTGGGCAGGGAGGGCGAGTGGGAGAGGCCAGGGATTTAAGGTGGGGCAAATGCTAACAGCTACCACCTTGGATGTCAGGATTATTCTCAAATATGTGCCAAGAACCTTCAAGACCCAGGAATAGCAGCAGCAACAACAAAAAGAATTGGGTAGCATTTTTTATTTTTGTCCTAGAGCTTGAACTCAGGGCCTGCGTGCTCTCCCTGAGCTTGTTTGCTCTAAGCTAGTGCTCTATCCCTTTGAGTCACAGTGCCACTTTGAATCTTCCGGTGGGTAACTGGAAATTAGTCTCACAGTCATTCCTGCCCATGCTGACTTTGAGCCATGATCCTCACATCTCAGCCTCCTTAGTAGCTATGATTACAGGTGTGAGCCACCAGTACCTGGCGGAATTTCGTAGGAGTAGGGATACAGATTCTGACAGTTCCATGAAGGTATTTATTGCAAGCATCTTGAAGTGTTCCATTAGCAAACACTGGAAGGAATCTTCCCTTGGATCGATTTCCTGAGCTCAATGCCAGCCTTTGGCATCCCATATCCAATGGATTGCATGATTTATAAATAAATGTCCATAGGTCTACTTCAGGAACACACTTCTTCTCACTGCATTCTCTAAAGGCATGTGTGTAAATTAAGAGTCCCAAAACATCTCATGGAAGACAGGAGCTTCTGGATATCAGACAGTAAGCTAATATTGCAGGCTGATCAATCTCAGCAAAAAGCTAGGCTGGAGGCACAACGCAATGCTAGACTGTCAACTCTACCACTTAAAATCTGGCAAATGGATACAGTAAAACCTGCGTGTGGAGATGCATGCCTGTAATCCCAGCACTGGAAAGTGTGAGCCAGGAGGGGGCTAATGTGGATTACATTTTTTTGAGACCCTCCTTCCCACCCCATAATAAATAAACAAAGGAGAATCCACTAGTAGAGGCAAAACTCTAACACTAGGACATATTCCCAGCCATTGCACCAGTAGATTATAAAACTAGAATCTTTGCATAATCTTTCCCCATGTAATTATTTTCCTGCAAAATAAAATGGAGCTGATGTTCCAGAAAAAAACATCTGAAAGACATTGTTTACACAATATCTCATTTGTGTTATTACTCAGAATTCCAGATCAACCCTTGGCAAGTCAGAAATTCTTTGACTGTAGTATGATTCTGTCTGTACAGAACACACAATGACAGTCCCTTACTAAAGCAAAGGTGGAAGGTCCTCACCATTTCCTAGACTTACTTGTATTGCTGTAAGATTTGCTCTGAAATTGCCCATATGTTGTTGTCTAGCCTATTTCCTGATTAAACTTTTTTATTTTGTCATACTCCAGCCTTTTGTCAGCTGCTGCAATATTTGCTCTGGAGAGCCTCAGTCACTCTTCTGTTGTAGCATCTCTCTTTGTTCTGGAATTCCCAAATTCCTTATCTCCTGACCCAACTTTTCATTTATATTTTGGCTCCATATATATCTGAACTTCGGATATTTTGTTTCTTTTTGCTTCGTCTAAGACTGGCGAAATTTTGGTAAAATAACCACTATTTTAGGGGGAACTGTGTATCATCACTACAGGACCTTCAGATAAACTTCAGCATCCATATGAACAAAGGTTCAGGGAATTCATGTGACTGTTCTCAGTTTCAAAGCTAACCAACCAAAACCAAAACCAAATCCAAAAGTGTCAGGCCAACAATAAAATTGACTAGACTTAGCCCACAGGACAGGATAACACTCTTGAAAGAAATAGATCGGTATTTGGGTCTAGCCATTTACTTTCAGATTTGAGAATGGGACTGGAGAGATTCTCTGTTTCTTGAGGCCAAACCACTTTGTTAAAGCTTATTGTTGGGAGCAGGGGACTGGTTGCTCTCACCTGTAATGCTAGCTACTCAGGAGACTGAGCTCAGGACTGCAGTTTAAGGCCAACCTGGACAGGAAAGTCCATGAGGCTCCAACCACCAAGAAAGACACAAGTGGAGCTCTGGCTCAACTGGTAGAGCTTCAGGCTTCAGATAAAATCTAAGGGATAACCCTTAGGCCCAAGTTCAAGCCCCAGGACTGGCACAAAACAAAGAAACAAACAAAGTGAGAAGGAAGTGGATGAAAGGCACTGAAAACAATAAGCTCTTAGGTCTTTGACAGGGCAGTATCTTCCCAGCCTTATGCTTTGGAAGCCCTGGAATCTGAACTCAATCTGCATTTTAGAGCTAGCTTTGCATTTAGGTGAAGAATCATCACCTAAGGCAGACAGGCAGAACAAATCTCGTTTTTATTAATAAATTGCAAATGTAACCAGTGATTTCAAAGGTGAAAAATCTGTTAGCTTTGCCCCAGTTCCCAATCTGTGTCACATGCTTGCTTAAAGCAGCCCCTTGCGTTCTCCCCATCTGCCTTCCTGTGGGTTTGGGCCATTTTTGAGGAAACAGTGGCATCTCTTTCATTCACTCACTGGCTGTGTTGACTGTCCACCTGCCTCAGCTCCAGTCAGCTTCTATCATTGTAAATAGCAGGCTTAGCCTTTCTTAATTTCAGGATCAGGGTTAGGGTCCCTTGGAGCAGGACAGCGTTTTGTGTGCACTCTGACATGGGCAGTGAGTTTGGACTTAGGGCTCTCCCCAATGTGTACTTGCTGGTGGCTGACCAGCTGTGTCTTCAAGCGGAAAGCCTTGTTGCACATAGGACACTGGAAAGGCTTCTCGCCGATGTGAGTCCTGATGTGTTCCACCAGCTGGAAGCGCTTGGCGAATCCCTTGTCGCACTTGCAGGAGAACGGCATCTCCCATTTATGCAGCAGCTGGTATGTCTTCATGTCAGCCCTGACCTGGAAGCTCTTGCTACAGAAGGAACACTACATGTGTCTCTCCTCGCTGTGCCAACCCAGGTGCCTGATGAGATGGGACTGCCGGATGAAGCTCTTGCTGCATTGTCTGCAGGGGAAGGGCTTCTGGGCACTGTGGGTGAACTGGTGGTACTGCAGGGAGCCCTTGTGGCTGAAGCTCTTAGGGCACTGGGGGCACTGGAAGGGGTTCTGGGCACTGTGGGTGAACTGGTGCGCCTGAAAGGAGGCCTTGAGGTGGAAGCTCTTGGAGCACTGTGGGCACTGGAAGAGCTGCTGGGCGCTGTGCGTGAGCTGGTGCTTCCCCAGGGAGGCCTTGCCGCAGAAGCTCTTGGGGCACTGCGGGCACAGGAAAGGCCTCTCCCCGCTGTGCACGCGCAGGTGCTCAGTCAGTCTGCCTTGCTTGATGAAGCTCTTGCCACACTGTCTGCAGGGGAAGGGCTTCTGGGCACTGTGCGTGAGCTGGTGCCTCCCCAGGGTGCCCTTCTGGCAGAAGGTCTTGAGGCACTGCGGGCACTGGAAAGGCCTCTCTCCGCTGTGCAGGCGCAGGTGCTCCTTGAGGTGCCATCGATGGCGGAAGGCAAGGCTGCACTCGCTGCAGGGGAAGGGCCTGGGGTCTCTGTGCTTGTGCTGGTGGGTCCTCAGCTGGGTCTGCAGGCTGAAGCGCGCTTCGCACTGGGTACAGTGGAAGGGCAGCGGATCTTTGGGCTGCTGCCTGGCGCGCCCCAAGTGCGTGGTGCACATGCTGAAGGAGACATTCCATGGCTCCCCTCTCCAGGGGGCCCTGGCCAGGTCGGCTTGCCTGGCGGGTGTCCTCCCAGCCCTATTTGCTGCGTCCTTGCAGTGGCCCTCTGGGTGCTTCCCTAAATGGGTTTCCTTGCCAAATCTCTCTGCACAGGCTGGGTGAGGACGCGGGACACCCTGCCAGGAGGGGAGGCCCAGGGCTCTGTGACTTGGAATTCCCCCTTCTGCCACGGACATGCTAGAGCCATGGGCTGCTGCGCCCTGAGCCAGGGTGTCAGGTCTCATGACCTGACCTGGGATCACAAGGTTGAGGCCTTGCTCAGGCCTGAAGGAAATGTCTTCCCTTCCTCCTAAGAAGGGTGGAGAGGAGCCGTGGCCCTGCAAAGGATCTAATGGAAAATAACATTTAGTCTCTCCGGGTTTAGAGAATACTTTGAGCTTGCTGGCTTCTTGAAATCAAAAGTACACCATTTATCTCCCAGTTTATGGCCTGACTCAAGGTAGCACATAGACTATCCCATCTTAGGTACACACACACTTACTGTCCCAAGGTATGGTGAGCATAAGTTGCTAACACAACACTAGTAACTATCACAGCTATATGTCATGTGTGTATTTTTATTTCCCAAAGACCAGGCAGCAAGAACTGGCTTTATTGCTTTCCCAGAATCCACGGAGAGGGGAGCCATTTCATCACAAAGATAAAAAATGAACTATCTTTTGATCTTTTTCATCTCCCACACCAAAATGACTGCCATTAGCAAGCTAGTACTGTGCCAAGATCACTTAACACTACATTAATTACTTCCATTAACCTCATTTTAAACCTCGGGATTTGAAATATCGACAAGTTCTATCACCAGCCCAGGCTTACTAGAAAAAGCAAGATCAAACTCTAGCTTCAGATCCCACACACCCAAGCACTATGCTTTACTGCCTTTCTCTACAATATACAAGACATCTTGCCTCAGGACAGCCAAACAGGAAGCACAGATTATAAAAGGAAAACTAAGAAAGCTGAACATTTTATCTTAACATCAGGACCCTGGTTTCTTAGTACTCACCACCCAACTGCTTCGGCTCTGTCAATGGACCAAAATGTGCCTCAGCCGAGGAATCCTTCACATTTTCTAGCTTGTGGGATGCCTCCCAGCTCCCAAAGGGCTCTCTCTCATGTTCAATCCAGAGTATTAGCTCCGGTTTAGAAAGATTACCATCTGCACAGAGAAGTCAGACCGTGGAACTTAACCTCCTTTAGCACTACATTTAGAAACAAAAAGTTGTTTGAAATGTTTCTGGGTTCAAGTCCAAGGACTGGCACACATAAATTTTTTTTTCTTGTTGGACATTGCTATTCAGGGCTACTCATGAGCCTGAGATCCTGACTCCATTTTGAAGCCAGTTAAGTAAAAAAGGTGAGAGACTCTATTTCCCAAGTAACCACCTAAGAGCAGACTATGATGTGAAAAGTCCTTGTGAGTTAGTATTTTGAGAAATTGCACTATCAAGTGCCAGCCATCTCCCAGGATCCACACCTTCCTGAAGTGTCAGGCTTCTTACCTAGTGAGACCAGAGTCTCGTAATTGGTTCTCATGACATGCTTGTAGAGCTTCTTCTGCCATGTCTGCAGAAGCTGCCATTCCTGCTTTGAGAAATAAATGGCCACGTCCTCAAAAGTCAGCGGTAACTGCAATATCAGAAACAATGTAGACACAGTTAAGATCGCACCAATCACCTCCCATCTCCCCCTCATCAACTGACTTTTCTTTAGTGTTTTGCCAATTTGTTTGCCAATCCTGGGCTTTGAACTGAGGGCCTGGGGTCTATCCTTGGTCCTCTCTGTGGTCAAAGATATTGCTCTACCACAGCACGATCTCTGGCTTTTCCTGTGTGTCTAATACTGAGGAATTGAACCCAGGGCTTCATGCATGCCAGGCAAGCACACTACCACTAAGCCACATTCCCAGCCCTATTTTATTTAATTAATTATCTTATTTATTTTTGTTCACTATGAAGGTTGAACTCTGGCCTTGGGACTGTCCCTGAGATTTTGCATTCAAAGCTAACACTATACCACTTTGAGCCACCACACAACCTCCAGTTTTCTAGTGCTAATTGGAGATAAAGTGTTGCACTAACTTTTCCACCTGGGCTGGCTTCAAACAACAATCTTCACAAGTCAGCCTCCTTCGTTTTCTTCTTTTTGCCAGTCCTGGGGTTTTAACTCAGGGACTTAGTACTGACTCTGACTTCTTTTTGCTCATGGCTAGCACTTGGCCACTTGAGCCACAGCGCCACTTCTGGCCTTTTCTATATATGTGGTGCTGAGGAATCAAACCCAGTGTTCTATGTATAGGAGTCAAGCACTCTTGCCACTAGGCCATATTCCCAGTCCATCTTGAGAATTCTAGTTCAACGTTGAGGGAAAGAAAATTCCATGAACTATTACACCAGTTAACCACCACAAAGCCAGAAGTGGAGCTTTGGCTTACTTTGTGAAGCAGTACCCTTGGGCAATATAAACCTCAGTGACAGTGCCCAGGCCCTGGGTCCAGGCCCCAGGATTAGCATTTTTGAAAAAACAATCTTACCATTGTTCTATGGTAAAATATTGGGGAAGGCACATTTTGAAGGATGGAAACTTGGAGTCTTTATTAGAGCATTCCCAGTCTGCAGGCAGCCAGTGGTTACAAAGCCTTGTGGCCCACTAATACCCTTAACACTGTCAGGAAACAGGCCAGAGAGCAAAGATAGAACAAAGGCCATAGGAACAAACCAATCTAGCTTCAATGGAGAGCTGACTGGGATGCCATGGTGACCAGAAAAGACACAGGACACAGGCCATGAAGATGGAGAGATGGCATGGCATCCTCCTGCCTGAGCTGATCTGACCCTAGGTTGGTGAAGTCAAGAAACAGGGTCACAAGAAGCTCCAAGTCCTGGGCACCTAACTGACAGGTTCAGCAACCTAGAGGTCAAGAGCCCACCCGTGTCTCGGGATTGGGGAGCACCCAGCACCTGCGGATTAGACTTCCCTTCCTTTAGGACTCCAGGCTCCACGCGCGACTGTCCGGGCCTGCCACCTACAGCCCCCTGACGCACGCCAAGACAGCATCTCAAGACGGCACCACACTGGTTCACAGCCCAGTGGGACCTTTGACCATCGGGTCCCGGGGCGAAGCGGGGACCCCGAGGCTGAGCCGAGACCTGCTCGGGTCCCTCCACGGCCTGCACGCTGTCCTCCCCCGCGGTTCCCGGCGTGGTTTCTGTGGTCATGGTGGCAGCCACGTGCTCCTCCCAGGGTTGAACCCTGTTCTTCCTGCCCCTACCCCGCGGGACCTAGAACATGGTGTCCTGAGGACCCCGGAACCGGTATCCGCACCGGCAGCCCCTTACCAGTGTCAGCTCCGCCATAGTCCACAAGTACCACGGTTTGCTCCGCAGGATCCCCTGGTGAAGAGAGGTTGCACTGGCTCTGCGCTTGCGCGGTGGCGGGCATGCTGGGTGGCAGCCTCGCTGGCGATATCGCCCCCTGCCGGCGGGAGGTGTGGCCTCTTCCCTGGGTCCGCCTCGATGGGGTACCGCTCTGACCCGGGCCGCACCTGGGAGGGATGTGGTCGCTGGGTCTCCTGAGGAGGACGACAGTCACCCGTAAAAAGGCTGCCTGACCCTGGACCTTCATAATAAGGAGAGGCTCTCCTCAGGACGACACCGGGTTTGCTGGGCCCTCCTCCCCGACCTTCATTCCTTCTCCCTGGGTGCGTGAGTAAACAGACCCACGTGATCTAACTCCCCATGCAGATGCCTACTATGGACTGCGAGCTGAGCGCCATCGCGCACGTGCGCCCCTTGCGCGCCTTGAGAGGTTGGGAGCTGAAGGCCGGCGGTGCCCGGGGCTCTCTGGCCTGGTGGGCGCGCATGGAGCGGTGGCCCAGCACTCGCTGCCTGCCGAGCCCCAGCTGGGGAGCCACCGCAGCCTGGACAGCATGGACTGCTCCGGATCCAGCACCACGGCGAGCCCGCGCTCCCCGGCTACCATGGGGGCCTCGTCGGTGCGAGGAAGGCAGGGCCGCGCCGCGCCGCCTGCGGAGTCCACTAGGTGGCGGCGAAGACTCCCGGGACCGGGCCGGGAAGGGCTGCTGGGCCATGGCCGAGGCGACCGCAGCAACGGTAAGAGCGGCGCTCGTGAGGGCTGCGGGGACCCAGGGTCCTTGAGACCCTAGACGAGGGGGCGCGATGAGGTTGGGGTCCAGCGCCCGGCTCGTGCACGAGCCAAGTCTGCCAAACCCAGCCGAGCCCTGTCGCCACCGCGCCCCGAGTCTCCCCCCAATTCCCCGCCCCATCCGGGGTCTCCAGTGTGGGGACGCGGGCTCCCCGGTGCGCAGCCCCCCATCTCCGCCCTTCTGGGGTGACCCCCGCCCAGGTGGGCTGCCCGTCTGTAAGGGCTGCCGGTCTCGCCTCGCTTTACACTCCGGAACCGGGAGGCTATGGCCAGGGTTGTCTTCTTTCTTGCCTATGTGCCATAGGAATTCCTGTTACACCAGCTGGTTGTTTCAAAGTATGCTCAATGGTAAAGCATACTGTTATTTTCTTGGGAAGATCTAGTTCACAAATCATTTAATTTTTTTTGATTATTGCAAGTGTTTATTTAAAAAAAGATAACTATAAAAATGTACATGACCGAACTCGAACAAATAATGTTGAGTGAGACAAGCCTAGAACACAGAAAACAAAGGGGCATGATCTCCCTGATATATGACTGTTAACAAAGGGGGATGGAGAGACAGTAGAGACCAAGTCTGTGAACACTGTATATGTGCTTGATACATTGTATATTGCATATGGGTCTACCTGACCTAGACAAGGGATGGAAAAACAGGTTGTAAGATATCACAAGAAATGTACACACTGCCCTACTATGTAACTGCACCCTCTTTGCACAACACCTTGTAAAAAAAATTTTATGTTCAATTAATAATAAAAAAATTAAAAAAAATGTACATGACCAAATTGTATACAGGTAAGTAGTCTTTTGGAGAGGGGATGCAGATTTTTCTGATTAGCTGTCATTAAACTCGTTCCAAGGCTTCTAACATGATGATGCTATTTCCTCGTATAACCACCATTCCAATATTGTTCTGTTGCCCACTAGTAGCTATCTCCACACATTCATCTATCACCAGATTCATAAATGGGTCAAATCCATGCAATATTCCTCGGACATGTCTGCCACCATTTAATTTCAAAGATAGCTTCTTATAAATATTTTTAGCGTGGGAGGGTGCGCTTTGCTCATGATTCCTACTCAGTGGGCTCAGAGATCTCACAAATCATTTATTATAGACTAAAGTTAACCAGCCTGAAAATTTCCATTGTTAATTCTAATCTGCCCTTTTGAGTGGCAGTCTAAGATCAAGCAAGTTTGTTTTGCATTTGGTTTTAGAACCCTCCAATACTGACAATATTTGTGAGTGTTTGAGATGTTCTCTGTAGACTTAGCATCCTCAGCTTGTTCTGTTATTACTGAATGGTATGGTTGTGTTACACTGGGTGGGGGATGGGGTCAGAGCATCTATAAGGGATTTGTCAGCGGGTTCTGATACAGTGAAACTTGTAAAGAAGCCTTGTGCACCTTTGCATTTTCCAGAGAGAGAAAGCAACAGCAACCTAAGCCAGTGAGCCTTAGAGCAGAGGAAACATGCCAGAATGGTGCTTAAAAAGCCAGTTTTACTCATTCGCTATCTTTCTGAATCCACTCCTGAACCACCAATAAAATTCATTAGCATTTGACGCCAATGAACCCCAGAATGAGTCTGGTTACATTCTCTCAGCCGGACAGCTCCATGGCTTGAAGTGAAGGTTCCTTGTAACACTCTATGTCTTGTACCATCTTGCCATTGCACACAGACTTTGGGATGGGACACCAAGTGCCTTACTGCAGCCTCTCCCTCTCCCCACCCACCCAGCAGCAAATGAGGCTCATCTGCAAAAGGCAGCCATCTCCCTGTGGACGGTGGTGGCTGTCGTGCAGGCCATAGAGAGGAAGGTGGAGGTCCACAGCTGGCGACTCGTGCATCTAGAAGGCAGGGCAGGGACAGCAGAGAAGAAGCTAGCCAGCTGTGAAAAGACAGTGTCTGAGCTTGGCAGCCAGCTGGAGGGCAAGTGGGCCGTGCTGGGGACCCTGCTGCAGGAGTACGGGCTGCTGCAGCAGCGCCTGAACAACCTGGAGAACTTGCTGCGAAACAGAAACTTCTGGATCCTGCAGCTGCCCACAGGTGCTAAAGGGGATATACCAAAGGTGATATTTCCCTTGTAGGTATAAAATGGTCCTACTTGACCTAACAGTAAGACCTTTCACACTTGACCTTACAGTAAGAGGAAATCTTGGTCAGTAAATTTCTTTGGTATTTTTTTGTTTCTCTTTGGAATCTCTTTAGATGTCTTAGGCTGACAGAACCATGAGGATGCTTTGTATTTATCTGTGTGGGAAGCACTGTAGTGCATGTTTACAATCCTCCGGTAGGAAGACTTCTCGAACCAGAGGTAGTGATCTGGGAGATGGGTTCTTTTCTTCTCTGTCTCTCCCATGCTTTCTCCTACCTTATCTATGAGTCACTTCTATCTTTTTTAACCTGTCTGCTAGAATCTTGGTGAGGTGAGGAAGCTAAATTCAGTATCATTGAAATCAGTTCATTTGAATGTGCTGGCTATTCTGGTAAAAAGGTAGAGTTTCATGTAAGGTTGGGTTGGATGTTTGTGTGTCTCTTGAGTTGATGTAGGTGTTGTCCTTTATGGGACATGCATGCTGGGAGGCTAGGACCCTGTTCTCCATCTGAAAAACAAAAGGAAACAGACCTCATTCTAAACATGGCAGACAACCTAGAAACACTAATTTCCAAACAAGTCTTTATTCATTTGTTCAACAAACATCTCTTGGTTTGTTTGTTCTTTTGTTTTGTTTTGGCCAGTCCTGGTCCTTGGACTCAGGGCCTGAGCACTGTCCCTGGCTTCTTTTTGCTCAAGGCTAGCACTCTGCCACTTGAGCCACAGTGCCCCTTCTGGTCTTTTTCTATATATGTGGTTTTGGGGAATTGAACCAGGGCTTCATGTATAGGAGGCAAGCACTCTTGCCACTAGGCCATGTCCCCAGCCCTCAACATTCATCTCTTGAGCACTTAGTATCTGCTTGACCTACCTTCTGAAGACACAGTGGTGAGCAGTTCACCATTAAGTTCTCCAACAGTTTATATTTTGCTGGGGGAAGAAAAAAGAGGACATATGCAAGTACATTTAATACAGGATGAGTCAGTGCAATACATTTCTTAGGGCTGCCCTGGGATTCTATATCTTAATTTATCAAACACAACTATCACCAACAAGACCATGCTACTCCTGTCTAGGTAACACATGTGTTGTTTTTTTTGAAAATATAACTAAAGGACATTTATTTTCTTTGCACTAAGACTTTATCTGAGTACGTAACTAAATTGTTTCCACCCCACCCCATCTTGAAGGATTAGTATTTGAATGTTATAAAGTAGATAGGAACTCTTTGAAGGACAGGAACCAACATTAACTGACAATGAGCAACTTCCATATCTAAATCATCATAAAAATGTTTAAGTACAAAAAGAAAAGAAAAGACAAAGATACAATGAGGGCTTTCAATTGAAAAGATCCCCTCATTTTGTCTAATATATTCGGTCTTGGCTAGAATGTAACAAAATGGAAACAGCATCACTGCAATACAAACTCCCACTATAGCACATTGTGCACACCTGTGTTCCAAGCCCTCCACCTGTGCCCTAATGCTTCCAACTCAATTATTTCCCAGCCTGTTGGGCCTGCCAATGAAGGAGCATGTAGATCTTTTCTTTGATCCAGTATTTGTTATAAGGCTGGTATGTCTGGGTATCAGCTCGGTAAACAAGGCAGCTGAGATTTGCCAGATCATCGATAAAATCAAACAACTGTCTGATATCATACATGCTGGAGGGGCTGTTGGGATTCATTCTCATCAGATGTTCTTTACAAACACCTTCCATATATTCATTCACAGATTCATAGTCAGCATAAGTTCTGCCTTCTGGCTTCTTGGTAGGCTGTACCAGCAAAGTGGTGTGAGATATCCATGCCAAATGCTTTGCTGCTGCTTCTGCCAACACTGCTGCCCACACATGTGTTATTTTGTATCATACTGAAAATAATTGTGCCCTCAAGTCTGGCTTGTTCTAGCACTCTCCTCTTTATCAACATCCCACTATCCTATGGCACATCTGTTCTATATGGAGACTGCTGCTTTCAAGTCCCCAAGCTGGTGGGTGATACTTGCACTCTCCTTTACTGATCGTTTATCTCTGCCTTGGATAATGTTTTGACATTCTTTTGTTAACATACCCAGTAACTTGAATGCAACTTTGCCTGTCCTTTTCTGATCCTCCTTCCTGGGCATTTGGCCCTGGCCCCTAAATTCCAGTCCTGCCTGTGGGATCTCCTGCAGTATCACAACCTGTAGATTTGAGCACCACCAATCCAGATTCCCTGTTGCTATGCTGTGGCTGCCTATTGAGACACGCCCACCTGCTCCTGCCATCTGGGAGTACTGACTCTTTATGGACTTCTGACATCCTGGGCATGAGGGTTGCTTCTCCATATCACTTTCTCAGAAAACGCATGGAACGTTAAGAGTTGGCAGAATATTCTGACTCATTATAAAATTTATGTCATTCAATTATGCTTTATTTTTACCATGGAAAGGCTCATCAGGTTGGGAATTCAAACCGGACACTGGGAAAACATTCCTTAAACCATTGTCATAGGCTGAAGTGTCTTTGAAACTATAACTTTTTTAGTCCCTCTGTTGGTTAGGTTTTTTATTTTTTGAAGATGATATTGTTATCTCAATATCTGAGGAAACCATCTTTAAAAATTGAGGGATTTGCAGTGTGAGAATGTGAATCCAATTTGGTCAGATTCCAAAATCTTATCTATTTTCCATTGTGTTGTGCTGCCTACCTCGTTACTATGTTCTCCAAACAAATGACACCAATGGCGTCAAGGAAATTATTCTTCACACTGCTGAATCATGGGTATACTCAAGGGAGAGAACTGGAGAAAGCATTTCCCAAACTTCCAAACCTCAGTCCACTGGAGAGCTCTTTGGAGGGAGAAGCTTTTCTATTTTTGCTAAGCTCGGACATATCTAGGCCATATTCCTAGCCCTTCCTGAGCTGGCTTTGAACTGAGAGCCTCAGATCTCAGCCTCCTGAGCTACTAGGATTGCAGGCATTAATGAGCAAGGTGCTAGTAACTCATGCTTATAATCCTAACTACTCAGGAGGCTGAGATCTGTGGATTGAAGTTGGAAGCAAAAACCATCTACAAAAAAATTATACACACACACATGCCAATCCTAGGGACTAGACTCAGGGCCTGAGCACTGTCCCTGGCTTGTTTTTGCTCAAGGCTATCACTTTACCATTTGAGCATCCGCTAAGGATTTTTTCCAGAGTATGTGGTGCTGAGGAATGAAACCCAGGGCTTCATGCACTCTATCACTAGGCCATGTTCCCAGCCCTAGAGGATAGGAAGAGGGGAAAGTGTGACATTGAGTTTAATACAGTTACATAGCTCTTGTTGACTGTATTGTTTTATTCCTCTTTTCTTGTTGGTCATGGGCTTTGAACTCTGGGCCTGGCTGCTGTCTCTGAGCTCTTCAGCTCAAGGCTAGTTAGTGCTCTACTTGAGCTACAGTGCCACTTCCCAAATTGTTTTTTTATTTGTTTACTTGTTTTTGTTGCCAGTCCTGGGGTTTGGACTCAGGGCCTGAGCACTGTCCCTGGCTTCTCTTTGCTGAAGGCTAGCACTCTAGCACTGAGCCACAGCGCCACTTCTGGCTTTTATCTATATATGTGGTGCTGGGGAATCGAACCCAGGGCTTCATGTATACGAGGTGAGCACTCTACCACTAGGCCAGATTCCCAGCCCCCCAAATTGTTTTTTAGTAAACAAATCCAAGAGACTTTCAGCTCCCATTAACCAGCAAAAAGAAGTACAATTGTACTCAAGTAATGGAGCTCCATCCTGGAGAGAAATATTTAAGTAAGCCACAAAACCTTGAATTCAAGTCCCAGTAGGGAGTGAGGGTAGTGGGTTTATGCACAGATTCTGCATTTCAAGTGCTCAATGAGCACCTGGACCTAGTGCCTGTGGTTGTAAATGGGGGACTTTTCTCTTATGGAGGGGTTGGGAGTTGATGGCTGTGTGGTAGCATACATCTGCAATTCTAGCACTTTGGAGGAGGCGGTCAGCCTGGCCTACAAAAAACAATCTTAACATTGTTATATGGTAAAATACAGGGGAAGGCACATTTTGAAGGATCTAAACTTGGAGTCTTTATTAGAGCATTCGCAGTCTGCAGGCAGCCAGTGGTTACAAAGCCTTGTGGCCCACTAATACCCTTAACACTGTCAGGAAACAGGCCAGAGAGCAAAGATAGAACAAAAGCCATACGAACAAACCAATCTAGCTTCAATGGAGAGCTGACTGGGACGCCATGGTGACCAGAAAAGACACAGGACACAGGCCATGAAGATGGAGACATGGCATGGTATCCTGCCTGAGCTGCTCTGACCCTAAGTAGGTCAAGTCAAGGGCAGGGTCACAGGAAGCTCCCAGTTCCACGCACTTGAATGACAGGTTCAGTAATCTAGAGGCCAAGAGCCCACCCCGTTCTAGGGATTGGGGAGCACCCAGCACCTGGGGACGGGAAATCTGACCTCCACACCACGAAATAAATGATTACACACTAAAAATTGTCAGGAAATCAGCTACTCGATTTCACCCAAACACCATATAAGGAATCAGTTTGTCATCCAAGCAGGTGTTGCTATCTGCTTCAACCGTGCCACACAATCCACATGTGACTATCTGAGCCGGCCACACTCTGACACTTGAGACCCACCAGGACAGCATCCCAAGAGGGGCAACATACTGGTTCTGCAGACCAGTGGGTCCTCTGACCTCCAGGTGTGGGGGCGAAGCCGGGACCTGTTGGCTGAGTCCTGAAATGCTCGGGGCCTGCCAGGGCCCACACGCTCTCCTCCCCCATGGTACCTGGTGTGGTTTCCAGCTGTGGCCACGGTGGCAGCCACCCGCTCCTCCCAGGGTCGAACCCCGGTCCTCGGGTCCCTACCCCAAGGGAACTAGAACACCACATCCAGAGGACCCCAGAACCCGGTATCCGCACCGGCAGCACCTTCCCAGAGTCAGCTTGGCCATGGCTGCGTGTGCCACGTTCGGCTCTACCACAACCCACTCTTATACGGTTCAGAGAGCTGCTGAAGGAGAGTGGTATGTGCACCTAAGTAGGGGCTGTGAAGGGAGGCCTGAACTGTCTGTCAAGGGTGGAGGGCTGGGGTCCAATACTAAGAGGTGGCCTAATTTTAAGTCACTTCCCACAGGACTGCCTCTGGGTTCACCATGAGGTGCCATCTTGGCCACACGTGGTCCCAAAGCTGGGAGGCTGGACCTGCCAGGACTTCCTTCCAGGATGCAATGTAACAGCCACACAGGACCCTGGGACAGGAACAGGTGGGACCAGCTGAGTGTGCCCCCCTGCCAGGCCAGCCGGCAGGGAAACAGGAATCCTGACTGAGGGGCGGCGGGGATAAGGAAAAGGAAAAATAAGGCAAGAGAAAAAAGACAAGAAGCAAAGATGGGGTACGGGAGGTCTGCATCTCGAGATTGAGACTCAAGACTGCATCAACAGTTTATTCTCACTCCCAGCTTATATGCAGTTTTGGAACCAGGGAGTAGCATAGGATTGTTAAAATTCCAGAACATAAAGAGGCTTTGAAGTTTGCAACATTTGATTACAGTAGACACAGGACAAGGTTGATTAACATAGGAATCTACTCCAGCGGACATAGCAAGGTGGGGACATAGCAACGCAATTCCGGATAGTGGCTGTGAACAATTGTCCTTGCCTTTAGCATATCCTGGCGGTACTAGCACAGCCAGAGGTGATAATGAACCTAGGTGCAGGTTTGGCTCCCGACATCTTGGCGACATCGGCACAGCCAGAGGTCAGGATGAGCTTAGCTGCTAGCTCGGCTCCCGACATGCCCCCACGGGTAGAACTCAAATTACATATTTCTTAAGTATCTGCACTCTAAAAATGACACAGTAATTGCCCCAAACAAATGGCTGTCACATTTTTCTGATTTACAGACAGTCTCAAGGGTAGTCACGTCATTCACTTGCTGAAATACACATTTGAGAAGAGTTTTGAATCCCGGTATGCTGAAAGACCTGGGTAATGTCAGACCTGAATCCTAACCTTGCACTTTATTTTCACTTGCCAAAAGAATTCCATTTCAAAAACAAATCCTAGATTCTTTTCCAGTCATAAGTGCACTGAGTGGTTTCCCACACCCTTGTGTAGCATGATCCCCCAAACCCTGTCACCTCAGGGGCACCTCATCTGTCTGACCTGAACCCCCCAATCATAAAGTCAATAATTCTGGTAATAGCTGGTGTGAACCAGGCTCCCGTGGGATGAGAGCCACCTCAACTTGGTGGCTCCATCAGTCACTTTGCTCATCATCACCCTTGCCTAGAACCATGGCTAGTTCCTGCCTGGCTTTTTCATCCCATTTCCGCATCCTCCATCCATCTCCACCTCGCTCAACAACACCGTCACCCAGAAAATAGCTGCCTGACCCTGGGCCTCCATCATAAGGAGAAGCACACATCAGGATGATGCCCAGTTTCCCAGGTCGTAGGCCATCACATTTAATCCTAGCTATTCATGAGACTGAACTCTGAGAACTGCAGTTCAAGGCCAACCTGGACAGGAAAGTCCATGAGGCTCTTGTCTACAACCACCAAGAAAGACACAAGTGGAGCTGTGGCTCAAGTGGTACAGCTCCAGGCGTGAGGAAAATACCTGAGGAATAACGATCATGCCGCTGAGGAATAACGAGTTCAAGCCACAGGACTGGCACAAAATGGAAACAAAGTGGGTAGGAAGTGGGTGAAAAGGCACTGAAGACAATAAGTTCTTAGGACTTTGACAGGGCAGTATCTTCCCAGCCTTGTGGTTTTAGAAGTCCTCGAATCTGAACTCAATCTGCATTTTAGAACTAGCTTTACACTAAGATTCAGAATCATCACCTAAGGCAGACAGGCAGAACAAATCTCTTTTATTAATAGACTGCAAATGGAGCCAGTGATTTCAAAGGAGAAAAATCTGTTAGCTTTGCCCCAGTTCCTAATCTGTGTCACATGTTTGTTAAGGCCACCCCTCCCGTTCTCCACATCTGCCTTCCCATGGGTTTGGGCCGTTTCTGAGGAACCAGAGGCATCTCGTTCATTCACTCACTGGCTGTGTTGACTGTGCGCCTGCCTCAGCTCCAGTCTTCTTCTATTATTTTAAATAGTAGGCTCAGCCTTTCTTAATTTCAGGATCATGCTTAGGGTGCCTTGGAGCAGGACAGGGTTTTGTGTGCACTCTCACATGGACAGTGAGTCGGACTTAGGTCTCTCCCCAGTGTGTACCCGTTGGTGGCCGACCAGCTGTGTCTTCAAGTGGAAAGCCTCATTGCACTTGGGACACTGGAAAGGTTTCTTGCACTTGCTACACTGGAAAGGCTTCTCGCCGATGTGAGTCCTGATGTGTTCCACCAGGTTGAGGCGCTTGGCGAAGCCCTTGCCGCACTTGCAGGAGAACGGCATCTCCCCTCCGTGCAGAAGCTGGTATGTCTTCACGTCAGCCCTGGCCTGGAAGCTCTTGCTGCAGACGGAACACTGCACGTGCCTCTCCCTGCTGTGCAGGCCCAAGTGCCTGGTGAGGTGGGCCTGCTGGATGAAGCTCTTGGGGCACTGCAGGCACTGGAAGGGCTTCTGGGCACAGTGGGTGAGCTGGTGCTTCCGCAGGTTGCCCTTGAGGCGGAAGCTCCTGGGGCACTGCGGACACTGGAAGGGCTTCTGGGCACTGTGTGTGAGCTGATGCTTCTGCAGGTTGCCTTTCTGGCTGAAGCTCTTGAAGCACTTGGGGCACTGGAAGGGCCTCTCCCCACTGTGCATGCGCAGGTGACCCTGCAGGATGCACTTGAGGCGGAAGTTCATGGGGCACTCTGGGCACTGGAAGGGTCTCTCCCCACTGTGCAGGCGTTGGTGCTCGGTCAGCCTGGCCCGCTTGATGAAGCTCTTGCTGCACTGTCTGCAAGGGAAGGGCTTCTGGGCACTGTGCATGTGCTGGTGATCCTGCAGGGCGTCCTTTTGACGGAAACTCTTGGGGCACTGCGGGCACTGGAAGGGCTTCTGGGCACTGTGTGTGAGCTGGTGCTTCCGCAGGAAGCACTTGAGGTGAAACCTCTTGGGGCACTGCGGGCACTGGAAGGGCTTCTGGGCACTGTGTGTGAGCTGGTGCTTCCGCAGGAAGCACTTGAGGCGAAACCTCTTGGGGCACTGCGGGCACTGGAAGGGCTTCTCCCCGCTGTGCAGGCGCAGGTGGTCTCGCAGGTGGCAATTGAGGCGGAAGCTCTTGGAGCACTGCGTGCACTGGTAGGGTTTCTTGGCACTGTGTGTGAGCTGGTGCTTCTGCAGCTGGCAATTGCGGCCGAAGCTTTTGGGGCACTTGGGGCACTGGAAGGGTTTCTCCCCGCTGTGCATACACAGGTGGTCCCTTAGGAGGCAGTTGAGGTGAAAGCTCTTTGGGCACTGCGGGCACTGGAGGGGTGTCTGAGCACTGTGCATGTGCTGGTGCACCCGCAGTGCGCTCTTTTGGTGGAAGCTCTTGGGGCACTGTGGGCACTGGAAAGGGCTCTCCCCACTGTGCAGGTGCAGGTGCTCCAGGAGGTAACACTGCAGAGGGAATGCGAGGCTGCACTCACTACAGGGGAAGCGCCTGGTGTCTCTATGCTTGCGCTGGTGGATGTGCAGCTGGATCCGCAGGCTGAAGCACGCTTCGCACTGGGCACAGTAGAAGGGCAGGGCGTCCTTGGGCTGCTGCCCCGCACGTCCCAAGTGCGGGGTGCACATGCTGAAGGAGACATTCCTTGGCTCCCATCTTGAGGGGGCCCCAGCTAGCTCGGCTTGGCCAACAGGTTTCCTCCCAGCCATACTTACTGGGTCTTTAGAGTGGGCCACTGGGTACGACCCTAAATGTTTTTCCTCGCCAAAGTTCTCTCCACAGGTGGGGTGAGGACTCAGGAGACCCTGCCAGGAGGGGAGGCCCAGGGCTCTGTGACTTGGAATTCCCTCTTCTGCCACAGACACACTAGAGCCATTGGCCGCTTTGCCTGGAGCCAGGGTATCAGGTCTCTGTGGGGTCATGAGGCTGAGGCCTTGCTCAGGCCTGAAGGAAACATCTTCCCTTCCTCCTAAGAAGGGTCCAGTGGAGCCGTGTCCCTGCAAAGGATCTAATGGAAAATAACATTTAGTCTCTCCAGGATTGAAGAATACTTTGAGCTTGCTGGCTTCTAGAAATCAAAAGTAAACCATTTATCTTTCAGTGTATTGTCTGAGTAAAGGTAGCACATAGACTACCCCATCTTAGGTACACACACAGTTACTGGCCCAAGGTATGGGGAGCATGAGTTTCCAACACAGCCCTCATAACTACCACAGCTATATGTCATCTGTGTATTTTTCTGTCCCTAAGACCAGGCAGCAAGAACTAGCTTTACCCTTGTGCTAGAATCTAGGTAGAAGAAAGCCATTTGGTCCCAAAGGTAAAAATGAACTATCTTTTTTTGTTTTTCATCTCCTACAACAAAATGACTGCCATTAGCAAGCTCGTACTGTGCCAAGATCAAGTAACACTGCATTAATTACTTTCATTAGCTTCATTTTATACCTCTGGGTGTGATATATTGACAGGTTCTATCAGTAGCCCAAGCTTACTCAGAAATAACAAGATCAGACTCTAGCTCCAGATCCCACACACCCAAGCACTATGCTTTACTGCCTTTCTCTACAATATACAAGTCATCTCACCTCAGTCAGCAAAACTGGAAGTCCAGAGTATAGAACGAAAATTAAGAAAGCTGAACATGCTATCTTAACATCAAAACCCTGGTTTCTTAGTACTCACCATCCAACAGCTGATGCTCTGTCACTGAACCAAAATGTGCCTCAGAAGAGGAATCCTTCACATTTTCTACCTTCTGGGATTCTTCCCAACTCCCAAAGGGCTCCCTTCCACGTTCAATCCAGAGTATTAGCTCCGGTTTGGAAAGATCACCATCTGCTAAGAGAAGTCAGACAGGGGAGCTTAGCCTCCTTGAGCACATTTAGACACACTGAGTTGTATGAAATGTTTCTGAGGTCAAGTCCAAGGACTGGCACACATACATTTTTTTTTTCTTGTTGGACATTGGTATTCCAAGCTACTCAGGAGGCTGACATCCTGACTCTATTTTGAAGCCAGTTAAGTAAAAAAGCTTGACTCTATTTCCCAAATAACCACCAAAAGGCAGAATATGATGTGAAAAGTCCTCATGAGTTAGTATTTTGAGAAATCGCACTATCAAGTGCCAGCCATCTCTCAGGATCCACACCTTCCTGAAGTGTTAGGCTTCTTACCTAGTGAGACCAACATCTCATAATTGGTTCTCATGACATGCTTGTAGAGCTTCTTCTGCCATGTCTGCAGAAGCTGCCATTCCTGCTTTGAGAAATAAATGGCCACGTCCTCAAAAGTCAATGGTAACTGCAATAGCAGACACAATATAGACACAGTTAGATCGCACCAATCACCCCCCATCTCCATCTCATCAACTGACTTTTCTTTAGTGTTTTGCCAACTTGTTTGCCAATCCTGGGGTTTGAACTCAGGGCCTGGGGTCTATCCTTGGGCCTCTCTGTACTCAAAGCTAGTTCTATACCACAGCGCCACCTCTGGCTTTTCCTGTGTATCTGGTATTGAGGAATGCATACAAGCAATCACTCTAACACTAAGCCACATGGCAGCCCTATTTTTTTAAATTGATTAACTTATTTATTTTTGTTGGCCATGAAACTTGAACTCTGGCCTTGGGGACTGTCCCTGAGTTTTTGCATTCAAAGCTAACACTACACCACTTTGTGTCACCACACTACCTCCACTTTTCTAGTGCTAATAGGAGATAAAGAGTTGCACTAAGTTTTACACCAGGGCTTGCTTCAAACTACAATCTTCACAAGTCAGTCTCCTTCTTCTTTTGGCTAGCCCTGGGGTTTGAACTCAGGGCCTTAGTACTGACTCTGACTTCTTTTTGCTCAAGGCTAGCACTTGGCCACTTGAGCCACAGCGTCACTTCTGGCCTTTTCTATATCTGTGGTGTTGAGGAATCAAACCCAGCTTTTTATGTATAGAGGCAAGCACTCTTGCCACTTGGCCATATTCCCAGTCCATCTTGAGGATTTTATTTCAACATTGAGGGAAAGAAAATTCCACAAAACTCTTACACCAGGTAACCACGAAAAAGCCAGAAGGGCAGCTTTGTCTTACTTGGTAGAGCCACATTCTTGAGCAATAAAAATCTCAAGGACAGTGCCCAGGCCCTGGGTCCAAGCCCCAGGATTAGCATTTTTACACTAACGATATTGAAATTGTTATATGGTAAAATATCTGAGAAGCCACACTTTCAAGGGTGGAAACTTGGAGTCTTTATTAGAGCATTAGCAGTCTGCAGGTAGCCAGTGGTTACAAAGCCTTGTGGCCCACTAACACTCTTAACAGTCAGAAAACAGGCCAGAGAGGAAAGAGAACAAAAGCCATACCAACAAACCAATCTAGCTTCAATGGAGAGCTGACTGGGACGCCATGGTGACTAGAAAAGACACAGGACACAGGCTGTGAAGATGGAGACATGGCATGGCATTCTCCTGCCTGAGCTGATCTGACCCTAAGGAGGTCAAGTCAAGAAACAGGGTCACAGGAAGCTCCCAGTCCTGGGCACTTGACTGACAGGTTCAGCAACGTCTTAGAAGCCAAGAGCCCACCCTGTTCTAGGTGTTCTAGGTGCTGGGGAGTACCCAGCACCTGGGGACAGACTTCCCTTCCTTTAGGACTCCAGGCACGTCCATCAAGACAAGATTCCAAAAAAAAAAAAAAAAAAAAAAAAAAAGACAAGATTCCAGACAGGGCAACCTGCCATGGGGCCAATGATGGTGCTGGCCAGATCTGACCTCCACACCACAAAATAAATGATTACACGCTAAAGGGCATCAGGAAATCAGCCACTCAGTTTCAAAAAAGCACCAAATAACAAATCAGCATGTCATTCCCGTGGGTGTTGCTCTCTACTTCAATGGTGCCACACAATCTACGAGAGACTATCCAAGCCGGCCACACTGTGCCACCCGAGACCCGCAAAGAGAGCATCCCAAGACGGCAACACACTGGTAGTGAGGCCCTGTGGGACCTCTGACCTCCGGGACCGGAGCAAAGCTGGGACCCCGAGGCTTAACCCAGACCCGCTGGGGGCCGCCAGGACTCCTGTGCTCTCCTCCGCGGTTCCCGGTGTGGTTTCCAGGTGTGGCCACTGTAGCGGCCGCCCGATCCTCCTAGGGTCGAATCGCGGACCTCCAACCTTTACCTCGTGGGAATTAGAACACCGGGCCCCCAGGACCCCGGAACCCGGCATCCGCACCGGCAGCCCCTTACCAGAGTCAGCTCCGCCATGGTCCGCGTGCGCCACGGTCCGCTCCGCAGGATCTCCCAACTACAGACGGGTGACGCGGGCTCTTTACATGTGTGGTGCAGGGCATGCTGGGAGTCGGCTGCGCGGGTGATATCGCCCCCTGCCAGCGGGACCTGTGGTCTCCTACCCTGTACTCCTCGCGGGGGACCGCTCTGCCCCGAGCTGCACCTGCAAGCGATCCTTTACCTGGGTCTCCTGAGGAGGGTGACAGTCACCCGTAGAAAGGCTGCCTGACCCTAAACCTCCATAATAAGGAGAGGCTCTCCTTATGAGGACACCGGGTTTGGCGGGCCCTTCTCCACCACCTTTCATTCCTTCTCCCGGGGTGAGAGAGAAAACAGACCCACGTGGTCTGCCTCCAATCACATGACCACTGCGGACTGCGAGGTGAGCGCTTTAGGCGGGCGCCGCCCGGGGGCGCTCTGGCCGGGTGGGCGCGCATGGAGCGGCGGCGCGTCTAGGCCCCGCACTCGCTGCCTGCCGTGCTCCAGCTGAGGAGCCATTGCAGCCTGCGGGGCGTTGACTGCTCCGGACCCAGCCCCGCGGGGAGCCCCGCGGCGAGCCTGCGCTCCTGAGACCCAGCTACCTTGTGGGCCTCCTCGGTGCGAGGAAGGCAGGGCGGGGCCGCGCCGCCTGCGGAGGCCACCGGGTGTCGGCGAAGACTCCCGGGACCGGGCCGGGAAGCGCTGCTGGGCCATGGCGAGGCGGCCGCAGCTCCGGTAAGAGCGGCGCGCATGGGCTGTGGGGACCCAGGGTCCCCGAGATGAGGCGATGAGGTTGGGGTCCGGCGCCCGGCTCGTGCTCGGGCCCAGCCGAGCCCTGTCGCCCCTGCGCCCCGAGTCTCCTCCCACCCCCGCCGCATCCGGGGCCTCCAGTGTACAGACACGGGCCCCCCGGTGTGCAGTCCCCCAGCTCCGCGCTTCTGGGGTGACCCCCGCCCTAGTGTGCTGACCGCCCTGAGGTGCCAACCGCACTCGCCTCGCTTTACATTCCGGAACCGGGAAGCGGACACTGTTTATTTCGCCGACCCCCTCCCTGCCACCCCAGCTCCAGCCGCCGACTCCCTCCCCCACACCCGCAGGCACCGCACGGCGGCGGTGGGGAGCCAGCTGGGGTCCCGGGGCACGCGTGTCGCGAGAGGTCCCGCGGAACCTCCGCTGGAGGAAGGGCGGCAGCCGGGCGCAGCGAGGCTCAGCTGCGCGGGTGCTTGTTTACTGCGGGGCCCTGCCCTGCACCCGTTGCCAGGGCCTCGAGGCAAATGGACCGGGCCCGCACCCGGGACCCGCACCCGTGCCGTGGAGACAGAATGGTCAGTCTCACTTGGAAGCATCTTCTCTCAAGGGGATGTGGGTCAGAAGGTCAGGAGCCAAAACTGGTCCAGTGCGCCATGAAGGAAGGAGAGGGAGCGTAGTTTCAGGGTTGGCATTGGAGCCCAGGAGAATGACACTCTTTCTCCCCCCACTCCTTTTGTTCCACCTCAGAAAATGAAATTAAATTAGGCTGGTAGAGCCCTTGATGAGTTCTATAGAAATAGGCTGAAAGTGACACATTAAACTTTGACTTCCATCCAGGCACCAGCGTTGCTCTTCTGTGATCCTAACAACTCAGGAGGCTGAGCTCTCAGGATCCTAGTCTCTCTATCTCTTAGCCACTGAGAAGCCCCATGGGAAGCTGTAGCTCAGGGGGGAGGGTGCTAGCCTTGGGGTGGGGGAGGACTAATGGACAGCACCTAGGCCCCGAGTCCAAGCTCCAGTACTGGCATTAAAAACAACAAACAGCGAAAAGAAAAGCTTTAAATGCCCTAAATCTTATTTAAAAAGTAAAAAGGACAGTGTGATTGATATTTGCCTATAATCCCTCAAGGGAATCATGAGTCAGAGGCTAGCCCAGGGCTAGCGAGCTCCAGCCAGTCAAATAAAAAAGATTAATTAACTGTATTTTTAAAACAATGTGCAAAACATATCATTTATGTATTTTTTTTGGGGGGGTTATTTGTGTGGGGTGGAACTCTGGGCCTGGGCGCTATGCCTGAACTCTTAAGCTCAAGGCTAGCACTCTACCACTTTGTGCTGCTTCCTGTTTTCTGGTGCTTAATTGGAGATTAGAGTCTCATGGAGAATCTAAATGCCACTCCTGGCCCTTGGACCCAGGGCTTGAGCACTGTTCCTGAGCACTGTCCCTGGCTTCTTTTTACTCAAGGCTAGCACTCTGCCACTTGATCTACAGGGCCACTTCTGGCCTTTTTGTATATATGTGGTGCCGGGGAATCAAATCCAGGGCTTCAAGTGTACAAGACAAACACTCTCGTCCCTAGGCCATATTCCCAGCCCTTCTTGGGCTGGCTTTAAACTGAGAGCCTCAGATCTCAGCCTCTAGAGCCCTCAGATCTCAGCCTCCTGAGCAACTAGGATTGCAGGCATTAATTAACAAGGCGCTGGTGACGCATGCTTATAATACTAACTACTAGGAGGCTGAGATCTGTGGATTGAAGTTGAAAGCAAAAACCGGCAAAAGAAATTATACACACACACACACACACACACACACACACACACGCTTATAATCCTAACTACTCAGAAGGCTGAGATCTGTGGATTGAAGTTGGAAGCAAAAACCAACTACAAAAAAATTATACACACACATGCCAATCCTAGGGACTAGACTCAGGGCCTGAGCACTGTCCCTGGCTTGTTTTTGCTCAATGCTATCACTTTACCATTTGAGCATCCGCTAAGGATTTTTTCCTGAGTATGTGTTGCTGAGGAATCATACCCAGGGCTTCATGCACTGTACGACTAGGCCACATTCCCAGCCCCAGAGGAGAGGGAGAGGGAAAAGTGTGACATTGAGTTTAATACAGTTACATATCTCATGTTGACTGTATGGTTTTGTTCCTTTTTTTTTGTTGTTGTTTGTCACGGGCCTTGAACTCTGGGCCTGGGTGCTGTCTCTGAGCTCTTCAGCTCAACTCTAGTTAGTGCTCTACTTGAGCCACAGTGGCACTTCCCACATTTTTTTTTTAGTAAACAAATCCAAGATAATCTTGGCTCCCATTCACCAACAAAAAGTAGTACCAGTGTACTCATGTAATAGAGCTTCAACCTGGAGAGAAATAGTTAAGTCACAAAAGCTTGAATTCAAGCCCCAGTAGGGGATGAGGGCAGGGGGTATATGTACAGATTCTGCATTTCAAGTGCTGAATGACCACCTGGAGTTAGTGCCTGTGGTTGTAAATGGGGGACATCTCTCTTATGGACAGTTAGGAGTTGATGGCTGTGTGGTAGCATATGTCTGCAACTATAGCCCTTTGGAGGAGGTGGTCAGCCAGGCCTATATAGTAAGACCTTGTCTCAAAAAGACTTGGAAATAAAAGAGTGAAAGAAGTTGGTATTCTGAACATACATAGAAATTGGCTTTAGATAGGATAAATTTCCCTTCCCCCCTTTGGGAACAAAAGACAGCATGTATTGATTGATAAGTTTCAAGTGGGAAAGTATATAGAGTCTGGATTTTATTCCCTACAAAGTAAGAGGCCATGTCACCTGGGAGTGAGGTGCCATGTGGACTGGAGTTTAAATGGGCTGTGCTTACTGACTCAGTAAAGGAAGCATCTCCATTTTCCTGCCAGACTTACTGAGTCAAAGTCAATTTTAACTAGGTCTCTCAATGATAAGGTGGAGGAGCGATTTTTCTGGCCAAAGCTCTCTGCACAGGCTGGGTGAGCTCTCAAGAGACTCTGCCTGGAGGGGAGGCCCAGGGCTCTGTCATTTGGAATTCCCCCTTCTGCCACAGACACACTAGAGCCATGGGCCACTGCAACTGGAGCCAGGGTGTCAGGTCTCTGTGGGGTCATGAGGCTGAGGCCTTGCTCAGGCATGAAGAAAACGTCTTCCCTTCCTCCTAAGAAGAGTCCAGAAGAACCATGGCCCTGCAAAGGATCTAATGGAAAAAAACATTTAAGGCAATGCAGGTTTAGAGAATACTTTGAGCTTGCTGGCTTCTAGAAATCAAAAGTAAACCACTTATCTCCCAGTCTATATGGCCTAACTAAAGGTAGCATATAGACTACCCCATTTAAGTACACACACACTTACTGTCCCAAGGTATGGAGGGCTTAAGTTTCTAACACAACACTAGTAACGGCCACACCTATATGTCATCTGTGTACTTTTCTGTCCCTAAGACAGGCAGCAATAACTGGCTTTATTCTTGTCCCAGAATGGCTGGGGAGGGAAGCCATTTGATCCCAAAGATAACAATAAACAATCTTTTGTTCTTTTTCATCTCCTACAAATAAAAGCTTCCATTAGCAAACTCTTACTGTGCCAGGACCACTTAACACTGCATTAATTCCCTAATGTAGCTATTTTCATTAGCTTCATTTTATACCTCGTGATTTGAAATATCAACAGATTCTATCACCAGCCTGAGCATACTCAGAAAAATACAAGCTCACACTCTAGCTCCAGATCCCACACACCCAAGCACTATGCTTGACTGCCCTTCCCTAGAATATAGAAGACATATCTCCTCTGGTCAGCCCAACAAGAAGACCAGATTATAGAAGGAAATCTAAGAAAGCTGCACATGTTATCTTAACATCAAAACCCTGCTTTCTTAGTACTCATCACCCTACAACTGCTGCTCATCACTGGATCAAAATGTGCCTCAGCAGAGGAATCCTTCACATTTTCTAGCTTCTGGGATTCTTCCCAGCTCCCGAAGGGCCCTCTCCCATGTTCAATCCAGTGTTAGCTCCAGTTTAGAAAGATCACCATCTGCACAGACAAGTCAGACAGGGGAGCTTGGCCTCTTTGAGCACTACATTTAGACACACTGAGTTGTTTGAAATATTTCTGGGTTCAAGTCCAAGGACTGGCATAGATATTTTTTTTTTCCTTGTTGGGCATTGGTATTCCTAGCTACTGAGGAGGCTGAGATCCTAACTCCATTTTGAAACCAGTTAAGTAAAAGGCTTGAGAGACTCTATTTTCCCACCTAACTACCAAAAAGCGGTTGCTGTAGTTCGTACATAAGTATGAACTAAAGACTATAGTGTGAAAAGTCCTTTTGAGTTCATATTTTGAGAAATCGCACTACCAAGTGCCAGCCATCTCCCAGGATCCACACCTTCCTGAAGTGTAAGGCTTCTTACGTAGTGAGACCAGAGTCTCGTAATTGGTTCTCATGATGTGCTTGTAGATCATTTTCTGCCATGTCTGCAGATGCGGCCGTTCCTGCTCTGAGAAATAAATGGCCATGTCCTCAAAAGTCAGCGATATCTGCAATATCAGACACAATGTAGAAACAGCTAAGATCGCAGCAATCAACCCCTATCTCCCTTTCATAAACTGACTTTTCTTTAGTGTGTTGCCAACTTGTTTGCCAATCCTGGGGTTTGAATTCAGGGCCTGGGCTCTATCCTTGGGACTGTCTGTGCTCAAAGCTATTGCTCTACCCCTTGAGCCACAGTGCCACCTCTGGCTTTTCCTGTGTATATGATACTGAGGAATTGAACCCAGGGCTTCATGCATACTAGGCAAGCACTCTACTACTAAGCCACATTCCCAGCCCTATTTTCTTTCTTTCTTTCTTTCTTTCTTTCTTTCTTTCTTTCTTTCTTTCTTTCTTTCTTTCTTTCTTTCTTTCTTTCTTTCTTTCTTTCTTTCTTTCTTTATTTTTGTTGATCCACTGGCATCCAGGTAAGAATCTATGCAAAGGACACATCTGTTCATTTACAATCCCCTCAGTATAGGTGCTGCATACCTTTAACATACTTAATTCTTGAAGTTGTGGGCCCCACTGGGATTATACAGCAGGATTATAATTAGCAATCTCAACTCATTTAAGAACCAGGAAACACATTCAATACAATAGTGAGAAACACATAATAAAACATAGCTACTCAAAGAGCTCAGATGCCCTACAATGAATGAGACAAGAAAATATGCAACACATATGAACTGGTACATATACACATGATGGAATTTTACTAATCCATCAGGAAGAATGAAATGAGTGGACCTGGAAAACAGTATATTAAAACAAGTACAAAAGCATACAGGGTAGTATGTATATATATACACAAACTGAAGCATGGCATATACAGAGGAAAATTCCAGTCGTGTAACTTCTTTGAACAACTAACTTAGTTTAATAAGATGAATCCCAGGAAGCTAAAGCAAGTTTTGAGGGGGGGGGGTTGTGGGGGAGTTGAGATGAATGGAGAGTAGGTGAATGTACTTGTTATATTCAATGTACATCAGTGAAAATGGAACTAGGTAACTTGAGGGAATGACTAGGTGGGAGAGATGGGGGAAGATGTAAGGGGAGACACTACTTAAGAGTGCATTGTACTCAATCTGATTTGTTGAATTGAAAACCATTTGTATAACTATTTGAAGACAATTTTTAGCCAGGGACTGGTGGCTCACACCTCCAATCCTTGCTAGTATGAAGGCTGAGATCTTGAGGATTTTATTTTATTTATTTGTTATTTTTTTTTCCAATCATGTGTCTTGAACTCAGGGCCTTAGTATTGACTCTAACTTCTTTTGCTCAAGGCTAGCACTAGGCCACTTGAGTCACAGCGCCACTTCTGGCCTTTTCTATATATGTGGTGCTGAGGAATTGAACCCTAGGGTGCATGTATATGAGAGAAGCACTCTTGCCAGTCAGACATGTTCCCAGTCCATCTTGAGGACTTTAGGTCAATGTTGAGGGCAAGAAACTTCCACAAAACTGTTACATCAGATAACCACCAAAAAGCCAGAATTGACGCTGTGGCTTACTTGTTAGAGCATCAGCCTTGAGCAATAAAAGCCTCAGGGACAGTGACAATCCATGGGCCAAGCCCCAGGATTAGCATTTTTAAAAAGGCACTCTTAAAATTGTGTTATTATCTGAGAAGCCACATTTAAAAGGATGAAACTTGGAGTCTTTATTAGAACATTAGCAGTCTGCAGGAAGACAGTGGTTACAAAGCCTTGGGGCCCATAAATACCCTTAACATTGTCAGGAAACAGGCCAGAGAGCAAAGATAGAACAAGAATCATACCAACAAACTAATCCAGCTCCAATGGAGAGATGACTGGGACTCCATGGTGACCAGAAAAGACATGGGACACAGGCCATGAAGATGGAGACATGGCATGGCATCCTCTTGCCTGAGCTGCTCTGACCTAATAGGTCAGGTCAAGGAACAGGGTCACAGGAGGCTCCCAGTTCCAGGCACTTGACTGGCAGGGTCAGTAACGTAGAGGCCAAGCGCCCACCCTGGTCTGGGGATTGGGGAGCACCCAGCACCTGGGGATGGGACTTCCCTTCCTCTAGGACTCCAGGCACGCCCATCAAGACAAGATTCCAGACAGGGCAACCTGCCATGGGGCCAATGATGGCGCTGGCCAGATCTGACCTCCACACCACAAAAGAAATGATTACACGCTAAAGTACATCAGCAAATCAGTCACTCGGTTTCAACCAAACACCAAATAATGACTAAGCGTGTCATTCCCAAGGGTCTTGCTATCTGCTTCAACCATGCCACACAATCCACTCGAGGCTATATGGGCGGGCCACACTCTTCCACCTGAGGCCCGCCAGGACAGCATCCCAAGACGGCAATACCAGTTCTGAGGCCCAGTGGGACCTCTGACCTCTGGGTCTGAGGGTGAAGCTGACCCCCTCCTTGCCCACCAGGGCCCATGTGCTCTCTTCCCCTCAGTTTCCGGCATGGATTCCAGCTGTGGCCACAGTGGCGAAGGTCGTGGCCGCCTGTTCCTCCCAGGGTCTGACCCCGGAACCCGGCCTTCACACTGGCAGTTCCTTAACGGCAATGGCCTGCCGTGCCATGTTCGGCTCCACAGCGAACCCCAGGTGAAGCTGGGTGGCGCCAGCTCTGAAATTGGGCAGCACAATGCATGCTGGGAGGAGGCCGTGCTGTCCACAGCACCCCCTGGTGGCTGGATGAGCGGTCGCAGTTCCGGGTCCACCCAGCCAGGGACCACACATCCTGGGGCTGCACCTGGGATGGATCAGGTAGCTGAACCTCAGAAGGAGGAGACAGTCAAGAGATCGTTGCCCGGAAGGCGCCCAGGAGTGGGAACAAGGAGACCCCACCATGGGACGCACTGCCTGGGGAAGGGCTGGAGCCCATCCTGCAGGGATCCCTGGTAGCCCGGCCTGTTGACACCGGAACTGCCAGGAGGTGGCTGTGGGTGGGTTTGAGCCCACCCGCAGGACTCACCAGGGTGCACAAGGGGTGCACCAGCCAGGAAGCCAGCACCTCCACCTTCCTGCAGCCTGGCTGAGTGCTGGTCCCAGCCCTGTCCTGCCCCTCTTGGTTGTGGCGCTTTTTGAACCCAGCCCAGACTCAGTTCCCTGCCTTGACTGTGGGACACTTGGGACCTAGGGGCGCTGTTCCCTGGGCCCAGGGCGACTGCAAGAAGGTGAACTGAGATGCCCAAATGATGAGGGCAGGGCAGCACACACAGCAGAAGTGGAGAGGGGGAAAGAGAATAATGAGTGGGACAGTAGGGAGAGAGATGGAGAGACATGGAGGGGCTAGGCAGACAGGGACATAAAAAAGACAGGTGGGTGTCCCCCCTACACACACACACAGACACACACACAGACACACACCCTTCTGCCTATGCTGGACGGTGTCTGAACCTCTTCTGAGGCTGGGAGGCCACGGGGCTGGTGGAGGAACGGGTTGCCTAAAGGGGGCCCACCAGAGACTCACTGAAGGAACAACCATTGTGGGCCACCCTCCAGTCCCATGGCAGCCAGGGCCCTGACAGGAATGTCTGCATGAAGGTCGCACCGAAACTGGGCCCCAGACAAAAGCTAGCCTGGCCAGAACTGAGGTAAGACTAGGACCAGCCACAGGAGAGATGGTTGGAGCTGACTCCCTCTTCCTAAAACTGAAGCAGGCGACTGATGACTCTGTCACTAACACCTTCCAATGCAGACTCCCTTTCCCTGGAATAGCCCTTTACTGCCTCACTGAGGAGCGAGTTCGAAGGTAATGCCCAAGAGTTCGAGGCTGAGTCCACGAGCCTGGCGGTGAAGAGGCCAGATGTCCTGCATGAGAGGATGCAGACAGAGGCACCCACATAGCATGTGTGGACACTGAAGATCATGCTCCAGGGTGTATTCCTGGGCCCCGGCAGGAAGAGCTGGAGTTCAGCAGCCAGGCCATCAGCCGCCTCTTCTACACCCATGACCTGCTGGACATGCATGGCCACTTCCTGGCCTGCCTTGGAGTGCCACCTACAGGCCCTGGAGGAGGGCAGCAAGCACACAACTACATCATCCAGAAGATTGGGGATCTGCTGGTGCAGCAGGTAGGCATGGCCAATGTTAGACTGGTCGTGGTCAGTGCTGCTGTGGGTGTGGCTAGGGCTGGGATGGGTACTGTCTGGTTTGTTGGACATGGACAGCTCTGAGAACCTCCCACCCTGTCTCCATTCTCTCTAATCAGGAAGAGACCATGGCTCCAGCTCATCAGGACCCCACAATCCTGAACCCCTTCCTTCCAACCCACAGTTCCCCTCTTAGGGACAGGTCTAGACTAAAGATGTCTCTGTCATAGGGAAGCAGTGCTTTTCTTTGGCTGGTTGGCTGTGATTTGGGGATGGTAGTGGCTGTCTGTTATGGTTGGAAGTATGTTCCATGGGGGTGGTCACCTCAACCCTCAATGTGGCGTTCTCATTAAGGTCACAACAGTGCAAAAAGCATCCTAGAGCAGTCAGTTAGGATGGCCATTTGGAGAACGAGTGCACCCTGCTGTGGAGAATGAGGCACTCCCCCCTGAGAATAAGGCACTCTCCACCCTGGTGGGGGGCGCCAGGTAAGACCCTTCTCTGGGGTGAGGGGGTGGGGCGGAGCCACCCAGGGACACACACCCCAGTGGCCGGCCCCGTGGGGGATGAGTGGGATTTTCATGAAAGTTAGTTTTAATAGGCTCCAGCGCTTAGACTAAGGGCACGCAGGTCAAAGCCTCAGGTTTTAGAAACAATGAGCCATCAGCATGGGTGCAGGAGTGGAAGTCATAGCCAAAACCCTCCTAGAAATAAAGCTAGAGTGTGCCAAGTGAGTTGCAATCTGTGAGAAAAGGAAGTGAGCGAGGCGCTGTGCTGCACACATTCCCCCCGAGCTCCGGCCAGTGTGTTTGAGCCTCAGAGGAGGAGGCGGGTGCACTTCCTCAGGATCAGGCTCAGCCTTGGAGGTGGGGAATCTTGGGGTGCATGCTCCATGCCCCCGTGTTGAGTGCTAAGCCAGCTGCTTGTGACTGCAGACCGTCACACCCACGGTGCACAGGATGGGCACACATCAAAACCTCACCAAGGCCGTAAGGAAGGTGTAGCGAGCCTGACTCAGCGACAGATAAGGAAGTAGAACAGGCCGTGACCATGCTCGGTGCCTGTCAAAACTTTGCAAATGTTTTAACATGTGAAAGCCCACAATTTTCATTCATCAAATCAACACGTCGATCATATGGTTGCTCGGACGATAAAAATTGAGCATCACTCCAGCTGGGGAAAGAGGAAAAGTTCTTCTGTCTGGCAAAGCACATGGACGTCTTGCTCCATGGGAAACCCACAGCCAATTCTCTCCCACTCTGTGCAAACCGAGATGCTGCACACAACATAGACACTGGCATGGAACCGGCACAGAAAGGACAGAAAGATCCTCTACTCACCTGCAACGGAAGATCCACCACAGGCCTGCAACGGAAGATCCGCTACCCGCCTGCAACAGAAGATCTGCTACCCGCCTGCAACGGAAGATCTGCCTTGAGACTGCAATGGAAGATCCGCTACTCACCTGCAATGGAAGATCCGCTACCCGCCTGCAATGGAAGATCTGCCCTGGGCCAGCAGTGGGATGCTGTGTCCTGACATTGAGCACGTGTAGCAATGGCAATAAACAGAGGACCCTTATCCATCACAAAGCCAAGTCTTGCCTTTCAGAGATCTGTGAGAAAGGACGGAGGCAATGTCCTGAGGAGGATACCAGCACAGTGCTGGTGAGAGACAGTGAGAGTCCGAACTAAGAGCTGGCCAGACCCAGAGAGGCTGGGAGAGTCTCAGTGAGCCCTGTGGACACGGTGGGAGGCGTGGGGAAGGAAGCGCCCAAGATGGATCCTGCGCTCACTTGTGGTCGGTTCGAACCTCTGAGGCTGGGAGGGGATGGGAGATGTGGGTGTGAAGGCCCTGAGGCCAGAGTCCCTCCAGAGAGCCCAACACCATGGGAGCCCAAGTGAACCCCAGGACCTGGGAGGACATGAGGGGTTGCAGGGCCGCCCGCAGTCAGGGCGTGTTGGCTGAGCACCCCAGTGTGGGACACATGCCTTGGAGGAAAGTGCACAGATTATCCTCTCATCAATTCTAGAATTACTTGTATGACACCAGCTACCACATTGTTAACCCCCCCCCCCCCCCGCATGCAGGCTATTTCATTCCCACTTATTAATCACGATTCTGTCTCATTCAGCTTTTTTAAATACAGCCTAAAATTGGTAATTTTTTAAAATTTGTCCTCTAAACCAAGGTTTGAAACTAGAGTGACAGAATGAAAATGATGAAATGTTGCAACAGTGGTAACAACATTCAAAATTATATTTTAATCTGAAAAAAGAAATCTTTCCCAAATTCACTAGTCTGCTCTTCCTTTCACCATTTTTCTCTAGGCCAAGTACATTTCAAAAAGAAGCTTTATGATATAAAAATCACAGCATGCCTGTCACACAGAGAGAAGACAGCCCAGGTAATTGGAGTCCACGGCTCATCAAGAAATCTCATTTCAGTTCAACTTCAAACCTTGTGCCATCAATACTTTATATCTGCTTCCAGTGAACAAGATTGGTTGGCTTATGGACTTGGACAAGTTTCTTGACCTTTGAGGCCTTAGAAGCTTCCATTAGCAAGTCCGCAGGCTGTCTTGTGCCCCTGGTGGGACTTCCCAAAACTTCACCTCCCCACAGAGGCGGGCCTTCTACCCGCCCCCAGGAGTACATGTTGATAAGAGGAGCTCAGGAGTGTATCACCGGCCAAATGATGACAGAGACACAGACCCACCCTCAGACCAGGAGGTCCAGGACTCACGAGTTTACAGGCCACGACAGGACGTGCTAAAAGGAAGAGTCTCTTAGCCAATAAAATAGAACACTGTGACCTTATTTCACACAAGCACCCTGAGAGACAGAGGGCATTCAACACAAGAGTTGCAGGTGAGCGCTGAGAGACGCATGACTGGGAGATCACTCTACAGCTGAGGAAAAGAAGCATCGAAGAAATTCTCAGACGTGGGAGACCTATCAAAGTGTTTCAAGTACAAGAAAAATGTTCACAATGCCATAAACTTTAACCCCTTCTCTTACCAAAAACTTTCAACTCAGTTCAATGAGTGATACTTTTATACAATTCAAGTCCAACGAAAACATAATGTTAAAGATACTTCCACCAAATGCAGCCAGCAGCCAGCTTTTTTTTTTTTTGCCAGTCCTGGGGCTTGAACTCAGGGCCTGAGCACTGTCCCTGGCTTCTTTTTGCTCAAGGCTAGCACTCTACCACTTGAGCCACTTCTGGCCTTTTCTATATACATGGTGCTGAGGAGTCAAACCCAGGGCTTCATGTATATGAGGCGAGCACGCTACCACTAGGCCATGTTCCCAGCCCAGCAGCTGACTTTGCTGGAATGCACAGAGGCAGTGCAGGGAGTGATGCAGGCAGGGGCCCAGACCCTCCCACTGGTGGGGTCCCCCACAGGCCACCCCGTGCACGGACAGAGCCCCATTCCCTTGAGTTTGGTTTAACTAGGATTTAGAATAGAAGGAACATGGTTGCGCTGGTGGCTTTAGTGTGGTCCTGCTTGCAATCTTTTGGGTAGATGCCCAAAAGCGGGGCTGCTGGGTCATACGGGGCTTCTATGTTTAGCCTTTTGAGAAATCACCATACTGCTTTTGCATGAAACTGTAACCCCTCTCTACATCGCTTTGACAATACATCAATCGATTTTAAAACATTAAAAACATTGAAAAAAAGAATATAAAGAAAAACCCTAACTGATTCTACTTTGCACCCAAAATTGAGAAGCCTCAAATAGACAAAAGTCAGTAAAGAAATCCAATGCAAAGTAATCCTCTTCTTCTCTGACAGACTGGATAAAAAGGAGAAGGTCCAGTTCTGCTCCATGGATGCCTAGAACGACCTCTCCCTTCCTTTTCTCCAAGCACATTTTCCTACCACGTGTGACCCTACCTGTTTCTACAGTGTCTATCCTTTCAGCATATAGAGGTCTCATTTTCTGATAATCCTCTAAATTTCCTCACATGTATTTCAAAAGAAAATGGCCATGCACTAGGCGCCACTTGCTCGCGCCTATAATCCCGGCTACTCGAGAGGTTGAAACCTGATAATCCTGTTCCAAAGCCAGCCCAGGCAGAAAATCTTTAATTCACTAGCAAAATTCATAAGTTGAGGTGTGGCTCAAGTGGTAGAATGCCAGCCTTGAGTAAAAAAGCCAAACAAGAACATGAAGAACTGAGATCAGACCCCAGTACTGACAAAACACATTTTTTAAATTTGATAATGCTTTTGCATTTCTAAACTATGCAATGAAAATATTCACCCATTGTCCAATGGATCCAATGTGGCAATGTCACATTTAACCTGCAACCCAACCCAAAGATGTGGCTGGATGTTTAGCTCTGTATGTAACCAAACCCTCACTTTGGTATTTATTAGGTACACAATCCTAAGACAAGTTACTAATGGAGTAGGTTTTTGGTCTGTGTACAAGAAAGCTATGACTTCTTACTGCGCAGCGACTGTCAGAGTTGTGGTTGCCTTTCACAACTGGACAGGGCCAAAGGAAAGCCAAGAGAGCTGGAAGGATGCAACACAAGGACCAAAGTATAGAGTTGTTCTTGTCTGATTCACTAGAACTGATGTTTTAACTCAGGGTCTTCTGCTATGCTTGAGGGAAGAAAATGTCCTTTTTCCAGGACACTCTTTCAGACAGCCTGCAAACAAGGTGCTTCCAGCCCATCCAGGACCCTGTACTTCTGACCTCCTCTCCCTTTCACCTTGCCTATCCTGCTTTGCCAAAAGCAGAACAGCTTTTTCCCTTGAACCCTCACAGATATGACGGTGGGCAAGCAAATGAGTGTACTTGTCAGTATATTTTACTTCATATTCAGAAAAAATTAATGTATGTGTGCATGTGCACACGTATGTGTGTGTGTGTGCATGTGTGTGAGTTCCAGTAGTAGGGCTTAAGCTCAAGGACTTGCTCTCACTTGGCTCTCTTGCTCTTGGCCACTGCTCTATGACTTAAACCATGTCTCCAGCTTGGCTTTCTACTGGTTAATTGAAGATTACATTTTGCAGACTTTCCTACCTGGGCTACCTTTAAACCACAATCCTTTGATCTCAGCCTCCTAGATAGCCAGAATTACAGACATGAGCCACTAGTGCCCAACAATAATATTTATTTTTATAAGAACAACCCCATCCTCTAATGAGTAGACATGCTCAGAAGATACCAGTGGGATGTGCACTGGTAATATTCAGATATAAGCTAGATTGTGGCTCAGTGGTAGATCACTTGCCTGGCACACACAAGGTCCTAGATTTTATCCCAGTACTTCCAAAAATAAAAAGTCCAGAGGGAAAACTGGATAAAACAAACTTGAAACGTCAAACTATGAATTTCAGGTGGACATACCTATGACATTTCAATTGCACATCTAAGAATTTGACTAAATTTTACAAGCTTATCTTTTGACCTAGGCATTAATTTTAATAGAAAAGAATGAAAATGATTTTGATATTCAGTAAGTAATTGTAGAATTTTTCATCTAATCATGAGATGAAATAAATACTATTTGGATGTTACAAATCACATCTAGGCATTCAAATAGTGAATACTTTGAATTTCCTTCTTAAATCTTGTGGATCTCCTGAAACATTTCCATAGATATTACTTCCACTACTATTACTATTATTATGAATAGTAATAATAATAAAGCAAGCTTGAGAGGTGGGGGCAAGATGGACAATGTTCTGAGCCCTGGGGGGGGGGGAGGTGGACAGTGTCCTGGGCTCTGGAGGAGGGAGGTGGACAGTGTCCTGGGCTCTGGAGGGGGGAGGTGGACAGTGTCCTGGGCTCTGGATCAGGGAGGTAGACAGTGTCCTGGGCTGGAGGGGGGAGGTGGACAGTGTCCTGAGCCCTGGAGCGGGGAGGTGGACAGTGTCCTGAGCCCTGGAGGGGGGAGGTGGACAGTGTCCTGAGCCCTGGAGGGGGGAGACGGACAGTGTTCTGAGCCCTGGAGGGGGGAGGTGGACAGTGTCTTGGGCTTTGGGGGGGAGGTGGACAGTGTCTTGGGCTCTGGGGGGGAGATGGACAGTGTCCTGGGCTCTGGGGGGGAGGTGGACAGCGTCCTGAGCCCTGGGGGGGGAGATGGACAGTGTCCTGGGCTGGAGGGGGCAGGTGGACAGTGTCCTGAACTCTGTGCTAAAACATATTAATAATCAAACGTTACAAAATACATTCATAGTTTATAAATATATGTGCAAATAAATGTACATGGCCGTGTGTGTGTGTGGAAGAAATAGACAAATAATTATAGGTAGATACTTTACGACTCCTCTCTCTCTGATTCATAGACCAATCAAACAGCCAGCATGGTACAGAAGACATCACAATCGGGCCTAGGTATGGCCCCGTGGAGAGCAGCTGTGTGCATGAGTAGGCCCTGAGCGTGAGGCCGTGAACCTTTAGTAAAGCTACACGCTGTCAGGAAGGCAGCAGGAGGAAAGTCCACATTGTTTTCAAACACACGTGAAATGCTCACTCACCACGAGAGACTACATGCTGAGCTCTGAGGCAGCAATGAGATTTAGAATATATATATATATATATATATATACTGAAATCATATATATATATACATACATACATACATACATACATACATACATACATACATATATATTATCTGGCCACAGTGCAATCAACTTTCTAACTAAAACAAAAATCCTGGTAAAGTTCTGGTAAATAAGTGGGCACTGTATTTATAAATAACCACGAGGAAAAAGAACAAATCATGAGGAAAAGAAATCTTGGACAAAATGAAAATAAGTACACGCCCTATCTGATTGCTAAGGTGGCGCTGGAGGGAGCTCATCGCTAGACACTGGGATGAAGAATGAGGAAAGCCACCATCAGCGCCCTCAGGTTACACTTTAGGAAGCTGGGGATGGGAAAACAACTTCACCCCAAACAAGAAGGAAAGAAAGGACAAGGACAGTGCAGGAGCCAACGCAACAACCTCGAGGCAAACCAAGGTGATCATGACTTCAAGAGATGATTCTTGGAAAGATCAAGAAAATGTATCAACCTCGAGCTAGCCTGAGGAAACAACACATGGTGGCCGTGTTTGAGAATGGAGAGGGTCAGGGTAATTTCTTACTCAGCGGAACACACACTTAACCCAAAGGTGCATCCACCACCACTGCCAGGCATCCACCCAAGAACAATCAAGACGTGAAACCTTCTATGCGGATGCTTGTGACAGCGTTTTTCATAATAGCTCCAAACTGGAAAGAGCCCAAATGCCCATCAACTGATGAAGCAGCAAATAGAATCGACTCGTGAAGTGCAACGCGACTCAGCATGCGAACAAACGAGCCGGGGACGCGTCCGCCCGGGGAGGGAGGAGCGCCTGGCACCGGCCCCCTGCAAGGAGCCAGCCACGTTGGGGCTGCCAGCGGCGGCGGGGAGGGGCAGAGCCAACTACAGGTGGGGCGGGAAGGGATGCCAGGGGGGTGGAAGTACTCAGAAGTCTTATCACGGCCACGGGGGCATGGCTCCATGTGTACCAAAATACAATGGACAGAAAATATAGTTCAGGCAAAGTACACATCAAGAGTGAGTGTGCGTGTGTGTGCGTGTGCGTGTGAATGCGTGGTCCCACACTGCTTATCTGGCAAAGCATGCTGTACCAACCGCCCTCTGGCACATCCAGCCCACTTGCCCTCTATTACCGTTCACGTCTGTGCTCTCTCGAGGTGATGCCTTGTCTGTCGCATCTCTCTGCTGTTGGCTTCCTGTGAGCATTGCTGCTTGCCTTCATAGTCCACCCTCACAAATGTGTAATGTGTGTGTGTGCGTGTGTCCACGCACATGGGCCTGTACAGGTTTATTTATGTGTTGGTTTTTACTATGTGGCCTACTCTGGCCTTGAACGCGTGACCCTTCTGCTTCAGCCTCCCAGCTGACGGGATCACGGGCATGCGCCATCCTCTACCAGCGCCACACACTGAGCCAGCTCTGCATTGTTTGCGCCCGCACTCCCCGCTCCTCCCTCCAGTCTCTCTCTGCCCCCTCCACTGGGCTCCAGGGACAGGAGCAGAGCGTCCTTCCCGAGCTGACCACTGCCAGCCTGGCTGGAGCTTTCCTTCCCCCTGCCCGCCCCTCCTGTGGTTGCCGTGAGAATGTCTGCATCCCTCTCCGAGGGGCTCCACAGGGCACCACCCAGCCACGTGTTCCCAGAGGACTCCCATGTTCATGAGTGCGTGCAGGTCAGTCCTGGACCCAGTCCTCCGTGTCCCTCAACAGTTCTCCCCCGGATCCCTCTCCTGGCCTCTGAGGACACCCCAGGCCTCCCCTGGGGGCCTGCTCCTTCCTGCCTCTGGTTCCCTCCTCGCTCCACCCAGCCCCGGGCTGCCTCTCCTCCCGGCACCCCCGCCTGGCCCCTGAGTGTCCACGTGTGAACCGCAGCCAGGGCTTCCTGCATGCAGGGTGGCCCCACACTCGAGCCCTGGACCCTCACGCGGCCCCACTGAAGACCAGAGGTCCATTCCCATGCCGGTTCCCAATCCGGGAATGGCGGCCAGCCGTGACCACGCCCAGCCCCTGTGGGCGGCCTCTCGTGGAAGCCGTGGGGGCTTTGCAGGCCGCTCATCTTCAGCGACAGCCGCCGTTTCCCATCCTGGGGGAGGCGGCCCCACCGCGCAGGGTGGACAGCAACGTGCAGGTTCCTCCGGCCGCTCCTTTCCTGTAATATCCATCGGCCTCCTCGCCCGTCAGCCAAGCCGTTCCCGTCCATCCGCTCCCGATCAATACCTCCTTCCATTAGGAAGCTTTTCCAGCCCCTCCAAGTCCAAGGCATTTACTGGCTCTACTATTTGCACGCATTTTAATATTTCAGAAGCAAGGATTCTCTGCTTCTAACCAGATTAGTGCTCCTTGCCGTGGACAGCACTCTCGCGTGCAGCCCTCACAACTCCTCATGTGGTCTTCGAGAGGAAACAGCCATCATCAAGTTGGAAAGACAACTGGGGTCTCCTAAGACCGGTAGGGCACCGAGGGAGGCGTGTGACTGCAGAGTGCAGGGGTCTGGAAGTCAAGGTGATCATCAGCACTGTCCCTTGGCGCTCCATGCTATTAATTGCTCTATTCATTCAAGACAGCTCACCAAGGAGGAGGTCAAATAAAGTTTGCAATAAAGCCTGCTGGACCCTTCACTATTGACACATCCTTGCAGTTGTTACATTGGCCTCCCCAAATGAAGCATCACACAATAGGCCTTACCCTTCAACAGCACTAATTGTCAAAGGAAGTAAAGAACAGTAAGATTTTTTTAAAGTTTTTGTTGTTGTTCAATATGCAACAAAGAGCAAGAAACTAAAATTGTTCATTAATCATGAATATGTGACCTATTAATTACAATAAATAAAATCAAGTCTTCCACATATTTATTAAGCCCTGAGAGATGTTAGATAAATAAGTCTACTTGCTCCTCATAATTATGTTTAGAGAAAATTAAAATTCCTAATAAAACTTGTCCCTTGCAGTGGATTACTTTTTCTTTTTCTTTTTTGGCCAGTCCTGGGCCTTGGACTCAGGGCCTGAGCACTGTCCCTGGCTTCTTCCCGCTCAAGGCTAGCACTCTGCCACTTGAGCCACAGCGCCGCTTCTGGCCGTTTTCTGTATATGTGGTGCTGGGGAATCGAACCTAGGGCCTCATGTATCTGAGGCAGGCACTCTTGCCACTAGGCTATATCTCCAGCCCCTGGATTACTTTTTCTTTTCAATGCGCTTCTTCGTGTTTGACAGATGGTAATTGTATTAATAAACTACAAAATATCTAGAATGCTTGCAGGAGCATATAGCTCCCAGAACGCATTTAATATTACATGCATATTTCATGAAAATACCAATGCCTTCAAATGTATTATCCCACTTGATTCTCAAGTGACCTCTTTTTGTTATTACAATAAAAGACCTCTTATTCAAATGACCTCTTTGACCTTGGTATGCTTTATGCACCCTTCTAGCCACATTTTCTGATGCTCTTCTCTACCGGGCATTCATAATGTAGAAGTAAATGTTATTTCCCAAATATCAGAGTTGAAAAACCACAAAACTGACATGACAGATAGCAAGAAAGGCTCTCCGAGTGAACTGAAAACATGTAACGTGACACAAGGCCAGCGCGAAGCTTTTAAACCATGGCCGCACTGCCTGTGCTTGAGCTATGATGTTTATACCCTCAGGCCCTCAGTGTAAGGAGGGAATTCTAATAGGCCTAAAAAAGGAGAAATAATTACCCATGAGGCACACACATATGCGCAGACCGGTCCCGCTGCTCCTGCCAGTGTTTTCTGACATTATGACATCAGGAAAACACTGAGCTCTGCAAACGCAGCAACTTCACTGCATAGAGAACACAGCCTGGACCAGGCACAGCACCGGGCATGGCCCTGGGGACGGTGCCACAGTCCCAGCCAGCCCCGAAAGGCAGCTCCTGGATTTTTAACTCCCTGCTAGACATTGGACGTCAAGCAGTAGCTTTTACCTTTCTCCCAAAACCTGAGCTCCAGTTCCAAAATGAGTGAAGATAGATTTCTTTATTTTCACTCCTGCTAGCATCCATAAATGCTTCCCAGTTTTCCCCTCCCCACTTTTACTGGTAATGGAGACCATGCAGTCCCTAGACCTTGATTAGATAGCACCAGATACTTTTTTCACTAATGAGTTCATTTATATTTGTCCTGCTCCAGCTTATTCATCAGTAGTCTTAAGTGCTTTCCAAGACCCTCGGATAGTACCTGGAACCCTGCGCACAATTGACTCAGGGCTAATTAATTTGAGCAAATCAGAAGGAAGAGCAGAGGGAAAGGAGAAAGAAGCAAATCTGATTAAACAGAAAGTAGCAAGCCTGAGCTTCCTCTCAAAAACCGAGGGACAAGGAAGGACCATTCCAGGATAAAACCTGAGTCACGGGATAGGACCCAACCACGAAGCATAAGGTTAGAAACTGTGAGAGTCTTTAATCAGTGAAACCTCTGCAAACGTACTAAGTATAGGAGCCCTCTTCCATCTCCTTGCAGAAAGAGTGCTATTTTCTGAAATAAAAGGTGGGAAATGAAGGAGACAGTGACCTGCTCAACCAATGACCTAAATGTGGAAAAAAAATTTCCCCAGAGAGGCATCAGTGACAGCAGGATTACAAAGAGAGAGTAAGCAACACCGTTGTGTGAGTGACATTGTCAATGGCAGCTGTACTCGGTAGAGCATTGGTCTCACTTAAACTCAGCCACCTACACAAGACTCAGTCTGGTTTGCCATACCTCACCATTGAGGCAAAACTTTTTGTATTTATAGTACATAATCTATAAAAATGAGTGAGAAGGTAAAGAGAGAGAAAGAGAGAGAGACTGTAAAGAAAATCTGATAAAAAATGGTGGCTCCTGGGTTGATGCAAAATGATTAAACAGGACACAGATTGGTGAAAACAAACAGCTAGGGAAAGCCTACATAAATATCAAGAGAAAAGTTATAATGGCAAAAACGATGTCAGCAACCATAGGGAAAAAACAAGGAAGGTGAGAGCCACAGTAGAGTAAGCTATTATCTGATGTCCACCAGTGCACGCATGAGCAGGAAAAGAGAAAGTGTACGGTGTTTTCTGTGTTTCATAGGACATATCCACACCAATCACACCTCAGTTCATATTTCTCAGCTAAAATATATTCCTTTTTATTCTTCCTCTTTAAGGTGACACTTTACAGTGCCTTGTGAAGGACAGTGTGAGTCAAAGAGGCAAATGTTCTAATTAAACTTAAATTTTGGAGGCTTCTATTTTCATTAGAAATGGGTAAGTCTCAACTCAGCAAAGTCACGACATATATTGCCTTTTAATTCATTTTGATATGAGTTCTTAATAATGATAGTTATGAACATCTTCCGCATGTGTCTGCCAAGCACTGAGCTCAGGGCTTCTGCCATGCCGTGCTGTCAGATGCCTGCATTCACGCTGCACCTTCCTTCAGGCTGAGCCGGAGGCTAAGCCCTGAGTGGTCAGTCCAGGCCCCGTGGGCCCGACTGCCCAAACAGAGTCAGCCTAGCCTCCTGGCAAGTCTATAGACAAAATGAAAGTGTCACCCTAACCAAACTCCACCCCAGCCACCTTGCAAGGATCCTTGCCAGTTAAGATGGCGTTTTCTTACTGGTTCTTCTTTCCCATAACAGAAACACTAGCGTTCACATTCTCAAGAATGGGAAGAAGAATTAAATTTAAAACCTGTAGGAGCTGAACACATGAGGGTGAGAAAAGAGAGGGCAAGTCAGGACCCCTTTCACCCTCGTGCGTGTCCCACCCCGTCCAACCGGCAGAAAGCTGAAGTGCAGCCCAATGTGCAAACCTTGGCGGTGTGTAGTCGTGAGACGCCCCTCCTCCCCTTACATGCTTAAAGAATGACACTGGAGTAACGCGAGCTGTCTTGGGGTAAGCTTCTGGAACTTCCACCAGATTTACTCAGGGGAGGGGTTTATATAACAGTAATGGCAGCAGGAAGGGGAGGGACTAACTGCATACTAGTGATAGGCTGATAAGCTGCCCATCATAGTGATATCACAGAACTTCCTCTATGGGCAGAGATCGCAGCCCACACAACCGTCCTCTTGGGCTCGGCTCGGCGCCATTATGATATCCACATGTGGCCGAGGCGGAAGGTGGGGCTGGTTTGCTACATCTTCCAGTTCTGGACACAGAAGGGGGTAGGAGTGGGTAACAGTCAAGCAGCCTCAGGGTGGGAGAAGAGACAGGCCTCTTGGGACTGCCCCTTAAAGGTATATCCAGAGCCCAACATCCCCCCTTTTGTTTTTTAAAATAGCAGGGGGCGCTGTAAACATAAGGCACATGTAGACATGAGGCAAATGTTGACATAAGATACATGTGGGGCCTCTTCCACAAAAAGGGCGGTAAGTGAAGGGGCCACCCATTTGGCTCAGTCAGGAGAAATTGGAGTGCTTAGCCCGTTCTTTGCGCCACTCAAGATAATTCAGACATCATTCCCCTCTTCTGGCGGTGATGTAGAAGCAGGTTCAAGCTTTAGCGACTCTGATGGTTCATAGCAGCCAAGGCGCTGGTAATGTAACACATGTGGTTAGTAAAACATTTTATCATAAGCATTGAGGCAAGGTGTCAAAAACCTCAATTCCTATTTCCCTCCAACTATAACCCCTAAGTTTAGCAGCAGGGGAGAAACAAAAGGGAAACAACAAGGTAATAAAACTCCATTCCAATTTTTTGGAAGGCTGCAAGCAATATTGCCACAGCAAAACATTACTCCAGAAAAGACATCAAGCAGAGTCCAGGAAGCAAACAGGGAAGGGAAGCTGGCTTCCTCCAGTGTCTTCTAACACTGATGCCCTCAGGCAGGCCTCCCATATTCCCATGGAAGAGTAGAAGAAATCCAGCACGGTCCTTGTTTTTCTAGAGAGAAAAAGAAGAAGACATTTCTCCAGAGCGAGTGCTCTGGGCTTAATTTCCCAATCGGGAGAGGCACATACAAGGCTCCTTCCCGCACTGTTTTGGGAATATTTAAATTTTTGTGCAAATTTAAGCTATTTAATATAAGCATAGCTGTCCTTAACTAGTCATGGGGGCTGTTCCCCCCCTTTTTTGTTTTTAAAAATGACACAGGAGGTCACCAGGCTGGGAGTATGGGTGAAGGTCATTTCTTCTGGAACTACTTCCTGCTGAAAGGGGGTGAAGTAGTCAAGGGCCTCTGATTTGCCTGGTACCATCCTGTTTGGTTGGTAAAAGTCCTCATCATTATTGTGAGAATTGTTATTAGGGTCAGAGGGTGTCATGGTCTCCTCTGGCCAGCTCCTATTTCTTGGGCACATCAGGAAGTCCCTAGGGCTGGGGCCTCCAGGGCCTTGAACTGCAAGTTCCCAGGTGGTGACCTCAGTGAGGGATGCTATTCTGTTAAAGAGACTTTTGAAAAGGTCAGGCAAAAGGCTGACAAGTTCACAGGGCTAGTTAACATGAATGGTATAGGAGAACATGCCCTGGGCATAAGCCAGAAGAGTTCCATTCAGAACATAAACCCAATTGTGGCCAATTACAAGGAAGGAAGGATAGCTGAAGGAAGTGTTTAGGGATAGTGGTCCGGTTTGGAGTAGCCAGTCAGAGGCTAAAATAAATATATATACATATATACAACTGGCAGGAAAAGGAAAATGGACAGGTATGGGCATTGGGTAGGTATAACTATTCCTCCTGATCTCCCAGCTCTGATTAGTTTTGAAAGGGCGAGACAAGGTGTATCTGTTTAGGATGTGACATCATTCTCCTCTTACTCCTCTCCATGATCCTTGTTTCCTGGACTGGCTGAGTCCCAGGGGTCTAGGTGCTTGTTGCTGGGATAGCATGCTCCCATTGGCATTCATGGGGTTTGAACTCAGGGCCTGGGCACTGTCCTTGAGAACTTGTACACTAGCCTACTGCTCTACCACTTGAGCCACTGTGCCACTTTCAGCATTTCGCTGGTTCTCTTGAGCCAAGCTTCCAGTCTGGCTCTTTGCTGGTTAATTGGGGATGGAGCTTGAGAGAGATTTTCTGCCCAGGCTGGCTTCGAACTGCAATCCGAGGACTCTAGCCTTTAAAGCCCCTTTTGTTTCCAATTAAAGCAAGAAGGAGAGCAACAGGAATAGATCCCCATCTGTAACTTGTCGAGAACTGACCAACAACTATGTGTCAGAGTTCTGTCATAACACTCAGAGAACAACAGACTGAATGAGATCTATGTGCCATCAATTTAAATCATACCATTTGATCTTACCGGCAGGTGGAAGATAGCACAAATAAATGACAATCGAGGGGGAAAAGGTGCAGGATAATGTAAAAGTCTTAGCTTTAGCAGTGGCTGTGTCCTCCATCCTGGATTAGCAGGCTTCATTACCCACATGTGATGGAGTCAGGCAGGAGAGATCTGGGCAAGGCTGTAGAGACATCTCTCTGAATCCTCTGGATAGATAATCACCCCCTGCTGGGTTGCCTGCAAAATTCTACACAGACTGGTTATTTGAAATCTCCCAGTATTCCCTGGTTGCTTATTCTGAGTACTCTCCAGCTTTTGTAGGATGATACCCTTCTGGCTCAAGCATGGCTTAACACAGCAAGACATCTTTAAGCCCCTGCCCAGCCTTGGGGGATTTGGCACGTCCATCACGTGGGGTGAGGGCAGGAGGAGGCCACCCCAAAGCTATCACCCATGGCCACAGAGGGCTCCAGCGGCACACGCACCACTCCGGGGGCTCCGTGTGTGCCTCACCTCCCCCACGCTCAGCTCCGAGGTGAGGGCACCTTTGGGCTGACCTGGCCCCGCAGCTCCCTGCCAGGACCGGGTACACGAACCCTGCAGCATCTCCGCGACAGTGGCCACGGCGAGGGCCAGGGCTCAGAAGCATGGGGAGGGAGCGGTGGCGCGTTGGGCCACCTCTGGGGCCACTGGCACTGCCGGCGTGTGTCAGGTCGGGTTCCTGCTTGCTGCCCCGCCCTGTGCACTGTGCCAGGCCCAGGCATTGCTGAGGTTGCAGCCGCCACCAAACCTCTGCTGCACCTGCCGCGGGACCCGGACAGCCTGCCCTGCTCGCCATGAAGCCTCGGCGGGACCTGCATGTAAGCCCATCCGCCCCGGGCAGCGGAAAATCTGCTCCTCTCCCTAGCAGCCTGTCCACAAGGGCAAGCAGCATGTTTTGAAATCCCTCGGTCCTCAGCCTGAGTGTCCCACAAGTCCAATCCAGTATTTTTTTGGAGCGTGAATCTACTTGAGCTCTGCCCCACATTCCCACCGAGGTGGGGGGAACTACGCACACCCAGAAAATACCATCCGCGACCCAAGGGCTTGCCAGTTTAATCTACGTTTCCTCATGTTTTGGCGCCATTTCTGTTGGGAACCCCTTTCACTCTCACATGTTTCCCGCCCGGTCCCGCCGGGTGGAAAGCTGGAGTGCGGCCCAATGTGCAAACCTAGTCACAAGATGGCCCTCCTTCCCTCAAACGCTTAAGGAATGACACTGGAGTAATGCGAGGTGTCTCGGGGTAAGCTTCTGGAACTTCCACCAGATTTACTCAGGGGAGGGGTTTATATAACAGTAATGGCAGCAGGAAGGGGAGGGACTAACTGCATACTAGTGATAGGCTGATAAGCTGCCCATCATAGTGATATCACAGAACTTCCTCTATGGGCAGAGATCGCAGCCCACACAACTGTCCTCTTGGGCTCGGCTCGGTGCCATTATGATATCCACATGTGGCCGAGGCGGAAGGTGGGGCTGGTTTGCTACCTCTTCCGGTTCTGGACACAGAAGGGGGTAGGAGTGGGTAACAGTCAAGCAGCCTCAGGGCGGGAGAAGAGGCAGGCCTCTTGGGACTGCCCCTTAAAGGTATAGCCAGAGCCCAACAAGGGCAGAATTGGAGGAAGTATCAGACTGACTTTACTCTCATTAGAAGTAGTTGGGAGAGCCTTCTATTTACTCAAGTTCACAGAAAAAATAAAAATCTGTCCATACTTCCAAAATGTATCAGAGCTTTAATTTTTTAATTTGTGTACATTGATTGTACAAAGTAAAGGGTTTCATTATAATATTTCTTTGGGGTGTTTTGTTTTGTTTTTTTCTTGGAGTCCTGGGATCTGGGCTCAGGACTTTGTACTCACCAGGCAGGTGCTCCACCATCTGAACCACTCTTATTCTCTTTTCCTTTATCTGTCTATCAGATAGAGTCTCGTGGCTTTTCCCAGAGCCGGACAAGCCCATTCTTCTGCTTGTGGCTCCACTGTAGCTGGGCGACAGCTGCATGGGGCCATGCTATGCACAACTTGGTTCTTGTGATGAGTCTTGCTGGCATTTTGACCAGGCTTTTGCCTCACACCACAACCCTACCAATCTCCAACTCCTTAGCAGCTGAGGTTACAGGTCATTTTTACACTTGCATTTACATAGGTGGTACTTTTGATCATCTCTGCCCACCTGTTGCCCTTTCCTGTCTCTTACTCTTGAGTATGCATTGTCAAGAAGATGCCAGGAGATATCAGATCAGACTACATAAGGCACATCAGTCACCTTTATTGGATGTTTTCCCAGTGCAACCCTAAGCAAGGCTGATTTGGGATCTGGTAATGCTCAGGACTCTGTTTTCAAAGTGTTTAGGGACTTGAATTTCAGAATAATATAGACTTGAGAACTAGAAGAGAATTGCAGTTCAGGAAAAAATAATCTGAAGTAGAGGACTCTGCACCTGCAGGCAGAGTAAACCACTGGTTTATGGAGGCGAAGGCACAGAAGATGTGTGTGCGCACACACACACACACACACACACACACACACACACACACACACCAGGGAGAGAGCACTGAGTACGACCCCCCCCATGCACTTCTCTGTACTACAATGGACCTGACAAGCTTCATCAACTCTCAGGAGTCCTGGCTTCTGGTCCCATCATCAATAGCAACACAGTGGGGCCCAGCAAGGACTCTCCTTGGGCTCCTGTCCCAGCCCTACTGATGTGGACCAGGCATGGCACCGGGCACGGCCCTGGAGACGGGGGACATGGTCCCAGCCAGCCCCGAAAGGCAGCTCCTGGATTTTCACCTCCCCGCTGGACGTTGGCTCACTGACCCTCAGGGCTGTGCTCTGGCACAAGCCAAGAGGGTAGGGACAGAGCTTCCTCGGGACATGGGCTTCAAATGCAGTGTTTTTCCTTCACAACTGTGCTTATTGTTACAGCCTGGGCTGCTGGACCCTGCCTGACGTCTGATGAGCCACGGTTAATTTCTCTGGCTCATGCTCCCTTGTGTCTTGTGCATCACCAGGGCTTTTAATAAGTATGGATGTTGTATTTTGTCAAAGGCTTTTTGGGCATCGACTGAGATAACAACGTGATTCTTGATTTTAGTTCTGTTGATGTGAATTACATTGATTGATTTACGGATGTTGAACCATCCTTGTGACTGTGGGATGAAGCCTACTTGGTCATGAGGTATAATTTTCTTGATCCGTTTCTGGATCCTGTTAGCTAATATTTTATTGAGGAGCTTTGCGTCTGTGTTCATTAGTGATATTGGTCTGGAGTTCTCTTTTTTGTTGGGTCTTTGCCTGGTTTGGGGATGAGTATAATATTAGTTTCATAGAATGAGTTTGGGATTTCTACTTCTGTTTCTATTTCACGGAAGAGTTTGAGGAGTATTGGTATTAGCTCCTCACTAAAGGTTTTTATAGAATTCGTTGGTGAATCCATCTGGGCCTGGGCTTTTCTTTGTTGGGAGGCTCTTGATTAACCCCTGTATTTTGCTGTAAGGTATTGGTTTATTTAGTTGATTTATTTCTTCTTGGTTCAGTTTGGGGAGTTTATACTTCTTTAAAAACTGATCCATTTCTGTAAAATTATTGTTTTTTAGTGAGTAGAGGTTCTGGAAATAGTTCCTTATGATTGTTTGAACATCGTGTGTATTTGTTGTAATTTTTCCGGCGGAGTCCCTGATTTTACGTATTTGAGTCTATTCTCTTTTTTGTAAGTCTTGCGAGGGGTCTGTCGATTTTATTTATTTTCTCAAAGAACCAGCTTTTAGTCTTATTTATTTGTTGAATGGTGTTTCTATTTTCAATCAGATTTATCTCTTCTTTAATTTTTGTGATCTCTCTCCTCCTAGTCATTTTGGATTCGATTATTTCTTGTTTCTCCAGTTGTTTTAGTTTCATCATGAGGTTATTTACCTGCTCTGCTTCCATTCTTTTAATGTGAGTGCTTAGGGCAATGATCTTCCCCTCAGTACTGCTTTAGCTGTATCCCAAAGGTTCTTTTGTGATGTATTTTCATTGTCATTGTGGCTTATGAGGTCCGTGGAGAGGTCTGCTGTGATTCCCATTGTAATAAATTTCTTTCTTTGCTTTGGCTGCATTCAAAATTTGCTTTTTATTCTTGAGATCTCTAGTCTTGATTATTATGTGCCTGGGTGAGGATTTTCTAGGGTCTGGCCTGCCGGTGTCCTATAGGCTTCGGTTACCTGGTTGAGGTCCCTTGTGAGATTGGGGAAGCTTTCTGCAATCACTTTATTGAAAATATGTTGAAGCCCTCTGCTCTGGTATTCAGCTCCTTCTTCTATTCCAATTATTATAGCAGATTATAGCTCTTGTCTTTGTCCACTAGCTCCTGGATTAGTATGCCCTGGAGCTTTACCATTTATTGGAGTGTGGTAATTATCTGGTCCTTGTCGGCTGCATCATCGTCCAAGAGAGAGATTCTGGCTTCAGTATGGTCAATTCTTTGGGCTGTGGATTCAGGTGTGGAGTTCATGGATGTCAGGGAGCTATTTATGGTTGCCAGATCAGTTCTGATCATGGAAATTTCTTCCTTTAAAGAGTTGTATTTTAAATCTAATTGTTCGTGCATTTCGCTTCTCAGGATGTTAAGGTCTTCTTTATCAGAGGTTTGCACTGTATCCATTTTTCCTTCCAATTTTTCCTTGGTTTCCTGAAGGTCCTTCAAGACTTCCATTCTAAACTCCTGGAATTGTTTGTGATTTCGTTCCTGAGGCTTTCCGTCATTTCTGCTATTATAGCTTCGGTTGCTTTTTTATTCTTCATCTCCTCTTCGGTCGTACTGCTTTTCGGAGCTGGCGAGTTGGCTTGCCCTTTCATGTAGTTTGCAATATTTCTTTGTGATTTGCGCATCTGGGGATCTGTAGGTGGTTTCCTTGGGTTGGCTTTGTGCTGGTTCCCGCTGGTCCGTCAGTGGGAGACTTGTTTGTGTCCTGGCTCTGGGTTTGAGTTTGGCTGTTGAACCTTACTGCCCAATGGGTGAGTGTGATCGTCTCGGTTGTGGCTGGGGTGGTCAACCTCACTGCACTTGGGGGTGGGTAGGTTCTGTGTCTTTCTCTGTGGGATAGTGTCCTGCCGCTGTGTTGTGCTGACCCTGGCGTGCCCCTGGTGGGGGTTTGTGGGTCTCTGATTCAGCTTGGCATGGAGGCTTTTCACTTCTTTGGTTCATTTTCCCACTCAGTACTTGGTCAGAGGAACTCACCTCTCACATTAAGACTTGCCACTGGCACATGGCTAAGAATCTATGCAAACGACACATTATTTATTTACAATCCCCTCAGTATAGGTGCTGCATAACTTTAACATACTTAACTCTTGAAGTTGTGGGCCCCACTGGGAATATACAGGGTATTTTATAATTAACAATCTGCACTCATTTATGAACCAGCAAACACATTCAATACAATAGTGAGAAAAATATAAATAAAAAATAGCCACTCAAACAGCTCAGATGCCCTACAATGAATGAGACCAAGAAAATGAGCAACACATATGCACTGGTACATATACACACGATGAATTTTACTAATCCATCAGGAAGAATGAAATGAATGGACCTGGGAAACAGTATATCAAGTAAATCAGGCTCAGAGAGACAGAGGACACATGTTATTCTCATATTTAGATACTAGATTTAAACTAAAAACAAGTAGAAAACCATACAGGGTAATATGCATATATATACACAACTGAAGCATGTCATATGCAGAGCATGATTCCAGTGGTGTAACTTCTTTGAACAACTAACGTGGTTTAATGAGTCCCAGGATGCTAAAGCAAGTTTTTTGCGTTTTGCAGGGTGGGGGGAGTTGAGATGAATTGAGAGTAGGTGAATGTACTTATTATATTCAATATACATCAGTGAAAATGGAACTAGGTTACTTGAGGGAACGACTGGGTGGGAGAGATGGGGGAAGATGTGTGAGGAGACACTGCTTAATGGTGCATTGTACTCAAACTGATTTGTTGAATTGAAAACCCTTTGTATAACTACTTAAAGACAATTTTTATCCAGGAACTGGTGGCTCACACCTCCAATCCTAGCTAGTCTGAAGGCTGAGATCTTGAGGATTTTATTTTATTTATTAGTTTTTTTTCCAATCCTGTGGCTTGAACTCTTCAGAGCACTGTCTCTGACTTTTTTTGCTCAAGGCTAGCATGTGGCCACTTGAGACACAGCACCACTTCTGGCCTTTTCTATATATGTGGTGCTGAGGAATTAAACCCAAGGATGCATGTAGATGAGGAAAGCACTCTTGCCAGTAAGCCATATTCCCAGTGCATCTTGATGATTTTAATTCAAAGTTGAGGGAAAGAAAATTCCACGAAACTCTTATACCAGTTAAGCACCAAAAAGCCAGAAGGGGCGCTGTGGCTTTCTTGGTAAAGCAGTAGCCTTAAGCAATAAAAGCCTCAAGGACAGTGTCCATGCCCTGGGCCAAGGCCCAGGATTAGCATTTTTAAAAAGACAATCTTTAAATTGTTATATGGTAAAATATCTGAGAAGCCACACTTTGAAGGCTGGAAACTTGGAGTCTTTGTTAGAGCATTAGCCATCTGCAGGCAGCCACTGGTTACAAAGCCTTGTGGACCACTAATACCCTTAACACTGTCAGGAAACATGCCAGAGAGCAAAGATAGAAGAAAAACCATACCAACAAACCAATCCAGCTCCAATGGAGAGCTGACTGGGACACCATGGTGACCAGAAAAGATACAGGACACAGGCCGTGAAGATGGAGACATGGCATGGCATCCTCCTGCCTGAGCTGACCTGACCCTAACTAGGTCAAGTCAAAAAACCGGGTCACAAGAAGTTCCCAGTTCCAAGCACTTGCCTGACAGGTTCAGTAACCTAGAGGCCAAGAGACCACAGCGGTCTAGGGATTGGGGAGCACCCAGAACCTGGGGACCGGACTTCATTTCCTCTAGGACTCCAGGGACGCCCAGGAAGACAAGATGCCAGACAAGGCAACCTGCCATGGGGCCAATGATGGCGCTGGCCAGATCTGACCTCCGCACCACAAAATAAATGATTACACTCTAAAGGGCATCAGGAAAACAGCCACTCAGTTTCAACCAAACACCAAATAACAAATCAGCGTGTCATCAACATGGGTGTTGCTATCTGCTTCAACCGTGCCACACAATACATGCACGACTATCCAGGCCGGCCACACTCTGCCACCGAGCCCCGCCAAGACAGCATCCCAAGACGGCCAAACATTGGTTCTCATCCCCGTGGGATATCTGACCTTCCGGTCCCGTGGCATAGCTGGGACCCCATGGCTGAGCCCAGACCCACTCAGGTCCCACCAGGGCCTGCTTGCTTTACTCCCCTGTGGTTCCTGGCATGGTTTCCCGCTGTTGCCATGGTGGCCGAGGTGGGGGCCGCCTGCTCCTCCCAGGGTCGGACCCCGGAACCCGACATCCACACTGGTAGTGAAAGACTAGGACAACTCCATCTTGAAACTGCAACCATCTTGTTTGTGTTAAGCTAACTGGCCATAAAAGCCCATTTCCTGAAACCAACTGGCCATAAAATCCCATATCCCGAATGGCCCAACCAGTTCGGGAATGTTCCAGATACCTTGACCAGCCCTGGAATGTCGTCAGACCAATTTTTAGAGAACCCCTAACCCCAAGTCAATCAGATTTATCCTCACACCCAACCCTGCACCTGGCTCATGTCAATCAGATTTGTCCTGCATGCACCTGGTTTATGTAACTTTGTGAGGTTTTCCTTTAAATACCCATGTAAAACTCTGCTCGTGGCCTTCCTCCTAACCTCTGCTGTGTTGGTGTGTAGGACGAGGCCCGAGTTGCAGCTCGCCTGAATAAAGCCTTGCTCTTGCATTTCAGAATGTCTGGCTCTCCGTGGTCTTCTTGGTGGTCGCCTCGCGACATGGGCATAACATTTGGGGGCTCGTCCGGGATCCCCTGAGACCCCCGAGACCCCAGACCCCAAAGGTGAGAAACAGTGCTGTTAATTTGTCTTGTCCTGTCCTTTGTCTATGTGTGTGTTTTTCACTTTCATTTTCTCTTGAAGACGGCTGTTCTAGCTTGTTCGATTTTTTTTTTAGGGCTTGTCGAAGCAGATGTACTCATAAGACAAGCCTGGAGGAATTGGGAGACGTCCCAGACCCTCCACCCTTGAAGGGGGACTCCTGGAACCCGCTTTGATACTTGTAGCGTGCAAATCGGTCCGGTTTGTAGCCGGCACTGACCGGGAGGGTCTCCTCACCAAGGCTGACCTTGAACTTGGATCCACTCCTGCACCCTCGCAGGAGGTTGAAGGCTGACTTGAACTTGCATCCACTCCTTCACCCACACAGGAGGTTGGGGGCCAACTTGAACTTCAGTCCACTCCTTCTGCACCCTCGCAGGAGGTTGGGGGCTGACTTGAACTTGGGTCCACTCCTTCTTCACCCACGCAGGAGGGTGGGGGCCAACTTGAATTTGGGTCCACTCCTTCTACACCCTCGCAGGAGGTTGGGGGCTGACTTGGGAGATCCCCAACTCGTACTAGTAACTTGTAACTTGTCTTTTTCTCAGGCCTGTGTGTTTGGTACCTTTTCTGTTGTTGTAATTTTTGTGTTTTTTGTAGCTGTCTGGATTGAACACTTGACCAGAGCCATGGCCCTTGTCCTAGCCCAATGGAAGGACCCCCCTCCCCAGTCCTAAGCAGTCAGCCCAAGCCACTCGCAGGTAGCAGGGAATGACCCCACGGCACAACGCTGTCTCTGTGTTATTTGTGAATCTGACAGTCTCTTTTGTGTCAAACCTGCATAGCCTGTTTTGTTACCTTATCCTGTGTTTGTTGGTGCTGTCAATTTATAAATTAGTAGATTATTTATGGCATATTTAGTTCCTGTATGTGTTGTCTTTGCTGTTTAATTTGAATTGTTTTATCTCTTGTTACCTTGTGGACTAGTTTGAATGATGTAGTTAATTGGACTTTGATGAAAAAGGGAAAGTGAAATTGAAAGCAGAAGGGCCTAGGATGAGATTGAGTACTGAGGAGACTAGGTCCAGTGGTGAATTCGGAAAGAAAGAAATAGTAAATCCAATCAGATACTAGAAAAGATTGTGTTGCAGAAAAAGGACAAACAAATTGCTTGTATTATTATAGGACTGGTCTGGACTGGTCTTCTTTGTTTTGTGTATCTCCTGACTGTGACAGATGAAATGGGACAGACTTCCTCTACCCCCTTGGATTTATGTTTAGCTCATTGGAAAGATGTACAGGGACAGCTCACAATCAGAATGTGAGGGTCCACAAAAAGAACTCTGGGGGACCCCCAGCCAGCTTTCTTCAGCAGAAAATTATTTGGTGTGCTAAAATGTTTTGTTAAAACTATCAAGCCCTGGAAAATGAGGCTGGAGAATGTTAAAATCATTTGTCAAAGCTTTTGTCTTAAAATTTGGGTGTTGCAAGAGTAAGATTGGCAAAAATACCTCCTGCCACTGGAAAATGTATGGCTGATGTTTATTTTGCTCGCTTTAAGATCTTTTGAATGTGTGTGTGTGTGTGTCTGTGTGTGCATGTGTGAGTGTGAACATGTTCAAGACTATAAGGATGATGTAAAATCGAGTGAGTTTAAGTTTAAAATCCAAATGGTCATCAAGTTCAGGCATTACCAAATGCTTTAAAGGATTATTGCATTGTTTTAAACTGTGAACTATAGTTAAAGACTAAAGACTATAGTTAAAAGTATAGTATGAACTATAGTTAAAGAAAATGTTTCACTAATTAAAAAAAGAAATCAAGGGCTGGGGATATAGCCTAGTGGCAAGAGTGCCTGCCTCGGATACACGAGGCCCTATGTTCGATTCCCCAGCACCACATATACAGAAAACGGCCAGAATCGGCGCTGTGGCTCAAGTGGCAGAGTGCTAGCCTTGAGCGGGAAGAAGCCAGGGACAGTGCTCAGGCCCTGAGTCCAAGGCCCAGGACTGGCCAAAAAAAAAAAGAAAGAAAAGAAATTAAGGTTAAGTGTCAGAAATTTGGATGTAAAGGTTTATCACTGTTAAAAAAAACTGCTTGGGTTTCTCAGTCAGAGACAAATAGGAAAGGAAAACAAACAAACAAACAAAACAAAACCCTAGGATGGGCCTGTGTGCCTATCCTCAGGAGTAGGGGTGATCTGGCAATGGTGCAGCTTAGACAGCCCACGTGATGGTACAGGCCCTGGAGGGAATCCACATGGTGGGACAGCCATAATGGGGTGTCCATTCATGGTGGAAGAAGACAAGCCAGCACCAAGACAGTTCATCAAGCTCTGAGGAGTAGGATGGAGATAGACTGTTCGGTAGGACAGGCCAATGGAGGCCTCTCTTTTGTCTCTTGTTTTCAGGTGAACTTTGGAAACCTGGTGGTAAAAATGAATGATTTGGCTGGAATTTTTAAAACTGCCCCTAGAGGTACTAAGAATTGGAAAAGTTTTTTTAAATGGTTAAAAATTTTATTTACCTGATGTGATTTGATTCCTGTGCTATTTTTGTAATTTGGATTTTAAAGGACATATATTAAACTAATGGGGATAGGAGTAAACTCTCATTAACTCTATGTATGTAGGAAGAAATAGCAAAATGGGCTAACATTTCTCACTAATTTAATGGAAAGCTGAATGGATAAGTATTTCTAATTTTGTAATTGTAATTCTTGCATTAAGGAAAAATTGTCATTTGAGTCCAAAGGTCTTCATGCCACGTGATAACTGGGACTGAAAAATAAATTTTAAAAAAGAAAAAAAAGGCTCTTGTAAAACAGGCAGCCCAAAGGCAAAGGGCGGTTCTGGTTTCAGGGTGCCTGTAAGCTTCAGAGTTTTTCCATTGCAGATAAGAGCTAAAGTGTTAGTGTTAAACAGAGGTTAGTAAACGGACTTGCAAATCAAGAATGCATTTCTAGATAAGAAATTTGGAAGTAAAATTGTCATTGCAAAGTCAGAAAAGGAGAATTATAGCTACCAAAATGTTAAATTGCCATTCCAGTTTCTCTGTAGGTTTTTTTTGTAACAATTTCCAGCAGGCCCACAGAGAAGGACAGATGATCTCTACAAGTTTGTCAAGATGTAACATTGGCCATTAGTAAGTTCCAGGTAAGAGCATGCTTAAAAACTATTTCTGTGTGGACCACCTTGTTGCTTTTAATTGGAATAAAGTGGCCTCTTGTAAGACTCATTGATCTGAAATCTGCGGTTCGAAGCCAGCCCGGGCAGAGAAAGGTCCCTGTGAGAATCTTCGTGTCCAGTTGGCCAGCAGAAGTGCTGGTAACAGAGTCATGAGTCGCTTTGAGGCTCAAAGTTATAGGGTGGTAATCTTGAGCGGGAGACCTGAGGGACAGCACTCAGGCCCTGAGTCCAAGTCCAGTGATGGACCAAGAGAAATGCCAAAGGTGCATTTATGCCAGCCTGAAAATGTTACTCCTGGGACAGAGTGATTGTGCATCCAGAGGCAGTAAGCCACTGCTTGGATGACAGAGAATGTGTCAGATCCTAGAGTCACTCCTGTTTGGCCTTTCAAAAGTTAATCAGAGCTGGGAGGTCCTAGAAGAATAGTTCATAAGCATGCCTTTTATTGCCCATGTCTATCTACTTTGTAACTGGACAGGAACTTGCCAGTCATCTGTGGTAGTGGGTAGTAAAGCTAAGTTTTTTAAATAGGGAATAGTTTAAAAATCCCAACACCCTGCATCTGCTCAAAGCCCTAACTAGCATTGAATTTTGAGCTGGTACATCTGTTCAGGAAAGAAAGCTTATAGACCTGAGATTGTGTCCTTATTGAGATCTGTTAAAGGCCTGCAAAGGTAATGTGGGCATTTTTTGGAGGTCATCAGAGATCAGTTCCCCAGCCAGCCAGGAAAAAGCTTTTACAAACTAGAATGTTAAAAGGCTACACTGTGGTAGCCCAAAAAGTCTGTATAGTTAAGTTAAATGTTGACTGTAATTTCCAGTTTGGAGTAAAGCTCCTAATGGACATCTGACCCTGCAGCCCCTTGGTAAAGTAGACTAAGGTTATAGGTTCCTGGCTAGATAAGGCCACGCCCCTGAGTCAGCCTGAAGAAGTTACAGAAGATGGATGATCTTCGCCCATCAGCCCCCCTTTAGGACCAAGGGACCAGAGTTGTTTTGGGGAAGATGAGACAGGATAAACTAGGGGCATGGAAAACAGAGGTAACATTGTATAGAAACTGCACTTGTGAGAAATGGTTACAGGTCAAGCCTTCTATGTTGGTTTTAAATATCTGAACTCATGATAGTTGGCTCTGGTTTGGCTTCTTAGGAGCAGCAGTCCCATCGGACTGACCCTTGCCCCACCTTTGTTTTCCCCAACAGCCTGTGGGTGGAGTCACAGTAAATTGCCTTGATGTAGTTGAGATAAACCAGATTCTACAAATCAGAGGAAAAGAAAATGTAGACAGTTTAAACCTCTAGCAGCAAAGAAGCCCCAGAACCTGTAAAGAGGAAAGTTACTATAGTAAGCCTTGGAGAATAAGAAAGGGATTTAAAAAGTCAAGTGTCACAGAATGTTCCAGTAAGTCGCTGCTGGCCTGAGGAAGTAAAAGATGGTGTGAGTGAGGATATGTTACATTTTAAACTGTATAAGGAAAGACTTTAGAAAGAGAATTAGGGAAGCAAAAATGTTTCCTTTAGATTAAAAGGTTTTGGCATGTTAAAAGTAAGAAAGACAATCCCTAGAAAGTTTGAGTATGTAGCAAATGATATTAGTATGTCTTAAAATTAGAGCTTATGAGTAAAGTTGGTATATAATCAAATTGGCTATAATATAAATAGGTAAATAGGGTCAGAACTGGGGCTTCGGTGTGAAACTATCCGTACCTGCATCTGCAGGGCTAAGGGACTTGTGTGATGTCATCTAAATATTAACGAGAAAGATCTCATGTATCTTTAACTGCTTGATTCCCTCGCTGAGATAGTTTTGTAGGTAAAGCCTGGATTTGCTCATGTGTAGCCTTAGGATCAGATTTGGGATCCCCTCCCATAATTCCTAACTTGCAATCGCATTTGTTATGAGATTTTATCCCCCCTCAGAGCCCTATAGCAGGTCCACCAAGAGGACCACGTTGGAAGCGACCCTACATCCTGCTGCTGACAACTCCCACCGCACTCAGGGTGGACAGAGCTGCAACCTGGATTCTCCTCACCCATGCCCCAGAAGAGACTGGAGCCGGTGGACTCATTCGCAGTGAGAGAGGACATTCCACCCTGGTGGCGGATTAGCCACAACAGAAGCCATGTACCAAAAGATGGACTTGGATAACTTTACCTTGCTAGGCCTGCTATGTATGGTTGGTGCTTTGGTAGCTAGGGAGAGAGCCTAGACACCCATAAACCCTACCTATGGGTGGCCCAGCAGGTTGAGGATGATAGAATAGTGGGCACCAGAATTTATATATCTTCCCCGGCCTCCAGCCCGAGCTACTGTAACTCCCCTGGACACTATTATTGTTCTTACTAGAGTTGTGAGGTCATGGCCCCACTGTAAAACCTATTGGAATTTAGATTATGGCCTAAAACACAGGATTATGCTTCATGTTCATAAGTCCAGGGGGGAATGAAAGACTAGGATGACTCCATCTTGAAAGTGCAACCATCTTGTTGTTTGTGTTAAGCTAAGAATAAACCAACTGGCCATAAAATCCCATTTCCCAGATGGCCCAACCGGTTCGGGAACATTCCAGATACTTTGACCACCCTGGGATGTTGTCAGACCAATTTTTAGAGAACCCCTAGCTCCAAGTCAATCAGATTTAGCCTCACACCCCAACCCTGCACCTGGCTCATGTCAATCAAATTTGTCCTCACACCCCAATCCTGCCTGCACCTGGTTTATGTAACTTTGTGATGTTTTCCTTTAAATACCCATGTAAAACTCTGCTCATGGCCTTCCTGGTAACCTCCGCTGTGTTGGTGTATAGGACGAGGCCCGAGTTGCAGCTCGCCTGAATAAAGTCTTGCTCTTGCATTTCGGAATGTCTGGCTCTCGGCGGTCTTCTGGGTGGTCTCCTTGTGACATGGGCATAACTGCAGCCTCTTACCGGAGTCAGCTCGGCCATGGCCAGCATGTGCCATGTTTGGCTCAACCATGACCCCCAGGTGAAGCCGAGTCTCCCTGGCTCTGAGGTTGGGTGGAGCAGCCCCTGCTGGGAGGCAGCCGAGTGGCCCACAGCGACCCCCTACGGGCTGGAGGAGCTGACGCAGCTCCTGGTCCGCCCAGCCAGTGACAGCTCAGCCCTGGGTCGCACCTGGAATGGATCAGGTAGCTGAACCTCAGAAGGAGGAGACAGCCAGGACATCGTTGTGAGGAAGTCGGCCAGGAGAGGGAACAAGGAGACCCCACTGGGGGATGCACTGCATGGGAACGGGCTGGAGCCCATCCTGCAAGGATCCCTGGTAGCCTGGCCCTTGGAGACGGGAACTGCCAGGAAGTGGCTGGGGGAGGGGTCCTCCCACCCCGAGCACTCACCAGGGCAGACAAGGGGTGCAACGGCCAGGAAGCCAGCACCTCCACCTTCCTGCAGCCAGGCCCAGTGTTCATCTCAGCCCCGTCCTGCCCCTCTTGGTTGCGGGAGCTTAGTGAACCTGGCCCAGACCCAGCTTCCTGCCTTGACTGTGGGAGACTTGGGACCCTGGGGCGCTGTCCCCTGGGCCCAGGGCGACCGTGAGCAGATGAACCGAGATGCCCAAAGGATGAGGGGAGAGAAGCAACCACAGCAGAGGTGGAGAGAGGGGGAAAGAGAAAAGTGAGTGGGACAGTAGGGAGAGTGATGGAGAGACGCGGAGGAGGGGTTAGGCAGACAGGGACATCAAACAGACACACATGGGCACCCCCCCCCCCCCAGCTTTCAGGTACAAGGGGCGGTGTCTGAACCTCCTGTGCAACTGGTAGGCCGAGAGGCTAGTGGAAGAGTGGCCTAACGGGGACCCAGCAGAGCCTCACTGAAGGAGCAGCCATTGAGGGCCACCCTCCTGTCCCATGGCAGCCAGGGCCCTGACAGGAATGTCCGCATGAGGGTCACCCAGAAACGGGGCCCCAGACAACAGCTAGCATGGCCGGAACTGAGGTTAGACTTGGACCACCCACAGGAGAGATGGTTGGAACTGACTCCGTGGTCTTAAAACTGAAGCAGGCAGCTGATGAGTCTGTCACTTACACCTTCCAATGCAGACTCGCTTTCCCTGGAAGATCCCTATACTACCTCACTGAGAAGCGAGTTCAAAGCTGATGCCCACGAGTTGGAGGCTGAGTGCTGGAGCCTGGCGGTGAAGAGGCCAGATGTCCTGCATAAGCAGATGCAGACGGAGGCACACACAGCATGTGTGGACACTGAAGATCATACTCAGGGTGTATTCCTGGCCCTGAAAGGAAGAGCTGGAGTTCAGCAGCCAGGCCATCAGCTGCCTCTTCCCTTGCGCCCATGACCTGCTGGACATGCATGGCCACTTCCTGGCCCGCCTTGGAGCGCCGCCTGTAGGCCCTGGAGGAGCCAGCAAGCACACAACTACATCATTCAGAAGATTGGGGACCTCCTGGTGTAGCAGGTGGGCATGGACAATGTGTGACTGGGCATGGTCTGTGCTGTTGTGGGTGTGGCCAGGGTGGGATGGGTACTGTCTAGCTTGGTGGACATGGCCAGCTCTGGGAACCTCCATGCTGTCTCCATTCTTTGCAATCAGGAAGAGACCATGGCGCCAACTCATCAAACCCCACAGTCCTGAATTGCTTCCTTCCTTCCAACCCACACTTCCCCTCTCAGGGACAGGTGTAGACCAAAGATGTCCCCATCATAGCGAGGCAGTGCATTTCTATGGCTGTTTGGTAGTGATTTGGGGATGCTAGTGGCTGTGATGGTTAGAAATATTTTCCATGGGGGTGGTCTCCTCAACCCTCAGTGTGGCACTCTCATTTAAGCTAATACCAGTACCCAAAGCATCCTAGATCAGTCAGTTAGGATGACTTAGGGAGCTTGGGATTTGGTACAGCATGGATCAGGGTATATGCCAGGTATGGACAAGGCTCCAAGTTCCATCCCCAGTACCTTAAGAGAAATAATAAATTCATCATTGCTATTTAGAAAGAGACAGAGAAGAGGGGGCATGTGTTAAGTTCACTGGAGGCCTAGGCAGAAGAATCTTGTGTTCAAAACCAGTCTGGGATGTATAGTGTGACCCTGTCTCAAACAACAAAAGAGCCCAGTCTAGTGGCTTACCACCCTAGCTTCTCAGGAAAGGGAGATGTCAGAATCATGGTTCAAAGCCAGTTAGAGCCAACAAATAGGAGAGGTTCATGGCTAATTAACTACCAAAAAGGTGCAACTGGAGATGTGGTTCAGGTGGTACAGCACTAGTCTTGAGATAGGAAAAGAAATCCAAACACCTCAAAAAAAAATGACACTACTTGAAGGCCTGAGTTCAAGCTCCAGTTTCATCAAAACCCACCCCCCCCTAAAAAGAACCTGGAAAAATATTTATGGAAAGCACAATCAGTAAGGAGAAATGCAAAAAATACTCATTGAATATATAGTATGATAAAGTCCCCAAACACACTCTAGTTTATTCATATTTTTAATTTTATACTTAGGAAATTAAAACTTGAACTGATACACTGAAATTTAAAACTACTCTCTGTAAGTCAGCACACTATGGATCACATCCGCAGGTGTTCTCCAGATAATAAATTTGATGAAACACAAAACATGGAGGAAGGAGGCACTGTCCCTGAGCTTTGCTATTCAAGTACTGTATTCTATCACATCGACCCACAGCACCACTTCTTGTTTTCTGGTGGTTAGTTGAGGATAAGAGTCTCATGGATTCTGTCAGGACTGGCTTTGTACCCTGATCCTCATATCTCAGCCTCCTGAGTAGCTAGGATTAGTCATGAGCCAGAAGCACCTAGGTATTCTCAAGATATTTAAACAAGATAGCTAGCACTTGAGACTTGCAAAGGCTGATAGAATGAAGTTTCCACTTTTGTACTGTCCAGCAAAATACCAGTGCAGCAACATTTACTAATAATCATTGCTTGTGGGGAGAGTACTTTTCCAAATATGCTGAAATGAACTGATATGCCTGCAAAGTGTCATTACTTTTTCCATGATTCCTGCTGAAAATATATTCCTTTTATTTCAGTTTTTATTTCAGTTGTCCTCTCATTCTTTAAATTTTTTTTTGCCCATTTGGGCCTTGGACTCAGGGCCTGAGCACTGTCCCTGGCTTCTTTTTGCTCAAGGCTAGCACTCTGCCACTTGAGCCACTTCAAATCCTGGGCTTCATGTATACGAGGCAAGCACTCTTGCCACTAGGCCAGATTCCCAGCTTTAAATAATTTTTTTTAACTTTAAGAAAACCACTTACGGATAGGGATATGGCCTAGTGGCAAGGAGTGCTTGGCTCTTATACAGGAAGTCCTGGGTTCAATTCCCCAGCACCACATATGCAGAAAATGCCCAGAAGTGGCACTGTAACTCAAGTGGCAGAGTGCTAGCCTTGAGCAAGAAGAAGCTTGGGACAGTGCTCAGGCGCTGAGTCCAAGTTCCAGGACTGGCAAAAAAAAAAAAAAAAAAAAAAAAAAGGAAGAAAAAGAACCAGTTAAAATAAGCCGGCTCATGTTTGTAATTTCCAGATAATCAGAAAAAAAGTGAAGGCTTCCTCTTAACCTCTGCTGTGTCAGTGGGTAGGATGAGGCCCAAGCCGCGGCCCACTTGAATCAAACCTTGCTTTTGCATTTCAGAACATCTGAGTCTCCGTGGTCTTCTTGACAGTCTTCTCATGACTTGGCATTACATTTGGGGTTTCGTCTGGGATAGCCCCAGAGAGCCCCGAGACCCCAGACTCCGAAGGTAAGAAAACAGCGCTGTTCATTTGTCTTGTCCTATAGTTTCTCTGCTTTGCTTCCTTTTTTGAGGATGGCCATTCCCACTTGTATTTCTTAAAGGGTTTGTCGAAGCAGACGTGCTTACACGGGGCAATCCTAGGGAGACTGGCGGATGCCCCAGACTCTCCACCGTTGAACTGGGACCCCTGGAACTCCACCTTGAACTTGGGTCCACTCCTTCTGCACCCTTGCAGGAGGTCGTGGGCCAACTTGGGAGATCTCCAACTCATAGCTTTTCTTTTTCTCAGGCCTGTGTGTTTTCCTCCTTTTGTATTGAAAGACTCCATCTTGAAAATCTAAGCTTGCTCTCCCCTAAATCAGGAGGTTACACAGAAAGCCTGCACAAGACATTTTTTGAGAAAAAGTGCTGAAGGTCTCAAATGGAGGATGTATATGTTAGATATAAACAGAGATTGAGGTTTAACTTTAGGAAGGAATGCGGGTTAGCCCTCTGCTAACAAAGTATAACTTTAGGAATGTGGTTTAGCCTTCTGCTAGAAAAGTTTAACTATTGCCCTCTACTAACAAAGCAACCACCAAAAAGTATGACCTTGAAAAATCACTGTTACATCCTAAGTAGCTGAAGTTACAGTGAGAGGTTCTCATCTGTAGGAGGCTGCAGAGTAATGGGAGCTGTGGCTCTTTTGGTAGAGTGCCAGCAGTGAGCAAAGAAGCCAAGGAAGAACTCAAGGCCCACAGTTCAAGCCCTAGTACTAAGGGGGGAAAACAGGCTGGAGGAAACTAAACAGGTGTCTACAACTCATATCATTGAAATTCATGAGAAAGAAGTCTTTCCCATTTCCTGCCTAAGTATCGAGGAATATTTCTCTCCCATTTCTCTCTACTTCATTGTATTATACTAAAATAAATGCTTAGCAGGTGCTAGTGGCTCACACCTCTAATCCTAGCTACTGAGGAGGCTGACTTGTGAAGATTGTACTTTGAAGCTAGCCCAGGTGGAAAAGTTAGTGCAATTTTTATCTCCAATTAGCACTAGAACACTGGATATGGTGTTGTGTCTCAATGTGGTATAGTGTTAGCCTTGAATGCAAAACCTCAGGGACAGTGCTCAAGTCCAGAGTTCAAGCCTCATGACTAACAAAAATAAATAGAATAGAATAGAATAGAATAGAATAGAATAGAATAGAATAGGGCTGGGAATGGGGCTTTGTGGTAGAGTGCTTGCCTAGTATGCATGATGCCCTGGGTTCAATTCCTCAGTATCATATACACAAGAAAAGCCAGAGGTGGCACTGTGGCTGAAGGGGTAGAGCACTAGTTTTGAGCACAAAGAGTCCCAAGGATAGAGCCCAGGCTCTGAGTTCAAGCCCCAGGATTGGCAACCAAATTGGCAAAACACTAAAGAAGAGTCAGTTGATGAGAAGGAGCTGGGGGCTGATTGCTGCAATTCTAAACTGTGTCTACAGTGTGTTTGCTATTGCAGTTTCCGCTGACTTTTCAAGACATGGCCATTTATTTCTCAGAGCAGGAATGACAGCATCTGCAGACATGGCAGAACATGCTCTACAAACACATCATGAGAACCAATTATGAGACTCTGGTCTCACTAGATAAGAAGCCTTACAGGTCAGGAAGGAGTGGATCCTAGGAGATGGCTGGCCCTTGGTAGTGAGATTTCTCAAAATATAATCTCACAAGGATTTTCACATCATAGTCTGCTTTTTGGTGGTTACTTTGGAAATAGAGTCTCAAACTTTTTTGCTTAACTGGCTTCAAAATGCAGTCAGGATCTCAGCCTCCTGAGTAGCGAGGAATACCAATGCCAAAAGGGGGAAAATTTTATCTATGCCAGTCCTTGGACTAGAACCCAGAAACTCAAACAACTTAGTGTGTCTAATTTTAGTGCTCAAGGAGGCCAAGCTCTCCTGTCTGACTTCTCTGTGCAGATGGTGATCTTTCTAAACTCGAGCTAATACTCTAGATTGAACATGGGAGAGAGCCCTTCGGGAGCTGGGAAGAATCCCAGAAACTAGAAAATGTGAAGGAATCATCTGCTGAGGCACATTTTGGTCCAGTGACAGAGCAACAGCTGTTGGGTTGGCTGGCCTGAGGAGAGATGTCTTCTATATTCTAGAGAAGGGCAGTAAAGCATAGTGCTAGGGTGTGTGGGATCTGGAGCTAGAGTCTGACCTTGCTTTTCCTGAGTAAGCGTAGGCTGGTGATAGAACCTGTCGCTATTTCAAATCCCGAGGTATAAAATGAATCTAATGAAAATACTTACATTAGGAAATTAATGTAGTGTTAAGTGGTCTTGGCACAGTAAGAATTTGGTAATGGAAGCAGTTTTTTTGTAGAAGATGAATAAAAACAACAAATAGTTCATTTTTATCATTGGGAGAAAATGGCTCCCCTCTGCAGGGATTCTGGGAAAAGAATAAAGCCAGCTCTTGCTGCCAGTCTTAGGGGCAGAAAAATACACAGATGACATATAGCTGTGGTAGTTAAGAGTGTTGTGCTAGAACGTCATGCTCTCCTTACCTTGGGACAGTAAGTGTGTGTGTACCGAAGATGGGGTAGTCTATGTGCTACCTTTTGTCAGGCCATAGACCGGGAGATAAATGGTTTACTTTTGATTTCAAGAAGCCAGCAAGCTCAATGTATTCTCCAAACCTGGGGAGTCTTAAATGTTATTTTCCATTAGATCCTTTGCAGGGCTAGGGCTCCTCTGGACCCTTCTCAGGAGGAAGGGAGGATGTTTCCTTCAGGCCTGAGCAAGGCCTCAGCCTTGTGACCCCACAGAGACCTGAGACCCTGGCTCCAGTCGCAGGGGCCCAGAGCTCTAGCATGTCTGTGGCAGAAGGGGGAATTCCAAGTCACAGAGCCCTGGTCTTCCCCTCCTGGCAGGGTCTCCCCCGTATTCACCCACCCTGTGGAGAGAGCTTTGGCAAGAAAAATTGCTCCTCCACTTTATCTTATGATTCCTTGCAAAGGGATAACTCATGACACTCTGTATCTCTATCACTCCCAGATTTCTTCCTTGTACTTGAGTCTACTTCCTATCCACTATCCCTCCTGAACACATCACAGACATATCAGGACACTGCCCAAGGACACTGTGCTCTTCTTTCCTTTGAAGGCCTCTACCCTTTTCTCCAATTATGTTCCTCTTCAAGCACTTGTACCAGCTAAGGCCCTTTTCCTTTCCTTGTGTCACAAATGTGCTGTGCCTCAGGGACCTGGCACTAGCAATTTGGTTCTACCTAGAAATCTCTCCTTCATATCTTCTCAAAATTGGACCCTACCCAGAAGTTACCTTCAGCTTAAATATTAGTTGTTCGCTGAGGACTTCTCTCCCATCCTTTTACACTAGATCTTAGCCAAGAGGCAGAGAAATGAACTGATGGTTTCTTGAAAATAGATATCCAGGATGCATTCTGCTTTACCCTTTTCTATTTTTTATTTCTTTTTCTGTTTAGGCCAGTCCTGGGCCTTGGACTCAGGGCCTGAGCACTGTCTCTGGCTTCTTTTTACTCAAGTCTAGCACTCTGGCACTTGAGCCACAGCGCCACTTCTCTCCATTTTCCGTATATATGGTGCTGGGGAATTGAACCCAGAGCTTCATGTACAGGAGGCAAACACTCTTTCCACTAGGCCATATCCCCAGCCTCTGCTAAAGGAAATATTTGAATGTACTTGCAAATGTCCTGGTTTTTCTTCCCCCAGCAAAATATAGAGTGTTGGAGAACTTAATGGAGAACTGTTCACTGCTGTGTCTTCAGAAGGTAGGTCAAGCAGATACCAGTGCTCAAGAGATGTTTGTTGAATAAATGAATAAAGACTTGTTTGGAAATTAGTGTCGCTAGGTATTCTGCCATGTTTAGAATGAGATCTGTTTCATTTTGTTTTCCAGATGGAGAACAGGGTCCTAGCTTTCCAGCATGCACGTCCCATAAAGGACAAGACCTACATCAATCCTAGAGCCACACGAAATGCCCAACCCAACCTTACATGAACCTCTACCTTTTCACCAGAATTGCCAGCACATTCAAATGAACTGATTTCAATGACACTGAATTTAGCTTCCTCACCTCACCAAGATTCAGGCAGACAGGTTAGCAAAGATAGAAGTGACTCATATATAAGGTAGGAGAAAGCATGGGAGAGAGAGAAGAAAAAAAACCCATCTCCCAGATCAGTACTTCTGTGTTGGGAAGTCTTCCTATCGGAGGATTGTAAACATGCACTACAGTGCTTCCCACACAGATAAACACAAAGCATCATCATGGTTCCGTCAGCCTAAGACATCTAAAGAGATTCCAAAGAGAAACAAAAAAATACCAAAGAAACTTACTGACCAAGATTGCCTCTTACTGTAAGTTCAAGTGTAAAAGGTCTTACTGTTAGGTCAAGTAGTACCATTTTATACCTAGAAGGGAAATATTACCTTTGGTATATCCCCTTTAACACTCGGGGGCAGCCGCAGGATCCAGAAGTTTCTGTTTCGTAGCAAGTTCTCCAGGTTGTTCAGGTGCCGCTGCAGCAGCCCATACTCCTGCAGCAGGGTCCCCAGCACAGCCCACTTGCCCTCCAGCTACCTGCCAAGCTCAGACACTGTCTTTTCACAGCTGGCTAGCTTCTTCTCTGCTGTCCCTACCCTGCCTTCTAGATGCATTCTAGATGCAGCAGTCGCCGGCTTGGGAACTCCACCTTCCTCTCTACAGCCTGCAAGGCAGCCACCACCGTCCACAGGGAGATGGCTGCCGTTTGCAGGTGAGCCTCTTTTGCAGCTTGGGGGATGGTGAGAGGGAGAGGCTGCAGCAATGTAAGGCACTCGGTGTCCCATCCTGAAGTCTGTGTGCAATGGAAAGATGGCACAAGAGTATGGAGCTGTCCAGCGGAGAGCAAGTGACCAGCCTCATTCTGGGGCTCATTGGCGTCAAACGCTAATGAATTGTATTGGTGGTTCAGGAATGGATTCAGAAAGATAGCAAATGAGTAAAACTGGCTTTTTAACCACCATTCTGGCATGTTTCCTCTACTCTAAGGCTCACTGGCTTAGGTTGCTGTTGCTTCCTCTCTCTGGAAAATGCAAAGGTGCACAAGGCTTCTTTACAAGTTTCACTGTATCAGAACCCTCTGACAAATCCCTTATAGATGCTCTGACCCCATCCCCCACCCAGTGTACCACAACCATACCATTCAGTAATAACAGAACAAGCTGAGGATGCTAAGTCTACAGAGAACATCTCAAACACTCTCAAATATTGTCAGTATTGGAGGGTTCTAAAACCAAACGAAAACAAACTTGCTTGATCTCAGACTGCCACTCAAAAGGGCAGATTAGAATTAACAATGGAAATTTTCAGGCTGGTTAACTTTAGTCTATAGTAAATGATTTGTGAGATCTCTGAGCCTGCTGAGTAGGAATAATGAGCAAAGCTCACCCTCCTAAGCTAAAAATATTTATGGATAAGAAACTATCTTTGAAATTAAATGGTGGCAGACATGTCCAAGGAATATTGCGTGGATTTGATCCATCTATGAATCTGGTGATAGGTGAATGTGTGGAGACGGCTACTAGTGAGCAACAGAACAATATTGGAATGGTGGTTATACGAGGAAATAGCATCATCATGTTAGAAGCCTTGGAACAAGTTTAATAAATGACAGCTAATCAGAAAAATCTGCATCCCCTCTCCAAAAGACTACTTAACTGTATACAGTTTGGTCATGTACATTTTTATAGTTAACTTTTTTTAAATAAACATTTGCAATAATCAAAAAAATTAAATGATTTGTGAACTAGATCTTTCCATGAAAATAACAGTATGCTTTACCATTGAGCATACTTTGAAACAAACAGCTGGAATAACAGGAATTCCTATAGCACATAGGCAAGAAAGAAGACCACCCTGGCCATAGCCTCCCTTCTTTCCCACAATCTGTCACATGGTCTGGGGGCCTGCAGGTGGCTTTCCCAATTCCAAACAGTGGCTACACACCCTCAAGCTAATGTATGTAAGAATCATCAAGAGACCTAGTTAAAATTGACTTTGACTCCGGAAGTCTGGCAGGAAAATGGAGATGCTTCCTTTACTGAGTCAGTAAGCACAGCCCATTTCAACTCCAGTCCACATGGCCCCTCACTCCCAGGTGACATGGCATCCTACTTTGTAGGGAAAATAATCCAGACTGTATATACTTTCCTGCTTGAAACTTATCAATCAATACATGCTGTCTTTCTTTCCCAAAGGGGGGAGGAAATTTATCCTATCTAAAGTCAATTTCTATGTATGTTGAGAATACCAACCTCTTTCACTCTCTTATTTCCAAGTGTTTTTGAGTCAAGGTCTTACTATGTAGGCAAGGCTGACCGCCTCCTCCAAAGTGCTAGAATTGCAGATGTATTCTACCACACAGCCATCAACTCCCAACCTTCCATAAAAGATATGTCCCCCATTTACAACCAGAGGCATTAACTCCAGGTGGTCACTGAGCACTTGAAATGCAGAATCCTTGCATATACCCACTACTCCCACCCTCCACTGGGGCTTGAATTCAAGCTTTTGTGGATTTACTTAACTATTTCTCTCCAGGTTGGAGCTCTATTACTTGAGTACACTTCTACTTCTTTATGTTGCGTAATGGGAGCTGAGAGTCTCTTGGATTTGTTTAGTTAAAAAAATTTGGGAAGTGGCACTTTAGCTCTAGTAGAGCACTAACTAGCCTTGAGCTGAAGAGCTCAGAGACAGCATCCAGGCCCAGAGTTCAAGGCCCATGACCAGCAACAACAAAAGAGGAGTAAAACAATACAGTCAACAAGAGATATGTAACTATTAAACTCAATGTCACACTTTCCCCTCTACCTCTCCTCTGGGGCTGGGAATGTGGCCCAGTGGTAGAGTGCAGGAAGCCCTGGGTTTGATTCCTCAGCACAACATACTCAGGAAAAAATCCTTAGCGGATGCTCAAGTAGTATACTGCCAGCCTTGAGCAAAAAGAAGCCAGGGACAGTGCTCAGGGCCTGAGTCTAGTCCCTAGGACTGGTGTGTGTGTGTGTGTGTGTGTGTGTGTGTGTATGTGTGTGTGTGTGTGTGTGTGTAATTTTTTTTGCTGGTTTTTGCTTCCACCGCCAATCCACAGGTCTCAGCCTCCTGAATAGTTAGGATTATAAGCATGAATCACCAGCACCTTGCTCATTAATGCCTGCAATCCTAGTTGCTCAGGAGCCTGAGATCTGAGCCTCTCAGTTCAAAGCCAGCCCAGGAAGGTCTGGGAATATGGCCCAGTGGCAAGAGTGCTTGTCTTGTACACATGAAGCCCTGGGTTCGATTCCCCAGCACCACATAATTACAAAAAGGCCAGAAGTGGCGCTGATGGCTCAAGTGGCAGAGTGCTATCCTTGAGCAAAAAGAAGCCAGGGACAGTAGTCAGGCCCTGGGTCCAAGGCCCAGGAATGGCAAAAAAAAAAAAAAAAAAAAAAAAAGAAGAAGAAGAAAAAGAAAGCCACCCCAGGTAGCAAAGTCCATGAGACTCTAATCTCCAATTAACCACCAGAAAACTGGAAGTAGCACTAAGTGGTAGAGTGCTAGCCTTGAGCTAAAGAGTTCAGGGATAGTGCCCAGGCCCAGAGTTCCAGCCCCACACAAATACCACCCCCCCAATTAAATAAATGATATTTTTTGCACATTGAAAACACAGTTAATTAATCTTCTTTATTTGACTGGCAGAAGCTTGCTAGCCCTGGGTTAGCCTAGGACTCATGATTCCCCTGAGGGATTACAGGCAAATATAAATCAAACTGTCCTTTTCACTTTTTAAATATGATTTAGGGAATTTAAAGCTTTTCTTTTTGCTGTTTGTTGTTTTTAATGCCAGTACTGGGGCTTGAACTCGAGGCCTAGGTGCTGTCCATTAGTCCTCCCCCATCCCAAGGCTAGCACCCTCCCCCCTGAGCTACAGCTTCCCATGGGGCTTCTCAGTGGCTAAGAGATAGAGAGACTAGGATCCTGAGAGCTCAGCCTCCTGAGTTGTTAGGATCACAGAAGAGCAACGCTGGTGCCTGGATGGAAGTCAAAGTTTAAAGTGTCACTTTCAGCCTATTTCTATAGAACTCATCAAGGGCTCTACCATTCTAATTTAATTTTATTTTCTGAGGAGGGACCAAAGGAGTGGGGGGAGAAAGAGTGTTATTCTCCTGGGCTCCAATGCCAACCCTGAAACTACATTCTCTCTCCTTCCTCCATGGCTCACTGGACCAGTTTTGGCTCCTGACCTTCTGATCCACATCCCCTTGAGAGAAGATGCTTCCAAGTGAGACTGACCATTCTGTTTCCAGAGCCCGGGTGCGGGTTCCGGGTGCGGGCCCGGTACGTTTGCCGGTACGTTTGCCTTGAGGCCCTGGCAAAGGGTGCTGGGTGCATGGCAGGGCCCCGCAGTAAACAAGCACCCGCGCAGCTGAGCCTCGCTGCGCCCGGCTGCAGCCCTTGCTCCAGCGACGGTTCCGCGGGACCTCTAGTGTCAGGCGCGCCCCGGGCCCCAGCTGGCTCCCCAACGCCGCCGTGCGGGTGCCTGCAGGGGTCGGTGGCCACAGCTCCGGCGGCGGGGAAGGCGAATGGCGACGTCAACCACCCGGTTCGTGCCTCCGGGCTGGCAGCCCACCTGGGATGGGTTCACCCCAGAAGCGAGGAGCTGGGGGGCTGCCCACCGGGGAACTCGGGGCGCGGTGGCGACATGGCTCGGCTGGACTTGGAAGACTTGGCCCGTGCACGAGCCGGGCGCCGGACCCCAACCTCATCGCCCTCCCACGTCCACGGTCTTGGGGACCCTGGGTCCTTACAGCGATCGCGCGCGCCGCTCTTTCCGGAGCTGCGGTCGCCTCGCCATGGCCCAGCGGGGCTTCCCGGCCCGGTCCCCCGGGAATATTCGCCGACACCCGGTGGACTCCGCAGGCTTCGCGGCCCCGCCCTGCCTTCCTCGCACAGAGGAGGCCCGCACCGTAGCCGGGTCTCCGGGGCGCGGGCTCGCGGCGGGGCTGGGTCCCAAGCAGTCAACGCCGGGCAGGCTGCGGCGGCTCCTCAGCTGGCGCACGGCAGGCAGCGAGTGCGGGGCCCAGACGCGCCGCCGCTCCAAGCGCGCCCACCCCGCCAGAGCGCCCCCGGGCGGCGCCCGCCTTCAGCTCGCCGCCTCTCAAGGTGCGCATGCGCAAACACGCTCAGCTCGCAGTAGGCGTGTTTCTCACGCACCCCGGGAGAATGAATGAAAGGCGGCGGAGAAGAGCAAGGCAAACCCGGTGTCCTCCTGAGGAGAGCCTGTCCTTATTATGGAGGTTCAGGGTCAGGCAACCTTTTTACGGGTGACTGTCGCCTTCCTCAGGAGACCCAGCCACCGGATCCCTCGCAGGTTGGGCCTGGGACGGAGTGGTCCCCCGCGAGGCGGACGCGGGGTCGAGCCCACACCTCCCGCCGTCAGGGGGCGATATTGCCTGGCCGCCTCCCAGCATGCCCCGCGCCGTGCTAGTGCAGACCCCGCGCGACCCGGCTTCACCTGGAGACCCTGCGGAGCCGACTGTGGCAGCGCGGACCATGGCGGAGCTGACTCTGGTAAGGGGCTGCCGGTGTCGATGCCGGTTCCGGGCTCCTCGGGACCCGGTGTTCTAGGTCCCGCGGGGTAGGGGCCGTGGTCCGGGTTTCAACCCTGGGAGGAGCGGGCGGCTGCCACCATGGCCACAGCTGGAAACGACTCCGGGAACCTAGGGGGAGGAGAGGGCGCAGGCCCTGGCGGGACCTGAGCAGGTCTGGGCTCAGCCTCCGGATCCCGCTTTGCCCCGGGACCCGGAGGTCAGAGGTCACACTGGGCCTCACTACCAGTGTGTTGCCGTGTTGCGATGCTGTCTTGGCGGGCCTCGGGTTGCTGAGTGTGGCTGGGCCGGATAGTTGCGCGTGGATTGTGTGGCACGGTTGAAGCAGATAGGAACACCCGTGGGGATGACACGCTGATTCGTTATTTGGTGAAACCGAGTGGCTGATTTCCTGACGTCCTTTACGTGTAATCATTTATTTTGTGGTGCGGAGGTCACATCTGGCCAGCACCCATGGCCCCATGGCAGGTTGCCTTGTCCGGCATCTTGTCTTGCTGGACGTGCCTGGAGTCCTAAAGGAAGGGAAGTCCCGTCCCCAGGGGCTGGGTGCTCCCCAATCCCTAGACCGGGGTGGGCTCTTGGCCTCTAGGTTGCTGAACCTGTCTGTCAAGTGCCCAGGACTGGGAGCTTCCTGTGACCCTGCTCCTTGACTTGACCTCCTTAGGATCAGATGAGCTCAGGCAGGAGGATGCCATGCCATGTCTCCATCATCATGGCCTGTGTCCTGTGGCTCTTCTGGTCACCATGGCGTCCCAGTCAGCTCTCCATTGAAGCTAGATTGGTTTGTTAGTATGGCTTTTGTTCTATCTTTCCTCTCTGGCCTGTTTCCTGACAGTGTTAAGAGTGTTAGTGGGCCACAAGGTTTTGTAACCACTGGCTACCTGCAGACTGCTAATGCTCTAATAAAGACTCCAAGTTTCCATCCTTCAAAATGTGGTTTCTCAGAGGTTTTACCATATAACAATTTTAAGATTTTTTTTTAAATGCAAATCCTGGGGCTTGGACCCAGGGCCTGGGCACTGTCCCTGAGGTTTTTATTCCTCAAGTCTGCTGCTCTACCAAGTAAGCCAAAGCTCCACTTGTGGCTTTTTCGTGGTGACCTGCTGTAAGAGTTTCGTGGAATTTTCTAAAGCTCAACTTTGAATGAACATCCTCAACATGGGCTGGGAATATGGCCTAGAGGCAAGAGTGGTTGCTTCCTATACATAAAACACTGGGCTTGATTCCTCAGCAAAGGCCAGAAGTGGTGCTGTGGCTCAAGTGGCCAAGTGCTAGCCTTGAACAAAAAGAAGTCAGAGTCAGTACTAAGTTCCTGAGTTCAAACCCCAGGACTAGCCAAAAGAAGAAGGAGGAGGCTGACTTGGGTAGATTGTAGTTTGACGTCACCCCTGGTGGAAAAGTTAGTGCAACTCTTTAACTCCAATTAGTATTAGAAAACTGGAGGTTGTGTGGTGGCTCAGAGTGGTATAGTGTTAGCTTTGAATGCAAAAACTCAGGGACAGTCCCCAAGCCCAGAGTTCTACCTTCATGGCCAACAAAAATAAATAAAAATATTAATTAATTAAATTAAATAGGTCTGGGAAGGTGGCTTAGTGGTAGAGTACTTGTTTGCATGCATGAAGCCCTGGGTTCAATTCCTCAGTATCAGACACACAGGAAAAGCCAGAGGAGGCACTGTGGTAGAGCACTATCTTTGAGCACAGAGAAGCCCAAGGATAGACTCCAGGCCCTGAGTTCAAACCCAAGGATTGCCAAACAAATTGGCAACACACTGAAGAAAAGTCAGTTGATGAGAGGGAGATGCGGGGTGATTGCTGCAATCGTAACTGTGTCTACATTGTGTCTGATATTGCAGTTACCGCTGACTTTTGAGGACGTGGCCATTTATTTCTCAAAGCAGGAATGGCAGCATCTGCAGACATGGCAGAAGAAGCTCTACAAGCACGTCATGAGAACCAATTATGAGACTCTGGTCTCACTAGGTAACAAGCCTTCCACTTCAGGAAGGTGTGGATCCTGGGAAATGGCTGGGACTTGATAGTGCAATTTCTCAAAATTCTAACTCACAAGGACTTTTCACATCATAGTCTGCTTTTTGGTGGTTACTTGGGAAATAGAGTCTCTCACCTTTTTTACTTAACTGGCTTCAAAATGGAGTCAGGATCTCAGCCTCCTGAGTAGCTAGGAATACCAGTACCCAATAAGGGAAATAAAATGTATGTGTGCCAGTCCTTGGACTTGATCTCAAAAACATTTTAAACAACTCAGTGTGTCTAAATGTACTCAAGGAGGCCAAGCTCCCCTGTCTGACTTCTCTGTGCAGGTGGTGATCTTTCTAAACCAGAGCTAATACTCTGGATTGAACATGGGAGAGAACCATTTGGGAGCTGGGAAGAATCCCAGAATCTAGAAAGTGTGAAGGATTCCTCTGCTGAGATACATTTTGATACTGTGACGGAGGAACAGCTGTTGGGTGGTGAGTACTAAGAAACCACGGTTTTGATGTTAAGATAGCTTGTTCAGCTTTCCTAGTTTTCCTTCTATAATCTGTTCTTCCTGTTTGTCTGACCTGAGGCGAGATGTCTTGTATATTGTAGAGAAAGGCAGTAAAGCATAGTGCTTGGGTGTGTGGGATCTGGAGCTAGTGTCTGATCTTGTATTTTCTGAGTAAGCTTGACCGGTGATAGAAGCTGTTGATATTTCCCATCTCGAGTATAAAATGAAGCTAATGAAAGTAATTAGTGCAGTGTTAAGTGATCCTGGCACAGTAAGAACATGCTAATGGCAGTCATTTTGTTGTAGGAGATGAAAAATATCAAAAGATAGTTCATTTTTACCTTTGGGACCAAATGGCTTTCTTCTACCTAGATTCTAGCACGAGGGTAAAGCTAGTTCATGCTGCCTGGTCTTAGGGACAGAAAAATACACAGATGACATATATCTGTGGTAGTTATGAGGGTTGTGTTGGAAACTCATGCTCCCCATACCTTGGGCCAGTAACTGTGTGTGTACCTAAGATGGGGTAGTCTATGTGCTACCTTTTGTCAGGCCATAGACTGGGAGAAAATGGTTTACTTTTGATTTCAAGAAGCCAGCGAGCTCAAAGTATTCTCCAAACCCGGAGAGACTAAATGTTATTTTCTGTTAGTTCCTTTGCAGGGCCATGGTTCCTCTGGACCTTTCTTAGAAGGAAGGGAAGACATTTCCTTCAGGCTTGAGCAAGGCCTCAGCCTTGTGACCCCACAGAGACCTGACACCCTGGCTCCAGGTGCAGCGGCCCACAACTCTAGCGTGTCTGTGGGAGAATGGGGAATTCCAAGTCACAGAGCCCTGGGCCTCCTCTCGTGGGAGGGTCTCCCGTGTTCTCACCCGGCCTGTGGAGAGAGCTTTGGCAAGGAAAACCATTTAGGGACTCACCCGGTGGGCCAGTCCAAGGACCCAGCAAGAACGGCTGGGAGGAAACCAGCCAGCCAAGCCAACCTAGCAGGGGCACCCTCTGGAGGGGAGCCAAGGAATGTCTCCTTCAGCATTTGCAACCCACAATTGGGGCACACCCTGCAGCAGCCCACGGATGTGCTGCCCTTCCAGTGTGCCCAGTGTGAAGCGCGCTTCAGCCTGTGGACCCAGCTGTACATCCACCAGCGCAAGCACAGAGACCCCAGGCACTTCCCCTGCAGCATGTGCAGCCTCGCTTTCCCCACGCCATGTCACCTCCAGGAGCACCAGCTCACCCACAGTGCCCAGAAGCCCTTCCAGTGCCTGCAATGCCCAAAGAGCTTCTGCCGCAAGGGCATCCTGCAGGACCATCAGCTCACCCACATCATACAGAATCCCTTCCAGTGCCCACAGTGCCCCAAGAGCTTCAGCCATAAGGGCACCCTGTGGAAGCACCAGCTCACCCACAGCACCCAGAAGCTCTTCCAGTGCCCACAGTGCCCCAAGAGTTTCAGCCGCAAGGACACCCTGCAGGACCACCAGCTCACACACAACACCCAGAAGCCCTTCCAGTGCCCGCAGTGCCCTAAGAGTTTCCGCCGCAAGGGCATCCTGTGGGAGCACCAGCTCACCCACAGTGCCCAAAAGCCCTTCCAGTGCCTGCAATGCCCAAAGAGCTTCCGCCGCAAGGGCATCCTGCAGGACCATCAGCTCACCCACATCGCACAGAATCCCTTCCAGTGCCCACAATGCCCCAAGAGCTTCAGCCACAAGGGCACCCTGTGGAAGCACCAGCTCACCCACAGCACCCAGAAGCCCTTCCAGTGCCCACAGTGCCCCAAGAGTTTCAGCCGCAAGGACACCCTGCAGGACCACCAGCTCACACACAGCGCCCAGAAGCCCTTCCAGTGCCCGCAGTGCCCTAAGAGTTTCCGCCGCAAGGGCATCCTGTGGGAGCACCAGCTCACCCACATAGCCCAGAAGCCCTTCCAGTGCCCACAGTGCCCCAAGAGCTTCTCCCTCACGAACACTTTGCAGAGGCACCAGCTCACCCACAGCGCACAGAAGCCCTTCCAGTGCCCGCAGTGCCCCAAGAGGTTGTGCAGCAAGGGCGCCTTGCGGGATCACCAGCACATGCACAGTGCCTAGAAACCCTTCCCCTGCAGACAGTATGGCAGGAGCTTCATCCGGCAGGCCAACCTCACCAGGCACCTGTGCCTGCAATGCAGGGAGAAGCACGTGCAGTGTTCCCTCTGGCAAGAGCTTCCTGGCCAGGGCTGACATGAAGACATACCAGCTGCTGCACAGAGGGGAGATGCCGTTCTCCTGCAAGTGCGGCAAGGGCTTTGCCAAGCGCTTCAAGCTGGTGGAACACATCAGGACTCACCTCATCGAGAAGCCTTTCCAGTGTAACAAGTGCAAGAAACCTTTCCAGTGTCCCAAGTGCAACGAGGCTTTCCACTTGAAGACACAGCTTCACAGCCACCAGCGGGTACACACTGGGGAGAGCCCTAAGTCCAAACTCACTGCCCATGTCAGAGTGCATACAAAACCCTGTCCTGCCCCGAGGGACCGGAAGCCAGTGAGTGAATGAACGAGATGGCCCTGGTTCCTCAGAAACGGCCCAAACCCACAGGAAGGCAGATGGGAAGAACGGAAGGGGCTGCTTTAAATAAGCATGTGACACAGATTAGGAACTGGGGCAAAGCTAACAGATTTTTCTCCTTTGAAATCACTGGCTACATTTGCAATCTATTAATAAAAGAGAGATTTGTTCTGCCTGTCTGCCTTAGATGATGATTCTTCACCTAAATTCAAAGCTAGCTCTAAAATGCAGATTGAGTTCAGATTGGAGGGCTTCCAACACCACAAGGCTGGGAAGATACTGCCCTGTCAAAGACCTAAGAGCTTATTGTCTTCGGTGCCTTTTCATCCACTTCCTACCCACTTTATTTGTTTGTTTGTTTGTTTGTTTTGTGCCTCCTGGAGCTTGTACTTGGAGCTAAGGGTTATACCTTAGCTTTTTCCTCACGCCTGCATCTGTTCCACTTGAGCCAGAGCTCCGATGTGTCTTTCTTGGTGGCTGGAGACAAGAGCCTCATGGACTTTCCCATCCAGGTTGGCCTGGAACTGCATTCCTCAGAGCTCAGTCTCCTGAGTAGCTAGGATTACACATGGGAGCAAACAGTCCCCTGCTCCCAACACTAAGCTTTAACAAAGTGATTTGGCTTCAAAAAAACAGAGAATCTCTCCAGTCCCATCCTCAAATCTGAAAGTAAGTGGCTGGCTCCTAAATTCCAATCTATTTTTTTCAAGAGTGTGATCATGACCTATGGGCTAAGTACAGTGAATTTTGTTCTTGGCCTGATACTCTTGAATTTGGTTTTGGTTTTGGTTGGTTAGCTTTTTAACTGAGAACAGTCGAATGAATTCTCTGAACCTTTGTTCATATGGATGCTGTAGTTTATGTGAAGGTCCTGTAGTGATTACACATAGTTCGCCCTAAAATAGTGGTTATTTCACCAAAGTTTGGCCAATCTCACAAGAAGCAAAAGAAAACCCGCGTCTGCAGGGAGGCTGGGCATGTGGGTCTGTTTTCTCAGTCACCCACGAGAACGCCCAAAAGGTGGTAGCCTATGGCCAGGGAAACCGGGCATCGACCTGATGTGTGCTTCTCCTTATTATGGAGGCCCAAGGTCAGGCAGCTTTTTTCCAGGTGATGGTGGGGTAGAACAATGTGGAGATGGGTGGAGGGTGCGAGAATGGGATGGGAAGGCTGGGCAGGAATGAGCCATGGTTTGGGGCAAGGGTGATGATGAGGAAAGTGACCTATGGAGCCACCAAGGTGAGGCGGCTCCCATTCCAAGGGAGCCGGGTTGACACCAGCTATTACCGGAATTACTGACTTTAGGATGGGGGAGTTCAAGTCAGGCAGGTGAGGTGTCCCCAATGTGTCAGGGTTTTGGTGGGGATCATGCCACACAAGGGCTGGGGTGCTCACTCAGCGCGCTTATGGTTGAAAAAGAATCTAGGATTCAAAATGGAATCCTTGTGACAAGTGGAAATAAAGTCCAAGGTTAGGATTCGGTGGGTCTGACGTAACTAACCCTGAGTTTTCAGCACACCAGGAATCAAAGTCTTCTCAAACGTGTATTTCAGCAAGTGAATGGCGTGACTGCCCATGAGACCATCTGTAAATCAGGAAAATGTGACAGCCATCTGGTTGGGGCATTTACTGTGGTATTTTTAGAGTACAGATACTTATAAAAGATGTAATTTGAGGTCTACTTCAGTGTATGCATCCCAGTCAAATAAATAGAGACAGTTAAAAATCATGATTTTCTAAATTACTAGCACCATAATAGAAGGAATGTCTAGGAGGCAATAAAAACATTCTGAATTTTCTTCCCAAGAAAATAGATTTTATAACTTTATTTTTTTCTAGTCCTGGCGCTTGAACTCAGGGCCTGAGCACTATCCCTGAGCTTCTTTTGCCCACAGCTGGTGTTATATAGTAAATTGTCTGAGAAGCCACCTATTGGAGCATCGAATCTTGGAGTTTTCATTAGAGCATAGCAGCCTGCAAGCCCACAAATACACTTAATACTATGAGGACACAGGCCAAAGAGGAAAGATAGAACAAAAACCATAGCAACAAACCTATCCAGCTTCTATGAAGAGCTGACTTGGGACACTGTGGAGATGACACTAGCCAGGAGACAGGACACAAGAGCCAGGTGGCATGGCATAAGGACTCCTGAGCTGACCTGACCCTAGGGGGCTGGGTCACAGGAAGCTCCCAGTCCCAGGCACTTGACTCAGCTTCAGTAACCTATTGGCCAAAAGCCCACCCTTGTCTCTAGGGATTCAGTAACACCCATCACCTGGGCGTGAGACTTCCCTTCATTTATGAATTTATGCACATCCATCAAGACAGGAGGCCCAGTTGTGCCACCTATCATGTGGCCAGTGATGGCGCTGGCCAGATCTGACCTCCATAGTACACTGGTGCTCTACCACTTGAGCCACATTGCCAGTTCTGGCCTTTTCTGTTTATGTCTCACTGAGGAATTGAACCCAGGGCTTCATGCACATTGAGCTTTACATTTTCACTTGGCTCTTTTACTTAAGGCTCGTGCTCTACCACTTGAGCCACATTTCTATTTCTCCTTTTTTTCTTTTCCTTTTTTTTTTTCCCTGAAATGCAAAAGCAAGGCTTTATTCAAGTGGGCGCGGCTCGGGCCTCATCCTACCCACTGACACAGCGGAGGTTAGGAGGAAGCCTCGAGCTGTGATTTCACAGAGCTTATAAAGGCAAAAAACAAAGTTACAGCAATCAGGTGTTCAAGCAAGATTAGGATACAGGTATAAATCTGTTTGTCTCAGTGCTTGAGGTATTCCGGGGCAGTTAGCATTAAGCATTCCCAGGCAGTTAGAGTTAAGGAGGGAGTTTCTTGACCTGCTGGGCCCCAATAAGCTTCCCCTGGGTTTGCTCATAGTTTAAACAGACAATATAATGGGGGCTGCCTGAAAATGGGGTTTACTTTAACTCTTCATTTCCTCGTTCTGGTAGGTAACTCGAGAACCAATCGTGGCTCTCCTTGCTAATTAGTTTGATTCTGACTGAGAATCGGTAGGGACAGGTTGGTATTGTGCCCACAATACCATAAGTTGTCGGTGGTGTTTTACTCAGTTGGTAGCGGGTGTAGCTCAGGAGGAGGTCCAGTCTCATAAAGGGCCTTTAGCTTGGGCCAGATCTCTTGGTGGACTTGCTATAGGACTCTGAGGGGGATAAAAGCTCATAACAAATGTGAATGCAAGTTAGGAATAACATGTAGATGACATCACACAAGTCCCTTAGCCCTGCAGATGCAGGTACAGATAATAGTTTTACACCAAAGCCCCAATTCTGACTCTATATTATAACCAATTTGATTACATACCAACTTTACTCATCTGCTCTAATTTTAAGACATACTGATACCATTTGTTACCTACTCAAACTTTCTAGGGATTATCTTTCTCAATTTTAACATGCCAAAACCTTTTAATCTAAAGGAAACATTTTTGCCTCCCCAATTCTCTCTCTAAAGTCTTTCCTTATAGTTTTATAATCTGGTCTTATAAAATTTAACATATCCCCACTCACACCATCTTCTACTTCCTCACACCATCAGCGACTTACTGGAACATTCTCACAATTGACTTTTTCAATCCCTTTCTTATCCAGAGTAAACCTTTTTGTTTTCTCTATCCCTTTCTCCAAGGCTTTTTATACGAACTTTCCTTTTTATATTTCCTGGTGCTTCTTTGCTGCTAGAGTTTTAAACTGTCTACATTTTGTTTTCCTCTGGTGTGCAGAATCCGATTATCTCAACTACATCAAGGCAATTTACTGTGATTCCACCCACAGGCTGTTGGGGAAAACAAAGGTGGGCAAGGGTCAGTCTGATGGGACTGCTGCTCCTAAGAAGCCAGACCAGAGCCAACTATCATGAGTTACTATTTTAGAGTGGATTTCTCCAGTTTCCAGTGCCTCTAAGTGCCTAAGGTTGGCCAGTGGCATCTGTAAGATCCATCCCCAAGAGGGCTCCATGAAGATGCTCCCAGCAGTTTATTTATTTTTTTATTTTTGCCAGTCCTGGGCCTTGGACTCTGGGCCTGAGCACTGTCCCTGGCTTCTTTCCGCTCAAGGCTAGCACTCTGCCACTTGAGCCACAGCGCCACTTCTGGCCATTTTCTATATATGTGGTGCTGGGGAATCAAACCCAGGGCTTCATGTATGTTAGGCAAGCTCTCTTGCCACTGGGCCATATCCCCAGCCCCTGCCCCCAGCAGTTTAAATCTGTCCAGTTACCTTGGTACCTGGCACACCTGATGTCAGTTACCTCTCCATACTGTCCCACTCATTTTTCTCTTTCCCTCTCTCTCCACCTCTGCTGTGGGTGCTGCCCTGCCCTCATACTTTGGGCATCTCGGTTCACCTGCTCGGGGTCGCCATGGGTCCAGGGGACAATGCCACCCATGCAGCCGCCTCCCAGCATGCCCCGCGCCACTAAGCTCAGAGCCGGCGCGACCGGGATTCACCTGGGGGTCATGGCACAGGCGAACATGGCACATGCGGGCTATGGCCGAACTGACTCAGGTATGACGCTGCCGGTTCCCATGCAGGGTTTTGGAGCTCCACCCTGGGAGGAGCTGGCGGCTACCACCTGGCCACCGTGGCCACAGCTGGAAACCGCGCTGTGAACCATGGCAGAAGAGAGCACGCTGGCCCTGGTGGGCCCCAAGCTGGTCTGGGCTCAGCCTTGGAATCCCCGCTTCACCCAGGGACCTGGAGGTCAGAGGTCCCAGTGGGCTGAGAACCAGTGTGTTGCCATTTTGGGATGCTGTCTTGGCAGGCCTCGGGTGGCAGAGTGTGGCCGGCCCGGATAATCGCACATTGATTGTGTGGCATGGTTGAAGCAGATCGCAACAAACGCAGGGATGACATGCTGATTCGTTATTTGGTGTTTGGTTGAAACCAAGTGGCTGATTTCCTGATGTCCTTTAGCATGTAATCATTTATTTTGTGGTGTGGAGGTCAGATCTGGCCAGCGCCATCATTGGTCCCATGGCAGGTTGCCCTGTCTGGAATCCTGTCTTGCTGGGCGTGCCTGGAGTCCTAGAGGAAGGTAAATCCCGTCCCCAGGTGCTGGGTGCTCCCCAATCCCTAGACTGGGGTGGGCTCTTGGCCTCTAGGTTAGTGAACCTGTCAGTCAAGTGCCCAGGACTGGGAGCTTCCTGTGACCCGGTTTTTTGACTTGACCTAGTTAGGGTCAGATCAGCTCAGGCTGGAGGACGCCATGCCATGTCTCAATCTTCATGGCCTGTGTCCTGTGCCTTTTCTGGTCACCATGGCGTCCCAGACAGCTAGATTGGTTTGTTGATATGCCTTTTCTTCTATCTTTGCTCTCTGGCCTGTTTCCTGACAGTTTTAAGGGTAATTCTGGGCCAGAAGGCTTGGTAACCACTGGCTGCCTGTAGACTGCTAATGCTCTAATAAAGACTCCAAGTTTCCATCCTTCAAAATGTGGCTTCTCAGGTAATTTACCATGTAACAATATTAAGATTGTTTAAAAATGCTAATCCTGGGGCTTGGACCCAGGGCTTGGGCACTGTCCCTGAGGTTTTTATTGCTCAAGGCTGCTGCTCTACCAAGTAAGCCAAAGCTCCACTTCTGGATTTTTGGTGGTTACATTGTGTAAGAGTTTCATGGAATTTTCTTTCTCTCAACATTGAACTAAATTCCTCAAGATGCACTGGGAATATTGCCTAGTAGCAAGAGTACTTGCCTCCTATACATAAAACCCTGGGTGTGATTCCAAAGCACCACATATATAGAATAGGCCAGAAGTGGCACTGTGGCTCAAGTGGCCAAGACTATCTTCGAGCAAAAAGAAGTCAGAGTCAGTACTAAGGCCCTGAGTTCAAACCCCAGGACTGGCAAAAAGAAGAAGAAGGAGGCTGATTTGTGAAGATTGTAGTTTGAAGCCAGCCCTGGTGGAAAAGTTAGTGCAACTCTTTATCTCCAATTAACAGTAGAAAACTGGCAGTTGTGTGGTGGCTCAAAGTGGTATAGTGTTAGCTTGAATTAAAAAACTCAGGGACAGTCCACAATCCCAGAGCTCAAGCTTCATGGCCAAAAAAATTAATTAATTAATTAAAATAGGGCTGGGAATGTGGCTTAGTGGTAGAATGCTTGCCTGGCATACATGAAGTCCTTTGTTCAATTCCTCAGTACCAGATACCCAGGAAAAGCCAGAGGTGGCGCTGTGGTAGAGCACTAGGTTTGAGCACAGAGAGGCCCAAGCATAGACCCAGGCCCTGAGTTCAAGCCCAAGGATTGCCAAACAAATTGGGTAAATATTAAAGAAAAGTCAATTGATGAGAGGGAGATGTGGGGGTGATTGCTGCGATCTTAACTGTGTATACAATGTGTCTGATATTGCAGTTACCACTGACTTTTGAGGATTGAGCCATTTATTTCTCAGAGCAGGAATGGCAGCATCTGCAGACATGGCAGAAGATGCTCTACAAGCATGTCATGAGAACCAATTTCCAGACTCTGGTCTCACTAGGTAAGAAGCCTTTCACTTCAGGAAGGTGTGGATCCTGGGAGATGGCTAGGACTTGTTACTGCGATTTCTCAAAATTCTAACTCAGAAGGACTTTTCACATCATAGTCTGCTTTTTGGTGGTTACTTGGGAAATAGAGTCTCTCAAGCTTTATTACTTAACTGGCTTCAAAATAAAGTCAGGATCTCAGCCTCCTCAGTAGCTAGGAATATCAATGTCTCACAAGTATGTTTGCCAGTCCTTGGACTTGAACCCAGAAACATTTCAAAGAACTCAGTGTGTCTAAATGTGCTCAAGGAGGCTATGCTCCCCTGTCTGACAGATGCTGTGCAGATGCTGATCTTTCTAAGCTGGAGCTAATACTCTGGATTGAACATGGGAGAGAGCCCTTTGGGAGCTGGGAAGATTCCCAGAAGCTAGAAAATGTGAAGGATTCCTCTGCTGAGGCACATTTTGGTTCAGTGACAGAGCAACAGCTGTTGGGTGGTGAGTCCTAAGAAACTAGGGTCCTGATGTTAAGATAGCATGCACAGCTTTCCTAGTTTTCCTTCCATAATCTGGTCTTCCTGTTTGGCTGACGTGAGGTCTGATGTCTTGTATATTGTAGAGAGGAAGTAAAGCATAGTGCTTGGGTGTGTGGGATCTGGAGCTAAAGTTTGATCTTCTTTTTTCTGAGTAAGCTTGGGCTGGTGGCAGAACCTGTCAATATTTCACATCCCGAGGTATGAAATGAAGCTAATGAAAGTAATTAATGCAGTGTTACATGATCCTGGCACAGTACGAGCTGGGGAATGGCAGTCATTTTTGTTGTAGGAGATGAAAAAGAACAAAATATAGTGCATTTTTATCTTTGTGACCAAATGGCTCTCCTCTACCTCGATTCTAGCAAAAGAATAAAGCCAGTTCTTGATACCTGGTTTTAGGGAAGAAAAATACACAGATGACATATAACTGTGATAGTTTGTGTGTTATGTTAGAAACTTATGATCTCCATACCTTGGGATAGTAAGTGTGTGTGTACCTACAATGGGGTAGTCTATGTGCTTCCTTTAGTCAGGCCATAGACTGGGAGATAAATGGTTCACTTTCTATTTCAAGAAGCCAGCAAGCTCAAAGTATTCTCCAAACCCAGAGAAACTAACTGTTATTTTCCATTAGTTCCTTTGCAGGGCCACAGTTCCTCTGGATACTTCTTAGGAGGAAGGGAAGACGTTTCCTTCAGGCCAGAGCAAGGCCTCAGCCTCGTGACCCCACAGAGACCTGACACCCTGGCTCCAGGTGCAGTGTCCCACGGCTCTAGCGTGTCTGTGGCAGAAGGGGGAATTCCAAGTCATAGAGCCCTGGGCCTCCCCTCCTGGCAGTGTCTGCCGAGGCTTCCCACCTGTGGAGAGAGCTTTGGTAAGGAAAACCATTTAGGTACGCACCCGGTTAGCCTCTCCAGGGACCCAGTGAGTAGGGCTGGGAGGAAACGCGCCAGCCAAGATGATCTGGCTGGGACCCTCTAGGGATGGGAGCCAAGGAATGTCTCCTTCAGCATGTTCGCCCCGCTCTTGAGGCATGCCAGACAGCAGCCTAAGGACGCGCTGCCCTTCCACGGTGGCCAGTGCGAAGTGCGCTTCAGCCTGCGGACCCAGCTACACATCCACCAGTGCAAGCATAGAGACACCAGGCGCTTCCCCTGCAGCGAGTGTAGCCTCGCTTTCCCCCAATGGTGTCACCTCCAGGAGCACCTGCACCTGCACAGTGGGGAGAGGCCCTTCCAGGGCCCAAAGTGCCCCAAGAGCTTCCGCCTCAAGGGCTTCCTGCAGAAGGGCCAGCTCACCCACAGCACCCAGAAGCCCTTCCCTTAGTGCCCTAAGAGCTTCTGCCACAAGGGTACCCTGCAGGAACACCAGCATATGCCCAGAACCCAGAAGCCGTTCCACTGCATACAGTGTGGCAAGAACTTCATCAAGCAGGCAACGCTGATAGAGAACTTGCACCTGCACAGTGAGGAGAGGACCTTCCAGTGCCTGGAGTGCCCCAAGAGCTTCCACATCAAGTGCATCCTGTGGGGTCACCTGAGCATGCACAGCAGGGAGAGACCCTTCCAGTGCCCACGTGCCCCAAGAGCTTCCACATCAAGGACACCCTGCAGAGGCAGCAGCTCACCCACAGCGCGCAGAAGCCCATCCAGTGCCCCAAGTGCCCCAAGAGCTTCCGCCTCAGTGGCAACCTGTGGTAGCACCAGCTCACCCACAGCGCTCAAAAGCCCTTCCAGTGCCCGCAGTGCCCCAAGAGCTTCATCTGGCAGGACCACCTCATCAGGCACCTGGGCCTGCACAGCCAAGAGAGGCTTATGCCGTCTTTCATCTGCAGCAGGAGCTTCCAGGCCAGGGATGACATGAGGACATACCAGCTGCTGCACAGAGGGGAGATGCTGTTCTCCTGCAAGTGTGGCAAGGGCTTTGCCAAGCGTTTCAAGCTGGTGAAACACATCAGGACTCATATCATCGAGAAGCCTTTCCAGTGTAACAAGTGCAAGAAACCTTTCCAGTGTCCCAAGTGCAACAAGGCTTTCCACTTGAAGACACAGCTGTTCAGCCACCAGCGGGTACACACTGGGGAGAGACCTAAGTCCAAACTCACTGCCCATGTCAGAGTGCACAAAAAACCCTGTCCTGCTCTGAGGGACCCGAAGCCTGATCCTGAAATTAAGAAAGGCTAAGCCTGCTATTTACAATGATAGAAGCCGACTGGAGCTGAGGCAATGAGGAAGACAAAGTGAAACTATCGGTGGGCCAAGCCATGTGGGTTTCGAGTTAAGGGTATCCCTGAAAAGATGGGGCAATCTCAAACTCAGCATGAGGATCCAGCGCTTACAGCACTGAGATTCATGCTTATAAGTGTAGGTTTAGAGATCTCAAACCCCCAAGCCAAAAAGGTCTGGGAGACTTTGACATGTGCCGTGCTCTGGCTGGCAGCCGCCAATCTTTTCAACTGAGCTACCCGGGACCATGTAGAACAAGTGGTTAGGAAGAGGGAAAGTGACTTGGGAGAGGACCCCCCTCTTGGTGTTTACCCGTCCCTATCCCCCCTCAAGGCATGTTTCTTCCCAGGCCTCCCAACGCCTGGGGACAGTAAAGGCCCTTTTAAGACTTTCACTTCTCCCGCTTCTTGGATGGAGGGAGACAGCCCCCTCGCTGCCCAGGATCTTCCGGCTCTGATTAATTTTGGAAGGGCAAGTTTAAATTGACTCCATTTAAGATGAGACTTTATCTCCTCTTACTCCTCTCCATAGTTCTCCTTGTCAGGATTGACCTCGTCCTGAAGGTCTAGGTGCTCATTGCTCAGATAGCTGGTCCCAGTTGGCATTCACGGGGTTTGAACTCAAGGCCTGGGCACTGTCTCTGAACACTTCTGCTCGAGGATAGTGCTCTACCAGTTGAGCCACGGTGCCGCCTTCAGTATTTCGCTGGTTCTCTTGAGTTTGGCTCTTTGCTGGTTAGTTGGGAGATGGAGTTTTAGAGGTTTTGGGTTTTGTTTTTTGTTTTTTGTTTTTCTTCTTCTGCCTGGGCTGGTTTGAACTGCAATACGAAGAGTTTTAGCCATAAAAGCCCTTTTTTATTTCCAATTAAAGCAACAAGAAGAACAATAGGAATAGAGCTTACCTGTAACTTGTTGAGAATTGACCAACAAATACTTGTCAGAGCCCTGCCATAACACTTAGAAAACAGCAGACTGAATGAGATCTGTGTGCCATCAAATCATATCATTTAACCTTACTGGAAGTTGGAAGAGAACACAAATGAATAACAATCAGAGGGCAAAGGGTCAGGACAATATAAAAGTCTCAGCTTCAGCAGTGGCTGTGTCTTCCATCCCGAATCAGCAGGCTTCCTTAGTCATGTGTGATGGAGGCAGGCAGGAGAGATGGGTTGGATCTGGGCAAGGCTGTAGTGGCATCTCTCAGAATCCCCTGGATAGATAGTCACACGTCCTGCTGGGTTGCCTGCAAAATTCAACACATACTGGTTAAAGGCATTTGAAATCTCCCAGTATTTCCTGGTTGCTTACTCTGAGTACTCTGGCTTTTGTAGGCTGCTGCCCTGCTGGTTTAAGCAGGATGACAACTTTAAACAGATTTTAGAAGGCTTGGGCCTTTAACCATCTTTCTAGTCACAAAATCCACACAGACCAAAGGCCAACCAAGTCTGCTCTCTGAGGCAGCCATGACAGTTTCTGAGACATGGAGAGGGACCAATGCTACCCCACGGCAACCCTGTGGCCACCAAACACAACTCCGATGCTTTTCATCTTGGAGTAACTCTGTTATGATAGGACTGTTATAAACCTAACTCTAATCTTGGGAGGGGGTGGGGCAGAGCCAGAGCAGGAGCAGTCTGGGCCTGTCAAAATCTTCACAGGACTCCTAGATTCCCTGAGCAGTTTTCCATGGAAGAGAGAGAGAGAATAAAGAATCAGTGAAAACAGGCAGTTTGGGAGCAGAGTGTGGAGGCTGCTTCATGAACCGCCACAGTCCACACAGCTAGCACACATGTCGACCTGAATCCTATAAAGCAAAATATTAATCCTGGGTCAGGAAAATCTAGGTTAGCAGTCACATTTGTATAAAATGACTCTGGTCCCTTGATCTTAAAGAGTTTATGAGAGCACAGGGGAGAAAATAGTCTATACCAAAGAATTGTCAGGATCAGATGTACATTTGACTTTTAGCATAAATAGACATAAAAAACAACACACTGATTTTACATCATTTTATACCACATGCTGCATATTTGAACCTTTTGGAGTTGTTGTTAGACACATTTGCTTGCACCCAAACATAATCAGTTTGGGTTTAAAACCTGTTTTGTTTTGTTTTGCCTTGGATTCTGTGATAAGTCAGGATTGCCTCCAGGCTGTTTACTGTGACTCCACCTACAGGCTGCAAGGATCCCTTTAACATAAAACTTAAACAAGTTAAAATAGTAGTTAAAAAGGCAAGTAATTTTTAAACCATGATGGTAGTTTTTACATATTTTGCCCTTAGACAGGCGGACAGACATACAGACAGACAGTTGTGCAAAAGCTTTGGGTGCGCTTAGAAAAAATTTTCTTTTTCTGAATTGGCCAAGTAAGTCTCCTGGAATTCCAGTGGTGATTGATATTATTTTGCCCATATTTTAGAACCACATGGTCAGTTAGAAAACAAAAAACTTTTCCTAGGAAACAAGTTCAGCTCCAATGGGGCGCTTGTTAAAACCCATTCTATTGTTAACCAAACTTCCAAACTTAGCAAACATCATTGAATGGCATCATTGAATCATTCTGCCTTGAAGCCTCAGAAGGAGGCATTCCCTGATAGTTGCTAAGGCTACCTGACAGGCCATAATCTGTGGTGATAAAGGCTAGGAAGTACAGCTTCAGCGAAACTCCAATCTTGGGTGATGCAGCCCGCGCACAGTGAGCAAGAGCTGCAGCTGTGGAGTGGCAGCTCAGCGGGCCTTCTCAGGCTCACACAATGTGGTGGAAGCTTCCGGTGGGGGAGGGGCATGGCGTAGGCCATCCTCCATCTTGCAGTCTGCCATGTGTTCTGAGGCAGGGGTGCTTGTCTCAGGACCTAGGGAACTTGGCCCAGGCCCTTCCCTCCCCTCCTGGGCAACAGGAGGGCTACCCCCCTCCCAAGCAGCCAGGCTGAAAAGGCTGGCAGCTGCCAGCCAGGTCACAGCTTCCCAGACCCTCCTGGTCTGGGAGTCTGAGACCGCCAAACCTACATTTTGTAGCATGAAGCTCAGCACTCTGAGCGCTCGGTCGTCATGCTGAGTATGAGCCTGCCCCATGTCTTCAGGGTACCCTCATCTCGACATCTGATTGGCCTGGCCCGCCAACAGTTTCACCTCGTCATGCTCCGTGCCCCACGTTGGATGCCAAAAAATGTCAGGTTTTTTTAGCCTCCCAGGCTCTCCTGGCCTGCAGGAGAGATGGGAAAACATGCCCTACCCAGACGGGCCAGGAAGAGGAAAAGAGGGCTGACAGACTGCCACCTAGCCCCCCTCTCCACTAAGGATACACAGGCATCCTGGGAACCAGTCAGAACTAAGACTCATTTAATGGCAGCAATGAGCTGTTCTTTTACATGGGTCAGAGGGCGGCGGAAGTGGAGGGGTACATGCACCTACGTAGGGGCTGTGATAGGATGCCTGACCTGTCCATCAGGGTGGAGCTCCAAGGGACCTCCCTAAGGGGCGGCCTACACCTACATCACTGCCCCCAGGACTGCCTTTGGGTTTATCACCCGAGGACAACTTGGTGCACACGTGGTCTGAGGCAGGAGGCGAAGCTGGTTAGAGCCGCCTTTCTGATTCCAGACCTGGAGAAGGCAGGTGGGGCTACTAGCCACGTGGCCCCAGGGCTGGGAAAAGAGGCGGTACCAGCTAGAACTGCCTCATAATGATGCAAGGTGTCTGGGGAGGTGTGCCCCACACCATGGTGAGTCCTAGAGGTGGGGGAACCCCTCCCCTAGCCACCTCCTGGCAGTTTGGGTCTCCATGGGCCGTGGTACCAGGGATCCCTGGAGGCTGGGCTCCAGCCTGTCCCCAGGCAATGCATCTCCCGGTGGGGTTTGCACCTTCCCTCTCCTGGATGCTTCTCTTCAGTTCTCCCGAAGGTCTACTGACTGTCCCCTCCTACTGAGGTTCAGGGACCAGATCCCTTGCAAGTGTGGCCCAGGGCACAGTGTTCCCCAGCAGGGTGGACCAGGGGATGCCGGCTCATCCTGCCGGCAGGGGGCGCTGCCGCCCCTGCTGCCGCCTCCCACCATGCCCTCTGCCATGCTAGGGCACATCCAGCGCGACCCCGCTTCAACTGGGGATCCTGGAGGTCCTGAATGTGGCACGGGTGGACTATGGCTGAGGTGACTATGGTAAGGGGCTGCCAGGTTCTAGGGTCTGACCCTGGGAGGACCGGGTGGCCACCACCTCGACCACCATGGCCACAGATGGAATCCACGCCGGGAACCGTGGGGAAGGATAGCCCAGGGGCATTGAGTGGGCCTGGGTGCAGCCATGGGATCCCCGCTTCACCCTGGGACCAGGAGGTCAGAAATCACACTGGGCCTCAGATTCAATGTGTAGCCATCTTATGATGCTGTCTTGGTGGGTCACAGTGGCAGAGTGTGCCCGGCCCGGATAGTCATGTGTGGTTTGTGTGGCACGGTTGAAGCAGATAGCAACACTTGCGTGGATGACATGCTGATTCATTATTTGGTGTTTGGTTGAAACCGCTTTCCTAACATCCTTTAGCGTGTAATCATTTATTTTGTGGTGTGGATGTCAGATCTGGACAGCACCATCATTGGCCCCATGGCAGGTTTCCCTGTCTGGAATCTTGTCTTGATGGGTGGGCCTGGAGTCCTAGAGGAATGGAAGTCCTGTACCCAGGTGCTGGGTGCTCCCCAATCCATAGACCGGGGTGGGCTCTTGGTCTCTAGGTTGCTGAACCTGTCAATCAAGTGCCCAGGACTGGGAGCTTCCTGTGACCCTGTTCCTTGACTTGACCTACTTCGAGTCAGATCAGCTCCGGCAGGAGGATGACATGTCTTGTCTCCATCTTCACAGCCTATGTCCTGTGTCTTATCTGGTCACCATGGTCCCAGTTAGCTCTCCATTGGAGTTGGATTGGTTTCTTGGTATGCTTTTTGTTCTATCTTTACTCTCTGGCCTGTTTTCTGACAGTGTTAAGGGTATTCTTCTGACTTGCACAGGGAGATCCATTTTTAATCCTTAAGGGCCACACCTTGGTTCTGAGCTATCTCCTTGACCTCCCTCCAGTGAGCTAGGATCAAATCTAGGGGACTAGATGGAGGTCCCCAAGATAGAACGTTACCCATAGCTCTCAGTGGAGGTTAGGAGGAAGCCCTGAGCTGCGATGGCACAGGGCTTATAAAGGCAAAAAACAAAGTTACAGATATCAGGTGTTCAAGCAAGACAAAAAACAAAGTTACAGCAATCAGGTGTTGAAGCAAGATTAGGACACGGGTACAAATCTGATTGGCTCAGGGCTCGAGGCACAGGGCTCGAGGCATTCTGGGGGCAGTTAGAGTTAAGCATTCCCACCGGTTAGAGTTCTTGACTGGCTGGGCCCTAATAAGCCTGTCCTGGGTTTGCTCACAGGGCCTGCTTATCTCAGGTTCGTGTGGTAAAGTGGGGTTCGCATGGTAAAGTGGGGCCTGACTTCAAAGTCTGGCTCTTCACACACCTGTCCATTTTCCATTTTCTGCTACTTGTATATATGTATATGTACTTATTTAGATCAAGATAAATAGCTGTTTACCCACCTAATGCCCATAGCTCTCCATTTTCCATTTCCTGCTATTTGTATTTATTTATTTATTTATTTATTTACGCCTGTGACTGGTTACTCCCAACCAGGCCACTATCCCTAAACACTTCCTTCCTGACCCCAGTTCAGTTATTCTTCCTTCCTTGTAATGGGCCACAATTGGGTTTATGTTCCAAATGGAACTTTTCTGGCTTATGCCCAGGGTGTGTTCTCTCATGTCATCCATGTTAACTGGTCATGTGAATTTGTCAACCTTTTGCCTGACCTCTTGAAAAGTCTCTTAACAGGATAACATTCCTCACCGAGGTCGCCACCTCGGACCTTGCAGTTCAAGGCCATCCTGTTACTATACTGCTGTGCCCAGCGCAGATTTGGACCCTGAAGACCCCAGAACCAGGAACTCCTACCCCAAGCTGCAGCAGGTAGCCAGAGGAGACCATGACACCCTTTGGCCCTGATAACCATTCTTGTGGAAATGATGAGGTCTTTTACCAACAAAACTGGATGGTACCAGGCCAAATGACGAATCAGGGACCCCTGACTACTTCTCTTCTTTTCAGCGGGAAGTAGTTCCAGAAGACACAACATCCACCCATACTCCCAGCCTGGTACGCCTCCTCTGTTATTAATAATAAACAAAAGGGAGAGATGTGGGGCATGTCCGCTCCAGATGCCTTGCAGCTTTAAGAGGCGGTTCTAGCTAGCCTGCCTACCTTCCCAGCCTTGTTAGCCCCGCCTGCCTTCTGGGTATGGAACCTGATGGACAGCCCAGGCAGCCAATTATAGCACCTAGTTAGGTTTGCTACACCCCTCCTCTTCCTGCTGGCATTCGGCCTATATAAATGTGATCAGATGTTTAGTCCAAAAGTCTTTAAAAAAAATTATAACAATACAAAAGGAGGAAAACACACAGGCCTGAGAAAAAGAAAAGCTACGAGTTGGAGATCTCCCAAGTTGGCCCACAGCCTCCTCCAAGGGTACAGAAAGAGTGGACCTGAGTTGGCCCACAACCTCCTGCTAGGGTGCAGAAGGAGTGGACCCTAGTTCAAGGCGGGATTCAGTCCCCCTTCAAGGGTGGAGAGTCTAGGGCGTCCCCAGTCTCCCCATGATTGCCGAGTAAGCACATCCGCTTCAACAACTCCTTCAAGAAATAAGCAAAAGCAAAACAGACACATAGACCAATTACAGGACAAGACAAATGAACAGCGCTGTTTTCTTACCTTCGGAGTCTGGGGTCTCGGGGGTCTCTGGGGCTATCCCAGATGAAACCCCAAATGTTATGCCAAGTCGCCAGAAGACCACCAAGAAAGCCACCGAGACTCAGACGTTCCGAAATGCAAAAGCAAGGCAAGGCTTTATTCAAGCAGCTGCAACTCGGGCCTCGTCCTACCCACCAACACAGCGGAGGTTAGGAGGAAGCCCTGAGCTGCGATGGCACAGGGCTTATAAAGGCAAAAAACAAAGTTACAGATATCAGGTGTTCAAGCAAGACAAAAAACAAAGATACAGCAATCAGGTGTTGAAGCAAGATTAGGACACGGGTACAAATCTGATTGGCTCAGGGCTCGAGGCATTCTGGGGGCAGTTAGAGTTAAGCATTCCCACCAGTTAGAGTTCTTGACTGGCTGGGCCCTAATAAGCCTGTCCTGGGTTTGCTCACAGGGCCTGCTTATCTCAGGTTCGCGTGGTAAAGTGGGGTTCGCGTGGTAAAGTGGGGCCTGACTTCAAAGTCTGGCTCTTCACACACCTGTCCATTTTCCATTTTCTGCTATTTGTATGTATGTATATGTATTTATTTAGATCAAGATAAATAGCTGTTTACCCACCTAATGCCCATAACTCTCCATTTTCCATTTCCATTTCCTGCTATTTGTGTTTATTTATTTATTTATTTATTTATTTATTTACGCCTGTGACTGGTTACTCCCAACCAGGCCACTATCCCTAAACACTTCCTTCCTGACCCCAGTTCAGTTATTCTTCCTTCCTTGTAATGGGCCACAATTGGGTTTATGTTCCAAATGGAACTTTTCTGGCTTATGCCCAGGGTGTGTTCTCTCATGTCATCCATGTTAACTGGTCATGTGAACTTGTCAACCTTTTGCCTGACCTCTTGAAAAGTCTCTTTTAACAGGATAACATTCCTCACCGAGGTCGCCACCTCGGACCTTGCAGTTCAAGGCCATCCTGTTACTATACTGCTGTGCCCAGCGCAGATTTGGACCCTGAAGACCCCAGAACCAGGAACTCCTACCCCAAGCTGCAGCAGGTAGCCAGAGGAGACCATGACACCCTTTGGCCCTGATAACCATTCTTGTGGAAATGATGAGGACTTTTACCAACAAAACTGGATGGTACCAGGCCAAATGACGAATCAGGGACCCCTGACTACTTCTCTTCTTTTCAGCGGGAAGTAGTTCCAGAAGACACAACATCCACCCATACTCCCAGCCTGGTACCCCTCCTCTGTTATTAATAAAAAACAAGAGGGAGAGATGTGGGGCATGCCCGCTCCAGATGCCTTGCGGCTTTAAGAGGTGGTTCTAGCTAGCCTGCCTACCTTCCCAGCCTTGTTAGCCCCGCCTGCCTTCTGGGTGTGGAACCTGATGGACAGCCCAGGCAGCCAATTATAGCACCTAGTTAGGTACGCTACACCCCTCCTCTTCCTGCCGGCATTCGGCCTATATAAATGTGATTCCTTCTTATTAAAACCGGAAGACTGTGTGACATTTTCCCCGGAATCGCCTGAGTGTCCTGCCTTAAACGCAAGTGAGGCTGGGGGCGGGCGGTTTCGTGACTCTGTACTTCATCTTGGCTCTGTTCTGCGGGGTATGCTCCCCGCTTCTCCCACTGGCCAGGAGAAGCGCTGGAGGCCAAGGAGCCCCAATACCCAATCAGTTAAAAGCACCATTAACTGGACAGCTCTGACTTAATTGCTTAAGAAATAGGGGAAGCCTGTTTACCCTACCAAGGGTCAAGTGTAAACACAGAGGCAAATGCAAACACAAGCCAAATGTAAACATGAGGATCATGGGAGGGTGTCTCCCACAAGGGGGAGAAGGTAAGGGAGCCACCCATTTGGCTCAGTCTAGGGAAAATTGGAGTTCAGTCCGTTTCGGTGTTGCTCAGGATAAAGCAGGCAGCATTCCCCTTCTTTGACAGTGAGTAGGTCCAGGCCCTGGCAGTTCTGGAGATCCATGGCAGCCAAGGTGCTAGCAACTTAACACATCATTAGTGGACAGTTTATCATAAACATTGAAGCAAGGTGCCAAGGCTGTCAACGCTATTCTCCCCCCAGTGGGAGCCCCTAAGCTCAGCAACGGGGGAAAGACAAAAGGGAAATAACAATGCAACTCCATTCCAGGTCTTTGGCAGTAGCTGTAGGTGTTATCACCACAGAGAAACATTGTGCCATAAAAAGACGTCGAGGTAGAGTCCAAGAAGCAAGCAGGGCCAGGCACTGGAAGGAAGGAAGGCTGGCTGCCTCCATTGTTGTCTGCAATTGCTGATACACGCTGGCAGGTTTCCCATATTTCCAGAGAGGAGCAGGAAGAAATCCAACACGGTCTTTTTCATCCCTAGAGAGAATAAATAAGAAAGCATACCTCGAGAGAGAGAGTGCTCTTGGGTAGTTGTTGTGGTGAACAGTATTTTAGGTCTCTAGCAGGTATCCAAATTGGGCTTGGTTCCCCAATCCAAAAAACACATACAAAGCCCCTTCCCATGCTGATAATTGGGTCAGGACCTCACCATGATCCAGTAAGGGGGTCCTTCCATTGGACTTCCACCTTTTTTTTTTTTTTGCCAGTCCTGGGCCTTGGACTCAGGGCCTGAGCACTGTCCCTGGCTTCCTTTTTGCTCAAGGCTAGCACTCTGCCTCTTGAGTCACAGCGCCGCTTCTGGCCGTTTTCTGTATATGTGGTGCTGGGGAATCGAACCTAGGGCCTCGTGTATCCGAGGCAGGCACTCTTGCCACTAGGCTATATCCCCAGCCCCTGTTTTTTTTTTCTTAAGACTTTTGGACTGAACATCTGATCAAGCTCTCTCGCCACTAGGCCATATCCCCAGCCCCTGGACTTCCACCTTTAAATAAGGTGTCTGATTTGACCAATGCCTCTGAAAAGCTGTCAGAGGTTGGTATTTGGAGAAATTTAAAATATTTAATGTAAGCATGGCTGGCCTTAACTGGTCATGGGGGCTGCCTCCCCCTTTTGTTTTTTCTTAATTTGTCTTTTAGGGTCTTGTTATGCCTCTCAATTATGGCTTGACTTCTTGGATTGTATGGTGTTCCAGTGGTGTGTTTAATATTACACATTTGAAAAAATCTTTGCAATCGTTTGCTTATAAAACAAGGCCTATTGTCTGTCTTTATCTGTAGAGGTAGCCCTAGGAGGGCAAAACATTGTAGGAAATGGCTTTCAGCATGCCGGGCCCTCTCACCTGAATGGGCCGTTGCCCAACAGGTATGCATGTGGGTGTCTATGGACATAAATATATGTTTTAATTTCCCAAAGGGAGTATAGTGGGTTACATCAGTTTGCCAGATAACATTAGGCTTAAGGCCTCTGGGGTTAACTCCAGGCTGTTTACTGTGACCCCACCCATAGGCTGTAAAGACTTAAAATAAGTTAAAATAGTAGTTAAAAAGGCAAGTCATTTGCTTTCGCCTCAAGAAAAGAAAGTTAGACTGAATATTGTTATAATGTTCTTTTTGCCTTCTCTTTTTGCTACCCTGGCTAATGTTGATGCTAACCCTCACCAGCCTTTTCAGTTATCTTGGCAGCTCACTCCAAAGTGGGGTGACACCCTTATTTTAGCAATTAAGGAACCCGCCATAGGAACCTGGTGGCCAGCCTTAGTAGTAGACTTATGTGACTTGGCCGCAGGATGTGCCAGAAAACCTAGGACGGGCTTGTGTGCCTATCCACAGGAGTGAGGGGTGATCTGGCAAAGGTGCAGCTTGTCTAATCCACGTGGTGGGACAGCCATAAGGGGGTGTCCATTCATGGTGGAAGAGGACCAGGAGAGTTCAACAAGCTCTGAGGAGTAGGATGGAGATAGGCCGTTTTGTAGGACAGGCCAATGGAGGCCTTTCTTTTGTCTCTTTTGTTTTCAGGTGAACATTGGAAACCTGGTGGTAAAAGTGAATTTTGAGCTGGTACATCTGTTCAGGAAAGAAAGCTTGTAGACCTGAGATTGTGTCTTTATTGAGATCTGTTAAAGTCCTGCACAGGTGATGTAGGCATTTTTTAGATCAGCTCCCCAGCCAGTCAGGAAAAAGCTTTTACAGACTATAATGTGAAAAGGCTACACTGCTGTAGCCCAAAAAGAAGTCTGTATAGTTGAAAGTTAAATGTTGAATGTAATTTCCTGTTTGAAATAAAGCTCCTAATTAACATCTGATCCTGCAGTCCCTTAGTAGAGTAGACTAAGGTTATATGTTCCTGGCTAGGTAAGGTCAATGCCCCTGAGTCAGCCTGAAGACTTTACAGAAGATGGATGATCTTCACCCATCAGCCCCCCCTTTAAAACCAAGGGATCAGAGTTGTTTTTGGAAAGATGAGGCAGGATAAACTAGAGTCATGCAAAGCAGAGGTACAGAGACTGCACTTGTGAGAAATGGTGACAGGCCCTTTGGTTCTACAACTTGGGCCCTATTGGCCCATGCCTTACCTCTATATCATCCCCTAGCCATGCAAGCCATTGATTAGGTTGATCCCGAGGTACTTTATTTATTTATTTATTTATTTATTTATTTATTGGCTACTGTAAATGGAATTGTTTCCATAATTTCCTTTTCTGTTTGTATATTGCTGGTGTACAGAAAAGCTGCTGAGTTTTGTGGATTGATTTTGTATCCTGCTACTTTGCCAAATTGGTTTATTAGGTGTAGGAGTTTAGGTACTGAGTTTTTTGGGTCCTTCAGATATAAGATCATGTCATCTGTGAATAGGGATAGCTTGATTTCTTCTTTGCCGATGTGAATCCCTTTGATGTCCTCCTCTTGCCTTATTGCTATGGCTAGGGATTCTAGCACTATGTTGAAAGGAAGTGGGGAGAATGGGCATCCTTATCTTGTTCCTGAGTTTAGGGGGAATGATTTAAGTTTCTCCCCATTTAATACGATGTTAGCAGTTGGTCTGTTGTATATGGCTTTTAATGTTTTGATAACAATGTGATTCTTGATTTTAGTTCTGTTGATGTGATGAATTACATTGATTGATTTACGGATGTTGAACCATCCTTATGACTGTGGGATGAAGCCTACTTGGTCATGATGTATGCTTTTCTTGATCAGTTTCTGGATCCTGTTAGCTAATATTTTATTGAGGAGCTTTGCGTCTGTGTTCATTAGTGATATTGGTCTGTAGTTCTCTTTTTTTGTTGGGTCTTTGCCTGGTTTGGGAATTAGTATGATATTAGCTTCGTAGAATGAGTTTGGGATTTCTCCCTCTGTTTCTATTTCGCGGAAGAGTTTGAGGAGTATTGGTATTAGCTCATCACTAAAGGTTTTGTAGAATTCGTTGGTGAATCCATCTGGGCCTGGGCTTTTCTTTGTTGGGAGGTTCTTGATTACCTCCTGTATCTCACTGTAAGTTATTGGTTTATTTTGTTGATTTATTTCTTCTTGGTTCAGTTTGGGCAGTTTGTACTTCTATAAGAATTGATCCATTTCTGTAAAATTATTGTTTTTTGCTGAGTACAGGTTTTGGAAATAGCTCCTTATGATTGTTTGACTATCGTGTGTACTTGTAATTATTCCGGTGGAGTCCTTGAGTTTACGTATGAGTCTCTTCTCTTCTTTTTTTTGTAAGACTTGCGAGGGGTCTGTGAATTTTATTTATTTTCTCAAAGAATCAGCTTTTAGTCTTATTTATTTGTTGAATGGTCTATTTTCAATCAGATTTATCTCTTCTTTAATCTTTGTGATCTCTCCCCTCCTAGTCGTTTTAGATTCTGTCATTTCTTGTTTCTCCAGTTGTTTTAGTTTCATCGTGAGGTTATTCACCTGCTCTGCTTCCATTCTTTTAATGTGAGTGCTGAGGGCAATGATCTTGCCCCTCAGTACTGCCTTAACTGTGTCCCATAGGTTTCTTTGTGATGTATTTTCATTGTCATTGTGGCTTATGAATTCGTTGATTTCATGTTTAATTTGGTCTGTGTCCCAAGTGTTGGATAGCAGTGTGGGGTTTAGCCTCCAAGAGTGTGTATAGCCTCTGTGGTATCCTTTGTTGTTGAGGGTTACCTTTAATCCACTGTGATCAGATATAATACATGGGATGACATCAATACTTTTGTATTTGCTGAGGTTCTTTGTGTGGGCGATGACGTGGTCTATTTTGGAATATGATCCATGGGCTGCTGAAAAGAAGGTGTATTGGGTCTCTGTAGGGTGGAAGATTCTGTATAAGTCTGTCAGATCCATTTGGGATATGGTGTTACTTAGGTCCTCAGCTCCCTTCCTAATCCTCTGGGTGTTGGATCTGTCTCTTGGAGAAAGTGGGGAATTAAGGTCACCCACTATGATTGTGTTTGCGTCTATCTTGTTCTGTAATTCTGTGAGAATTTGCTTGACATATGTAGGGCCTCTTTTGTTCAGTGAGTATACATTTATCACCGTGATGTCTTGATTCTGGATTTTTCCTTGTATTAATATGTAGTGTCCTTCTTTGTTTTTTTTGAGTTGATTTTAATGAAAAGTCCAGCTTGTCTGAGATGAGGATGGCTACACCTGCTGTTTTGGTGGGTGCATTTGCTTGGTAGATCTTGCACCATCCTTTCATTCGGAGCCTGTTTTTGTCTCTTGCTGTAAGGTGGGTCTCTTGTAGGCAGCAGATGTCAACTTTTTGTTTGCGGATCCATCCTGCCAGTCTGCTCCTCTTTATCGGAGAGTTTAAACCATTTATATTTAAAGAGATCAAGGATAAGGGTATTTTTTCTCCTTGCATTTTCTTGTTGGGCTGTTTTTTCCTCTTTTTTTTTTTCTTGTCTTTAGTGAGCTGTTCTGTCTGTTGGACTTTGGCTATTGTAGTTTCTTTCTGTTTCTGTCTTGTACAATCTCTGTTGGGTGGGGCTCCCCTCTTAGAATTCGCTGTAGGGCTGGTTTTTTATTCACATACTCCTTTAGCTCCTCTTTGGTGTGGAAAGATCTGGTTTTCCCTTCGAATGTGAACTCCAATTTCGATGGATATTTGATCTGAGGTTGCATATTTTTAGCCTGAAGTACTTGTATGGTGTTCTTCCACTCACTTCATGCTTGGTAAGTTTGTGTGGAGAGGTCAGCTGTTATTCGAATCCTCTTCCCATTGTAGAAAATTTCTTTCTTCGCTTTGGCTAAATTCAGAATTTGCTCTTTAATCTTGAGGTCTGAAGTCTTGAATATTATGTGCCTTGGGGTGGCTTTTCTGGGGTCTGGTCTGCCAGGTGTCCTATAGGCTTCGGTTACCTGGATGGGGTCCCCTGTGAGATTGGGGAAGTTTTCTGCAATAACTTTATTGAGAACATGTTTAAGCCCTCTGCTCTGGTATTCGGCTCCTTCTTCTATTCCAATTATGCACAGATTATATCTCTTGTCTTTGTCCATTAGTTCCTGGATTAGTCTGCCCTGAAGCTTCATTGTTTCTTGGAGTGTGGTCATTTTCTGGTTGCTGTCGGCTGCTTCATCGTCCAGGCAAGAGATTCTGGATTCCATATGGTCCACTCTTTGTGTTATGGTTAAAATTGCGGAGTTTATGGATGTCAGAGAGCTATTTATGGTTGTCAGATCAGCTCTGATCGTGGAAATTTCTTCCTTTAAAAAGTTGTATTTTAAATCTATTTTTTCATACATTTCAAGTCTCAGGATGTTAAGATTTTCTTTAAAGGAGGCTTGCATTGTATCCATTTTTGCTTCCATTTCTTTCTTGGCTTCCTGGGTGTCCTTCAAGATTTCCGCTCTAAACTCCTGGAATTGTTTTCTGATTTCATTTCTGACGCTTTCTATCATGCCTGTTAACATGGCCTCATTTGCTTTTTTATTCTCCATCTCCTCTTTAGTCGTGCTGCTTTTTGGAGCTGGTGAGTTGGCTTGCTCTTTGATGAACTGTGTTATGTTTCTTTGTGATTTGCACATCTGGAGATCTGTGGATGGCTTCTCAGGTTTGGTTTGTAGCTCTGCCCTCCCTCCTGTGTAGGCGCGTCTACCAGAGCAGGTGCTGCTGCTGTGGCCCCGCCCACCTGTGCGGGGTAGGCCTACCGGTACAGGCGCTGTTGCCGGGGCCCCCGCCAACCTGTGTGCTGTGCACCCGCTACAACAGGCTCTGGCGCTGTGGCCCCATCCACTTTAGCGGGTTACACCTCCCAGAGCGAGCCCCGGGTTGTTGGGTTGTGTTTGTGCCCTCCCTTGAGTCCATTGTGGGGGGCAGTATGTGTGGGGCCCAGTGGGATCAACTGTCCGGGCGTGGGATAGCACCCTCAGACCTGGCCTCCGCTGCGAGGGGGGGGGGGGGGCGTGATCAGGCCCAGGTGTCCCTGCTGTGCTGGTATTTCCCACCAGTGCCTGTGATTTTAGTTGTAAGAGTCCATGAGGTCCAGGTGCCTCAGGTGGGGCTTGCACTGCCGGCCATCCCCCGGCCCCTGTTGGGAAGGGGGCAGGGCCGATTCAGCCAGTTCAGGAACCTGTGTGGCCTTGGGGCTGCTCCGACCTTCCCCTGCTAAACTGACTTCCCAGCGCCTGATGGGAGCTTCCCTCCTGATTTGGGGGTTCTTTGTTCCCTAGGGGTGGGGAGGGGGAGGGAGGGAGATCTAGCTTCTTTGTAGGGCTTGGGTCTCTGATAGCTGGTCTCCTGTTGGGTGAGGGGGTAATGGGGGACTCACTGATCCTGGATTGTGTGTGTGTCCCATGCAGCCATTGGTCCTTCAGGGGATGGCGAAGTGTTGTGGTGGCGTCTCCGGTTCCCTCCGTCTGCCGCGCTCGGTCCCCCCAACCGCTGTCTGTCTGAACCCGGTGTGGACCCGAACATCTCGTCGCAGCCATCGTATGTCTCTGTCCGCACCCTCCCTAGTGACCTGGGGTCTCCTGCTGTTTGAATTCTGCACTCCCAGCAGCCTGTCTGCCGATCGCCGGGTTCCCTTTCCCAGCCTGGCCCTGTTCCGGCCTGGGTCAGCTGGTGGGGGGAGGGTGCCCTGGAGATTCTCCGTCTCCTTGTAGGTTTTCGGCTCTTCTTTTTTACTCCTTTGTGTTTTCCTGCATATCTCCACTGCTTCTGGCTGCTGGTTTTACTGAGTTTTTTATGGGGTGTTGAGTGTTGGAGTTCCCAGCTCGCTATTCAGTTGGAGCGAGTCGGGGTGCCTCCCTACTGTGTCAGCACCATCTTTCTTTTCCTTCAGTGCGATGTAATTGTAAATCAAACACATGCCTGACTGTGTGGAAGCTTCTCCAGATAAAAAGCCTGTTAGATTGTGACTCGGCACTTCTGATTATCATCAGTGGAGGTCCAAGCTAGCTAGCAATAAACGCCTCTTTGCTGTTTACATCAGTCTTGGTCTCTGGTGGTCTTTTTAGGGGTCCTGAATGTGAGCATAACAGTATTAATTGTTTCGTGTTTTTGTAGCCTTTTGGACTGAACATCTGATCAGAGCTACAGGTAACATTCTACCTTGGGGACCTCCATCTAGACCCCAACTCACTGGAGGGAGGTTAAGAAGATAGCTCAGAACCAAGGTGTGGCCCTTAAGAAGGAAATGTGGATCACCCTGTGCAAGTCAGAATAGCCCACCTTTAAGGGAACGAATTGGCCACCAAGGGGAGCTTTATTTTTTGGCCAGTCCTGGGCCTTGGACTCAGGGCCTGAGCACTGTCCCTGGCTTCTTCCCGCTCAAGGATAGCACTCTGCCACTTGAGCCACAGCGCCGCTTCTGGCCGTTTTCTGTATATGTGGTGCTGGGGAATCGAACCTAGGGCCTCGTGTATCCGAGGCAGGCACTCTTGCCACTAGGCTATATCCCCAGCCCAAGGGGGGGAGCTTTGACATAGGTAACATCAGGACTTTGCAATGCCTAATTTACACCCCTCATCCAGACCAGAGAGAAGCCAAGAAGGAAGAGAGGAAATTGTACCCACCTGTCCTCCAGGGAGGAAGCGCAGAGGAGGAAATGTTTCCCCCTCCATACTCCCCACCCCAGTTAACTCTACAAGAGGAGAACTCTGAGGAGAATGTTTCAGCTGTGCCCTCCGCTCTGGAGGGTCCCGCCCAGTCAACTTGCTGGCGCTGGAAGCCCAGGACATGGAGGCTTCAGGTGGATGCGGGGCCAGCCCCAGCCACCCGCAGGCGGAAGGGAGTGACCCCACCAAGCAGCGCTGTCGTCCTTGTGTTGTTCGTGAGTCTGACAGTCTCTTTTGTGTCAAACCTGCATAGTTCATTGGAAAGATGTACAGGCGACAGCTCACAGTCAGTGTGAGTGTCCACAAAAAGAACTCTGGGGGACCCCCACCCAGCCTTCTTAAGCAGAAAATTGTTTGGTGTGCTAAAATGTTTTACTAAGACTATCAAGCTCTGGAAAATGAGGCTGGAGAATGCTAAAATCATTTGTTAAAGGTTTTGTCTTAAAATTTGGGTGTTGCAGGAGTAAGATTGACAAAAATACCTCCTGCCACTGGAAAATGTATGACTGATGTTTATTTTGCGTGCTTTATGATCTTTTGAATATGTATATGTGTTTGTGCATGTGTGACTGTGAACATGTTCAGGCTGTAGTAAATTCAAATGGTCATCAAGTTCAGGCATTACCAAATGTTCTAAAAGAACAGGAACTAGATTTCAAAAAGGATTTCTCAGGGGTCTTTAATTAGCAGTCAAAAAAAAGTGGATATCTTAATAAATTAAGACTTGATTTTTTTTTTTGCCAGTCCTGGGCCTTGGACTCAGGGCCTGAGCACTGTCCCTGGCTTCTTTTTGTTCAAGGCTAGCACTCTGCCGCTTGAGCCACAGCGCCACTTCTGGCCATTTTCTATATATGTGGTGCTGGGGAATCGAACCCAGGGCTTCATGTATACAAGGCGAGCGCTCTTGCCACTAGGCCATATCCCCAGCCCCAAGACTTGATTTAACAAAGGGCAAGTTGGTGTGAATTCATCAAGCCCTATGGCGTCAGGATGGAGCCAATAGAGGGCTTTCTTTTGTCTCTTTGTTTTCAGGTGAACATTGGAAATCTTGCGGTAAAAATGAATGATTTGACTGGAATTTCTAAAACTGCCCCTTGCAAGGTACTAAGAATTGGAAAAGTTTTTTAAATGGTTAAAAAGTTGATCTGATGTGATTCGATTCTTGTGCTATTTTTGTAATTTGGATTTTAAAGGACATATATTATACAATGGGGATAGGAATAAACTCTCATTAAGTCTATGTATGTAGGAAGAAATGGCAAAATGGGCTAACATTTCTCACTAATTTATTGAAAAGCTGAATGGATAAGTATTTCTAATTCTGTAATTGTAATTCTTGCATTAAGGAAAAATTGTCATTTGAGTTCAAAGGTCTTCATGCCATGCACTAACTTGGATTGAAGAGGAAAAAACAAAAAAGAAAAAGAAAAGAGGCTCTTTTAAAACAAGCAGCCCGGAGGCGAAGGGTGGCACCTGGTTTCAGAATGCCTGTAAGCTTCAGAGTTTTTCCAATGCAGATAAAAGCTAAAGTGTTAAGTGTTAAAGCAGAGGTTAGTAAAAAGGCTTTGGAAATCAAGAATACATTTCTAGATAAGAAATTTGGAAGTAAAATTGTCCTAAATTATTATTGCAAAGTGAGAAAAAGAGAATTATGGCTACCAAAATGTTTAATTGCCATTCCAGTTTCTTTGGAGGTTTTTTGTAACAGTGTCCAGCAGGCCCACAGAGAAGGACAGGTGATTCCTACAAGTTTATCAAGATCTAACATTGGCCCTTAATAAGTTCCATGCTTAAAAACTACTTCTGTGTGGACCACCTTGTTGCTTTTAATTGGACTAAAGTGGCCTCTTGTAAGACTCACTGATTTGAAATCTGCAATTCAAAGCCAGCCTGGGCAGAGAAAGGTAACTGTGAGAGTCTTCATCTCTAGTTGGCCAGCAGAAGTGCTGGGAACAGTTATGAGTCGCTTTGAGACTCAAAGTGGTAGGGTGCTAGTCTTGAGCTGGAGAGCTGAGGGACAGCACTCATGCCCTGAGTCCAGGTGCAGTGAAAAGTTGTAATGCCCATATTTTAAGGCCCCCAAACACAACCATCAGAGTCCACAGTCAAAGCCAAACCGCAAGGGTCGTTTTATTGCGAGTTCGAACCCAGTTCCCCCTGCGCTCTCATTGTCAGTGATGCTGAGAGGCCCCAAGCACAATTCCAGCACAGCTTTTATAGACAAGTACAGGGAAGATGAGGGAAGATGAGGGAGACCCCCAGTTACAAGTATACGATTGGTTGACATTTGCCCTAGTTTACCGGTCGCCTCAGGATTGGCCTGGGTCTTCCTGCTGAAGCATGGGTCAGATGGCCTTAACCCTGGGGGTGGGCCTCCAGGAGTGGTCACGTAGCCACATTCCTGGAGCCAGGCGGTTCATATGTCCTGTGCCCAGGTCCGGGCTGGGGTCTGAGAGCTGACAGTTATGTCCAACCTTGAGTGGGCTTCGGGCGCAGACAATTAATCACGTCCCAGGCCAGATGGCCATTATCTTTTAGTGCCCAGATTCTGGTAGTACAGAGTTCACAGAGGGGTGTGTGGAGGGGATTGTGGTTACAGAGTAGCTATAGGAAGACTGCTGGTATTTTTCCAGTTTCCCATGGGTTAGCAAAGATACAGAAGCAAAATAGCTGTTAGGGGCATAATGGTCACACTTCTATTCTTTATGCTCTTCAAAGTCACTCCTGGGACAAAAGTGATGGAGCATCCAGAGGCAGTAAGCCACTGCTTAGATGGCAGAGATGGTGTCAGATCCTAGAATCACTCCTGTTTGGCCTTTCAAAAGTTAATCAAAGCCAGGATGTCCTAGAAGAATAGTTCATAAGCATGCCTTTCTAATGCCCATGTCTGTCTACTGGGCAGGAACTTGCCAGTCATCTGTGATAGTGGGTAGTAAGGGTAAGTTTGTCAAATGAGAGGATTGTTTAAAGATCCCAACCCTCTACATGTGCTCAAAGCCCTAACTGGCAGTGAATTTTGAGCTGGTACACCTGTTCAGGAAAGAAAGCTTGTAGACCTGAGATTGTGTCCTTATTGAGATCTGTTAAAGGCCTGTAAAGGTGATGTAGGCACTTTTTTAAGTCATTGGAGATCAGTTCCCCAGCCAGTCAGGAAAAAGCTTTTACAAACTAGAATGTGAAAAGGCTACACTGCGGTAGCCCAAAAAGAAGTCTGTATAGTTAAGTTTAATGTTGAATGTAATTTCCAGTTTGGAGTAAAGCTCCTAATGGACATCTGATCCTGCAGCCCCTTGGTAAAGTAGACTAAGGTTATAGGTTCCTGGCTAGGTAAGGTCAACGTCCCTGAGTCAGCCTGAAGAAGTTACAGAAGATGGAAGATCTTCACCCATCAGCTGCCCCTTTGGGACCAAGGGACCAGAGTTGTTTTGGGGAAGATGAGGCAGGATAAACTAGAGGCATGGAAAACAGAGGTAACACAGTATACAAGAGACTGCACTTGTGAGAAATGGTTACAGGCCAAACCTTCTATGTTGGCTTAAAAAAAATCCTAGCCTTATTGGAAATATCTGATTTAAATTTATTGCCCTGGCAAAATGACCCAAGGGCCATGGATTGCCTAAAGCTGTCTTGACTTTCAGTGATGTGCCAGCCTACAAAAGCTAGTGTGCTTAAGTTAGGCTTTAGGTTAACTTAGGTTAAGCTTCTCTAACCAGTCTATGGTGAAAGTTGCAGGTAACCCAGTAGAAAGTGTGACATTCTACTGGAACCACTGGGAGCCACTGCTGCCTCACACTACCATGGCCCCTGCCAATTGCATTTGACTGAGGATCAAGGACAGTCTAACAGTCATCCGGAAGAATCTACATCTTCAGATGGGACTTTTTAATCACACGCAGCTGATATCTGCTGGAAAGTGCTTTGGATCTGCTAAGCGCAAGGCCCTTCTGTCAAGGACAGCCAAGCAGGGTGGCCTGCTGCTAAATTCAAAGCATGTATGACAGGCTGAAGAGTCACTTCCAGGCAATGCCTGGGGTGGGAGGTATGTCCAAGAGTATTAAAATGTGTCCAGATGGATTAGGGTGTGACCTCAGAGAAGAGAGGGAGGTAACTGCCATCAGGTGTGGAGGTACCAAGGTAACTGGACAGATTTAAACTGCTGGGGGCAGGGGCTGGGGATATGGCCCAGTGGCAAGGGTGCTTGCCTAACATACATGAAGCCCTGGGTTTGATTCCCCAGCACCACATATATAGAAAATGGCCAGAAGTGACGCTGTGGCTCAAGTGGTAGAGTGCTAGCCTTGAGCGGGAAGAAGCCAGGGACAGTGCTCAGGCCCAGAGTCCAAGGCCCAGGACTGGCAAAAATAAAAAAAAATAAAAAATAAATAATAAACTGCTGGAGCATCTTCATGGAGCCCTCCTGAGGATGGATCTTACAGATGCCACTGGCCAACCTTAGGCACTTAGAGGCACTGGAAACTGGAGAAATCCACTCTAAAATAGTAACTCATGATAGTTGGCTCTGGTCTGGCTTCTTAGGAGCAGCAGTCCCATCGGACTGACCCTTGCCCCACCTTTGTTTTCCCCAACAGCCTGTGGGTGGAGTCACAGTAAATTGCCTTGATGTAGTTGAGATAAACCGGATTCTGCACACCAGAAGAAAACAAAATGTAGACAGTTTAAAACTCTAGCAGCAAAGAAGCCCCAGGAAATGTAAAGAGGAAGGTTAGTATAGAAAGCCTTGGAGAAAGGGATAGAGAAAACAAAAAGGTTTACTCTGGATAAGAAAGGGATTTAAAAAGTCATTTGTGAGAATGTTCCAGTAAGTCGCTGATGGTGTGAGGAAGTACAAGATGGTGTGAGTGGGGGTATGTTAAATTTTATAAGACCAGACTATAAAACTGTATAAGGAAAGACTTTAGAGAGAGAATTGAGGAGGCAAAAATGTTTCCATTAGATTAAACAGTGTTGACATGTTAAAAGTGAGAAAGACAATCCCTAGTAAGTTTGAGTATGTAACAAATGGTATCAGTATGTCTTAAAATTAGACCATTTGAGTAAAGTTGGTATGTAATCAAATAGGCTATAATATAAATAGGGTCAGAATTGGGACTTTTTTTTTTTTTTTTTGGCCAGTCCTGGGCCTTGGACTCAGGGCCTGAGCACTGTCCCTGGCTTCTTCCCGCTCAAGGCTAGCACTCTGCCACTTGAGCCACAGCGCCGCTTCTGGCCGTTTTCTGTATATGTGGTGCTGGGGAATCGAACCTAGGGCCTCGTGTATCCGAGGCAGGCACTCTTGTCACTAGGCTATATCCCCAGCCCAGAATTGGGACTTTGGTATAAAACTTATCTGTACCTGCATCTGCAGGGCTAAGGGACTTGTGTGATGTCATCCACATGTTATTCCTAATTACATTCGCATTTGTTATGAGCTTTTATCCCCCTCAGAGTCCTATAGCAAGTCCACCAAGAGATCTGGCCCAAGCTAAAGGCCCTTTATGAGACTGGACCTCCTCCTGAGCTACACCTGCTACCAACTGAGTAAAGCACCACCGACAACTTATGGTATTGTGGGCACAATACCAACCTGTCCCTACCGATTCTCAGTCAGAATCAAACTAATTAGCAAGGAGAACCACGATTGGCTCTCGAGTTACCTATCAGAAGGGGGAAATGAAGAGTTAAAGTAAACCCCATTTTCAGGCAGCGCCCATTTTGTTGTCTGTTTAAACTATGAGCAAACCCAGGGGAAGCTTATTAGGGCCCAGCAGGTCAAGAAACTCCCTGCTTAACTCTAAACGTCTGGGAATGCTTAACTCTAACCGAACCGGAATACCTCAAGCACTGAGACAATCAGATTTATACCCGTATCCTAATCTTGCTTGAACACCTGATTGCTGTAACTTTGTTTTTGCCTTTATAAGCTCTGTGAAATCACAGCTCAGGGCTTCCTCCTAACCTCTGCTGTGTCAGTGGGTAGGACAAGGCCTGAGCCAGGGCCCGCTTGAATAAAGCCTTGCTTTTGCATTTCAGGGGAAAAAAAGGAAAAAAAAAAAGGGAGAAATAGAAATGTGGCTCAAGTGGTAGAGCACGAGCCTTAAGTAAAACAGCCAAGTGAAAATGTAAAGCCCTATGTGCAGGAAGCCCTGAGTTCAATTCCTCAGTGAGACATAAACAGAAAAGGCCAGAACTGGCACTGTGGCTCAAGTGGTAGAGCGCTAGTGTACTATGGAGGTCAGATCTGGCCAGCACCATCACTGGCCACATGATAGGTGGCACAACTGGGCCTCCTGTCTTGATGGATGTGCATGAATTCCTAAAGCAAGGGAAGTCTCACCCCCAGGTGATGGGTGTTACTGAATCCCTAGAGACAGGGGTGGGCTTTTGGCCTATAGGTTACTGAAGCTGTGAGTCAAGTGCCTGTGTCTGGGAGCTTCCTGTGACCCAGCCCCCTAGGGTCAGGTCAGCTCAGGAGTCCTTATGCCATGCCACCTGGCTCTTGTGTCCTGTCTCCTGGCTAGTGTCATCTCCACAGTGTCCCAAGTCAGCTCTTCATAGAAGCTGGATAGGTTTGTTGCTACGGTTTTTGTTCTATCTTTCCTCTCTTGCCTGTGTCCTCATAGTATTAAGTGTATTTGTGGGCTTGCAGGCTGCTATGCTCTAATGAAAACTCCAAGATTCGATGCTCCAATATGTGGCTTCTCAGATTATTTACTATATAACAGTAGCTGTTGGCAAAAGAAGCTCAGGGATAGTGCTCAGGCCCTGAGTTCAAGCACCAGGACTACAAAAAAATAAAGTTATAAAATCTATTTTCTTGGGAAGAAAATTCAGATGGTTTTTATTGCCTCCTAGATGTTCATTCTATTATAGTGCTAGTGATTTAGAAAAACATGATTTTTATCTGTCACTATTCATTTGACCGCAATGCATACACTCAAGTATACTTCAAATTACATATTTCTAAAGTATCTGTACTCTACAATAATACAGTAAATACACCAATGAGATGGCTGTTACAGTTTCCTAATTTACAGATGGTCTCATGGGCAGTCACGTCATTCACTTGCTGAAATACATGTTTAAGAGGACTTTTGATTCCCGGTGTGCTGAAAGCCCAGGGTTGGTTGTGTCACACCTGAGTCCTAACCTTGCATTTTATTTCCACTTGCCGCAAGATTCTTTTCCAGTCATGAGTGCGCTGAGTGTGTTCCCACACCCTTGTGTAGCATGAACCGCAAAAACCCTGTCACCTTACCTGTCTGACGTGAACCCCCAAATCCTAAAGTCAATAATTCTGGTAATAGCTGCTGCCAACCCGGCTCCTGTAGAATGTGAGCCACCGCATCTTGGTAGCTCTGTCAGTCACTTTGTTCATCATCACCCTTGCCCAGAACCATGGCTCATTCCTGTCTTGACTTCCCATCCCATTCTCGCAGCTTCTGCCCATCTACACCTTGTTCAACAGCAGCATCACCCAGAAAAAAGCTCCCTGACCCTGGGCCTCCATAAAAAGGAGAAGCACACATCAGGAAATGCCCAGTTTCCCGGCTATAGGCCACCACCTTGAATCTTAGATACTCATGAGAGTGAGCTCTGAGAACTGCAGTTCAAGGCCAACCTGGACAGGAAAGTCCATGAGGCTCTTGTCTCCAACGACCAACAAAGACACAAGTGGAACTCTGGCTCAAGTGGTACAGCTCCAGGCATGAGGAAAAAAGCTGAGGGATAACCCTCAGGCCCCAAGTTCAAACCCCATGGCTGGCACAAAACAAAGAAACAAACAAAGTGGGTAGGAAGTAGTTGAAAAGGCACTGAAGACAATAAGCTCTTAGGTCTTTGACAGGGCAGTATCTTCCCAGCTTTGTGGTTTTGAAAGCTCTCGAATCTGAACTCAGTCTGCATTTTAGAGCTAGCTTTGTATTTAGGCGAAGAATCATCACCTAAGGCAGACAGGCAGAACAAATCTCTCTTTTATTAATAGATTGCAAATTTAGCCAGTGATTTCAAAAAAGAAAAGTCTGTTAGCTTTACCCCAGTTCCTAATCTGTGTCACATGCTTGCTTAAAGCAGCCCCTTCCACTCCCCCCATCTGGCTTCCCATGAGTTTGGGCCATTTCTAAGGAACCAGGGCCATCTCGTTCATTCACTCACTGGCTGTGTTGCCTGTGCACCTGCCTCAGCTCCAGTCGGCTTCTATCATTGTAAATAGCAGGCTTAGCCTTTCTTAATTTCAGGATCATGCTTAGGGTGCCTTGGAGCAGGACAGGGTTTTGTGTGCACTCTCACATGGACAGTGAGTCGGACTTAGGTCTCTCCCCAGTGTGTACCCGTTGGTGGCCGACCAGCTGTGTCTTCAAGTGGAAAGCCTTGTTGCACTTGGGACACTGGAAAGGCTTCTTGCCGATGTGAGTCCTAATGTGTTCCACCAGCTTGAAGCGCTTGGCGAAGCCCTTGCCGCACTTGCAGGAGAACGGCATCTCCCCTCCGTGCAGCAGCTGGTATGTCTTCATGTCAGCCTTGGCTCGGAAGCTCTTGCCACAGATGGAACACTGCACATGCGTCTCTCCACTGTGCAGGCTGAGGTGCCTGGTGAGATGGGCCTGCCGAATGAAGCTCTTGCCGCACTGGCTGCAGGGGAAGGGCTTCTGCGTGCTGTGCATCTGATGATGATTCCGCAGGGCGCCTTGTGGCTAAAGCTCTTGGGGCACTGTGGGCACTGGAAGGGCTTCTGAGCACTGTATGTGTGCTGGTGATCCAGCAGGGTGTCCTTATGGCGGAAACTCTTGGGGCACTGCAGGCACTGGAAGGGCTTTTGGGCACTGTGTGTGACCTGGTGTATTCGCAGGGTACCCTTGAGGCAGAAGCTCTTGGGGCACTGGAAAGGCCTCTCCCCGCTGTGCAGGCACAGGTGCTTCTTGAGGCGGCACCGATAGGGAAAGGCGAGTCTGCACTCACTGCAGGGGAAGCGCCTGGGGTCTCTGTGCTTGCGCTGGTGGATGTGCAGCTGGGTCCCCAGGCTGAAGCGCACTTCCAACTGGGCACACTGAAGAGCAGCACATCCTTGGGCTGCCACCCGGACGGCCCCAAATGCGGGGCACACATGCTGAAGGAGACATTCCTTGACTCCCCACCCGAGGGGTTCCCACCCAGGTCGGCTTGGCTGGGGGGTGTCCTCACAGCCCTACTCGCTGGTTCCTTGGAGTGGCCCACTGGGTGGATCCCTAAATGGTTTTTCTTGCCAAAGCTTGCCCCAAAGGCCAGGCAAGGATGCGGGAGACCCTGTGAGGTGCGGAGGCCCAGGGCTCCATCACTTGGACTTCCCCTTTCTGCCACAGACACACTAGTGCCGGGAGCTGCTGTGCCTGGAGCCAGAGTGTCAGGTCTCTGTGGGGTCACGAGGCTGAGGCCTTGCTCAGGCCTGAAGGAAACATCTTCCCTTCCTCCTAAGAAGGGTCCAGAGGAGCCGTGGCCCTGCAAAGGATCTAATGGAAAATAACATTTATTCTCTCCCAGTTTAGAGAATACTTAGAGCTTGCTGGCTTCTTGAAATCAAAAGTAAACCATTTATCTCCCAGTCTATGGCCTAACTAAAGGGAGCACCTAGACTACCCCATCTTAGGTACACACACTTACTGTCCCATGGTATGATGCAAGGTAGTATGCATCTAGAAGGCAGGGCAGGGACAGCAGAGAAGAAGCTAGCCAGCTGTGAAAAGACAGTGTCTGAGATTGGCAGCCAGGTGGAGGGCAAGTGGGTCGTACTGCGGATCCTGGTGCAGGAGTATGGGCTGCTGCAGCGGCGCCTGGGGAACCTGGAGAACTTGTGACATAGAAACTTCTGGATCCTGCGGGTGCCCCTGTGTTAAAGGGGATATAACAAAGGTAATATTTCCCTTCTAGGTATAAAATGGTACTACTTGACCTAACAGTAAGACCTTTCACACTTGACCTTACAGTAAGAGGCAATCTTGGTCAGTAAGTTTCTTTGGTATTTTTTTGTTTCTCTTTGGAATCTCTTTAGATGTCTTAGGCTGATGGAACCATGAAGATGCTTTGTATTTATCTGTGTGAGAAGCACTGTAGTGCATGTTTACAATCCCCCGATAGGAATACTTCCCATGCCAGAGCTGGTGATCTGGGAAATGAGATTTTTTCTTCTCTCCTATGCTTTCTCCTAGCTTATATATGAATCCCTTCTATCTTTGCTAACCTGTCTGCCTGAATCTTGGTGAGGTGAGGAGGCTAAATTCAGTATCATTGAAATCAGCTCATTTGAATGTGCTGGCAATTCTGGTAAAAAGTAGAGTTTCATGTAAGGTTGGGTGGGGCATTTTGTGTGGCTCTAGGATTGATGTAGGTTTTGTCCTTTATAGGACGTGCATGCTGGGAAGCTAGGACCCTGTTCCCCATCTGGAAAACAAAAGGAAACAGACCTCATTCTAAACATGGCACACAACCTAGAGACACTAATTTCCAAACAAGTCTTTATTCATTTGTTCAGTAAACATCTTTCGAGCACTTAGTATCTGCTTGACATACCTTCTGAAGACACAGCAGTGAACAGTTCATTAAGTTTTCCAACAGTTTATATTTTGTTGGGGGAAGAAAAAATAGGACATATGCAAGTACATTCAAATACTTGCTTTAGCAGCGGCTGGGGATATGGCCAAGTGGAAAGAGTGCTTGCCTTCTATATATGAAGCCTTGGGTTCAATTCCCCAGCACCATATATACAGAAATTGGCCAGAAGTGGCACTGTGGCTCAAGTACCAGAGTGCTAGGCTTGAGTAAAAAGAAGCTAGGAACAGTGCTCAGGCCCTGGGTCCAAGCCCCAGGACTGCCCTAAAAAGAAAAAGAGAGAGAGAGAGACAGAGACAGACAGAGAGAGACAGAGAGATAGAGAGAATGATTTAAAAAAAAGAATAAAGCAGAATCCATGCTGGATATCTATTTTCAAGAAACCATCAGTTCATTTCTCTGCCTCTTGGCTAAGATCTAGTGTAAAAGGATGGGAGAGAAGTCCTCATCGAGCAACTAATATTTAAGCTGAACATAACTTCTGGGTAGGGTCCAATTTTGAGAAGATCTGTAGGAGAGCTTTCTAGGTAGAACCAAACAGCTAGTGCCAGGTCCCTGAGGCACAGCACATTTGTGACACAAGGAATGGAAAAAGGCTTTAGCTGGTACAAGTGCTTGAAGAGGAACATAATTGGAGAAAAGGGTAGAGGATCAACATTCAGTAGTACACCAGTGTCACCTGGCTGGGTGTGATGGCATGATTAATCTCAGCCTTTGAAAGGGTGAGGCAGGAAAATCTGGGTTTTGAAACCAGACTGGTCTACATAATGAGCCCACCCTAAAAACAACAAAGAACAACAACAAAAAAACCTTCCCCTGGTAGGATTCTACTTAGTTGTTGTTACTAGAGACACTTGATAGAACTGAAGCAGAATTAATTCAGCCACATCTGCCTGTTCTGCTCCTGTAAAGCAGCCTTCTGCCATGTGCTCCCAGCATAGCCCTAACTGTCTCAGCCTAAGAAATTCTCCCTCTAGTTTGAACTCATCTATCACCAACCAGCATAGTTTCAGTAGCCTAACTCCCCACCCTCCCTCGCACCCTAAAGGTTTGTGATCTCGCTGGTGGAGGGGAGGGTGTTCTAGGTCCACTGATGGGGAAAAAGTGAGTTAAAACAGGTTACTTCAGCTGATGGAGGGCATTTAAGACCAAGGAAAGGAATTGTGACAACTGGAGAGTTTAAGCAGAGGGATTCTGGATGGTTTGTTTTGGAGTAACTCCAGCTCCTCTGTAGAGAATGGGTCACAAGAGCAAGGACAAAGCAAGGGCTAAGCATTGAGGCAGCTGCACCATAGAAAGGTGAGAGGCAGATGACACTCTCAGGGCAGCATGGTGGAGACAGAGCAGTGGATAGAGGTAGACGTCTTTACAGTAGAAGTGCTGATAAGACTTATCAATGGAAATTTTAAATGAAGCGTTAAAAACAGTAATCACTGAAAATTCACCGTGGGGTAATTTACTTAGAATTTATCCTTTTAAATGCTTTACTTATTTTTAGACATAAAATAAAATTCTCATTAAAGCCCTAACTTGTTATAAAGTCCAGAGTGGTAGTTTAACTTTGTTGGCTTCAGAGCATACACTTAAAAAGCATACACTTTTCAAACCTCGGTAGTCTCTTGGCTTTCTTCAGAACTGGGCAGATCCTTCAGGCAAATACCTGGAGGAGAATACTTTGGGCAGGTGTGGCCTTCAAAGGAAAGAAGAACACAGAGTCCTTGGGCAGTGTTCTGATATGTCTGTGATGTATTCAGGAGTTATAGTGACAGTAAGTACACTTAAGTGCAAGGAAGAAATCTGGGAGTGAAGAGATAGAGAGTGTCATGAGTTATGCCTTTGCAAGAAATCATAAGATAAAGGGGAGGAGCCATTTTTCTTGCCAAAGCTCTCTCCACAGGCAAGGCTAGGACTTGGGAGACCCTGCCAGGAGGGGAAGCCCAGAGCTCTGCGACTTGGAATTCCGATTTCTGGGGCAGACACTTTAGAGCGGTGGGCCGCTGCGCCTGGAGCCAGGGTGTCAGGTCTCTGTGGGGTCTCGAGGCTGAGGCTTTGCTCTGGCATGAAGGAAACGTCTTCCCGTCCTCATAAGAAGCGTCCAGAGAAGCCATGGCCCTGCAAAGGATCTAATAGAAAATAACATTTAAGTCTCTCCGGGTTTGGAGAATACTTTGAGCTTGCTGGCTTCTTGAAATCAAAAGTAAACCATTTATCTCCCAGTCTATGGCCTGACTAAAGGTAGCACATAGACTACTCCATCTTAGGTACACACACACTTACTGTCCCAAGGTATGATGAGCTTAAGTTTCTAAAACAGCCCTCATAACTACCACAGCTTTACGTAATCTGTGTATTTTTGTTTCCCTAAGACCAGGCAGCAAGAACTGGCTTTATTCTTTTCCCAGGATCCAGGGAGAGGGAAGCCATTTGGTCCCAAAGGTAAACATAAACTATCTTTTGTTCTTTTTCATCCCCTATGAAAAACAGCTTCCATTAGCAAGCTCTTACTGTGCCAGGACCACTTAACACTGCACTCATTTGCTAATGTAGGTATTTTCATTCGCTTCATTTTATACCTCGGGATTTGAAATATTGACAGGTTCTACCACCAAACTAAGTTTACTCAGAAATAGCAAGATCAGACTCTAGCTCCAGATCCCAAACACACAAGCACTATGCTTTACTGCCCTTCCATAGAATATAGTAGACATCTCTCCTCAGGTCAGCCCAACAAGAAGACCAGATTCTAGAAGGAAATCTAAGAAAGCTGAACATGTTATCTTAACATCAGGACCCTGGTTCCTTAGTACTTACCACCTAAGAGCTGTTGCTCTGTCACTGGATCAAAATGTGCCTCAGCAGAGGAATCCTTCACATTTTCTAGCTTCTGGGATTCTTCCCAGCTCCAGAAGGGCTCTCTCCATGCTCAATCCTGAGTATTAGCTCCAGGTTAGAAAGATCACCATCTGCACAGAGAAGTCAGACAGGGGAGCTTAGCCTCTGTCAGTACTACATTTATACACACTGAGTTGTTTGAAATGTTTCTGGGTTCCAGTCCAAGGACTGGCATAGATAATTTTTTTTCTCCTTGTTGGGCATTGGTATTCCTAGCTACTAGGGAGGCTGAGATCCTGACTCCATTTTGAAGCCAGTTAAGTAAAAAAGTTTGAGAGACTCTATTTGAAAAGTAACTACCAAGAAGTTGTTACTGTAGTTCATACATAAGTATGAACTAGAGACTATGATGTGAAAGTCCTTGTGAGTTAGTATTTTGAGAAATCGCACTATCAAGTGCCAGCCATCTCCCAGGATCCACACCTTGCTGAAGTGTATGGCTTCTTACCTAGTGAGACCAGAGTCTCATAATTGGTTCTTATCACGTACTTGTAGACCATCTTCTGCCAAGTCTGCATATGCTGGAATTCTGGCTCTGAGAGATAAATGGCCACGTCCTCAAAAGTCAGTGGTAACTGCAATATCAGAAACAATGTAGACACAGTTAAGATCGCAGCAAACAACCCCGATCTCCATCTCATCAACTGACTTTTCTTTAGTGTTTTGTCAATTTTTTTTGCCAATCCTGGGGCTTGAACTCAGGGCCTGGGCTCTATCTTTGGGCCTCTCTGTACTCAAAGCTGGTGCTCTACCCCTTAAGACACAGTGCCACCTCTGTCTTTTCCCGTGTATCTGGTACTGAGGAATCGAACCCAGGGCTTCATGCAAACTAGGCAAGCACTCTACCATTAAGCCACATTCCCAGCCCTAGTTTATTTATTTATTGTTGTTGGCCATGTTGGGCACTGTCCCTGAGGCTTTGCAAACAAGGCTAACACTATACCACGTTGCGACTTAACACCATATCCAGTTTTCTAGTAATTGGAGATGAAGAGTTGCACTAACTTTTGCACCCGGGCTAGCTTCAAACTACAATCTTCACAAGTCAGCCTCCTTAGGAGCTAGGATTACAGGTGTGAGTCACTGGCACCTGCTAAGGATGTATTTTTGTATAATACAATGAAGTAGGGAGACATGGGAGAGAAACATTCCTGGCTTCTAAGCAGGAAATGGGAAAGACTTCTTTCTTAATTTCAATGATATAAGTAGTAGACACCTGTTTAGTTTTCTCCACCCTGTTTTTCCCCCTTAGTACTAGGGCGTGAACTGTGGGCCTTGAGTTCTTCCTTGGATTCTTTGCTTACCGCTGGCACTCTGCCAACAGAGCCACAGCTCCCATTCCTCCACAGCCTCTTACAGATTAGAACCTCTCACTGTAACATCAGCTACTTAGTATGTACCAGTGATTTTTCAAGGTCATGCTTTTTGGTGTTACCTTGGAAATAGAGTCTCTCAAACTTTTTCACTTAACTGGCTTCAAAATGGAGTCAGGATCTCAGCTTTTTGAGTAGCTAGGAATACCAGTGTCTAAGAAGAAAAAAAAAATTATGTGTGCCAGTCCTTAGATCTGAACCCAGCATCTGGGCTTCATTTTTGCTCAAGACTACTACTCTACCACTTGCATTGCAGGTCCACTTCTGAATTGTTTGGTGCTTTACTGGAAATAAGAATGTCATGGACTTTCCTGCTCAGGCCGGCTTCCATCCCTGATCCTCAGATCTCAGCCTCCTGAAAAGGTCTGATTAAGGTATGAGCCACTGGCATCCACCTAAGAATCTATGCACAGAACATATCTATTTATTTACAATCCTCTCAATATCGGTGCTACATACCTTTAACATACTTAACTCTTGAAGTTTTGGGCCCCACTGGGATTATACAGGGTATTTTATAATTAACAGTCTCAATTCATTTAAGAACCAGCAAACATATTCAATACAATAGTGAGAAAAACATAATTAAAAAATAGCCACTCATAGAGGTCAGATGCCCTACAATGAATGAGACCAAGAAAATGAGCAACACATACGCACTGGTACATATACACACGATGGAATTTTACTAATCCATTAGGAAGAATGACATGAGTAGAACTGGGAAACAGTATATTAAGTAAATCAGGCCCAGAGAGACAGAGGACACATGTTATCTCATATGTGTGGATGTTAGATGTAAATTAAAAACAAGTACAAAACCATACAGAGTACTATGTATATATATACAGAAACTGAAGCATGGCATATACAGAGGAGGATTCCAGTCGAGTAACTTCTTTGAACAACAAACTTAGTTTAATAAGCTAAGTCCCAGGAAGCTAAAGCAAGTTTTTGGGTTTTTTGGGGGATGGGAGTTGAGATGAATGAAGAGTAGATGAATGTACTTATTATATTCGATGTACATCAGCAAAAATGGAACTATGTAACTTGAGGGAATGACTGGGTGGGAGAGATGGGGGAGGATGTAAGGGGAGACACTGCTTAAGGCAGCACTGTACTCACACTGATTTGTTGAATTGAAAACCCTTTGTATAACTATTTAAAGACATTTTTTTAGCCAGATACTGGTGCCTCACACCTCCAATCCTAGCTAGTCTGAAGCCTGAGATTTTGAGGATTTTATTTATTTATTTTCTCCTGCCAGTCCTGGGCCTTGGACTCAGGGCCTGAGCACTGTCCCTGGCTTCTTTTTGCTCAAGGCTAGCACTCTGCCACTTGAGCCACAGCGCCACTTCTCGCCATTTTCTATATATGTGGTGCTGGGGAAACGAACCCAGGGCTTCATGTATATGAGGCAAGTGCTCTTGCCACTAGGCCATATTCCCAACCCCAAGGATTTAATTTTACTTATTTGTTATTATTTTTTTCCAATCCTGGGGCTTAACTCCTCAGTAATGCCAGTTATTTGTCCTAGCCGGAACTTACTGGACCGGAAACTCTGGCTGGAACCTCAGAGCCCAGGAGTGGGAGCCCTCCTGATGTACACTCGAGACCAAGAACCATACCCAGGACGGATACCCGCAACCCTGCCATCTGCTGACACTTCTGGATTACCTTCTGCTCCCCATCTTTTTTTATACTATTTCTAGGGGGGACTACTAGGTGTTCACCCCCAAAGCCTTGCTAGGCATGCACCCTACCATTTAAACCATGGTCCTGGTCCTGTGCTCTGGGTCTTGAGTGGCATGGAATGCTGAAGGTAGCTCTCCTGCCAAGGAGAAACGGGTTTCAACCTCAATTTCCCCAAGAGTTCCGGCACAGGTGAGGCTCCTGGGGTCCATAAGCCTCTCCTTCCTTTCTCTCCATTACCCCCAGGCTGCTTGATTCCCTGCAGTTGGCGGCATGGAGAAGTGCAGGGTGCCAGCTCACCGGTCTGGGTCCTGGCGCCCTCGTAGTCCACCGCCTGCCCCTTCTTCAGGATCTTGATGGTGGGATAGCCACTCACATGGAACCTGCTGGCCAGCATGGATGCCGAGGTGCGTCAATCTTTGCAACAGAAATGGGAGGATCGTGTTCCTTCAAGGTACTGGCAATTTTTTCATATTCTTGAGCAAACTGCTTACAATGGCCACACCTTAAGAATGAGGTTTAGAAAAGGAGAAATGGATCAGCTCATCCTCTGGAGATGGACCTCCAACAACACACACACACACACACACCCATGGGGGCTGGAGGAAAGGTATGCAATCAAGGAGAGACGCCCATAACTCAGGCCATGAGCGCTTTGAAGGCAAGCAGGTCGAGATCTGACTTTCAACTCGGCTCTATACAAATACTTAATGATTTTTTTCTATTTGCCGCTGGCCCTCCACATCCACAAGTTCACAGACTCAGCTAATTAGAGGTCAGCGCTTTTTTTTTTTTTTTTACAAAGGGCTGGAGCCTGGTGGTAAAGCGCCTGCCTACAACAGCACCTGCCTAAGCCCAAAAGGAACAAAAAAAAAACCTCTATGGAACAGAGACTTGGCGTTATTCGCTCCCCGGGGGAGCATAGCACTATGTACACAGCATTTATCTTGTACGAGGTATCACAAATAATCTAGAGATGATTTGGACTATCGGAGGATGAGTGTAGCATCCTGCAAACATTATAGCATCAATGTTAACAACTCGAGCATCAGTGGTTCTTGAATCAATTCCTACAGGACATCAGGGTCAACTGCATAAGTCTCTCAAAAAAATATGGTTTAGTGACCTTTTTCAGGGAGTCTTCGGGAATCAAAATTCCTTACAAAGATGTGTCTATGCTCAATTTAAGTACACGGTGTTGTTATCTGAGGCTACCTAGCTACAAAAACATCAGCATTCTGATGTTGGCGTGTAATAAACTTGTTTTTGTTTTCATTGTGTGTGTGTGTGTGTGTGCTGGTACTGGGGCCTTATACTTGCTTAGCTTTTTTGTTTAAGGCTAGCACTCTATCACCTGAGCTACATCTCCACGTACAGCTTCCAGCTGGTTAAATGGAGATCTTTCTTTTTTTGGTGCTGTTCATGGGGCTTGAACTGAGATCTTAGGCACTGTCGGGAAAGCTGACCGAACGAACTTTTCTGCTCAGGCTGATTTTGAACCTTGATCCTCAGATCTCAGTCTCCTGAATCAGTAGGATTATAGGCACCAGTGCCCGGATGACTACAATTATTTTTCAATGAACCATTGGAGCTGGAGGTGAAGTTCAGTGGTAGAGCTCTTGCCCAGTATATGCAAGGGCTGAGTGCTAGCCTGAATAATATAAAAAAGGTCTCCCAAATAAACCATATTTCCCAATGTTTTAAACATGGTAGTGATAAACATGATGTACATAATAAGCTGTTTATGGTACGTGATTTTAGGATGTTAAGGTTTTCAGCTACAAGTGTCTCATGCCTGTAATCCTAGCTGTTCAGAAGACTGAGACTTTGAAGATTTTGTTTTAAAGTCAGCCTAGGCAGAAAAATCTGCGCAACTATATCATCAATTAACCAGCAAAAGGCTATGCTGGAGGTTATGCTATTCTCAAACAGTAGAGTGCCAGCCACATGTAAGAAAGCTGAGTAACAGCAGAAGGCCCACAGTTCAAGCCCTTGTACTGGCAAAGAGAAAGAGACAGAGACACAGAGAGAAATTATGTTAAGGGATCTGTAAAATAGGAATAGTGTAACTTCAGAGATCTATTAAAAGGACTGTTTAGATTTTTTTTTTACTTTTTGGTCAGTCATGGGGCTTAAACTCAGGACCTGAACTCTGTCCCTGAGCTCTTTTTGCTCAAAGCTTGAGCTCTACCGCTTTGAGCCACAGCGCCACTTGCAGTGAGATAAGAATCTCACGGGTACAGTTCTGTCTGGGCTGACCCTAAACCGCAACCCTCAAATCACATCCTCCTGAGTAGCTAGGATTACAGGTGTGAGCCACCAGTGCCTGGCCTGTCTAGATGTTTTATATTAAACACTCATCCCAGCGGGGGGCCAGTGGCTCACATCTATTATCTTAGCTACTGAGGGAGGCCAAGTGAGACCGGGAAGAGTGAGGTGTATAGCCAGCCCAGGCAGAAATTTTTGAGGACTCCTATCTCCAATTTACTAGCAAATGTTGATCCATGGGTGTGGCTTCAGAGCACTAGCAGTGTCCCAAGAACTGAGAAAGAACATGAGGCTCTGAGTCCCAGCTCCAAAACCACCAGATACATGAAAAAGAAAACCTCATGCTATGTTTCAACCTCAGGCACTGGACACAAGTAATGTGACAATGTTGTTCTCGAAATGATTGCCCACAGGGTGGGAGGGAGTTGTGATAACAGGGCTATTAGACACAGGACAGCCAGGAGAGGTGAGGAGGAAGGACTATGAGTTGTCATGAACCACATTACGGGGTCTGTGACCGGAAAGGAAGTGGGTGCTCGTCCCCTCCACGGCTTGATGGCAAAGGCCACCAGCCAGCACCTGGGCAGCCACTCAGTTCCCACTGGGGCCTCAAAGTTGCCAGCTGCCCCCCCATCCCGCCTGCTCCAGCTGGCAGCACATGATGGTCAGGTGTGAGAATCAAGAATGAGAGTGCGGGGCCCTACCATGGTGCATAAACTCCAGCAGTACTGTGTCTTTGTCAGCCACAAAGTTATCAAAGTTGGCATCACTTAGGACTAAGACACCATTTTCTTCCTTAACTTCCAAGTCATCTTCCTCCTCCTCACCTTCCTCCTCTTCCTCCTCAAGGGCATTTTCTCTATCAGATGAATCTAAATGGGAAAGAACAAGAATGATTAGAAAACCTGACAGGTCTGGTGGCTCACACTTACAATCCTGATTTTGGGGGGGTCGAAACGGAGCTCAGATTTGAGAATCAAGATTCAATTTGGAGCCATCTTTAACGTTACTGAAGCCAGTGTCAGTGACTCATCCCTGTAACCTTGGCTACTTGGGATACTGAGACTGTGAGGATGACGATTTAAGAACTGTCTGGGGAATAAACTCCATGAGACTCCACCTCAGCCAAGGAAGCTAGGCATGTGGCACCCTACCACCATCCAGATACAATGGAAAGCCTAGAGGTGGGTCACAGTCCACGCACAAGACCAGAAGCAACACCCTATCTCAAAACAATCAGCACACAGAAGGAGTCATGGATCAGTGATAAAGAGTACCTGCCTAGCAAACTGACACTCCAGAACCAACCAAAGAGAAAAACAAAGAACCAATCTTCTCCTCGAACCCCAAAGCCTCAATGCATCGTGTGTATAAGGGGTGATTGTGGTTAAGAAATGTGTGAAAATTATCACTCTAGAATTTAGAAGTCAAAGGATCCACCAGGACTTGGGATGGGATCAGAATGTCTATGAACTCAAAGTCCTCGAAGCTGCTGGGCTTCCATGGGCAGCGCCTCCAGAAACAAAAACTCCAGGAACTTCCATAAGCAGGAAACCTAGACTCATCCTTGTCTTTTCATTCCAGAGGACACATGCACAACAAATTACACCTTTGCTTGGAAGCCAAGTTTCCTTCCCAGAATGTGGGAAATTCAGTATACCCTGACAACTTTAATTGTTGGTTGTTTTTTTTTTTGCCAAGTGACAGACATAAGTGCTCATGGAACCCCGATTCTCATTACATCCATTTCTCCAGCCAGTTGCAACAATGAACAGCGGAGCACAGCAAGCAGGAGCACTTCATTAACAAGGAAGCCAGAAGATTCCAAGGAGCCAATTCTCCTTTTCTGGAGCTGCTTCTCAGGAGCTCAATCAACACCACCAGCCACTGTTTGGGGTTGTTCAGGATCCTCGGACCCCCTGGACCTGTCACAGTACTAAGGCAGCAATGGCCATAAAGCAGCAGACAGGGGACCCCGGCACCTCCAACCCCAACCTTCCCCACCACTTGAATCTCCGGCATGCTGAGTTCTGAGGGCAGATTTGATCATTGTCGCTCAGATCCACCCATCTGCACGCTAACTGCAAAAACCTCACTTCTACCCCCATTCCACGACCTCTTCCTGCCCCGCAGCTCCTCTCCCTAGAATTGTGCTCCTCTACTGAAGGCAGGACAGCAAGCTCAAACATGCCCACCACTTCCAGGGCACAAATGCTAGCTGGTGATCCGCTGGCCCACGGTTTTCCCCTGCGCAGCAGGAACTGTGGGCACCATGGGCAGGTGTGCAGGCGGGAAAGGGCAGGGGGACACAGGGAGTGCACCTGACAGTACCTGCTGGCCCACATCACATGTCTTGAGCAGTTCCCTGAGAAAGAGGGGCAGTGTCCTCAATCTGGAGAACAGCCCAGCATTCCCAAGCTTTTCCCAGTCAAACCTTTCTAGATCGCAGAGGGGGAAAGGCAAGAATTCTGCTCTCTGGAACTCAAAAAAATGGAGTCTATTGCCAGGTATCTCTGAAATAATCCTGTGAAAACAAAATATACCTCTTGATGTCATTAAGTAAGTGCAGTGGCAACTAATACAGTGAGTATGTGAGTGTGTGTGTTTGTGTGTGCGCGTGTGTATGTCTGTGTGTGTATGTGTGTGATTACTGGGACTTAAACTTGGGGCCTGGGTGCTGTCCCTTACACTCTACTAATTTGAACTACACCTCCATTTGCCACTTTTGTGGTTAATTAGAGATAGGAGTCTCACCCGTAATCCCACTCAGGAAGCTTGAGATCTGAGGATCAAAGATTGAAGCCAACTTGGGGAGACAAATCTAAGAAACTCTTCTCCAATTAACCACCAAAAACTTAGTACAGTTTAAGTGTAAAGCACCAGTTTAGGACCTCTCAAGAAGGGATGTCTGGTGGCTCACACCTGTAGTCCTAGCTACTCAAGAGGCTGAGTTCTAAGAACAAAATTCAATGCCAGCCTGGGAAGGAAAGTTGGCAAGACTCTCATCTCCAATTAGCCACTTAAAAACCGGAAGTGGAGCAGTGACTCGAAGTGGTAGAGTGCTAGCCTTGAGCAAAAGAGCTCGGGGACAGGGCCCAGCCCCCCACACACACAAGAGATGGAGAAAAAGACCAAGGAAAGGAACAGCACAGCCTCCTCTGAACAGACCACTCACCAGGCAATGGCTTGTCCTATCCTGACCAGATGACCAGATTGCTCCCCTCCAGTTAAGGGGGTGATAAAACCCTCTCTGAGCACCCCAAAATAAGAATAAGATGACAACCTACCAGTCCCCAATTTGTTTGACACCATTTAACGACATATGCCTTCTGCCCGCTACTCTGGTTCTCTCTCTACTCAAACTTGAAAGCTCTCAATGCTCCCCGGACAAGGGAAGATGGCTTCCGATGGATTTACCTGCCTCTTTTCTGGGCTGTCCATGCAGCAGAATGAAACTTCATTTCTCTGTCCCTCTGTGCTTGGCTGATCACCTGCCTGCTGAGGTGAGCCAAGAGACCAGACATAGGAAAGCCAGGGGTTTGGGCCTGGTGCTGAAAATTCGGCTTCAGAACAACTGGAGAGAAAATGGAAGGTTGTAGGAAAAGGATTAGGGGACTTAGCCCACTGCTCAGGTGGATGGATGGGCCCAGGATAGGAGGACTCAATACGGCCACTCAGCTACACAGGTGGAAGATTAGAAGTTCAGTGAAGATGCTGAAACTATGGCCGCAAGGCAGATCCATCCAGGAGCTATACAAAAAGAAAGCCTAGCCCCCCACCCCCTGAATATGGCCTAGTGGCAAGAATGCTCACCTCATACACATGAAGCCCTGGATTCGATTCCTCAGCACCTCATATATAGAAAACAGCCAGAAGTGGTGCTGTGGCTCAAGTGGCAGAGTGCTAGCCTTGAGCAAAAAAGAAGCCAGGGACAGTGCTCAGGCCCTGAGTTCAGGCCCCAGGACTGGCAAAAAAAAAAAAAAAAAAAAAGCCCCCAGCCCTGCAGTGTCAGTATCACAGCTAACTGCAACTGTTCCCAATACCCCGCCATGAGGACCGGAAATACAGTTGGCTCTGGCAATTTCTGACAGTCTCTGTGGAGACAGAAAAACAAACAAACCCAAAGGATGCACAAAGATGTTTCTTGCCTGTGCTCAGCCTAACGTGGGCTCAAGCACAAAGGGAAGTGACAGAGCCCCCAGGGTGAAATGGGTCAAGTTGTCCCCAAGAGGCTGCTTGTCAGACACACTAAAAAGGTGACAACACATTCCCTACAAAATTAACCTGCAACTGTTTTAAGGTATGGCCCTATCTTTTAGCAATCCTGGTGCTGATTCCTCTACAACTTGACTTTTTGTTGTTGTTGTTGTTGTGCCAGTACTAAGGCTTGAACTCAAGGCCTGGGCACTGTCCCTTAGCTTTGTTTGCTTAAAGCTGGAGCTCTACCACTTGAGCCACAGCTCCACTTCTGGCTTTTTGCAGGCTAATAGGAAGTTAAGGGTCTCATGGTCTTCTCTGCCTAGGCTTGGCTTACAACTGGGATTCCTAGATCTCAGTCTGAGGAGCTAGGATTACACACAGGAGCCACCAATGCCCAGCTGCTTCCTCTATCATTTGAGAAGAGGCTTTGGGGGAGAGGGGAAGTGTTGGGGGTTGAACCAAAGGCCCTGTGCCTGCCTAGCCCTGGCTCTACATTCCTACCTACTAGAAATCTACACATCCCTGCCAGCTAAACACCTACATCTTAATGGAGAGACTACTCTCCTGACTCCTTTTCCTTTCCTTTCTGTTCAGTACTCAGGACCCAGGCACCCCACTACCTTTGCCACAACCCCCAGCCATGGGCTTCACTTACCCAGCACTTGCAGGGAGGGTTCATGCCATCCTCCGGAGCAAAAGGCAGATAGAGCATCCCACACTCATGGTCAAGTGGCCGAACCCACAGGGCAAAGCTGTTCCTGCCATGGGGGATCTAACCAGACTGCCGTAACCTCCATCCACCCCACCAGACAACACGGAAGCCCTGCCGGCCCAGACACAGTCAGCCACTGTAAAGATATGGCCCCTAGCTGGCCACACACCAATCCCCACTGGGGAGGGCCCTGTCACAGCTAGGCAAAATACCACCAGGCCAACACTGAACAGTGCACAGAAAAGGAGACAGTTGTTATCTGATTATCAGATTGGCTTATAGAAGTAAATGATACTATAGGCACTGAGCCAACCCCTCTCTCCCTCTTCCCCCTAGTGCTGGGACTCAAACCCAGGGCTTTACACATATTAGGCAAGTGCTCTCCCACTGAGCTACCTCCCCAGTCCTCACTCCTATGTATTATTTCATCCCTGTTGTTTCTAGATGAAGCTAAGTGACAGGAAACTTTGGTCACCTGGATGATCTCGAGCTACTTAACAGACCGGAGGTCCTGATGCTCATCTGCTGTGTAGAATTGTCACCCACTTTCTTTCCAACATGCCCAAAGTGTTAGGGGCATTATTTAGGTCTTCCAGGTTTAAAAGGAAAAAATGAAAAAAGGCTCTGAAAATCACCACTGTGTGGCACCCAAGAGATTTTCCACTTTGATTTAAACAAGTCAATCCTAAATAAAAGCAACAAACAGGATGGGAATACAATCCTTTCTGTTTTAGCAGGAAGGATGTGAGGAGTCCCAGTTTCTAGTGATCAAAACCAAGACATTATTTATTCTCAGCTTTGTTCCAAAACTGTCCACCCAACAACACAGGCCCTCAAACCTCCCTGCCTCCCAAAGTTCATTCGACTTATGAAAAACAAAAAAATGTGTTTAAAATACAGATTCTTGGCCCCACCCCCTTGTATTCTGTATATTTTGGGGCTCTGTATTTAAATTAACAACCAGATGATTTCCATAAACATTTCAAACCACACTTGTAGGCAACACTGAAACTTGGTTTCTTTTCAGCAGGTGTTTTTTAGTTTAGGTTTGTTGTGTTTTTTTTTCACCTAGTGGTGGGTGGGTTTTGCCTTTTCTACTTGAGCAGACACTGAAATCAGTAACCGACGCCAAAGTTCTCAACCTATCAGAAAAAGTATAAAGTTCACATCTCCCCTTACACACTCATACCAGAGAAAGAGGTTATTTATATGGGGGAAGAAAAAATTCAAAAGCTAGTAGCCAGGAGAAAGGGAGACCACGAAGATTAAGGCTCTTCTATGTTTTCTAGGAATAGCTATTTTGAACTAGTCCTGCCTCCTATTCGAGCTCTCCTGTTTGAAGCTAGCTGAGGGAAGTTAGGAGCTACACCCCGCTCATCCAGGGGAGCTGATCACCAGCCTAGACCTCCCCACCCCTCCTCAAGCCAGTGTACCCAATGGCAGATCGCAGTAGCTGAATGAGTACTGGTAGAAGCAACATCCCCAGTTTGCACGAAGATGGAATCACCCAAACTCGCTTCCTCCGGCAAACCAGAGCGCGAACGCGGTTCCAACACCTCCTTCTGCAGACGCCCCAGGGAGCACCTAGGACCTGACCTGCACACGGGATCGCCTCCCTCCACAGGCGGGGTGCGCTCCCGGGAAGTTCCCGCCGGTCCCAAGCTCTGCGATCCAGGGCAGGGGCGCAAAGGCAGGCGAAGCCCGGGGGCCAGGAGGGCGCCCGGCACCGGGCCGCCCGCCTCCCAGTGTCGCCCGGCCGCGGAGCCCGGAGTCCCAGCTCTGGAGGCCCCAAGCTCTTGGCCGTCCCCTCTGCAGAGGCCCCCAAGGCCGTCGTGGGTCTCTTCCCCCCGCCACCCGAGAACTCCAAGTTGTGCAGGGGAGGTGCGCGAAGACCGCGCGCGCCGTCCCACCGCGACCCCGGCGTGGGCTCCGGGGCGGCGCTGGCTCTCTCCTCCAGGCCGCCCGCTCACCTCCACCCGCCTCCTCCGCGCTCGCCGCGGCCAGCAGCGGCGCCAGCGACAGGAGCAGGACCAGCAGGCAGGCTTTCCGGAGCCTCATGGTGGCGGGTACCGAGCCCGGCTCCGCGCGCCTGCGCTCAGAGTCACTGGCAGAGCGCCGCGCGATGCCCAGCGCAGGAAGCCGCTCCGGGGAGTCCTCGCTTGCTATTGGCCGATGGCGGAGGACGCCGCGGGCAGCCAATCAACGCTACCCGTTCGGCGTCAGTCGAAGCGCCCCGTGCGTGCCGCGCCCACTCCGCTGGCCCGGCCCCCGGGTCCGCAAAGCCCTCCGCCCTGCACCATTAAAAGTCTGAGCTCGGGGCTGGGGATATGGCCTAGTGGTAAAGTGCTCGCCTTGTAGCGCTGTGGCTCAGGTGGTAGAGTGCCAGCCTTGAGCAAAAGAAGCCAGGGAGAGTGCTCAGGCCCTGAATCCAAGCCCCAGGACTGGCAACAAAAAGAAAAGAAAACAAAACAAAACAAAAAACCAAGAAATGTGCGCCCTGCCTTACATATGAAACTGTAACCCTGATGTACGTCACTTTGACAATAAAGAAACAAATTTAAATTAAAAAAATGAAATCTAATAAAAAAAAAACCAAAAAAAAAAAACCTCTGAGCTCTAACATAAGGTGCCCTCTTCTGATTGGCTCACCGCCATCACCAATCAGCGTCTGTCACTCAGTTTGCCGAGAGCTTACAGGCACAGAAGAAAAAGTAGGGGAAGAACACAGGCAGTGGGTCGGGCTGGAAGGGGGCGGGGCCTGTATATGTCTAGCAAGGCTATTGGATGGAGGCGGTGGAGGGCGGGGCTCCGTATGGCAGAAATTAGCTCGTGTACTTAAGTGTACTTAAGTGTCCTGCCAGTGGGTAATCCCGAAGGCAGGGACACGTGGCACACTGAGCAGCTTTAGCGAGTATGATGCTGACAAAAGAGAGGACGACTGGGCCCGCGAATCTGCTTCATGTTTGTTGGCATCTTGCTTTCTTCGTTCCCTTTGAGCATGTAAAGATGTGAAAATGAGCTTTTCTTTCCCTACTGCTGCTCTGTGGCCGTTGATGTTTAGCCGCGCGATAGTTATTCCAGATCTACCTACCATCCCACTGTTTTGTGCAAAATCAAGGCTTCAGATTCCTGTATAAACTTTGTCTTATGTTTATTGCTCCTTCGGTGATTTTTTTCCCCCCTGCTAAACAGAGGAAATAGCTAGGTTAATCTACATCTAGATAAAGTCTTGAGATTTTTCTTTTGTGATTGAGTTGGAGTCGAAATTAGGTTTGTATGTCAGAAAAGAGGCACGTGCTGTTTGTTAGGATTTGCTTTTATATTTTTAAGAACAAAATCAGGGCCTCAGACTTGTTTAGCTGGTGCTCTGCCATTTTGATCCATGCGTTCAAGTTGGCTTTTTGCTGGTTATTTTGGAGATGGAGTCTTATGGACTATTCTGCATATGCTGGCTTGATATTTCAGATCCCAGCTTCTTGTGTTGCTAGGATTACAGGAATGAACCACCCAAGGCCCAGTAGGGCTTGCAGTTTTTGTTTTTCAATTCCTGGGGATTAATGCATCTGAAGAGTTATAGAAGACAAATACATAATACATAAGTAAAAATACATAAGTAAAACAAAATTCATTTGTCTAGTCCCATGTTTTATGTAGACAGCTTAAAAGTGGAAAAATTTAATCAACTTTCATTGAATTTCTATGGATCTGATGGATCGGTATCAATCTGGTAGAACAGAAAGATGCTATACAACCAACTTTAATGCCAGAAGGTACCAGAAGTGATGCAGTGGGCTACCAATATAGGCTATCAAACACTTCGATATTATCATAAAGAGCTCATCAAAAGAATGAACCCAGTCAGAATTGCCGTCTTTTCCTCTGGATTTTACTACACTGAAAGGAATGAGGGCCCCATTTACCCAGATCAGAGACACAGAAAACCAATTTTACTAAAGTACTCTGTTGATACATGTGTGTGAGGAAACTTGAAGAAGTGCATGTACACACAAACCCTTATAAAATTAAATAATATTCTTTTTAAAAAGCATTCTGAGCAGGCATAGAGAAATGTTTTTCTATGAAGGGATATTTTGATATTTATGATATCATTCATAAGCCATACAAAATTATCAACACAGAGGATGGCCTCAAGTAGCTAGGTGACAAGCAGCAAATGAGAAGCTTGTGTGTCTGACATATACCAAATGATTTCCCAGTCTCTAGGACATTCCTCAGGCCAGATATTCCCCATCCCTAAAGTATGATATTAAAAGTTCATTTATGGGGCTGGGGATATAGCCTAGTGGCAAGAGAACTTGCCTCATATACATGAGGCCCTGGGTTCGATTCCCCAGCACCACACAAACAGAAAACGGCCAGAAGTGGCAGAGTGCTAGCCTTGAGCAAAAGGAAGCCAGGGACAGTGCTCAGGCCCTGAGTCCAAGGCCCAGGACTGGCCAAAAAAAAAAAGTTCATTTATGAACAATCATTATATTCAGTGTACATTAAGGGAAAATGGAACCTGGCAACGTGAGGGTTTGGGTGGGGTTGGGAGAGATAAAGAAGGATAGAAGAGGGAACTTTATCAAGATATATTATACATATACACTGACTTGTTAAATTGTAAACCCGTTTGTACACCTACTTAAAAGTAATTTTTAAAAATAAAGAAAAAAGTTCACTCAGCAGCCAAACATGACCTTATTGAATTGGAAAGCCCCTTATTTTTGTCCCAATTATCTTATTCAGTTTGGTTACGGTGGTTTCCAGGCACCTGAGACCACAGTGAGGAGGGTCGGAGTGGAGCCTGTGAAGTCACAGAACTGGACTCTCACTTAGAAATGTCTATTAGTCAGGCACCAGTGGCTCACGCCTGTAACCCTAGCTACTCAGGTGGCTGAGACCTGAGGATCAAGTTTTGACCTAGCCAGGGCAGGAAAGTCCAAGCGCCGCTTATCTCCAATTAATCACAGGCAAAAGCTGAAAGAGGCACTGTTAAGTGCCACTTAAGTAGTAGAGTGCTAGCCTTGAGCAAAGGAGCCCAAGGACAGTACTCAGGTCCAACGTTCAAGGCCCAGGCCAGCAAAAAAATATATATATAAAGGAAGAAATGCCTGTAAGTAAACATTGCCCTAGCTTAGTCCCTCGGGTCGCCACTTACTGTGATTACGTTAAGTTTATAGACAATTGAGATCTGTGTTTGCTTCACTCCCACACAGCTGTCTCTAGAGAAGTGGTCTATGGGGGAATACTTTCCATCTAGATAATCTCCAGGTGATCTGTAGAAATCCTGGCACCTAACACTGCCATCACAAACTAATTCAGGATTTAAAAAATTAAGAAGAGACCAGATAGCCTAGCACTGAGGATGGGGAACCAGGAGAGACGTGGTCGGAGTCACCCTGGGGCCTCACTATGCACCGTGAGATCCTGTCTCAAATAAGCAAACGCTTGCAGGAGTGGGCATGCGCATCTCCTTTCGTGCTTCTGCCTTGCACCATGTGAGGCTGCAGCAAGAACAACCTGAGCAGACACAATGGATTCCAACGTCTTGGATTTCCTTCCCAGCCTTTAGAAGTGTAAGAAATAAAATTTCTTTTCTTTTCTTTTTGCCAGTCATAGGGCTTACATTCAGGACCTGAGCGCTGTCTCTGAACTTCTTTTGCTCACTTGAGCAACAGTGCCACTCCTAGCCTTTTCTGTTTATGTAAACTGAGGAATCAAACCTGGGGCTTCATGGGTGCCAGGCAAGCACTCTACCACTAAGCCCCATTCCTAGCTCAATCAATTTATTTTCTTTATCAATTATGCAGTGTAAGGTATTTTGTTATAGTAACAGAACACAAAAAGACCAGATTAATTTTCTGTCATGGTGCACACCTAACACACCTAACACACACACACACACACACACACACACACACTTATGTTTTCTTTATTGAAAGTGAGGTGTTACATACATTAGTCATTGTCTTGGGTGCTGTATGTTTTGTGGTCCTCTCATTGCGATTTTGTTTGAATTATCTTTCTGCTTTGTCAGTATTCCAACATAATCAAATAGAGACTTAGAGCTACTTGGTTGAGTCAGCCCAGGCAGAAAAGTCTGGGAGACTTCAATTAACTAGCAAAATATGGTTGTAGAGGTGTGGCTCAAGTGATAGATAGAGCAGTAGCCTTGCCCAGAAAAGCTCAGAGACAGCTCACAGACCCTGCGTTCAAACCCCACAACCAACAACAAAACAAAAACGAGCAAAGTTTTTGGTGTTTTATACCAGACCCTCTATCTTACCCTGAAAATAATTGCTATTGTGTTTCTACAAGGTTTATAGAGGAGTCCTGCTTTTGAAAATCACCTAGCGGCAGTCCTCTTTTGTGCTTCCTCTTCCTGCTTGTCTGTAAGTTAAAAGAAATGTTTATTTATTTTATCACTGGTTGGTGACAAGATTAAAGAATAACTCTAATGTCAACTCCAGTGAGAGACCCTGACCTTGCGGCAGCAACCACTCTCATTACCAGGTAGGACTCTGTCACATGTCAGAAAACCTACATCTACAATTTCCCCAGTGGCCCACACCTGCAATGCTAGCTCCTCAGGAGGCTGAGATTTGAGGTTCATAGTTTAATGTCAGCCCAGGCAGGACAGTCTATGAGACTCCCATCTCTGATTAACCACCATTTGTGGGTATTTTTTTTTTGTTAATATGATATAAGAGTGTCCTGGACTTTCCTGCCTGGGCAGACTTCAAACTGTGATCTTCACATCTCAGCCTTATGAGTAGCTAGGATTACAGACATGAGCCACCAGCACCCAGCGGTGTGTGTGTGTGTATGTTTACATATATATTTACTTATACATTTGTTTACTTATTTGTCTGTTTATTACTTTGTGCCAGTACTGGGGCTTGAACTCAGGGCATAGGTACTGTTCCTGAGCTTATTCTTTTTCTTCCTTTCTATTTTTGGTTGGTTGTAGGGCTTGAACTCACAGCCTGAATGCCATCCCTTTGCTCTTTTGCTCAAGGTTAGTGCTTTACCACTTTGAGCTGCAGCACAACTTCAGGTTTTCTGGTGGTCTCACAGTCTTTCCTGCCCAGGGTAGCTTGGAACTGGGATTCTTAGATCTCAGCCTTCTGAGTAGCTAGGATTACAGGCATGAGCCACTGGCACCCAGTGGTTTTTATATCTTTTAATGGTTGAAAAATACCAAAAGGTGGACATTGACATTCCGAAGTTAGATCTAAAATGCACTGGGACATGACAAATTACATAGGCATCTAGATACTCACACACAGTGAGACTAAAAGAAGGTACTCTTAGGAGAGAAGCACAAAGGTGCAATATCCAAGTACTAGTTCATATGTATATAAAATAATATGCACACTGAAACAAACTCCAAAGGTGTGGAAACAAAGGACTTTTTTCGTAATTTTTTTCTTTTTCTGATGACTCTTATTCTTTATCTTACGTAAGGTGTATTCATGTGCATATCTGTGGGAGGGCAGGGGAAGGGCACAGAAGATGAGGAAAAAGGGTGAAAAGGTGCAGCAATAGAGCACACAGGACATGGATAAAGGTGAGCTATACAACTTGTGGGTGGAGATGGAGGGAGGGAATGAGAATGGGGGAACAAATGACACTGTACAAAAGGAAATATATTTATTACCTGATGCATGTAAATGTAACCCACTGTAATATCATCTCTATCCTAACAATTTTATTTAAAGGTGGAAATTGTGGGGCTGGGAATATGGCCTAGTGGTAGAATGTTTACCTCATCTACATGAAGCCGTGGGTTCAATTCCTCAGCACCACATATACAGAAAAAACAGAAGTGGCGCTGTGGCTCAAGTGGTAGAGCGCTTGCCTTGAGCAAAAAGAAGCCAGGGACAGTGCTCAGGCCCTGAGTTCAAGCTCTAGGACTGCCAAAAACAAAAACAAAATGCGGAAATTGGGTGACATGTAAAAATGGCAAGTTTTAGCATCCAGAAAAAAGTTCTGGTGGGACACAGTCTCTGTCATTTATGAATCACTTATGCTTCTGCGATGGCAGCTAGGATCAAGTGACCCTCCAGCCTACAGTATTTCCAACCTGGTTCATGCACAAGTTTACTGACTACTCTGTGTTGCATCTGGACTGCAAGGGCTCCTGTATTGGTCTGCAAGGGCTCCTGTATTGGTCCGCAAGGGCTCCTGGCTTGGTCTGCAGCTTTTGGCTCTGCTGGGTGGTGGTGGAAGCTTTAGCAGTGGAGCCTAGTAGGAGGAAGTAAGGCCACTGGAGACATGGCTTTGAGGGAATCCTGGGGCTCTGGGCCCTTCTCCCCTCCTCTCTCTCTCCTTTCTGGTTACCATGACATCAGCAGTCATTTCTGCCTCACACTGTGTCATGGTGTCCCTATGAGCTCAACCGCAATGGGGCCAAGACCATGGAATTAAACCTCCAAAACTGTGTGTGAGCCAGGACAAACCTTTCTTCCATCAAGTTGCCTTATCTCATGCCATCTCTCAGAGTGACCAAAAGCTGACTAACACACCGACCCTGACTCAAAGCCCAGTTTAAATAGCTACTGGATATTTTTACTTTGGGTGTTCATCAGATTTTCTGACATGTCAAATCCATCTATGTAATGATTCCCTTCCCCTCTCAGTTCTAAACATCAGTGAATACTGGGTAATCTAATTAGATAACTTAGTTCCATCATTTTTTACTCCACCAGCTCCCCTACATCTATCCAATTACCTTCTTTTTGCTACTTTTAGCCCCTAAAATGTCCCTTGAAGTTCTGAGGATGGAGCTCTGTGTATAAAATGAGGCCTAAGCCAGGCCAGGCAGGAAAGATCATGAGACTCATCTCCAATAACCACCAGAAAACTAGAAGTGGTGCTATGGCTCAAAGTGGTAGACTGCTAGCCTTGAGCTGAAGAGAACTTGTGTCAGAACTCATCATCTGTTTAAAGGGATGGTCAGACACCTATGGCACAATGACCCCAAAGTAATCAGTGGGTCCACTTTGAAATCTTTGGGCTCAATTGATGAAACGGTATAATTGCTGGGCATTGCTGATGGCTCACACCTGTCATCGTTAGCTACTCAGGAAGTGGAGATCTAAGGATTCAGGTTCAAAGCCAGCCTGTAAAGTGTAAAACACTTACCTCCAATTAACCAGGAAAATACACCCACAAAAGTGAAGGTGTTGCTCAAGTGGTAGAGTACCAGCCTTGAATGGAAACCCAAACAAGAATGCAAGGCCATGAGTTCAAGCCTTAGTACTTGCACATGAGAAAGAAAAAAAAAAGGCACTGTAGCAACAACAACAAAGCTGTGTATAAAGTGGGCCAATGGGTTAGATTACATGTACCTGGTGTCATAACAAAGGAGAGCACTCATTTGAACCAATTTCCAACCTCCTTCTTCACCATAAACACCCATGATCCTGGAGTGCTAATTGCACCTGTTACCAGATTTGCCTAAACCATATCTAGGCTCTGTACTGGCCACCTTTTATAATTATAATAATAGCTATTGTTTTTAAATAGTTGTATGAAGGACTTTCAATTCCACATGTCTGTTTATGAATACATCTTTGTGTCAGTTTTGGAGCTTGAATTCAGTGCCTGGATTTTGTCCTGAGCCTTTTCACTCAAAGGGCTGGGATTCTACCACTTGAGTCACAGCACCACTTCTGGCCTTCTACTGCTTGATAGGGAATGATTCACCGACTTTTCTGCCTGTTTGACTTTGAACCTAAGTCCTCAGATTTCAGCCTCCTGAATAGCTAGGATTACAGATGGGAGCCACCAGCAACTGGCTAGTACATGTATCTTGGTCAGTGTCACACCTTCCTTCATCTCCCAACTTGTCCTAACACCACCCATCCCCTCAAGTTACCTGGCTGTATTTTCATGTGTGTACATTAAACATTATGATTGTAAATAAAAATGAAAAAAAAAAGAAATGATGCCTAGGCCCAGCCCAGTACTGCAAAAACAAAAAACAAAAACAAAGACTCTTGAAGTTGTTCCCCCTTTGATCTCCCTGGTACTGTGCTTATTCAATTCCTATCTTTACTTCCCCAAATTAATTTATGTTACTTTTTATTAGTCCGACCTTTTGTTCTCAATGAGGAAGAACATTAGTCTGAGTTTTAATCCAAAAAGCCCTTCAACAACTTGGTGAGTTTATTTTACTTTTTTGCATTCCTGGGAGAGGCAATGAATTAACTTCCACGTTGTTTTGAGCAACATGGCTTCAGTTTCTACTAAGTGTCAGGAAGCTGAGTTACTCCTACCCCAGGGAGTAGCTTCTTCAAAAGTGTTGGAGCTAAAATCAGAGCTGCGACCATTGAAATTTTGTAAAGATCTGGACCTGAAATGTTGACCCCTCTTAAATTCCCTTTCCTGCCTTCTCCCTGGTGTATCTGACCCCTCACAAGCCAAGGGGGCTCCAAGGAAGGTCCAGCAGGCCCGCCCTGGGCTGAAGGCAGAACTCAGGTCCAGGTGGGGGGCTCTCAGCCTAACCCATGGGTGAACGAGCATTTGTGGAGTGCCCTCTGGGCACCTGGGCTCCAACGACTCTTGGTCTAGGACCCACGTGGGTGATGAGAGACTGCAGAGTGGAGTCCTGGCAGCTCGTGGGCAGCACCTCCAGCCCCCAACCCCTTCCAGCCCAGGGGAACAGGGGCTGTGATCTTCGTGCTGCCCTCCACACTCCAGGACCCAGGCGTGCTGATGGTGGACACCTTCTGCTGGGGGAAGGACTTGCCTTTTTCCAGGACAACCGAGGCTCCTGGGATCACAGAAGCTCAGGGTCTGAAGTCGGGGAACAGGGTCGTCTTGTAGGGATTCTTTGGTCTTGGTTTATGCTGTTGGGCTCGGCCTCTCATCCAGTGCACTGTCCTAGCCCAGCCCCACCTGCCCCTGGGCGTCTCTAGGAAACTGGGCAGCGGTGACCACTTTCCTTCATCCTTCAGTAGGTGGTGAGGTGGTTCAGGCCATCGGAAAATGTTTAGTGTCCAGAGGACACGGGTTCAGTTTGTTGGGCACTAACTCCAGCAGAGGATAGTAACTACCAACTGGTCAGTGTCGGTCTTGGTCTTCCTCCTCCTCATCTCTAAGGATATTTTCCCTTTCCTCTCATTCCCTTGTCTCAACTTTATGCATGGTGGGCCTCAAATTTATCACACCTGTTTTGAATGTTCATATCAGCCAGACCTGGGGACCACGAAGAGCTAGTCAGACAGGTTTATTAATGGGGCCATATCTCCCACAGGAGAGGGAGCAATGTGGCATCTGCACCTTATCCAGGTGGTGGCTTGTAAATCTGGGGTAAGAGGGGAGGCAGGTGGGTCTGGGTGGGAGTGGGAGCTCTAGAGCAGGGAGACAGGGTGGAGCTGGGGGCGAGTGGGAGAGGCCAGGGACCTAAGGTGGGGGAAATGCTAACATCTACCACCTTGGATGTCAGGAATATTCACAAATATGTGCCAAGAACCTTCAAGACCCAGGAACAGCAGCAACAACAAAAATAATTGGGTAGCGTTTTTGATTTTTGTCCTAGAGCTTGAACTCAGGGCCTGGGTGCTTTTCCTGAGCTTGTTTGCTCTAAGCTAGTGCTCTATCACTTTGAGTCACAGTGCCACTTTCAGTCTTCCTGCCCATGCTGACTTTGAGTCATGATCCTCACATCTCAACCTCCTTAGTAGCTAGGATTACAGGTGTGAGCCACCAGTACCTGGCAGAATTTGGTAGGAGTAGGGAAACATATTCTGACAGTTCCATGAAGGTATTTATTAAAGCATCTTGAAGTGTTCCATTAGCAAACACTGGAAGGAATCTTCCCTTGGATCGATTTCCTGAGCTCAATGCCAGCCTTTGGCATCCCATATCCAATGGATTGCATGATTTATAAGTAAATCCTCATAGCTCTACTTCAGGAACACACTTCTTCTCACTGCATTCTCTAAAGGCATGTGTGTAAATTAAGAGTCCCAAAACAGATCTCATGGCAGACAGGAGCTTCTGGATATCAGACAGTAAGCTAATATTGCAGGCTGATCAATCTCAGCAAAAAGCCAGGCTGGAGGCACAACTTAATGGTAGACTGTAAACTCTACCACTTAAAATCTGGCAAAAGGATACAGTAAAAACTGCATGTGGAGATGCATGCCTGTTTTCCCAGCACTGGAAAGTGTGAGCCAGGAAGGGGCCAATCTGGTTACATTGTTTTTGAGACCCCTCCTTCCCACCCCAAAATAAATTAGTTAAGGAGAATGCACCAGTAGAGGCAAAACTCAACCACTAGGACATATTCCCAGCCATTGCACCAGTAGATTATAAAACTAGAATCTTTGCATAATCTTTCCCAATGTAATTATTTTCATGCAAAAAAAATTGAGGTTGATGTTCCAGAAAAAAACATCTGAAAGACATTGTTTTCACATTATCTCATTTCTGTTATTCCTGAGAATTCCAGATCAACCCTTGGCAAGTCAGAAATTCTTTGACTGCAGTATGATTCTGTCTGTACAGAACACACAATGACATTCACTTACTGAAGCAAACTGGAAGGTCCTCACCGTTTCCTAGACTTACTTGTATTGCTGTAAGATTTGCTCTGAAATTGCTCATATGTTGTTGTCTAGCCTATTTCCTGACTAAACTTTGTTATTTTGTCATACTCCAGCCTTTTGTCAGCTGCTGCAGTATTTGCTCTGGGGAGCCTCAGTCACTCTTCTGTTGTAAGTAGCATCTCTCTTTGTTCTGGAATTCTCTAATTCCTTATCTCCTGACCCAACCTTTCATTTATATTTTGGCTCCATATATATCAGAACTTCGGATTTTTCGTTTCTTTTTGCTTTTTCTAAGATTGGCCAAATTTTGGTAAAATAACCACTATTTTAGGGAGAATTGTGTATAATCACTACAGGACCTTCAGATAAACTTCAGCATCCATATGAACAAAGGTTCAGGGAATTCATGTGACTGTTCTCAGTTTCAAAGCTAACCAACCAAAACCAAAACCAAATCCAAACGTATCAGGCCAACAACAAAATTCACTAGACTTAGCCCACAGGACAGGATCACACTCTTGAAAAAAATAGATCAGTATTTAGGAGCTAGCCACTTCCTTTCAGATTTGAGAATGGGACTGGAGAGATTCTCCATTTTTTGAGGCCAAATCACTTTGTTAAACCTTGGTGTTGGGAGCAGGGGACTGGTTGCTCTCACCTGTAATGCTAACTACTCAGGAGACTGAGCTCTGAGGAATGCAGTTCAAAGCCAACCTGGACAGGAAAGTCCATGAGGCTCCAACCACCAAGAAAGACACAACAGGAGCTCTGGCTCAACTGGTAGAGCTTCAGGCTTCAGGAAAAAAGCAAAGGGATAACCCTTAGGCCTGAGTTCAAGCCTCAGGACTGGCACAAAACAAACAAACAAAATGAGTAGGAAGTGGATGAAAAGGCACTGAAAACAATAAGCTCTTAGGTCTTTGACAGGGCAGTATCTTCCCAGCCTTATGCTTTGGAAGCCCTCGAATCTGAACTCAATTTGCATTTTTGAGCTAGCTTTGCATTTAGGTGAAGAATCATCCCCTAAGGCAGACAGGCAGAACAAATCTCTTTTATTAATAGATTGCAAATGTAGCCAGTGATTTCAAAGGAGAAAAATCTGTTAGCTTTGCTCCAGTTCCTAATCTGTGTCACATGCTTGCTTAAAGCAGCCCCCTGCGTTCTCCCCATCTCGCTTCTTGTGGGTTTGGGCCATTTCTGAGGAACCAGGGGCATCTCGTTCATTCACTCACTGGCTGTGTTGCCTGTGCACCTGCCTCAGCTCCAGTCGGCTTCTATCATTGTAAATAGCAGGCTCAGCCTTTCTTAATTTCAGGATCAGGCTTAGGGTCCCTCGGAGAAGGACAGGGTTTTGTGTGCACTCTGACATGGGCAGTGAGTTTGGACTGAGGGCTCTCCCCAGTGTGTACCTGCTGGTGGCCGACCAGCTGTGTCTTCAAGCGAAAAGCCTTGTTGCACTTGGGACACTGGAAAGGCTTCTCGCCGATGTGAGTCCTGATGTGTTCCACCAGCGTGAAGCGCTTGGCGAAGCCCTTGCCGCACTTGCAGGAGAACGGCATCTCCCGTCCGTGCAGCAGCTGGTATGTCTTCATGTCAGCCTGGCCTCGAAGCTCTTCCTGCAGATGGAACACTGCACATGCCTCTCGCGCTGTGCCGACCTAGGTGCCTGGTGAGGTGGGCCTGCCGTGTGAAGCTCTTGCTGCACTGGCTGCAGGGGAAGGGCTTCTGGGCGCTGTGTGTGAGGTGGTGCGCCCGCAGGGAGTCCTTGTGGTGGAAGCTCTTGGGGCACTTGGGGCACTGGAAGGGCTTCTCCCCGCTGTGTAGGGGCAGGTGGTCCCTCAGGATGTACTTGAAGCAGAAGCTCATGGGGCACTTGGGGCACTGGAAGGGCTTCTGGGCGCTGTGTGTGTGCTGGTGCTTCCGCAGTACGTCTTTTTGGCGGAAGCTCTTGGGGCATTGCGGGCACTGGAAGGGCTTCTGGGTACTGTGCATGTGCTGGTGCTTCCGCAGTACGCCTTTTTGGCGGAAGCTCTTGGGGCATTGCGGGCACTGGAAGGGCTTCTGGGTGCTGTGGGTGAGCTCGTGCTCTCGCAGGGTGCCCTTGCGGTGGAAGCTCTTGGGGCACTGTGGGCACTGGAAGGGCTTCTGGGTGTTGTGGGTGAGCTCGTGATTTCGTAGGGTGCCCTTGAGGCGGAAGCTCTTGGGGCACTGTGGGCACTGGAAGGGCTTCTGGGCGCTGTGGGTGAGCTGGTGATTCTGCAGGGTGCCCTTGCGGCAGAAGCTCTTAGGGCACTTGGGGCACTGGAAGGGCTTCTCCCCGCTGTGTAGGCGCAGGTGCTCGGTCAGCAAGGCCCTCTTGATGAAGCTCTTGCTGCATTGTCCACAGGGGAAGGGCTTCTGGGTACTGTGGGTGAGCTGGTGCTGCCGCAGGGTGCCCTTGCGGCGGAAGCTCATGGGGCACTGTGGGCACTGGAAGGGCTTCTGGGTGCTGTGGGTGAGCTCGTGATCTCGCAGGGTGCACTTGCGGCGGAAGCTCGTGGAGCACTGCGGGCACTGGAAGGGCTTCTGGGTGCTGTGGGTGAGCTCGTGATCTCGCAGGGTGCCCTTGTGGCGGAAGCTCTTGGGGCACTGTGGGCACTGGAAGGGCTTCTGGGCACTGTGGGTGAGCTGGTGCTGCCGCAGGGAGCCCTTGAGGCGGAAGCTCTTGGGGCACTGCAGGCACTGGAAGGGCTTCTGGGCGCTGTGGGTGAGCTGGTGCTCCTCTAGAGTGCCCTTGCGGCAGAAGCTCTTAGGGCACTTGGGGCACTGGAAGGGCCTCTCCCCGCTGTGTAGGCGCAGGTGCTCGGTCAGCAAGGCCCGCTTGATGAAGCTCTTGCCGCACTGTCCACAGGGGAAGGGCTTCTGGGTGCTGTGGGTGAGCTGGTGCTGCCGCAAGGCGCCCTTGCGGCGGAAGCTCGTGGGGCACTGCGGGCACTGGAAGGGCTTCTGGGTGCTGTGGGTGAGCTGGTGATCTCGCAGGGTGCCCTTGCGGCGGAAGCTCGTGGGGCACTGCGGGCACTGGAAGGGCTTCTGGGCGCTGTGGGTGAGCTTGTGCTGCCGCAGGGATCCCTTGAGGCGGAAGCTCTTGGGGCACTGTGGGCACTGGAAGGGCTTCTGGGCGCTGTGCGTGAGCTGGTGATTCTGCAGGGTGCCCTTGCGGCAGAAGCTCTTAGGGCACTTGGGGCACTGGAAGGGCCTCTCCCCGCTGTGCAGGCGCTGGTGCTCCTGGAGCCGGCACCGATGGGGGAAGGCGAGGCTGCACTCGCTGCAGGGGAAGCGCCTGGGGTCTCTGTGCTTGCGCTGGTGGACGTGCACCTGGATCCGCAGGCTGAATCGCGCTTCACACTGGGCACAGTGGAAGGGCAGCGGGTCTTTGGACTGCTGCCCGGTGTGCCCCAAGTGCGTGCTGCACGTGCTGAAGGAGACATTCCTTGGCTCCCCTATCGAGGGGGCCCTGGCCAGGTCGGCTTGGCTGGCGGGTGTCCTCCCAGCCCAACTTGCAAGGTCCTTGGAGTGCCCCTCTGGGTGCATCCCTAAATGGTTTTTCTTGGCAAAGCTCTCTCCACAGGCCGGGCGAGGAAGCGAAGGACCCTGCCAAGAGAGGAGGCCCATGGCTCTGTCACTTGGAATTCCCCCTTCTGCTACAGACACCCTAGAGCCATGGGCTGCTGCACTTGGAGCCAGGGTGTCAGGTCTCTGTGGGGTCACGAGGCTGAGGCCTTGCTCAGGCCTGAAGGAAACATCTTCCCTTCCTCCTAATAAGTGTCCAGAGGAGCCGTGGCCCTGCAAAGGATCTAATGGAAAATGACATTTAGTCTCTCCGGATTTAGAGAATACTTTGAGCTTGCTGGCTTCTTGAAATCAAAAGTAAGCCATTTATCTCCCAGTTTATGACCTGACTAAAGGTAGCACATAGACTACCCCATCTTAGGTACACACACATTTACTGTCCCAAGGTATGGTGAGCATAAGGTTCTAACACAACACTCCTAACTACAACAGCTATATGTCATCTGTGTATTTTTCTTTCCCTAAGACAAGACTGCCAGAACTGGCTTTATTCTATTCCTAGAATCCAGGGAAAGGGGAGCCATTTCATCACAAAGGTAAAAATGAACTATCTTTTGATCTTTTAAATCTCCTACAACAAAATGACTGCTATTAGCAAGCTCGTACTGTGCCAGGATCACTTAACACTGTATTAATTACTTCCATTAGCTTCATCTAATACCTCGGGATGTGAAATATTAACAGGTTCTATCATCAGCCCAAGCTTACTCAGAAAAACGAAGCTCAGACTCTAGCTCCAGATCCCACACACCCAAGCACTATGTTTTACTGCCTTTCTCTACAATATACAAGATATCTTGCCTCAGGACAGCCAAACAGGAAGACCAGATTATAGAAGGAAAACTAAGAAAGCTGAACATGCTATCTTAACATCAGGACCCTGGTTTCTTAGTACTCACCACCCAACAGCTGTTGCTCTGTCACTGGACCAAAATGTGCCTCAGCAGAGGAATCTTTCAAATTTTCTAGCTTCTGGGATTCTTTCCAGCTCCCAAAGGGCTCTCTCCCATGTTCAATCCAGAGTATTAGCTCCGGTTTAGAAAGATCACCATCTGCACAGAGAAGTCAGACAGGGGAGCTTAGCCTCTTTGAGCACTACATTTATTTTTTTTTTTTATTTTTATTTTTTTGGCCAGTCCTGGGCCTTGGACTCCGGGCCTGAGCACTGTCCCTGGCTTCTTCCAGCTCAAGGCTAGCACTCTGCCACTTGAGCCACAGCGCCGCTTCTGGCCGTTTTCTGTATATGTGGTGCTGGGGAATCGAACCTAGGGCCTCGTGTATCCGAGGCAGGCACTCTTGCCACTAGGCTATATCCCCAGCCCCATGAGCACTACATTTAGATACACTGAGTTGTCTGAAATGTTTCTGGGTTCAAGTCCAAGGACTGGCACACATACATTTTTTTTTTCTTGTTGGACAGTGCTATTCCTGAGCTACTCAGGAGGCTGATCTGATTCCATTTTGAAGCCAGTTAAGTAAAAAAGGTCAGAGACTGTATTTCCCAAGTAACCACCAAAAAGCAGACTATAATGTGAAAAGTCCTTGTGAGTTAGAATTTTGAGAAATTGCACTATCAAGTGCCAGCCATCTCCCAGGATCCACACCTTCCTGAAGTGTAAGGCTTCTTACCTAGTGAGACGAGAGTCTCGTAATTGGTTCTCATGACATGCTTGTAGAGCTTCTTCTGCCATGTCTGCAGAAGCTGCCATTCCCGCTTTGAGAAATAAATGGCTATGTCCTCAAAAGTCAGCGGTAACTGCAATATCAGACACAATGTAGACACAGTTAAGATCGCACCAATCACCTCCTATCTCCCCCTCATCAACTGACTTTTCTTTAGTGTTTTGCCAATTTGTTTGCCAATCCTGGGGTTTGAACTCAGGGGCCTGGGGTCTATCCTTGGTCCTCTCTGTGCTCAAAGATAGTGCTCTACCACAGCACCACCTCTGGCTTCTCCTGTGTGTCTGATACTGAGGAATTGAACCCAGGGCTTCATGCATGCAAACAAGCACTCTACCACTAAGCCACATTCTCAGCCCTATTTTATTTAATTAATTAATCTATTTATTTATTTTTGTTGGCCATGAAGCTTGAACTCTGGCCTTGGGGACTGTCCCTGAGTTTTTGCATTCAAGGCTAACACTACACCACTTTGAGCCACCACACAACCTCCAGTTTTCTAGTGCTATTTGGAGATAAAGAGTTCCACTAACTTTTCCACCTGGGCTGGTTTCAAACAACAATCTCCACAAGTCAGCCTCCTTCCTCTTCTTCTTTTTTCCAGTCCTGGGGTTTGAAGTCAGGGACTTAGTACTGACTCTGACTTCTTTTTGCTCAAGGCTACCACTTGGCCACTTGAGCTACAGCACCACTTCTGGCCTTTTCTATATATGTGGTGCTGAGGAATCAAACCCAGCGTTCTATGTATAGGAGTCAAGCACTCTTGCCACTAGGCCATATTCCCAAGTCCATCTTGAGGATTCTAGTTCAACAGTGAGGGAAAGAAAATTCCACGAAACTCTTACACCAGTTAACCACCACAAAGCCAGAAGTGGAGCTTTGGCTTACTTGGTAGAGCAACAGCCTTAAGCAATAAAAATCTGAGGGACAGTGTCCAGGCCCTGGGTCCAAGCCCCAGGATTAGCATTTTTGAAAAAACAATCTTAACATTGTTCTATGGTAAAATATCCGAGAAGGCACATTTGGAAGGATGGAAACTTGGAGTCTTTAATAGAGCATTAGCAGTCTGCAGGCAGCCAGTGGTTACAAAGCCTTGCGGCCCACTAATACCCTTAACACTGTCAGGAAACAGGCCAGAGAGCAAAAATAGAACAAAAGCCATACTAACAAACCAATCTAGCTTCAATGGAGAGCTGACTGCGACCATGGTGACCAGAAAAGACACAGAACACAGGCCGTGAATATGGAGACATGGCATGGCATCCTTCTGCCTGAGCTGATCTGACCCTAAGGAGGTCAAGTCAAGAAACAGGGTCACAGGAAGCTCCCAGTCCTGGGCACCTAGAGGCCAAGATCCCACCCCGATCTAGGGATTGGGGAGCACCCAGCACCTGGGGACCAGAGTGCCCTTCCTTTAGGACTCCAGGCATGTCCAGCAAGACAAGATGCCGGACAAGGCAACCTGCCTTGGGACTAGTGATGTCACTGTCAGATCTGACCTCCACACCACAAAATAAATGATTACACATAATGTATGTCAGGAAATCGTCACTCGGTTTCACCAAATAACGAATCTGCATGTCATCCACGCGGGTGTTGCTCTCTGCTTCAACCGTGCCACACAATCCCCCCCGCGACTATCCGGGCCGGCCACACTCAGCCACATGACCCACGCCAAGACAACATCCCAAGACGGCACCACACTGGTTCTCAGCCCAGTGGGACCTCTGACCTCCGGGTCCCGGGGCGAAGCGGGGACCCCGAGGCTTAGCGCAGACCTGCTCGGTCCCGCCAGGACCTGCGAGCTCTCCTCCCCCGTGAGGTTTCTAGCTGTGCTCAGCTGTGGCGGGGGCCCGCTCCTCCCAGGGTTGAACCCCGAACCTACGGGCCCTACACCTGCGGGACCTAGAACACCGCGTCCTGAGGACCCCGGAACCTGGTATCCGCAAAGGCAGCCCCTCACCAGAGTCAGCTCCGCCATGGTCAGCGTGTGCCACGGTCGGCACCGCAGGATCCCCAGGTGAAGCCGGGTAGCGCGGGCTCTGCACTAGCACGGCCCGGGGCATGCTGGGAGGCGGCGGCCCGGGCGATATCGCCCCCTGCCGGCGGGAGGTGTGGGCTCTGCCCCAAGTCCACCTCGCGGCGGACCGCTCCGCCCCGGCCGCACCTGGGAGGGATCAGGTTGCTGGGTCTCCTGAGGAGGGCGGCAGTCACACATAAAAAGGCTGCCTGACCCTGGACCTCCATAATACGGAGAGGCTCTCCTCAGGACGACACCGGGTTTGCCGGGCCCTTCTCCCCCGCCGTTCATTCCTTCTCCCGGGGTGCATGAGTAAACAGACCCACGTGACCTGCCTCGGTGCCCAGACGCCAAATACCGACTGCGAGATGAGCGCGTTCGCGCATGCGCGTCTTGAGAGGCGGCGAGCTGAAGGGAGGCGCCGCCCGGGGGCGCTCTGGCGGGGTGGGCGCGCTTGGAGCGGCGGCGCGTCTAGGCCGTGCACTCGCTGCCTGCCGTGCGCCAGCTGGGGAGCCGCCGCAGCCTGCGTGGAGTTGACTGCTCGGGACCCAGCCCCGCCGCGAGCCCGCGCCCCCGATACCTGGCTCCCTTGCGGGCCTCGTCGGTGTGAGGAAGGCAGGGCGGGGCCGCGAAGCCTGCGGAGTCCACCGGGTGTCGGCGAAGACTCCCGGGACCGGGCCGGGAAGCGCTGCTGGGCCATGGCGAGGCGGCCGCAGCTCCGGAAAGAGCGGCGCGCGAGGGTTGCGGGGTCCCAGGGTCCCCAAAACCCTGGACGAGGGAGGGCGATGAGATTGGGGTCCGGCGCCCGGCTCGTGCACGGGCCAAGTCTTCCAAGCCCAGCCGAGCCCTGTCGCCACCGCGCCCCGAGTCTCCCCCCACCCCGCAGCATCCGGGGCCTCCAGTGTGGGGCGCGGGCCCCCCGGTGCGCAGTCCCCCAGCTCCGCGCTTCTGGGGTGACCCCCGCCCAGGTGGGCTGCCCACCCGGAGGCGCCGCCCGGTCTCGCCTCGCTTTACACTCCGGAACCGGGAAGCGGGCACGGACCGGGTGGTTGACTTCGCTGTTCGCCCTCCCCGCCGCCGGAGCTACGGCCACCGCCCCCACACCTGCAGGCACCGCACGGCGGCGGTGGGGAGCCAGCGGGGCCCCGGGGCGCGCGTGACGCGAGGGGTCCCGCGGAACCTCCGCTGGAGGAAGGGCGGCAGCCGGGGGCAGCGAGGCTCAGCTGCGCGGGTGCTTGTTTACTGCGGGGCCCTGCCATGCACCCGTTGCCAGGGCCACGAGGCAAACGGACCGGGCCCGCACCCGGGACCCGCACCCGTGCCGTGGAGACGGAATGGTCAGTCTCACTTGGAAGCATCTTCTCTCAAGGGGATATGGGTCAGAAGGTCAGGAGCCAAAACTGGTCCAGTGCGCCATGGAGGAAGGAGAGAGAGCGTAGTTTCAGGGTTGGCCTTGGAGCCCAGGAGAATGACACTCTTTCTCCCCCCACTCCTTTTGTCCCTACTCAGAAAATAAAATTAAATTAGGCTGGTAGAGCCCTTGATGAGTTGTATAGAAATAGGCTGAAAGTGACACATTAAACTTTGACTTCCATCCAGGCACCAGCGTTGCTCTTCTGTGATCCTAACAACCCAGGAGGCTGAGCTCTCAGGATCCTAGTCTCTCTATCTCTTCTGTGATCCTAACAACTCAGGAGGCTGAGCTCTCAGGATCCTAGTCTCTCTATCTCTTAGCCACTGAGAAGCCCCATGGGAAGCTGTAGCTCAGGTGGGAGGGTGGTAGCCTTGGGGTGGGGGAGGACAAATGGACAGCACCTAGGCCTGAGTTCAAGTCCCAGTACTGGCATTAAAAACAACAAACAGCGAAAAGAAAAGCTTTAAATGCCCTAAATCATATTTAAAAAGTAAAAAGGACAGCGTGATTGATATTTGCCTGTAATCCTTCAGGGGAATCATGAGTCCTAGGCTAGCCCAGGGCCAGCGAGCTCCTGCAGCTCAAATAAAGAAGATTAATTGTGTTTTTAAAACAATGTGCAAAAAATATTATTTGCTTAATTTTTTGGGTTTCAGTTGTGTGGGGATTGAACTCTGGGCCTGGGCTCTATCCCTGATCTCTTTAAGCTCAAGGCTAGCCCTCTACCATTTGTGCTACTTCCAGTTTTCTGGTGGTTAATTGGAGATTAGAGTCTCATGGACTTTGCTACCTGGGCTGGCTTTCTTTTTTCTTTTTTTTGCCACTCCTGGGCCTAGGACCCAGGGCCTGAGCACTGTCCCTGGCTTCTTTTTGCTCAAGGCTAGCACTCTGCCACTTGAGCCACAGTGCCACTTCTGTCCTTTTTGTATATATATGGTGCTGGGGAATCGAACCCAGGGCTTCATGAATACAAGGCAAGCCCTCTTGCCACTAGGCCATATTCCCAGCCCTTCCTGGATTGGCTTTGAACTGAGAGCCTCAGATCTCAGGCTCCTGAGCTACTAGGATTGCAGGCATTAATGAGCAAGGTGCTAGTGACTCATGCTTATAATCTTAACTACTCAGGAGGCTGAGATCTGTGGATTGAAGTTGGAAGCAAAAGGCAGCAAAAAAAAATTGTACAAACACACACAGAGAGACAGACACACACACAGACACACGCCAATCCTAGGGACTAGATTCAGGGCCTGAACACTGTCCCTGGCTTCCTTTTGCTCCAGGCTAGCACTTTACCACTTGAGCATCCACTAAGGATCTTTTCCTGAGTATGTGGTGCTGAGGGATCAAACCCAGGGCATCGTGCACTCTACCCCTGGCCACATTCTCAGCCCCAGAGGGGAAAGTGTGACATTGAGTTTAATACAGTTATATATCTCATGTTGACTGTATTGTTTTCTTCCTCTTTTGTTGTTGTTGTTGATCATGGGTCTTGAACTCTGGGCCTGGGTGCTATCTCTGAGCTCTTCAGCTCAAGGCTAGTTAGTGCTCTATTTGAGCTACAGTGGCACTTTCCAAATAAAGAAGATTAATTGTGTTTTTAAAACAATGTGCAAAAAATATTATTTGCTTAATTGGGGGGGGGGGAGGTGTCAGTTGTGTGAGGCTTGAACTCTGGGCCTGGGCGCTATCCCTGAACTCTTTAGCTGAAGGCTAGCACTCTACCACTTAGTGCTACTTCCAGTTTTCTGGTGGTTAATTGGAGATTAGAGTCTCATGGACTTTGTTACCTGGTCTGGCTTTCTTTTTTTTTTTTTTCCACTCCTGGACCTTGGACCCAAGGCCTGAGCACTGTCCCTGAGCACTGTCCCTGGTTTCTTTTTCCTCAAGGCTAGCACTCTGCCACTTGAGCCACAGTGCCACTTCTGGCCTTTTTGTATTTATGTGGTGCTGGGGAATCAAACCCATGGCTTTATGTATACAAGACAAGCACTCTTGCCACTAGGCCATATTCCCAGTCCTTCCAGGATTGGCTTTAAACTGAGAGCCACAGATCTCAGCCTCTTGAGCAACTAGGATTGCAGACATTAATGAGCAAGATGCTGGTGACTCATAATCTGAGATCTGTGGATTGAAGTTGGAAAACCTGCAAAAAAAATTACACACACACACACACACACACACACACCAGTCCTAAGGACTAGACTCAGGGCCTGAGCACTATCCCTGGCTTCTTTTTGTTCAAGGCTAGCACTTTACCACTTGAGCATCCGCTAAGGAATTTTTCCAGACTGTGTGGTGCTGAGGAATCAAACCCAGGGCTTCATGCACTCTACCACTAGGCCACATTCCCAGCCCCAGATGAGAGGGAGAGGGAAAAGTGTGATATTGGGTTTAATACAGTTACATATCTCTTGTTGACTGTATTGTTTTATTCCTCTTTTGTTGTTGTTTGTCATGGGCCTTGAACTCTGGGCCTGGTGCTGTCTCTGAGCTCTTCAGCTCAAGGCTAGTTAGTGCTCTACTTGAGCTACAGTGGCACTTCCCAAATTGTTTTTTAGTAAACCATTCCAAGAAACTTTCAGCTCCCATTAACCAACAAAAAGAAGTCCAAGTGTACTCAAGTAATAGAGTTCCAACCTGGAGAGAAATAGTTAAGTAAGTCCACAAAACCTTGAATTCAAGCCCCAGTAGGGGGTGGGGGTAGTGGGTTTATGCACAGATTCTGCATTCCAAGTGCTCAGTGACCACCTGGACCTAGTGCCTGTGGTTGTAAATGGGGGACATCTCTCTTATGGAGGATTGGGAGTTGATGGCTGTGTGGGTAGCATACATCTGCAATTCTAGGACTTTGGAGGAGGCGGTCAGCCTGGCCTACACAGTAAGACCCTGTCTCAAAAAGACTTGGAAATAAAAGAGTGAAAGAGGTTGGTATTCTGAACATACATAGAAATTGGCTTTAGATAGGATAAATTACCCCCCGCCCTTTTTGGGAAAGAAAGACAGCATGTATTGATAAGTTTCAAGTGGGAAAATATATAGAGTCTGGATTATTTTTTTCCCTACAAAGTAGGAGGCCAGTTCACCTGGCCATGAGGGGCCACGTGGACTGGAGTTAAATGGGCTGTGCTTACTGACTCAGTAAAGGAAGCATCTCCATTTTCCTGCCTGACTTCCGGAGTCAAAGTCAATTTTAACTAGGTCTCTCAATGATTCTTACATACATTAGCTTGAGGGTGTGTAGCCACTGTTTGGAATGGGGAAAGCCACCTGCAGGCCCCCAGACCATGTGACAGATTGTGGGAAAGAAGGGAGGCTATGGCCAGTGTGGTCATCTTTCTTGACTCCTATGTGCGATAGGAATTCCTGGTATACCAGCTGTTTGTTTCAAAGTATGCACAATACTAAAGCATACTGTTATTTTCTTGGAAAGATCTATTTCACAAATCATTTATTGTAGACTAAAATTAACCAGCCTCAAAATTTCCATTGTTAATTCTAATATGCCCTTTTGAGTGGCAGTCTAAGATCAAGCAAGTTTGTTTTGCCTTTGGATTTAGAACCCTCCAATATTGACAGTATTTGAGAGTGTTTGATATGTTCTCTGTAGACTCAGCATCCTCAGCTTGTTCTGTTATTACTGAATGGTATGGTTGTGGTACACTGGGTGGGGGATGGGTCAGAGCATTCATCTATAAGGGATTTGTCAGAGGGTTCTCATACAGTGAAACTTGTAAAGAAGCCTTGTGCACCTTTGCCTTTTCCAGAGAGAGGAAGCAACAGCAACCTAAGCCCGTGAGCCTCAGAGCAGAGGAAACATGCCAGAATTCATGCTGGATATCTATTTTCAAGAATCCATCAGTTCATTTCTCTGCCCCTTGGCTAAGATCAAGTGTAAATGGATTGGAGAGAAGTCCTCATCGAGCAACTAATATTTAAGCTGAACATAACTTCTGGGTAGGGTCCAATTTTGAGATCTTAGGACAGCTTTCTAGGTAGAACCAAATAGCTAGTGCCAGGTCCCTGAGCCACAGCACATTTGTGACACAAGGGAAGGAAAAAGGCTTTAGCTGGTACAAGTGCTTGAAGAGGAACATAATTGGAGAAAAGGGTAGAAGATCAACATTCAGTAGTACACCAGTGTCACCTGGCTGGGTGTGATGGCATGATTAATCTCAGCCTTTGAAAGGCTGAGGCAGGAAAATCTGGGTTTCAAAACCTGACTGGTCTACCTAATGAGCCCATCCTAAAAAAACAAAAAACAGAAAACAACAACAACAAAAACCCTCCCCTGGTAGGATTCTACTTAGTTGTTGTTACTAGAGACACTTGATAGAACTGAAGCAGGAATAATTCAGCCACATCTGCCTGTTCTGCTCCTGCAAAGCAGCCTTCTGCCATGTGCTCCCTGCATAGCCCTAACTGTCTCAGCCTAAGCAATCTCCTTCTAGTTTGAACAACTCATCTATCACCAACCAGCATAGTTCTAGGTGCCTGACTCCCCCCTTCCCCCCCCCAACCCCCACACCATAAAAGTTTGTGAACTCGCTGGTGGAGGGGGTCCTCTAGGTCCACTGGTGGGGAAAAAATGAGTTAAAACAAGTTACTTCTGCTGATGGAGGGCATTTAAGACCAAGGAAAGGAATTGGGATTCAAAATTTGAGCACAATTATGACAACTGGGAAGTTTAAGCAGAGTGATTCTGGCTGGTTTGTTTTGGAGTAACTCCAGCGCCTCTGTAGCGAATGGGGCAGGAGAGCAAGAACAAAGCAAGGGCTAAGCATTGAGGCAGCTGCACCAGTAGAAAGGTGAGAGACAGATGACACTATCAGGGCAGCATGTTGGAGACAGAGCAATGGATAGAGGCAGATGTCTTGACAGTAGAAGTGCTGATAAGACTTATCAATGGAAATTTTAAATGAAGAGTTAAAAACAGTAATCACTGAAAATTCACCGTCAGGCAATTTACTTAGAACTTATCCTTCTAAGCGCTTTACTTATTTTTAGACATATAATTCTCATAAAAGCCCTAACTTGTTATAAAGTCCAGAGTTGTAGTTTAACTTTGTTGGCTTCAGAGCATACATTTAAAAGCATACACTTTCCAAAGCTCCCTCGATAGGCTCGTGGCTTTCTTCAGAACTGGGCATTTCCTTCAGGAGAATACCTGGAGGAGAGTATGTTGGGCAGGTGTGGCCTTCAAAGCAAAGAAGAGTACAGTGTCCATGGGCAGTGTTCTGATATGTCTGTGATATATTCAGGAGGGATAGTGGAAGTAAGTAGATTCAAGTGCAAGGAAGAAATCTGGGAGTGATAGAGATAGAGGGTGTCATGAGTTATGCTTTTGCAAGAAATCATAAGATAAAGTGGAGCGAGTTTTCTTGCCAAAGCTCTCTCCAAAGGCCGGGTGAGGACTCAGAAGACCCTGCCAGGAGGGGAGGCCCAGGGCTCTGTCACTTGGAATTCCCCCTTCTGCCACAGACACACGAGAGCCGTGGGCTGCTACACCTAGAGCCAGGGTGTCAGGTCTCTGTGGAGTCACCAGGCTGGGGCCTTTCTCTGGCTTGAAGGAAATGTCTACCCTTTCTCCTAAGAAGGGTCCAGAGGAGCCATAACCCTGCAAAGGATCTAATGGAAAATAACATTTACTCTCTCTGGGTGTGAAGAACACTTTGAGCTTGCTGGCTTCTTGAAATCAAAAGTAAACCATTTATCTCCCAGTCTATGGCCTGACTGAAGGTAGGACATAGACTACCCCATCTTAGGTACATACACACTTACTGTCCTAAGGTATGAAGAGCATAAGTTTCTAACAAAGCCCTTGTAACTACCACAACTTTACTTCATCTGTGTATTTTTGTGTCTCTAAGACCAGGCAGCAAGAACTGGCTTTATTCTTTTCCCAGAATGCAGGTTGAGGGGAGCCATTTGGCCCCAACGATAAACATGAACTATCTTTTGGTCTTTTTCATCTCCTACAAAAAACAGCTTCCATTAGCAAGCTCTTACTGTGCCAGGACCACTTAACGCTGCATTAATTTGCTAATGTAGGTATTTTCATTAGCTTCATTTTATACCTCGGGTTTTGAAATATTGACAGGTTAAGTCACCAACCTAAGATTACTCAGAAAAAGGAAGATCAGACTCTAGCTCCATATCCCACACACCCAAGCACTGCTTTACTGCCTTTCTCTACAACATAGAAGACATCTTTCCTCAGGTCAGCCCAACAAGAAGACCAGATTATAGAAGGAAATCTAAGAAAGCTGAACATGTTAGCTTAACATCAAGACCCTGATTTCTTAATACTTAACACCCAACAGCTGTTGTTCTATCACTGGAGCAAAGTGTGCCTGAGAAGATGAATCCTTCACATTTTCTGGCTTCTGGGATTCTTCCCAGCTCCCAAAAGGCTCTCTCTCATGTTCAATCCAGAGTATTAGCTCCGGTTTAGAAAGATCAGCATCTGCACAGAGAAGTCAGTCAGGGGAGCTTAGCCTCCTTCAGCACTACATTTAGACACACTGAGATGTTTGAAATGTTTCTGGTTTCAAGTCCAAGACTGGCATAGATAAACTTTTTTTTCCTTGTTGGGCATTGGTATTGCTAGCTACTCAGGAGGCTGAGATCCTGACTCCATTTTGAAGCCAGGTAAGCAAAAGAGTTTGAGAGGCTCTATTTCCCAAGTAACCACCAAAGCGGTTACTGTAGTTCATACAAATGTATGAACTAAAGAGTATGGTGTGAAAAGTCCTTGTGAGTTAGTATTTTGAGAAATCGCACTATCAAGTGCCAGCCATCTCCCAGGATTCAGTTACACACATTCTTACCTAGTGAGACCAGATTCTCATAATTGCTTCTTATGATGTGCTTGTAGAGCATCTTCTGCAATGTCTGCAGATCCTGCCATTCCTGCTGTGAGAAATAAATGGAAACGTCCTTAAAAGTCAGTGGTAACTGCAGTATCAGACACAATGCAGACACAGTTAAGATCGCAGCAATCAACCCCCATCTCCCTCTCATCAATTGACTTTTCTTTAGTGTTTTGCCAATTTGTTTGCCAATCCTGGCATTTGACCTCAGGGCCTGGGGTCTATCCTTGGGCCTCTCTGTACTCAAAGATAGTGCTAGTGCTGTAGTACAGCACCACCTCTGGCTTTTCCTGTGTATTTGGCACTGAGGAATTGAACCCAGGGATTCGTGTGTGCCAAGCCAACACTCTACCACTAAGCCACATTCCCAGCACTATTTTATTTAATTAATTAACTTATTTATTTTTCTTGGCTATGAAGCTTGAATTCCGGCCTTGGGGACTGTCCCTGAGTTTTTGCATTCAAAGCTAACACTGTACCACTTTGAGCCACCACACAACCTCCAGTTTTCTAGTGTTAATTGGAGATAAAGAGCTGCCCTAACTTTTCACCAGGGTTGGCTTCAAACTACAGTCTTCACAAATCAGCCTCCTTCTTTTTCTTTTTGCCTGTCCTGGGGTTTGAACTCAGGGCCTTAGTACTGACTCTGAGTTCTTTTTGCTCAAGGCTAGCACTTGGCCACTTGAGCCACAGTGCCAGTTTTGGCCCTTTCTATATATGTGGTGCTGAGGAATCAAATCCAGGGTTTTATGTATACAAGGCAAGCACTCTTGCCACTAGGCCATATTAAGTTCCTTGGCTGGCGGGTTTCCTCCCAGCCCTACTCACTGGGTCCTTGGAGTGGCCTTCTGGGTGCACCCCTAAATGGTTTTCCTTGCCAAAGCTCTCTCCACAGACAGGGTGAGGACTCTGGAGTCTCTGCCAGGAAGGGAGGCCCAGGCCTCTGTCACTTGGAATTCCCCTTTCTGCCACAGACACGCTAGAGCTGTGGGCCGCTGCGCCTGGAGCCAGGGTGTCAGGTCTCTGTGGGGTCACGTGGGTGAGGCCTTGCTCAGGCCTGAAGGAAATATATTCCCTTCCTCCTAAGAATGGTCCAGAGGAACCATGGCCCTGCAAAGGATCTAATGGAAAATAACATTTAGTTTCTCCGGGTTTGGGGAGTACTTTGAGCTTGCTGGCTTCTTGAAATCAAAAGTAAACCATTTATCTCCCAGTCTATGGCCTGACTAAAGGTAGCACATAGACTACCCCATCTTAGTTACACACACTATTACTGTCCCAAGGTATGGAGAGCATAAGTTTCTAACACAACACTTGTAACTACAACAGCTATATCTCAGGTGTGTATTTTCCTGTCCCTAAGACCAGGCAGCAAGAACTGGCATTGTTCTTTTGCTAGAATCTAGGTAGATGAGAGCTATTTGGTCACATAGATAAAAATTAACTATCTTTTCTTCTTTTTCATCTCCTACAACAAAATGACTGGTATTAGCAACCTCGTACGGTGCCAAGATCATGTAACACTGCATTAATTACTTTCATTAGCTTCATTTTATACCTCACAATGTGAAATATTGACAGGTTCTATCATCAGCCTAAGCTTACTCATTAAAAGGATGATCAGACTCTAGCTCCAGATCCCACACACCCAAGCACTGTGTTTTACTGTCTTTCTCTACAATATAGAAGACATCTTGCCAACCAAGATTAATTACTTAATTAATTTAAAAAAAAGGGGCTGGGGGGCTGGGGATATGGCCTAATAGCAAGAGTGCTTGCCTCCTATACATGAGCCCCTGGGTTTGATTCCCCAGAACCACATATACAGAAAATGGCCAGAAGTGGTGCTGTGGCTCAAGTGGCAGAGTGCTAGCCTTGAGCAAGAAGAAGCCAGTGACAGTGCTCAGGCCCTGAGTCCAAGCCCCAGGACTGGCCAAAAAAAAAGGGGGGGGGCTGGGAATGTGGCTTAGTGGTAGAGTGCATGCCTGGCATGCATGAAGCCCTGGGTTCAATTCCTCACTACCAGATACACAGGAAAAGCCAGAGGTGGTGCTGTGGTAGAGCACTAGCTTAGAGCACATAAAGGCCCAAGGATAGACCCCAGGCCCTGAGTTAAAAACCCCAGGATTGGCAAACAAATTGGCAAAACATTAAAGAAAAGTCAATTGATGAGAGGGAGATGGGGGGTGATTGCTGTGATCTTAACTGTGTCTACATTGTGTCTGATATTGCAGTTACCACTGACTTTTGAGGACGTAGCCATTTATTTCTCAAAGCAGGAATGGCAGCATCTGAAGACATGGCAGAAGAAGCTCTACAAGCATGTCATGAGAACCAATTATGAGACTCTGGTCTCACTAGGTAAGAAGCCTTTCACTTCAGAAAGGTTGGATCCTGGGAGAAGGCTGGCACTTGATAGTGCAATTTCTCAAAATTCTAACTCACAAGGACTTTTCACATTATAGTCTGCTTTTTGGTGGTTACTTGGGAAATAGAGTCTCTCACCATTTTTACTTAACTGGCTTCAAAATGGAGTCAGGATCTCAGCCTCCTGAGTAGTTAGGAATAACAATGCCCAACAGGAAAAAAAGATGTATGTGTGCCAGTCCTTGGACTTGAAACCAAAAACATTTCAAACAACCCAGTGTGTCTAAATGTAGTGCTCAAGGTGGCTAAGCTCCCCTTGTCTGACTTCTCTGTGCAGATGCTGATCTTTCTAAACCGGAGCTAATACTCTGGATTGAACATGAGAGAGAGCCTTTTGGGAGCTGGGAAGAATCCCAGAAGCTAGAAAATGTGAAGGATTCCTCTGCTGAGGCACATTTTGATCCAGTGACAGAGCAACAGCTGTTCAGTGGTGAGTACTAAGAAACCAGGGTCCTAATAATTAGATAACATGTTCAACTTTCCTAGTTTTCCTTCTATAATCTGGTCTTCCTGTTTGGCTGACCTGAGGCAAGATGTCTTGTATATTGTAGAGAAAGGCATTAAAGCATAGTTCTTAGGATCTAGAGCTAGAATCTTATCTTGTTTTTTTCTGAGTAAGCTTGGGCTGGTGATAGAAGCTGTTGATATTTCACATCCCTAGGTATCAAAGGAAGCTAATGAAAGTAATTAATGCAGTGTTAAGTGATCCTGGCACAGTAAGAGCTTGCTAATGGCAGTCATTTTCTTGTAGGAGATGAAAAAGAAGAAAAGATAGTTCATTTTTGTCTTTGGGACCAAATGGCTCGCCTCTACCTCGATTCTAACAAAAGAATACAGCCAGTTCTTGCTGCCTGGTCTTAGGGACACAAAAATACAAGATGACATTTAGCTATGGTAGTTAGGAGTGTTGTTTTAGAAACTTATACTCTCCATACCTTGGGACAGTAAGTGTGTGTGTACCTAAGATGGGGTAGTCTATGTGCTTCCTTTAGTCAGGCCATAGACTGGGAGATAAATGGTTTACTTTTGATTTCAAAAAGCCAGCAAGCTCAAAGTATTCTCCAAACCCAGAGAAACTAAATGTTATTTCTCATTAGATCCTTTGCAGGGCCACGGCTCCTCTGGACCCTTCTTAGGAGGAAGGGAAGACGTTTCCTTCAGGACTCAGCAAGCCCTCAGCCTCGTGACCCCACAGAGACCTGACACCCTGGCTCCAGTCGCAGCAGCCCACAGCTCTAGCGTGTCTGTGGCAGAAGGGGGAATTCCAAGTCACAGAGCCCTGGGCCTCCCCTCCTGGCAGGGTCTCCCAAGTCCTCACCCAGTGTGTGTAGAGAGCTTTGGGCAGAAAAACCATTTAGGGACGCACCCAGTGGGCCACTCCAAGTACCCAGAGAGTAGTGCTGGGAGGAAACCTGGCAGCCAAGTCCACCTGGCCAGGAGGCGGAGGTCAGAGCCGTGCCCTGTGTGTGGGAGGAGCTCACAGCAGAAGAGGTATTTGCTGAGAAGCTTGGTTGGCCTTGCAAGGAAGAGTCCAATCCAAGGCCGGAAATGCACAGTGTGCTCTCATCCCGAGCAGGTCCTTTCCCGCTCCCCACCTCCAGGCAAGGGCTCAGCGCCCCGCCCAGACCTTCTCAGCACTGGGACCCCAAAAGACAGCCCACCCTGGGCAAAGAGGCCAATGTCATGGCGAGGCCGCAGATGTGCCCCCCCAGGATGGGAGCCAATGAATGTCTCCTTCAGAATGCGCGCCCCGCACTTGGGGCCCGCTGGGCACCAGTCCAAGGACGCACTGCCCTTCCACTGTGCCCAGTGCGAAGCGCGCTTCAGCCTGCGGACCCAGCTGTACATCCACCAGCGCAAGCACAGAGACCCCAGGCGCTTCCCCTGCAGTGAGTGCAGCCTCGCCTTCCCCCTGCGGTGTCACCTCCAGGAGCACCTGCGCATGCACAGCGGGGAGAGGCCCTTCCAGTGCCTCAAGAGCTTCCGCTGCAAGGGCGCCTTGCAGGATCACCAGCACACACACAGTGCTCAAAAGCCTTTCCAGTGCCTGCAGTGCCCCAGGAGCTTCATCCAGCAGACCCACCTCACCAGGCACCTCAGCCTCCACAGCGGGGTGAGGTACGTGCAGTGTTCTGTCTGCGGCAAGAGCTTCCAGGCCAGGGCTGACATGAAGACATACCAGCTGCTGCACGGAGGGGAGATGCCTTTCTCCTGCAAGTGCGGCAAGGGCTTCGCCAAGCGCTTCAAGCTGGTGGAACACATCAGGACTCACATCGGCGAGAAGCCTTTCCAGTGTAAGAAGTGCAAGAAACCTTTCCAGTGTCCCCAGTGCAATGAAGCTTTCCCCTTGAAGAAACTGCTGAGCCACCAGCGGGTAGACACTGGGGAGAGCCCTAAGTCCAAACTCACTGCCCATGTCAAAGTACACACAAAACCCTGTCCTACTTCGAGGGACTCTAAGCCTAATCCTGAAATTAAGAAAGGCTGAGCCTGCTATTTACAATGATAGAAGCCGACTGGAGCTGAGGCAGGTGCACAGTCAACACAGCCAGTGAGTGAATGAACGAGATGCCCCTGGTTCCTCAGAAACAGCCCAAACCCATGAGAAGCGAGATGGGGGAACGGAAGGGGCTGCTTTAAGCAAGCATGTGACACAGATTAGGAACTGGGGCAAAGCTAACAGAGTTTTCTCCTTTGAAATCACTGGCTACATTTGCAATCTATTAATAAAAGAGAGATTTGTTCTGCCTGTCTGCCTTAGGTGATGATTCTTCACCTAAATGCAAAGCTAGCTATGAAATGCAGATTGAGTTCACATTCTAGGACTTCCAAACTACAAGGAGGGATGGAGCAAGGAGGACATGGGCAAAGGTTGGGAGAATGGGATGGGAAGGGGAGGCGGGAATGAGCCATTTCTCTGGGCAAGGATGATGATGAGCAAAGTGACCGATGGAGCATCCAAGGTGAGGCGGCTCACATTCCAAGGGAGCCGGGTTGACACCAGCTATTACCGGAATTATTGACTATATGATTGGGGGGTTCAGGTCAGACAGGTGAGCTGTCCCCAAAGTGACAGGGTTTTGGTGGGGATCACACAAGGGCAGGGGCACTCAGCGCGCTTATGGCTGAAAAAGAATCTAGGATTTGTGCTCGAAATGGAATCCTTGCAACAAGTGGAAATAAAGTCCAAGGTTAGGATTCGGTGGGTCTGACATAACTAACCCTGAGTTTTCAGCACACCGGGAATCAAAAGTCCTCTCAAACGTGTATTTCATCAAGTGAATGGCGTGACTGCCTGTGAGACCAACTGTAAATCAGGAAAATGTGACAGCCATATGGTTGGGAAATTTACTGTTGTATTTTTAGAGTGCAGATACTTATGAAAGATGTAATTTGAGGTTTACTGGAGTGTATGCATTGGGGTGAAATAAATAATGACAGTTAGAAATCATGATTTCCTAAATCACTAGCACCATAAGAGAATGAACGTCTAGGAGGCAATAGAAGCATTGAATTTTCTTCCTAAGAAAATCGTTTTTATAATTTTATTTTTTTGCTAGTCCTGGGGCTTGAACTCAGGGCCTGAGCACTATCCCTGAGCTTCTTTTGCTCACAGCTAGTGTTATATAGTAAATTATCTGAGAAGCCACATACTGGACGATCGAATCTTGCAGTTTTCATTCTAGCATTAGCAGCCTGCAAGCCCACAAATACCCTTAATACTATGAGGAAACAGGCCAGAGAGGAAAGATAGAACAAAAACCATAGCAACAAACCTATCCACCTTCTACGAAGAGCTCACTTGGGACACCATGGAGACAAGACACAAGAGCCAGGTGGCATGGTATAAGGACTCCTGAGTTGACCTGACCCTAGGAGGCTGGGTCACAGGAAGTTCCCAGTCCCGGGCACTTGACTCACAGCCTCAGTAACCTATAGGCCCAATGCCCACCCCTGTCTCTAGGGATTCAGGAATACCCATCACCTGGGGGTGAGACTTCCCTTCCTCTAGGAATTCATGCATGTCCATCAAGACAAGAGGCCAGGTAGTGCAACCTACCATGTGGCCATTGATGGACCCTGGCCGATCAGACCTCCATAATACATAGTGCTCTACCACTTGAGCCACAGTGCTACTTCTGGGCTTTTCTGTTTATGTGGCACTGAGGAATTTAACTCAGGGCTTCATGCACTTAGGGCTTTACATTCTCACTTGGCTCTTTTACTTAAGGTTAGTGCTCTACCACTTGAGCCACATTTCTGCTTCCCTTTTTTTATGATTATCTGGAAATTACAAACATGAGCCTGCTTAATTTAACTGGTTCTTTTTCTTCTTCTTCTTCTTCTTCTTCTTCTTCTTCTTCTTCTTCTTCTTCTTCTTCTTCTTCTCCTTCTCCTTCTCCTTCTCCTTCTCCTTCTCCTTCTCCTTCTCCTTCTCCTTCTCCTTCTCCTTCTCCTTCTCCTTCTCCTTCTCCTTCTCCTTCTTCCTTCTTCTTCTTCTTCTTCTTCTTCTTCTTCTTTTGCCAGTCCTGGAGCTTGGACTCAGATCCTGAGCACTGTCCCTGACTTCTTTTTGCTCAAAGTTAGCACTCTTGTCACAGTGCCACTCCTGGGCATTTTCTGCATATGTGGTGCTGGGGACTTGAACCCAGGGCTTCATGTATAAGAGGGAAGCACTCTTGCCACTAGGCCATATCCCCAGCCCCCGTAAGTGGTTCTTGAAGTAAAAATAAAATATTTAAAGAATGAGGGGACGGGCTGTGGATATGGCTTAGTGGCAAGAGTGCCTGCCTCATATACATGAAGCCCTGGGTTCGATTCCCCAGCACCACATATACAGAAAATGGCCAGAAGTGGCGCTGTGGCTCAAGTAGCAGAGTGCTAGCCTTGAGCAAAAAGAAGCCAGGAACAGTGCTCAGGCCCTGAGTCCAAGCCCCAGGACTGGCCAAAAAAAGAAAAAAAAAAGAATGGGGGGACAACTGAAATTCAAGGAAGATATTTTCAGCAGGAATCATGGAAAAAGCACTGACACTTTCCAGGCATATCAGTTCATTTCAGCACATTTGTTGTAGTAATGATTATTAGTAAATCTTGCAGAACTTATGATGTTTGCTGAACAGTACAAAATTGGATACTTCATTCTATCAGCCTTTGAAAGTCTTAAGTGCTAGCTATCTTGTTAAATATCTTGAGAATTCCTCGGTGCTTCTGGCTCATGACTGTAATCCTAGCTCCCCAGGAGGCTGAGATATGAGGATTAGGGTTCAAAGCCATTCCTGACAGAGTCCATGAGACTCTTACCTTCAACTAACCACTAGAAAACAAGAAGTGGTACTGTGAGTCAAAGTGATACAATGCTACCCTTGAACAGCAAAGCTCAGGGACAGTGCTTCGTTCCTCAGTGTTTTGTGTTTCATCAAATTTATTATCTGGAGAAAAACTGTGGATGTGATTTATGGTGTGTTGATTTACACAGAGTAGTTATGAATTTCAAGTTTTAATTTTCTGAATATAAAATTAAAAATACGAACAAACTAGAGATTGTGTGGGGACTTTATCATACTTAGCCTATATAGTCAATGAGAATTATGTGCGTTTCTCCTTACTGAAATGTGCTTTCCATAGATACTTTTTCAAGTCATTTTTGGAGGGGTTGTTGAAACTGGGGCTTGAACTAAATCCTTCAGGTAGTCTCATTTTTTGTTTTTGAGGTCTTTTTTTCTTACTTCAGGACTAGTGCTGTACCACTTGAACCACATCTCCAGTTGGTGGTTAATTGGAAATGAATCTCTCCTGTTTCTTGGATCTAACTGGCTTGAACCATGATTCTGAAATCTCTGATTCCTAAAAACTTAGGGGTGTGGGCCACCAGACTGGGATTCTTTGTTGTTTGAGACAAGGTCACACTGTGTCCCAGACTGGCTTTGAATACAAGATTCTTCTGCTCAGGCCTCCAGTGAACTTTACCCCCCTCGTTCTCTTCTTTTTCCAAATAGAAATGATGAATTTATCATTTTTTTAAGGTAGTGGAGATAGAACTGGAGCCTTGTCCATGCTCGGAATGTGTCCTGATCCACCCTGTGCCAAATCCCAAGCCTCCTAAAGGCTTGTAATCCGAACTGGCTGATCTAGGATGCTTTGGGCACTGATGTGACCTTAAATGAGAGTGCCACACTGAGGGTTTAGGTGACCACACCCATGGAACATAATTTCAACCATCACAGGCAGCTACTAGCATCCCGAAATCACAACCGACCAGCCAAAAAAACACACTGCCTTGGTATGATGGGGACATCTTTGGTCTACACCTGTCCCTAAGATGGGAAGTGTGGGTTGGAAGAAAGGGGTTCAGGACGGTGGGGTCCTGATGAGCTGGAGCCATGGTCTCTTCCTGATTAGAAAGAATGGAGACAGGGTGGAGGTTCCCAGAGCTGGCTGTGTCCACCAAGCCAGACAGTACCCATCCCAGCCCTGGCCACACCCACAACAGCACAGACCACAGCCAGTCACACGTTGGCCAAGCCCACCTGCTACACCAGGAGCTCCCCAATCTTCTGGATATGTAGTTGTGTTTTTGTTGCCCTTCTCCTGGCACCAAATGGCTCTCCTCTACCTAGATTCTATTAAAAGAATAAAGCCAGTTCTTGCTCCCTGGTGTTAGGGACAGAAAAATACACAGATAACATATCGCTGTGGTACTTACGAGTGTTGTGTTAGAAACTTATGCTCACCATACTTTGGGACAGTAAGTGTGTGTGTACCTAAGATGGGGTACCCTTTAGTCAGGCCATAAACTGGGAGATAAATGGTTCACTTTTGATTTCAAGAATCCAGCAAGCTCAAAGTATTCTACAAACCCAGAGAGACTTAAATGTTATTTTCCATTAGATCCTTTGCAGGGCCATGGTTCCTCTGGACCATTCTTTTTTTTTTTTTTTTGGCCAGTCCTAGGACGTCAACTCAGGGCCTGAGCACTGTCCCTGGCTTCTTTTTTGCTCAAGGCTACCACTCTGCCACTTGAGCCACAGCACGACGTCTGGCTGTTTTCTGTATATGTGGTGCTGAGGAATCGAACCCAGGGCCTCATGTATACGAGGCAAGCACTCTTGCCACTAGTCCATATTCCCAGCCCTCTGGACCCTTCTTAGGAGGAAGGGAAGACGTTTCCTTCAGGCCTGAGCAAGGCCTCAGCCTCGTGACCCCACAGAGACCTGACACCCTGGTGCCAGGTGCAACAGCCCACAGTTGTAGCGTGTCTGTGGCAGAAGTGGGAATTCCAAGTCACAGAGCCCTGGGTCTCCTCTCTTGGCAGGGTCTACCGAGTCCTCACCCGGTGTGTGGAAAGAGCTTTGGCAAGAAGAACCATTTGGGGACACACCTGATGAGCCACTCCAAGGACCCAGCAAGTTGGGTGGAAGGAAACCCGGCAGTCCAGCCGACCTTGCCGGGGCACCCTCTAGTGGGTTGCCAAGGAATGTCTCCTTCAGCATGTGCTCCCCGCACTTGGGGTGTGCCGGGCAACAGCCCAAGGACTTGCTGCCCTTCTACTGTGCCCAGTGGGAAGCGCGCTTCAGCCTGCGGACCCAGCTGCACATCCACCAGCGCAAGCACAGAGACCCAGGTGCTTCCCCTGCAGTGAGTGCAGCCTCGCATTCGCCCTGTGGTGCCACCTCCAGGAGCACCTGCGCCTGCACAGCGGGGAGAGGCCCTTGCAGTGCCCCAAGAGCTATCGCTGGAAGGACTCCCTGGGGCATGCATCTCCACACACAGTTTTTACTGTATCCTTTTGCCAGATTTTAAGTGGTAGAGTTGACAGTCTACCCTTAAGTTGTGCCTCCAGCCTAGCTTTTTGCTGAAATTGATCAGCCTACAATATTAGCTTACTGTCTGATATCAAGAACCTCATGTTTTCCATGAGAACTCTTTTGGAACTCTTAATATACACACATGCCTTTAGAGAATGCAGTGAGAAGAAGTGTGTTTCTGAAGTGGAGCTATGAGCATTTATTTATAAATCATGCAATCCATTGGATATGGGATGCCAAAGGCTGGCATTGAGCTCAGGAAATCGATCCAAGGGAAGATTCCTTCCAGTTTGCTAATGGAATACATCAAGATGCTTTAATAAATACCTTCATGGAACTGTCAGAATCTGTTTCCCTAATCCTACCAAATTTTGCCAGGTAAAGGCTAACACCTGGAATCCTAGCTACTAAGGAGGCTGAGATGTGAGGATCATGACTCAAAGTCAGCATGGGCAGGAATGACTGTGAGACTAATTTCCAGTAACCCACTGGAAGACTGAAAGTGGCACTGTGACTCAAAGTGATAGAGCACTAGCTTTGAGCAAACAAGCTCAGGGAGAGCACCCAGGCCCTGAGTTCAAGCTCTAGGACAAAAATCAAAAATGCTACCCAATTCTTTTTGTTGTTGTCGCTGCTGTTCCTGGGTCTTGAAGGTTCTTGGCACATATTTGAGAATAATCCTGACATCCAAGGTGGTAGATGTTAGCATTTCCCCTACCTTAGGTCCCTGGCCTCTTCCACTCGCCCCCAGCTCCACTCTGTCTCCCTGCTCTAGAGCTCCCACTCCCACCAAGACCCACCCACCTCCCCTCTTACCCCAGATTTACAAGCCACCACCTAGACAAGGTGCAGATGCCACATTGCTCCCTCTCCTGTGGGAGATATGGCCCCATTAATAAACCTATCTGACTAGCTCTGCGAGGTCCCCAGCGCTGGCTGGTATGAACATTCAAAACAGGTGTGATAAATTTGAGACGCGCCATGCATATAGTTGAGACAAGGGAATGAGAGGAAAGATAAAATATTCTTAGAGATGATGGGGATGATGACCAAGACTGACACTGAGCAGTTGGTAGTTACTATCCTCTGCTGGAGTTAGTGACCAACAAACTGAACCCGTGTCCTCTGGACACTAAACATTTTCCGATGGCCAGAACCACCTCATCACCTGCTGAAGGATGAAGGAAAGTGGTCACCGCTGCCCAGTTTCCTGGAGATGCACAGGGGCGGATGGGGCTGGGCTAGGACAGTGCACTGGATGAGAGGCCGTGCCCAACAGCAAAAACCAAGACCAAAGAATCCCTGCAAGATGACCCTGCTCCCCAACTTCAGACCCTGAGCTTCTGTGATCCAAGGTGCCTCAGTTGTCCTGGGATAAGGCAAGTCCTTCCCCCAGCAGAGGGTGTCCACCATCAGCACGCCTGGGTCCTGGAGTGTGGAGGGCAACACGGAGATCACAGCCCCTGTTCCCCTGGGCTGGAAGGGGTTGGGGGCTGGAGGTGCTGCCCACGAGCTGCCAGGACTCCACTCTGCAGTCTCTCATCACCCACGTGGGCCCTAGACCAAGGGTCATTGGAGCCCAGGTGCCCAGAGGGCACTCCACAAATGCTCGTCCACCCGTGGGTTAGGCTGAGAGCCCCCACCTGGACCTGAGTTCTGCCTTCAGCCCAGGGCGGGCCTGCTGGACCTTCCTTGGAGCCTCCTTGGCTTGTGAGGGGTCAGATACACCAGGGAGAAGGCAGGAAAGGGAATTTAAGAGGGGTCATCATTTCAGGTCCAGATCTTTACAAAATTTCAATGGTCACAGCTCTGATTTTGGTTCCAACCCTTTTGAAGAAGCTACTCCCTGGGATAGGATTAACTCAGCTTCCTGACACTTAGTACAAACTGAAGCCATGTTGCTCAGAACAACATGGAAGTTAATTCATTGCCTTTCCCAGGAATGCAAAAAAAGTAAAATAAACTCACCAAGTTGTTGAAGGGCTTTTTGGATTAAAACTCAGACTAATGTTCTTCCTCCTCAAGGACAAAAGGTCTGACTAATAAAAAGTAACACGAATTATTTTGGGGAGGTAAAGATAGGAATTGAATAAGCATAGTACCAGGTAGATCAAAGGGGGAACAACTTCAAGAGTTTTTGTTTTTCCAGTACTTGGCTGGAGCTAGGCATCATTTCATTTTATTTCATTTTATTTTTACAATCATAATGTTTAATGTACACACATGAAAATACAGCCAGGTAGCTTGAGGGGATGGGTGGGGTTAGGACAGGTGGGGAGATGAAGGAAGGGGTGACCTTGACCTAGATACATGTACTAGCCAGTTGCTGGTGGCTCCCATCTGTAATCCTAGCTATTCAGGAGGCTGAAATCTGAGGACTTAGGTTCAAAGCCAACTCAGGCAGGAAAGTCTGGGTGAATCATTCCCTATCAAGCAGTAGAAGGCCAGAAGTGGTGCTGTGACTCAAGTGGTAGAATCCAGCCCTTTGAGTGAAAAGGCTCAGGACAACACCCAGGCACTGAATTCAAGTTCCAACACTGACACAAACATGTATTCATAAACAGACATGTGGAATTGAAAGTCCTTCATACAACTATTTGAAAATAATAGCTATTATTATAATTATAAAAGGTGGCCAGTACAGAGCCTAGATATGGTTTAGGCAAATCTGGTAACAGGTGCAATTAGTACTCCAGCATCATGGGTGTTAATGGTGAGGAAGGAGGTTTGAATTTGGTTCAAATGAGTGCTCTCCTTTGTTATGACACCAGGTACATGTATTCTAACCCATTGGCCCACTTCTTACACAGCTTTGTTGTTGTTGTTACCCTGCCTTTTTTTTTTCTTTCTCATGTTAAAGTACTAAGGCTTGAACTCATGGCCTTGCACTCTTGTTTGGCTCTTCCACTCAAGGTTGGTACTCTACCACTTGAGCAACACCTTCACTTTTTGGGTGTTTTTTCCTTGTTACTTGGAGGTAAGAGTTTTACACTTTACAGGCTGGCTTTGAACCTGAATCCTTAGATCTCCACTTCCTGAGTAGCTAAGGATTACAGGTGTGAGCCATCAGCAATGCCCAGCTATTATACCATTTTATCAATTGAGCCCAAAGATTTCAAAGTGGACCCACTGATTAATTTGGGGTCATTGTGCCATAGGTGTCTGACCATCCCTTTAAACAGAAGATGAGTTCTGACACAAGTTCTCTTCAGCTCAAGGCTAGCAGTCTACCACTTTGAGCCATAGCACCACTTCTAGTTTTCTGGTGGTTATTGGAGATGAGTCTCATGGACTTTCCTGCCTGGCCTGGCTTAGGCATCATTTTATACACAGAGATCCATCCTCAGAACTTCAAGGGACATTTTAGGGGCTAAAAGTAGCAAAAAGAAGGTAATTGGATAGATGTAGGGGAGCCGGTGGAGTAAAAAATGAAGGTACTAAGTTATCTAATTAGATTACCCAGTATTCACTGATGTTTAGAACTGAGAGGGGGAAGGGAATCATTACATAGATGGATTTGACATGACAGAAAATCTGATGAAACCCCGAAGTAAAAATATCCAGTAACTATTTTAACAGGGCTTTGAGTCAGGGTCGGTGTGTTAGTCAGCTTTTGGTCACTCTGACAGATGGCATGAGGTAATGCAACTTGATGGAAGAAAGGTTTGTCCTGGCTCACACACAGTTTTGGAGGTTTCATTCCATGGTCCCCTGGCCCCATTGTGGTTGAGCTCATAGGAACACCATGACACAGTGTGAGGCAGAAATGACTGCTGATGTCATGGTAACCAGAAAGGAGAGAGAGAGGAGGAGAGAAGGGCCCAGAGCCCCAAGATTCCCTCAAAGCCATGTCTCCAGTGGCCTTACTTCCTCCTACTAGGCTCCACTGCTAAAGCTTCCACCACCACCCAGCAGAGCCAAAAGCTGCAGACCAAGCCAGGAGCCCTTGCGGACCAATACAGGAGCCCTTGCAGACCAATACAGGAGCCCTTGCAGACCAATACATGAGCCCTTGTGGTCCAGTCCAGATGCAACACACAGTAGTCAGTAAACTTGTTCTGCACGGACCAGGTAGGAAATACTGCAGGCTGGAGAGCCATTTGATCCTAGCTGCCATTGCAGAAGCATAAGTGATTCATGAATGAGAGAGACTGTGTCCCACCAGACCTTTTTTCTGGATGCTGAAACTTGCCATTTTTATATGTCACCCAATTTCTGCCTTTTGTTTTTGTTTTTGCCAGTCCTAGAGCTTGAACTCAGGGCCTGAGCACTGTCCCTGGCTTCTTTTTGCTCAAGGCAAGCGCTCTACCACTTGAGCCACAGCACCACTTCTGTTTTTTTCTGTATACGTGGTGCTGTGGAATTGAACCCAGGGCTTCATGTACATGATGGTAAGCACTCTACCACTAGGCCATATGCCCAGCCCCACAATCTCCACCTTTAAAAAATTTTGTTAGTATAGAGATGATAATACAGCAGGTTACATTTACATGCATCAGGTAATAAGTATATTTCCTTCTGTAGAGTGTCATCTGTTCCCTCATTCTCATTCCCTCTCTCCATCTGCACACACAAGTTGTATAGCTCACTTTTATCCATGTCCAGTGTGCTCTATTGCTGCACCTTTTCACCCTTTTTCCTCATCTTCTGTGCCCTTCCCCTGCCCTCCCGCAGATATGCACATGAATACACCTTACGTAAGATAAAGAGTAAGAGTCATCAGAAAAAGAAAAAAATTACGAAAAAAGTCCTTTGTTTCCACACCTTTGGAGTTTGTTTCAGTGTGCATATTATTTTATATACATATGAACTAGTACTTGGATATTGCACCTTTGTGCTTCTCTCCTAAGAGTACCTTCTTTTAGTCTCACTGTGTGTGAGTATTTAGACGCCTATGTAATTTGTCATTCCCCAGTGCGTTTTAGATCTAACTTCGGAATGTCAATGTCCACCTTTTGGTATTTTTCAACCATTAAAAGATATAAAAACCACTGGGTGCCAGTGGCTCATGCCTGTAATCCTAGCTACTCAGAAGGCTGAGATCTAAGAATCCCAGTTCCAAGCTACCCTGGGCAGGAAAGACTGTGAGACCACCAGAAAACCTGAAGTTGTGCTGCAGCTCAAAGTGGTAAAGCACTAACCTTGAGCAAAAGAGCAAAGGGATGGCATTCAGGCTGTGAGTTCAAGCCCTACAACCAACCAAAAATAGAAAGGAAGAAAAAGAATAAGCTCAGGAACAGTACCTATGCCCTGAGTTCAAGCCCCAGTACTGGCACAAAGTAATAAACAGACAAATAAGTAAACAAATGTATAAGTAAATATATATGTAAACATACACACACCTGTGCTGGGTGCTGGTGGCTCATGTCTGTAATCCTAGCTACTCATAAGGCTGAGATGTGAAGATCACAGTTTGAAGTCTGCCCAGGCAGGAAAGTCCAGGAGACTCTTGTTTCATATTAACCAAAAAAAAAAAAAAAAATCCCACAAGTGGTGGTTAATCAGAGATGAGAGTCTCGTGAACTTTCCTGCCTGGGCTGACGTTAAACTGTAATCCTCAAATCTTAGCCTCCCGAAGAGCTAGGATTACAGGTGTGGGCCACTGGGGAAATTGTAGATGTAGGTTTTCTGACATATGACAGAGTCCTACCTGGTAATGAGAGTGGTTGCTGCCGCAAGGTCAGGGTCTCTCACTGGAGTTGACATTAGAGTTATTCTTTAATCTTGTCACCAACCAGTGATAAAATATATAAACATTTCTTTTAACTTACAGACAAGCAGGAAGAGGAAGCACAAATGAGGACTGCCGCTAGATGATTTTCAAAAGCAGGACTCCTCTATAAACCTTGTAGAAACACAATAGCAATTATTTTCAGGGTATGATAGAGGGTCTGGTATAAAACACCAAGAGTTTCGCTGGTTTTTGTTTTGTTGTTGGTTGTGGGGTTTGAACTCAGGGTCTGGGAGCTGTCCCTGAGCTTTTCTGCACAAGGCTACTGCTTTATCTATCACTTGAGCCACACCTCTACAACCAGCTTTTTGCTAGTTAATTGAAGTCTCCCAGACTTTTTTGCCTGGGCTGACTCAACCAAGTAGCTCTAAGTCTCTATATGATTATGTTGGAATACTGACAAAGCAGAAAGGTAATTCAAACAAAAAAGCAATGAGAGGACCACAAAACATACAGCACCCAAGACAATGACTAATGTACGTAACACCTCTCTTTCAATAAAGAAAACATAAGTGTGTGTGTGTGTGTGTGTGTGTGTGTTAGGTATGCACCATCATAGAAAATTAATCTGGTCTTTTTGTGTTCTGTTACTATAACAAAATACCTTAGACTGCATAATTGACAAAGAAAATAAATTGGCCTGGGAATGGGGCTTAGTGGTAGAGTGCTTGCCTGGCATGCATGAAGTCCCAGGTTCGATTCCTCAGTACTACATAAACAGAAAAGGCTAGGAGTGGCACTGTTGCTTAGGTGAGCAAAAGTAGCTCAGAGACAGCATTCAGGTCCTGAAGGTAAGCCCTATGACTGGCAAAAAAGAAAAGAAATTTTATTTCTTACACTTCTTAAGGCTGGGAAGGAAATCCAAGACGTTGGAATCCATTGTGTCTGCTCAGGTTGTTCTTGCTGCAGCCTCACATGGTGCAAGGCAGAAGCACGAAAGGAGATGCGCATGCCCACTCCTGCAAGCGTTTGCTTATTTGAGACAGGATCTCACAGTGCATAGTGAGGCCCCAGGGTGACTCTGACCACGTCTCTCCTGGTTCCCCGTCCTCAGTGCTAGGCTATCTGGTCTCTTCTTAATTTTCTAAATCCTGAATTAGCCTGGGATGGCAGTGTTAGGTGCCAGGATTTCTACAGATCATCTGGAGATTATCTAGATGGAAAGTATTCCCCCATAGACCACTTCTCTAGAGACAGCTGTGTGGGAGTGAAGCAAACAAAGATCTCAATTGTCTATAAACTTCACCTAATCACAGTAAGTGGCGACCCGAGGGACTTAGCTAGGGCAATGTTTACTTACAGGCATTTCTTCCTTTATATGTATGATTTTTTCTGGCCTGGGCCTTGAACTTTGGTCCTGGGTACTGTCCTTGGGCTCCTTTGCTCAAGGCTAGCACTCTACTACTTAAGTGGCACTTAACAGTGCCTCTTTCAGCTTTTGCCTGTGATTAATTGGAGATAAGCGTCGCTTGGACTTTCCTGCCCTGGCTAGGTCAAAACTTGATCCTCAGGTCTCAGCCACCTGAGTAGCTAGGATTACAGGCGTGAGCCACTGGTGCCTGACTAATAGACATTTCTAAGTGAGAGTCCAGTTCTGTGACTTCACAGGCTCCACTCCGACCCTTCTCACTGTGGTCTCAGGTGCCTGGAAACCACCGTAACCAAACTGAAAAAGATACAGGGAGGAAAATAAGGAGCTTTCCAATTCAATAATGTCATGTTTGGCTGCTGAGTGAACTTTTTTCTTTATTTTTAAAAATTACCGTTAAGTAGTTGTACAAACGGGTTTACAATTCAACAAGTCAGTGTATATGTATAATGCATCTTGATAAAGGCCCCTCTTCTTTCCTTCCTTATTTCTCCCAGCCCCACGCAAGCCCTCAAGTTTCCAGGTTCCTTGAGTGTACACTGAATATAATGATTGTTCATAAATGAACCTTTTAATACCATACTTTAGGGATGGGGAATATCTGGCCTGAGGGATGTCCTAGAGACTGGGAAATCATTTGGTATATGTCAGACACACAAGCTTCTCATTTGCTGCTTGTCACCTAGCTGCTTGAGGCCATCCTCTGTGTTGATAATTTTGTATGGCTTAGGAATGATGTCATAAATATCAAAATATCCCTTCACAGAAAAACATTTCTCTATACCCGCTCAGAATGCTCTTTAGAAAGAATATTATTTAATTTTACAAGGGTATGTGTGTGCATGCACTTCTTCAAGTTTCCCCACACACATGTATCAACAGTGTACTTTAGTAAAATTGCTTTTCTGTGTCTCTGATCTGGGTAAATGGGGCCCCCATTCCTTTCAGTGTAGTAAAATCCAAAGGAAAAGACAGCAGTTCTGACTGGTTCATTCTTTTTGATGAGCTCTTTATGATAATATCGAACTGTTTGATAGTCTACATTGGTAGCACACTGTGTCACTTCTGGTACCCTCTGGCATTAAAGTTGGTTGCATAGCATCTTTCTGTTCTACCAGATTGATACCGATCCATCAGATCCATAGAAATTCAATGAAAGTTGATTAAATTTTTCCACTTTTAAGCAGTCTACATAAAACACAGTACTAGACAAATGAGTTTTGTTTTATTTATGTATTATGTATTTGTCTTCTATAACTCTTCAGATGCATTAATCCCCAGGAATTAAAAAACACAAACTGCTAACCCTACTGGGCCTTGGGTGGATCATTCCTGTAATCCTAGCAACCCAAGAAGCTGGGGTCTGAAATATCAAGCCAGCATATGCAGAATAGTCCATAAGACTCCATCTCCAAAATAACCAGCAAAAAACCAACTTGAAAGCATGGATCAATTGGTAGAGCACCAGCTAAACAAGTCTGAGGTCCTGATTTTGTTCTTAAAAAAAAATAAAGGCAAATCCTAACAAACAGCACATGCCTCTTTTCTGACATATAAACCTAATTTTCAACACCAACTCAATCATAAGGGGAAAACCTCAAGACTTTATCTAGATGTAGATTAACCTAGCTATTCCCTCTGTTTAGCAGGAAAAAAATCACCGAAGGAGCAAAAAACATAAGACAATGTTTATACAGGAATCTGAAGACTTGATTATGCACAAAACAGTGGGATGGTAGGTAGATCTGGAATAACTACTGCACGGCTAAACAACGACGTCCACAGAGCAGAACTAGGGAAAGAAACGCTCATTTTTACCCCCGCATTCCTGATCGCCCACTGGCGGGACAATTAAGTACAGAGCTCTCTCTCTCTCTCTCTCTCTCTCTCTCTCTCTCTCTCTCTCTCTCTCCCCCCCCCCGGGTTTTCAGCACACTGGGAATCAAAAGTCCTCTCAAACATGTATTTCAGCAAGTGAATGATATGACTGCCCATGAGACCAACTGTAAATCAGGAAAATGTGACAGCCATCTGGTTGGGAAATTTACTGTTGTATTTTTAGAGTGCAGATACTAATGAAAGATGTAATTTGAGGTTTACTGGAGCATATGCATTGGGGTGAAATAAATAATGACAGTTAGAAATCACGATTTCCTAAATCACTAGCACCATAAGAGAATGAACATATAGGAGGCAATAAAAACTGTAGGAATTTTCTTCCAAAGAAAATAGTTCTTACAATTTTATTTTTTTTGCCAGTCGTCGGGCTTGAACTCAGGGCCTGAGCACTATCCCTGAGCTTCTGTTGCTCACGGCTAGTGTTATATAGTAAATTATCTGAGAAACCACATGTTGGAGGATCAAATCTTGGGGTTTTCATTAGAACATTAGCAGCCCGCAAGCCCACAAATACACTTAATAGTATGAGGAAACAGGCCAGAGAGGAAAGACAGAGCAAAAACCTTAGCAAGAAACCTATCCAGCATCTATGAAGACCTGACTTGGGACACCATGGATACAAGAGAAGAGCCAGGAGACAGGACACTGGAGCCAGGTGGCATGGCATAAGGACTCCTGAGCTGACTTGACCCCTAGGGGACTGGGTCACAAAAAGCTCCCAGTCCCAGGCACTTGAACTGACAGCTCCAGTAACCTACAGGCCCAGTGCCCACCCCTGTCCCTAGGGATTCAGGAAGACCCATTGCCTGGGCGGGCATGCATGTCCATCAAGACAAGAGGCCAGGTAGTGCAACCTACCATGTGGACAGTGATGGAGCTGGGCCGATCTGACCTAAATAGTACACTAGCACTCTACCACTTGAGCCACAGTGCCACTTCTGGGCTTTTCTGTTTATGTTGCACTGAGGAATTGAACTCAAATTACAAACATAAGCCAGCTTAATTTAACTGTTTTTTCTTTTCTTTTTCTTTTTTTTTTTTTTTTTTTGACAGTCGGGGAGCTTCGACTCAGAGCATGAGCACTGTCCCTGGCTTCTTTTTGCTCAAGGCTAGCACTCTGTCACTTCAGCCACAGCGCCATTTCTGGGCATTTTCTCCTTCTGTGGTTCTGGGGAATTGAACCCAGGGCTTCATGTACAAGAGGGAAGCACTCTTGCCACTAGGCCATATCCCCAGCCATAAGTGGTTCTTAAAGTTAAAATAAAATATTTAAAGAATGAGACGACAACTGAAATTCAAGGAAGATATTTTCAGCAGGAACCATGGAAAAAGTATTGACACATTCCAGGCATATCCGTTCATTTCAGCACATTTGGAAAAATACTCTCTTTATAAGCAATGATTAATTATTAGTAAATCTTGCTGTACTGATGATGTTTCCTGGACAGTAGAAAACTGGAGACTTCATTCTATCAGCCTTTGAAAGTCTTAAGTGCTAGCTATCTTGTTTAATATCTTGAGACTACCTCGGTGCTTCTGGCTCATGACTAATCCTAGCTACTCAGGAGGCTGAGATATGAGGATCAGGGTTCAAAGCCAGTCCTCACAGAGTCCATGAGACTCTTCAACTAAACACCAGAAAACAGGAAGTGGTGCTGTGGGTCAAAGTGGTCGAATACTACCCTTGAACAGCAAAGCTCAGGGACTGTGCCTTGTTGCTCAGTGTTTTGTGTTTCATCAAATTTATTATCTGGAGTAAAACTGTGGATGTGATTTATAGTGTGTTGACTTACACAGAGTAGTTATGAATTTCAATATCTCAATTTAAGTTTTAATTTTATATTTAATTTTAATTTTATATATAAGTTTTAATTTTATATTTTCTGAATATAAAATTAAAAATACGAACAAACTAGAGTATGTTGGGGACTTTATCATACTTAGCCTATATAATCAATGAGAATTTTGTGCATTTCTTCTTACTGATTGTGCTATCCAAAAATATTTTTTCAAGTCTTTTTTGGGGGGGTTGTTGAAATTGTGACTTGAAATCAGGCCTTCTAGTAGTCTCATTTTTTATTTTTGAGGTGTTTTCTTTCCTATCTCAAGACTAGTGCTGTACCACTTGAACCATATCTCCAGTTGCACCTTTTTGGTAGTTAATTGAAAATGAATCTCTTCTATTTGTTGGCTCTAACTGGCTTTGAACCATGATTCTGAAATCTCTGTTTTCTACACAGCTTGGGTTGTAGGCCTCCAGACTGGGCTCCTTTGTTGTTTGAGACAGGGTCACACTATGCGTCCCAGACTGGCATTGAACACAAGATACTTCTGCCTAGGCCTCCAGTCTGCTTAACCCCCCCTTTCTCTTTTTTTCCAAATAGCAATGATGAATTTATTATTTCTCTTAAGGTAGTGGGGATGGAACTCAGAGCCTTGTCCATGCCGGGCATGTGGCCTGATCCACCTTTTGCCAAATCCCAAGCCCCCTCAGTCATCCTAATTGACTGATCCAGGATGCATGGGGCACTGGTGTGAGCTTAAATGAGAGTGCCACACTGTGTGTTGAGGTGACCATCCCCATGGAACGTACTTCTAAACATCACAGACAGCCACTAGCATCCCAAATCACTACCACCAGCCAAGAAAAAGCACTGCCTTGCCATGATGGGGATATCTTTGGTGTACACCCGTCCCTAAGAGCAGAACTGTGGGTTGAAAGGAAGGGATTCAGGACGGTGGGGTCCTGATGAGCTGGAGCCATGGTCTCTTCCTGATTGGAAAGAATGGAGACAGGGTGGAGGTTCCCAGAACTTGCCATGTTCACCAAGCCAGACAGTACCCATCCCAGCCCTGGCCACACCCACAACAGCACAGACCACGCCCAGTCGCACTTTGGCCATGCCCACCTGCTGCACCAGGAGGTCCCCAATCTTCTGGATGATGTAGTTCTCTGCTTGCTGGCTCCTCCTGGCCCTGCAGGTGGCACTCCCAGCCAGGCCAGGAAGTGGCCATGCATGTCCAGCAGGTCATGGGAGCAGAGGAAGAGGCAGCTGATGGTCTGGCTGCTGAACTGCAGCTCTTCTTGCCGGGCCCGGGAATACAGCTGAGCATGATCTTCAGTGTCTACACATGCTGTGTGTGCCTCCGTCTGCATCCGCTCATGCAGGGCAACTGGCCACTTCACCGCCAGGCTCTAGCGTTCAGCCTCGAACTCGTGGGCATCATTTTCGATCTCGCTCCTCAGTGAGGCAGTATAGGGATCTTCCAGGGAAACTGAGTCTGCATTGGAAGGTGTAAGTGACAGAGTCCTCAGCTGCCTGCTTCAGATTTAGCAATATGAAGTTAGCATCATCCATCGCTCTGGTGGCTCTTGCTGTTGTCTGGGGTCCTGTTTCTTCGTGACCCTCACGTGGACATTCCTGTCAGCGGCCTGGTTGCCATGGGACAGGAGGGTGGCCCGCAATGGCTGCTCCTTCAGTGAGGCTCGGCCAGGTTCCCCATGTAGGGCACCCGCTCCTGGGCCACTTTCACAGCGGCCAGCCCCTCAGTCTCCAGTCCTCAGAGGAGCTTCAGACCCCTTGACCCCTTGGCCAGAAGCGGGAGGGGGAGGGGCACTGACCTCTCTTTTTTATGTCCCTGTCTGCCTAACCCCTCCTTGGTGTCTCTCCATCTCCCTAGTGTCCCACTCATTTTTCTCTTTCCCCCTCTCTCTCCAACTCTGCTGTGGTTGCTGCCCTGACCTCATCCATTGGGCATCTCGGTTCACCCGCTCATGGTCACCCTGGGCCCAGGGGACAGCGCCCCAGGGTTCCAAGTGTCCCACAGTCAAGGCAGGGAGCTGGGTCTGGGCCAGGTTCAGAAAGCGCCCACATCCAAGAGGGGCAGGGCAGGGTGGGACCAGTACCGGGCCTGGCTGCAGGAAGGTGGAGGTGCTGGCTTCTGGCCAATGCACCCCTAGTCCACCTCGGTGAGTCCTGTGGCTGGAGGGACCCCTTCCCCAACCACCTCCTGGTAGTTCGGGTCTCCACGGGTGGGCTATCAGGGATCCCTGCAGGATGGGCTCCAGCCCGTCCCTGGGCAGTGCGCCTCCGGTTGGGTCTCCTCGTTCCCTCTCCTGGCCGCCTTCCTCCCAAGGATGTCCTGACTGTCCCCTCCTTCTGAGGTTCAGCTACTTCATCCCAGGTGCGGCCCTGGGCAGAGTGGTCCTTGGCTGGGTGGACCCGGAGCTGCGCCGGCTCCTCCAGTCCGCAGGGGGCGCTGTGGCTCAGGCGGCCGCCTCCCAGCATGCCCCGCGCCGCCCTAGCTCAGGGCCCGAGCGACCCGGCTGCACCTGGGGATCGTGGCACAGCCGAACGTGGCACACGCGTGCTATGGCCAAGCTGACTCTGGTAAGGGCCTGCCGGTGCGGATACCGGGTTCCAGGGTCCTCGGAACGCGGTGTTCTAGTTCCCGCGGAGTAGGGGTCGGAGGTCCGGTGTCCGACCCTGGGAGGAGCGGGCGGCCGCCACCATGGTCACACCTGGAAACCAAGTCGGGAAGCTCCGGGGAGGAGAGCGCGCAGGCCATGTCGGATCCCGAGCCGGTCTGGGCTCAGCCTGGGGCTTCCCGCTTCGCCCCGGGACCTGGAGGTCAGAGGTCCCACTGGGCTGAGAAACAGTGTGTGGCCGTCTTGGGATGTTGTCGTGGCGGGCCTCGGGTGGCTGAGTCTGGCCGGCCAAGATAGTTGCGCGTGGATTGTGTGGCACGGTTGAAGCAGATAGCGACACCCGCACGGATGACACGCTGATTCGTTATTTGGTGTTTGGTTGAAACCGAGTGGCTGATTTCCTGATGTCCTTTAGCGTGTAATCATTTATTTTGTGGTGAGGAGGTGAGTTCTGGCCAGCGCCATCATTGGTCCCATAGCAGGTTGCCTTGTTCAGCGTCTTGTCTTTTTTTTTTTTTTTTTTTTTGGCCAGTCCTGGGCCTTGGACTCAGGGCCTGAGCACTGTCCCTGGCTTCTTCCCGCTCAAGGCTAGCACTCTGCCACTTGAGCCACAGCGCTGCTTCTGGCCGTTTTCTGTATATGTGGTGCTGGGGAATCGAACCTAGGGCCTCGTGTATCCGAGGCAGGCACTCTTGCCACTAGGCTATATCCCCAGCCCCCAGCGTCTTGTCTTGATGGGCGTGCCTGGAGCCCTACAGGAAGGAAAGTCCTGTCCCCAGGTGCTGGGTGTTCCCCAATCCCTAGACCGGGATGGGCTCTTGGCCTCTAGGCTGCTGAACCTGTCAGCCAAGTGCCCAGGACTGGGAGCTTCCTGTGACCCTGCTCCTTGACTTGACCTCCTTAGGGTCAGAACAGCTCAGGAAGGTGGATGCCATGCCATGTCTCCATCTTCATGGCCTGTGTCCTGTGTCTTTTCTGGTCACCATGGTGTCCAATCAGCTCTCCATTGAAGCTAGATTGGTTTGTTGGTGTGGCTTTTGTTCTATCTTTGCTCTGTGGCCTGTTTCCTGACAGTGTTAAGGGTATTAGTGGGCCGCAAGGCTTTGTAACCAATGGCTGCCTGCAGACTGCTAATGCTCTAATAAAGACTCCAAGTTTCCATCCTTTAAAATGTGGCTTCTCAGATATTTTACTGTATAACAATTTTGAGATTGTTTATTTAAAAATGCTAATCCTGGGGCTTGGACCCAGGGCCTGGGCACTGTCCCTGAGGTTTTTATTGTTCAAGGCTGCTGCTCTACCAAGTAAGCCAAAGCTCCACTTCTGGCTGCATGGTGGTTACCTGGAGTAAGAGTTTCATGGATTTTTTTTTTTTGGGGGGGGGCAGTCCTGGGCCATGAACTCAGGGCCTGAGCACTGTCCCTGGCTTCTTTTTTGCCCAAGGCTAGCACTGTCACTTGAGCCACAGTGCCACTTCTGGCCATTTTCAGTATATGTGGTGTTGAGGAATCGAACCCAGGGCCTCATATATACCAGGCAAGCTCTCTTGCCACTAGGCCATATTCCCAGCCCCAGTTTTATGGAATTTTCTTTACCTCAGTGTTGAATGAAAATCCTGAGGATGGGCTGGAAATATGGCCTCGTGGCAAGAGTGCTTGCCTCCTATACTTAAAATGCTGGGTTTTATTCCTCAGCACCACATATACAGAAAAGGCCAGAAGTGGCGCTGTGGCTCAAGTGGCCAAGTGCTACCCTTGAGGAAAAAGAAGTCAGAGTCAGTACTAGGGCCCTGAGTTCAAACTCTAGGACTGGAGAAAAGAAGGAGGCTGATGTGTGAAGATTGTAGTTTGAAGGCAGCCCTGGTGGAAAAGTTAGTGTTAGCTTTGAATGCAAAACCTCAGGGAGGGGCTGGGAATATGGCCTAGTGGCAAGAGTGCTTGCCTCCTACACATGAAGCTCTAGGTTCAATTCCCCAGCACCACATATATGGAAAACGGCCAGAAGGGGCGCTGTGGCTCAGGTGGCAGAGTGCTAGCCTTGAGCAAAAAGAAGCCAGGGACAGTGCTCAGGCCCTGAGTCCAAGGCCCAGGACTGGCAAAAAAAAAAAAAAAAAAAAAAAACCTCAGGGACAGTCCCCAAGCCCAGTGTTCAAGCTTCATGGTAAAAAAAAAAAAAAAAAATAATAATAATAATAATAATAATAATAATTAATTAAATAACATAGGGCTGGGGGGGCTGGGGATATGACCTAGCGGCAAGAGTGCTTGCCTTGTATACATGAGGCCCTGAGTTCCATTTCCCCAGCACCACATATACAGAAAACGGCCAGAAGTGGCTCTGTGGCTCAAGTGGTAGAGTGCTAGCCTTGAGCCAAAAGAAGCCAGGGACAGTGCTCAGGCCCTGAGTCCAAGGCCCAGGACTGGCAAAAAAAAAAAAAAAAAACCAGGGCTGGGAATGTGGCTTAGTGGTAGTGGCATGCATGAAGCCCTGGGTTCAATTCCTTAGTACCAGATACACAGGAAAAGCCAGAGGTGGCGCTGTGGTACAGCATTATCTTTGAGCACAGAGAAGCCCAAGGATACAGCCCAGGCCCTGAGTTCAAACCCCAGGATTGGCAAACAAATTGGCAAAACATTAAAGAAAAGTTAATTGATGAGAGGGAGATGGGGGGTGATTGCTGCAATCTTAACTGTGTCTACATTGTGTCTGATATTGCAGATACCGCTGACTTTTGAGGACGTGGCCATTTATTTCTCAGAGCAGGAATGGCAGCTTCTGGAGACATGGCAGAAGAAGCTCTACAAGCATGTCATGAGAACCAATTATGAGACTCTGGTCTCACTAGGTAAGAAGCCTTTCACTTCAGGAAGGTTGGATCCTGGGAGATGGCTGGCACTTGATAGTGCAATTTCTCAAAATTCTAACTCACAAGGACTTTTCACATCATAGTCTGCTTTTTGGTGGTTACTTGGGAAGTAGAGTCTCTCACCTTTTTTACTTAACTGGCTTCAAAATGGAGTCAGGATCTCAGCCTCCTGAGTAGCTAAGAATACCAATGTCCAACAGGAAAAAAAATGTATGTGTGCCAGTCCTTAGAGTTGATCTCAGAAACATTTCAAACAACTCAGTTGTGTCTAAATTTGCTCAAGGAGGCTAAGCTCCCCTGTCTGACTTCTCTGTGTAGATGGTAATGTTTCTAAACCGGAGCTAATACTCTTGTTTGAACATGGGAGAGAGCCCTTTGAGAGCTGGGAAGGTTCCCAGAAGCTAGAAAATGTGAAGGATTCCTCTGCTGAGGCACATTTTGGTCCAGTGACAGAGCAACAGCTGTTGGGTGGTGAGTACTAAGAAACCAGGGTCCTGATGTTAAGATACCATATTCAGCTTTCCTAGTTTTTCTTTTATACTCTGGTCTTCCTGTTTGACTGACCTGAGGTGAGATGTCTTGTATATTGTAGAGAAAGGCAGTAAAGCATAGTGGTTGGGTGTGTGGGATCTGGAACTAGAGTCTGATCTTGTTATTTCTGAGTAAGCGTGGGCTGGTGATAGAAGCTGTCGATATTTCAAATCCCGAGGTATAAAATGAAGCTAATGAAAGGGATTAATACAGTGTTACTTGATCCTGACACAGTATGAGCTTGCTAATGGCAGTCATTTTGTTGTAGGAGATGAAAAAGAAGAAAAGATAGTTCATTTTTGTCTTTGGGACCAAATGGCTCTCCTCTACCTCGATTCTATTAAAAGAATAAAGCCAGTTCTTGCTGCCTGGTGTTAGGGACAGAAAAATACACAGATGACATATAGCTGTGGCAGTTACGAGTGTTGTGTTAGAAACTTATGCTCACCATACTTTGGGACAGTAAGTGTGTGTGTACCTAAGATGGGGTGCCCTTTAGTCAGGCCATAAACTGGGAGATAAATGGTTTACTTTTGATTTCAAGAATCCAGCAAGCTCACAGTATTGTTCAAACCCAGAAAGACTAAATGTTATTTTCCATTAGATCCTTTGCAGGGCCACGGCTCCGCTCCACCCTTCTTAGGAGGAAGGGAAGACGTTTCCTTCAGCTCTCAGCAAGGCATCAGCCTCGTGACCCCACAGAGACCTGACACCCTGGCTCCAGGCACAGCAGTCCATGGCTCTAGCGAGTCTGTGGCAGAAGGGGGATATGCAAGTCACAGAGCCCTGGGCCTCCCTTCCTGGCAGGGTCTCCGGAGTCCTCACCTGGCCTGTGGAGAGATCTGTGGGAAGGAAAACCATTTAGGGATGCACCCGGCAGGCCACTCCAAGGACACAGCGAATATTGTTGGAAAGAAACCTGCCAGCCAAGCCAACCTGGCTGGGGACCCGTGGAGAGGGGAGCCAAGGAATGTCTCCTTCAGCATGTCCGCCCTGCACTGGGGACGCGCCGGACAGCAGCCCAAGGATGCGCTGCCCTTCCACTGTACCCAGTGCGAAGCGCGCTTCAGCCTGCGCATCCAGCTGCATGTCCACCGGCGCAAGCACAGAAACCCCAGGCGCTTCACCTGCAGCGTGTGCAGCCGCACCTTGTCCCAGCGGTTCTCCTTCCAGGAGCACCTGCGCCTTCACAGCGGGGAGAGGCCCTTGCAGTGTCCACAGTGCCCCAAGAGCTACCGCTGGAAGAGCTCCCTGCGGCTGCACCAGCTCACTCACAGCACGCAAAAGCCCTTCCAGTGCCCACAATGCCCCAAGAGCTTCCGCCTCAAGCGCACCATGAAGGTGCACCAGGGAACCCACAGCGCCCAAAGGCCCTTCCAGTGCCCACAATGCCCCAAGAGCTTCCGCCTCAAGCACACCATGCAGGTGCACCAGCTCACCCACAGCGCCCAAAAGCCCTTCCAGTGCCCACAATGCCCAAAGAGCTTCCCCCTCAAGGGCACCCTGCAAGTGCACCAGCTCACCCACAGCGCCCAAAAGCCCTTCCAGTGCCCACAATGCCCAAAGAGCTTCCCCCTCGAGGGCACCCTGCAAGTGCACCAGCTCACCCACAGCGCCCAAAAGCCCTTCCAGTGTCCACAATGCCCCAAGAACTTCTGCCTCAAGGCCACCTTGAAGGATCACCAGAACATACACAGTGCCCAGAAGCCCTTCCAGTGTCCGCAGTGCGCCAAGAGCTTCCACAGCAAGGGTAACCTGCGGGTGCACCAGCTCACCCACAGCGCCCAGACACCCTTCCATTGCCCACAGTGCCCAAAGAGTTTCCGCCTCAAGGGCTCCCTGCGAAACCACCAGCTCACACACAGCACCCAGAAGCCCTTCCAGTGCCCGCAGTGCCCAAATAGTTTCCGTCTCAAGGGCTCCCTGCGGAACCACCAGCTCACACACTGCGCCCAGAAGCCCTTCCAGTGCCCGCAGTGCCCCAAGAGCTTCCGCCGCAAGGACAACCTGCAGGTGCACCAGCTCACCCACAGCACCCAGAGGCCCTTCCATTGCCCACAGTGCCCAAAGAGTTTCCGCCTCAAGGGCACCCTGCGGAACCACCAGCTCACACACAGCACCCAGACGCCCTTCCAGTGCCCGCAGTGCCCCAAGAGCTTCCGCCGCAAGGAGTCCCTGCGGAACCACCAGTTCACACACAGCGGCCAGATGCCCTTCCACTGCAGCCAGTGTGGCAAGAGCTTCGTCCGGAAGACGGAACTCACCAGGCACCTTGGCGTACACAGCAGGGAGAGGCACGTGCAGTGTTCCATCTGTGGCAACAGCTTCCAGGTCAAGGCTGACATGAAGACATACCAGCTGCTGCACGGAGGGGAGATGCCGTTCTCCTGCAAGTGCGGCAAGGGCTTCGCCAAGCGCTTCCAGCTGGTGGAACACATCAGGACTCACATCGTCGAGAAGCCTTTCCAGTGTAAGAAGTGCAAGAAACCTTTCCAGTGTCCCAAGTGCAACAAGGCTTTCCGCTTGAAGACACAGTTGGTTGGCCACCAGCGGGTACACACTGGAGAGAGCCCTAAGTCCAAACTCACTGCCCATGTCGGAGTGCACACAAAACCCTATCCTGCTCCGAAGGACCTGAAGACTGATCCTGAAATTAAGAAAGGCTGAGCCTGCTATTTACAATGATAGAAGCTGAGTGGAGCTGAGGCAGGTGCACAGTCAACACAGCCAGTGAGTGAATGAACGAGATGCCCCTGGTTCCTCAGAAACGGCCCAAACCCACGGGAAGGCAGATGGGAGGAACGGAAGGGGCTGCTTTAAGCAAGCATGTGACACAAATTAGGAACTGGGGCAAAGCTAACAGATTTTTCTCCTTTGAAATCACTGGCAACATTTGCAATCTATTAATAAAAGAGATTTGTTCTGCCTGTCTGCCTTAGGTGATGATTCTTCACCTAAATGCAAAGCTAGCTCTAAAATGCAGATTGAGTACAGATTCGAGGGCTTTGAAAACCACAAGGCTGGGAAGATACTGCCCTGTCAAAGACCTAAGAGCTTATTGTCTTCAGTGCCTTTTCATTCACTCCCTACCTACTTTGTTTGGTTGGTTGCTTTGTGCCAGTCCTGGGGCTTAACCTTGGGGCCTGATCATTATCCCTCTGCTTTTTTCCTCCTGCCTGGAGCTGTGCCACTTGAGCTGGAACTCCACTTGTGTCTGTGTTGGTGGTTGGAGACAAGAGCCTCATGGACTTTCCTGTCCAGGTTGGCCTTGAACAGCAGTTCTCAGAGCTCACTCTCATGAGTAGCTAGGATTAAAGGTGGTGGCCTACGACCTGGGAAACCGGGCATCGTCCTGATGTGTCCTTCTCCTTATGATGGAGGCCCAGTGTCACGCAGCTTTTTCCTGGGTGATGGTGCTGTTGAGCAAGGTGGACATGGGTGGAGGGTGCGAGAATGGGATGGGAAGGGGAGGCAGGAATGAGCCATGGTACTGGGCAAGGGTGATGATGAACAAAGTGACCGATGGAGCCACCCAGGTGAGGCGGCTCACATTCCACTGGAGCCAGGTTGGCACCAGCAATTACCAGAATTACTGACTTTAGGATTGGGGGTTCATGTCAGGTGAGGTCCCCCCGAGGTAATATGGTTTTGGGGTGTCATGCTACACAAGGGTGTCGGAACCCACTCAGCGCATTTATGACTGGCAAAGAATCTAGGATTTGTTTTTGAAATGGTATCCTTTGGTAAAGTGCAAGGTTAGGATTCAGGTGTGACATAACTAACCCTGGGCTTTCAGCACACTGGGAATGAAAAGTGCTCTCAGACGTGTATTTTAGCAAGTGAATGACATGACTGCCCATGAGACCATCTGTAAATCAGGAAAATATGAGAGCCATCTGGTTGGGGCATTATTTTTAGTGTACAGATACTCATGAAATATGTAATTTGAGGTCTACCAGAGTGTATGCATTGCAGTCAAATGAATAGTGACAGGTAGAAATCACGATTTCCTAAATTACTAGCACCACAGTAGAATGAATGTCTAGGAGGCAATAAAAACAGTCTGAATTTTCTTCTCAAGAAAATAGCTTTATAACTTTATTTTTTTTGCTAGTCCTGGGGCTTGAACTCAAGTCCTGAGCAGTATTCTTGAGCTTCTTTTGCCCATGGCTAGTGTTATATAGTAAATTGTCTGAGAAGCCACATATTGGAGGATTGAATCTTGGAGTTTTCATTAGAGCATTATTGGCCCGCAAGCCCACAAATACACTTAATACTATGAGGAAACAGGCCAGAGAGGAAAGATAGAACAAAAAAAACCATAGCAACAAACTTATCCAAATTCCATGGAGAGCTAACTTAGGACACCATGGAGACGAGAGTAGCCAGGAGACAGGAAACAAGAGCCAGGTGGCATGGCATAAGGACTCCTGAGCTGACTTGACCCTAGGGGCTGGGTCACAGGAAACTCCCAGTCCCAGGTATTTGACTGACAGCTTCAGTAACCTATAGGCCAAATGCCCACCCCTGTCTCTAGGGTTTCAGTAACACCCATCACCTGGGAGTGAGACTTCCCTTGCTTTAGGAATTTATGCATACCCATCAAGACAAGCGGCCCCGTAGTGCCACCTACTATGTAGCCAATGATGGCGCTGGCCATATCTGACCTCCATAGTACACAAGCGCTCTATCACTTGAGCCACAGTGCCAGTCCTGGCCTTCTCTGTGTATGTTGCACTGAGAAATTGAACCCAGGGTTCCCTTTAGTCAGGCCATAAACTGGGAGATAAATGGTTCACTTTTGATTTCAAGAATCCAGCAAGCTCAAAGTATTCTACAAACCCAGAGAGACTTAAATGTTATTTTCCATTAGATCCTTTGCAGGGCCATGGTTCCTCTGGACCCTTCTTTTTTTTTTTGGCCAGTCCTAGGCCGTCAACTCAGGGCCTGAGCACTGTCCCTGCCTTCTTTTTTGCTCAAGGCCACTCTGCCACTTGAGCCACAGCGCCACTTCTGGCCATTTTCTGTATATGTGGTGCTGAGGAATCGAACCCAGGGCCTCATGTATACGAGGCAAGCACTCTTGCCACTAGTCCATATTCCCAGCCCTCTGGACCCTTCTAAGGAGGAAGGAAAGACGTTTCCTTCCTCAGCCTCGTGACACTACAGAGACCTGACACCCTGGTGCCAGGTGCAATGGCCCACAGTTGTAGCGTGTCTGTGGCAGAAGTGGGATTTCCAAGTCACAGAGCCCTGGGTCTCCTCTCTTGGCAGGGTCTACCGAGTCCTCACCCGGTGTGTGGAAAGAGCTTTGGCAAGAAGAACCATTTGGGGACACACCTGATGAGCCACTCCAAGGACCCAGCAAGTTGGGTGGAAGGAAACCCTGCAGTCAAGCCGACCTTGCCGGGGCACCCTCTAGTGGGTTGCCAAGGAATGTCTCCTTCAGCATGTGCTCCCCTCACTTGGGGTGTGCCGGGCAACAGCCCAAGGACTTGCTGCCCTTCTACTGTGCCCAGTGCGAAGCGCGCTTCAGCCTGCGGACCCAGCTGCACATCCAACAGCGCAAGCACAGAGACCCCAGGTGCTTCCCCTGCAGTGAGTGCAGCCTCGCATTCGCCCTGTGGTGCCACCTCCAGGAGCACCTGCGCCTGCACAGTGGGGAGAGGCCCTTGCAGTGCCTGCAGTGCCCCAAGAGCTATCGCTGGAAGGACTCCCTGGGGCATGCATCTCCACACGCAGTTTTTACTGTATCCTTTTGCCAGATTTTAAGTGGTAGAGTTGACAGTCTACCCTTAAGTTGTGCCTCCAGCCTAGCTTTTTGCTGAAATTAATCAGCCTACAATATTAGTTTATTGTCTGATATCAAGAACCTCATGTCTTCCATGAGAACTGTTTTGGAACTCTTATTATACACACATGCCTTTAGAGAATGAAGGGAGAAGAAGTGTGTCCCTGAAGTGGAGCTATGAACATTTATTTATAAATCATACAATCCATTGGATATGGGATGCCAAAGGCTGGCATTGAGCTCAGGAAATCTTTCCAAGGGAAGATTCCTTCCAGTGTTTGCTAATGGAACACTTCAAGATGCTTGCAATAAATACCTTCATGGAACTGTCAGAATCTGTTTCCCTACTCCTACCAAATTCCGCCAGGTAATGGCTAACACTTGTAATCCTAGCTACTAAGGAGGCTGAGATGTGAGGATCATGGCTCAAAGTCAGCATGGGCAGGAATGACTGTGAGACTAATTTCCAGTTACCCACCGGAAGACTGAAAGTGGCACTGTGACTCAAAGTGATAGAGCACTAGCTTAGAGCAAACAAGCTCAGGGAGAGCACCCAGGCCCTGAGTTCAAGCTCTAGGACAAAAATCAAAAATGCTACCCAATTCTTTTTGTTGTTGTTGCTGCTGTTCCTGGGTCTTGAAGGTTCTTGGCACATATTTGAGAATAATCCTGACATCCAAGGTGGTAGATGTTAGCATTTCCCCCACCTTAGGACCCTGGCCTCTCCCACTCGCCCCCAGGTCCACCCTGTCTCCCTGCTCTAGAGCTCCCACTCCCACCCAGACTCACCCACCTCACCTCTTACCCTAGATTTACAAGCCACCACCTGGATAAGGGGCAGATGGAACATTGCTCCCTCTCCTGTGGGAGATATGGCCCCATTAATAAACCTGTCTCACTAGCTCTGCGTGGTCTCCAGCGCTGGCTGGTATGAACATTCAAAACAGGTGTGATAAATTTGAGACGCGCCATGCATAGAGTTGAGACAAGGGAATGAGAGGAAAGATAAAATATTCTTAGAGATGATGGGGATGATGACCAAGACTGACACTGAGCAGTTGGTAGTTACTATCCTCTGCTGGAGTTAGTGACCAACAAACTGAACCCGTGTCCTCTGGACACTAAACATTTTCCGATGGCCAGAACCACCTCATCACCTGCTGAAGGATGAAGGAAAGTGGTCACCGCTGCCCAGTTTCCTGGAGATGCACAGGGGCGGATGGGGCAGGGCTAGGACAGTGCACTGGATGAGAGGCCGAGCCCAACAGCAAAAACCAAGACCAAAGAATCCCTGCAAGATGACCCTGCTCCCCAACTTCAGACCCTGAACTTCTGTGATCCAAGGTGCCTCGGTTGTCCTGGGAAAAGGCAAGTCCTTCCCCCAGCAGAGGGTGTCCACCATCAGCACGCCTGGGTCCTGGAGTGTGGAGGGCAACATGGAGATCACAGCCCCTGTTCCCCTGGGCTGGAAGGGGTTGGGGGCTGGAGGTGCTGCCCACGAGCTGCCAGGACTCCACTCTGCAGTCTCTCATCACCCACGTGGGCCCTAGACCAAGGGTCATTGGAGCCCAGGTGCCCACAGGGCACTCCACAAATGCTCGTCCACCCGTGGTTAGGCTGAGAGCCCCCCACCTGGACCTGAGTTCTGCCTTCAGCCCAGGGCGGGCCTGCTGGACCTTCCTTGGAGCCCCCTTGGCTTGTGAGGGGTCAGATACACCAGGGAGAAGGCAGGAAAGGGAATTTAAGAGGGGTCATCATTTCAGGTCCAGATCTTTACAAAATTTCAATGGTCACAGCTCTGATTTTGGTTCCAACCCTTTTGAAGAAGCTACTCCCTGGGGTAGGATTAACTCAGCTTCCTGACACTTAGTACAAACTGAAGCCATGTTGCTCAGAACAACATGGAAGTTAATTCATTGCCTTTCCCAGGAATGCAAAAAAAGTAAAATAAACTCACCAAGTTGTTGAAGGGCTTTTTGGATTAAAACTCAGACTAATGTTCTTCCTCATCGAGGACAAAAGGTCTGACTAATAAAAAGTAACACGAGTTAATTTGGGGAGGTAAAGATAGGAATTGAATAAGCACAGTACCAGGGAGATCAAAGGGGGAACAACTTCAAGAGTTTTTGTTTTTCCAGTACTTGGCTGGAGCTAGGCATCATTTCATTTTATTTCATTTTTTTTTTACAATCATAATGTTCAATGTACACACATGAAAATACAGCCGGGTAGCTTGAGGGGATGGGTGGGGTTAGGACAGGTGGGGAGATGAAGGAAGGGGTGACCTTGACCTAGATACATGTACTAGCCAGTTGCTGGTGGCTCCCATCTGTAATCCTAGCTATTCAGGAGGCTGAAATCTGAGGACTTAGGTTCAAAGCCAACTCAGGCAGGAAAGTCTGGGTGAATCATTCCCTATCAAGCAGTAGAAGGCCAGAAGTGGTGCTGTGACTCAAGTGGTAGAATCCCAGCCCTTTGAGTGAAAAGGCTCAGGACAACACCCAGGCACTGAATTCAAGTTCCAACACTGACACAAAGATGTATTCATAAACAGACATGTGGAATTGAAAGTCCTTCATACAACTATTTGAAAATAATAGTTATTATTATAATTATAAAAGATGGCCAGTACAGAGCCTAGATATGGATTAGGCAAATCTGGTAACAGGTGCAATTAGTACTCCAGCATCATGGGTGTTAATGGTGAGGAAGGAGGTTTGAATTTGGTTCAAATGAGTGCTCTCCTTTGTTATGACACCAGGTCCATGTAATCTTAGCCATTGGCCCACTTCTTACACAGCTTTGTTGTTGTTGTTACCCTGCCTTTTTTTTCTTTCTCATGTTAAAGTACTAAGGCTTGAACTCATAGCCTTGCACTCTTGTTTGGGTTTCCATTCAAGGCTGGTACTCTACCACTTGAGCAACACCTTCACTTTTGTGGGTGTTTTTTCCTTGTTTATTGGAGGTAACAGTTTTACACTTTACAGGCTGGCTTTGAATCTGGATCCTCAGATCTCCACTTCCTGAGTAGCTAAGGATTACAGGTGTGAGCCATCAGCAATGCCCAGCTATTATACCGTTTCATCAATTGAGCCCAAAGATTTCAAAGTGGACCCACTGATTAATTTGGGGTCATTGTGCCATAGGTGTCTGACCATCCCTTTAAACAGAAGATGAGTTCTGACACAAGTTCTCTTCAGCTCAAGGCTAGCAGTCTACCACTTTGAGCCATAGCACCACTTCTAGTTTTCTGGTGGTTATTGGAGATGAGTCTCATGATCTTTCCTGCCTGGCCTGGCTTAGGCATCATTTTATACACGGAGCTAAATCCTCAGAACTTCAAGGGACATTTTAGGGGCTAAAAGTAGCAAAAAGAAGGTGATTCGATAGATGTAGGGGAGCTGAAGGAGTAAAAAATGAAGGTACTAAGTTATCTAATTAGATTACCCAGTATTCACTGATGTTTAGAACTGAGAGGGGAAGGGAATCATTACATAGATGGATTTCACATGTCAGAAAATCTGATGAGGGCTGGGGTTATGGCCTAGTGGCAAGAGTGCCTGCCTCATATACATGAGGCCCTGGGTTCGATTCCCCAGCACCACATATACAGAAAACGGCCAGAAGGGGCACTGTGGCTCAAGTGGCAGAGTGCTAGCCTTGAGCAAAAGGAAGCCAGGGACAGTGCTCAGGCCCTGAGTCCAAGCCCCAGGACTGGCCAAAAAAAAAAAAAAAAAGAAAATCTGATGAAAACCCGAAGTAAAAATATCCAGTAGCTATTTAAACTGGGCTTTGAGTCAGGGTCGGTGTGTTAGTCAGCTTTTGGTCACTCTGACAGAGGGCATGAGGTAAGGCAACTTGATGGAAGAAAGGTTTGTCCTGGCTCACACACAGTTTTGGAGGTTTCATTCCATGGTCCCCTGGCCCCATTGCGGTTGAGCTCATAGGAACACCATGACACAGTGTGAGGCAGAAATGACTGCTGATGTCATGGTAATCAGAAAGGAGAGAGAGAGGAGGGGAGAAGGGCCCAGAGCCCCAAGATTCCCTCAAAGCCATGTCTCCAGTAGCCTTACTTCCTCCTACTAGGCTCCACTGCTAAAGCTTCCACCACCACCCAGCAGAGGCAAAAACTGCAGACCAAGCCAGGAGCCCTTGCGGACCAATACAGGAGCCCTTGCAGACCAATACAGGAGCCCTTGCAGTCCAGATGCAACACACAGTAGTCAGTAAACTTGTTCTGCACGGAACAGGTAGGAAATAATGCAGGCTGGAGAGCCACTTGATCCTAGCTGCCGTTGCAGAAGCATAAGTGATTCATGAATGAGAGAGACTGTGTCCCACCAGACCGTTTTTCTGGATGCTGAAACTTGCCATTTTTATATGTCACCCAATTTCTGCCTTTTGTTTTTGTTTTTGCCAGTCCTAGAGCTTGAACTCAGGGCCTGAGCACTGTCCCTGGCTTCTTTTTGCTCAAGGCAAGCGCTCTACCACTTGAGCCACAGCACCACTTCTGTTTTTTTCTGTATACGTGGTGCTGTGGAATTGAACCCAGGGCTTCATGTACATGATGGTAAGCACTCTACCACTAGGCCATATGCCCAGCCCCACAATCTCCACCTTTAAAAAATTTTGTTAGTATAGAGATGATAATACAGCAGGTTACATTTACATGCATCAGGTAATAAGTATATTTCCTTCCGTACAGTGTCATCTGTTCCCTCATTCTCATTCCCTCTCTCCATCTGCACACACCAAGTTGTATAGCTCACTTTTATCCATGTCCAGTGTGCTCTATTGCTGCACCTTTTCACCCTTTTTCCTCGGATTCTGTGCCCTTCCCCTGCCCTCCCACAGATATGCACATGAATACACCATACATAAGATAAAGAATAAGAGTCATCAGAAAAAGAAAAAATTAAGAAAAAAAGTCCTTTGTGGGGTTTGAACTCAGGGTCTGGGAGCTGTCCCTGAGCTTTTCTGGGCAAGGCTACTGCTCTATCTATCACTTGAGCCACATCTCTACAACCAGCTTTTTGCTAGTTAATTGAAGTCTCCCAGACTTTTTTGCCTGGGCTGACTCAACCAAGTAGCTCTAAGTCTCTATATGATTATGTTGGAATACTGACAAAGCAGAAAGGTAATTCAATCAAAATCGCAATGAGAGGACCACAAAACATACAGCACCCAAGACCATGACTAATGTACATAACACGTCACTTTCAATAAAGAAAACATAAGTGTGTGTGTGTGTGTGTGTGTGTGTGTTAGGTATGCACCATCATAGAAAATTAATCTTGTCAATTTGTGTTCTGTTACTATAACAAAATACCTTAGACTGCATAATTGACAAAGAAAATAAATTGGGCTGGGAATGGGGCTTAGTCGTAGAGTGCTTGCCTGGCATGCATGAAGCCCCAGGTTTGATTCCTCAGTTTACATAAACAGAAAAGGCTAGGAATGGCACTGTTGCTTAGGTGAGCAAAAGAAGCTCAGAGACAGCGCTCAGTTCCTGAATGTAAGCCAAAAAAGAAAAGAAAAGAAATTTTATTTCTTACACTAAAGGCTCAGAAGGAAATCCAAGATGTTGGAATCCATTGTGTCTGCTCAGGTTGTTCTTGCTGCAGCCTCACATGGTGGACGGCAGAAGCACGAAAGGAGATGCGCATGCCCACTCCTGCAAGCATTTCCTCATGAGACAGGATCTCATGGTGAATAGTGAGGCCCCAGGGTGACTCTGACCACGTCTCTCCTGGTTCCCCATCCTAGGTGCTAGGCTATCTGGTCTCTTCTTAATTTTCTAAATCCTGAATTAGCTTGTGATGGCAGTGTTAGGTGCCAGGATTTCTACAGATCGCCTGGAGATTATCTAGATGGAAAGTATTCCCCCATAGACCACTTCTCTAGAGACAGCTGTGTGGGAGTGAAGCAAACACAGATCTCAATTGTCTATAAACTTCACCTAATCACAGTAAGTGGCGACCCGAGGGACTAAGCTAGGGCAATGTTTACTTACAGGCATTTCTTCCTTTATAAGCATATATATTTTTTTGCTGGCCTGGGCCTTGAACTTTGGTCCTGGTTACTGTCCTTGTGCTCCTTTGCTCAAGGCTAGCACTCTACTACTTAAGTGGCACTTAACAGTGCCTCTTTCAGCTTTTGCCTGTGATTAATTGGAGATAAGCGTCGCTTGGACTTTCCTGCCCTGACTAGGTCAAAACTTGATCCTCAGGTCTCAGCCACCTGAGTAGCTAGGATTACAGGCGTGAGCCACTGGTGCCCGGCTAGTAGACATTTCTAAGTGAGAGTCCAGTTCTGTGACTTCACAGGCTCCACTCCGACCCTCCTCACTGTGGTCTCAGGTGCCTGGAAATCACCGTAACCAAACTGAATAAGATACAGGGATGAAAATAAGGAGCTTTCCAATTCAATAAGGTCATGTTTGTTTGCTGAGTGAACTTTTTTCTTTATTTTTAAAAATTACCTTTAAGTTGTAGTACAAACGGTTTTACAATTCAACAAGTCAGTGTATATGTATAATGCATCTTGATAAAGGTCCCTCTTCTTTCCTTCCTTATTTCTCCCAACCCCACCCAAACCCTCAAGTTTCCAGGTTCCTTGATTGTACACTGAATATAATGATTGTTCATAAATGAACCTTTTAATACCATACTTTAGGGATGGGGAATATCTGGCCTGAGGGATGTCCTAGAGACTGGGAAATCATTTGGTACATGTCAGACACACAAGCTTTTCATTTGCTGCTTGTCACCTAGCTGCTTGATGCCATCCTCTGTGTTGATAATTTTGTATGGCTTATGAATGATGTCATAAATATCAAAATATCCCTTCACAGAAAAAAATTTCTCATACCCGCTCAGAATACTCTTTAGAAAGAATATTATTTAATTTTACAAGGGTATGTGTGTGCATGCACTTCTTCAAGTTTCCCCACACACATGTATCAACAGTGTACATTAGTAAAATTGCTTTTCTGTGTCTCTGATCTGGGTAAATGGGGCCCCCATTCCTTTCAGTGTAGTAAAATCCAAAGGAAAAGACAGCAGTTCTGACTGGTTCATTCTTTTTGATGAGCTCTTTATGATAATATCGAACTGTTTGATAGTCTACATTGGTAGCACACTGTGTCACTTCTGGTACCCTCTGGCATTAAAGTTGGCTGCATAGTATCTTTCTGTTCTACCAGATTGATACCGATCCATCAGATCCATAGAAATTCAATGAAAGTTGATTAAATTTTTCCACTTTTGAGCAGTCTACATAAAACACGGTACTAGACAAATGAATTTTGTTTTACTTATGTATTTTTACTTATGTATTATGTATTTGTCTTCTATAACTGTTCAGATGCATTAATCCCCAGGAATTAAAAAACACAAACTGCTAGCCCTACTGGGCCTTGGGTGGATCATTCCTGTAATCCTAGCAACCCAAGAAGCTGGGGTCTGAAATATCAAGCCAGCATATGCAGAATAGTCCATAAGACTCCATCTCCAAAATAACCAGCAAAAAACCAACTTGAAAGCATGGATCAATTGGTAGAGCACCAGCTAAACAAGTCTGAGGTCCTGATTTTGTTCTTAAAAAAAAATAAAGGCAAATCCTAACAAACAGCACATGCCTCTTTTCTGACATATAAACCTAATTTTCAACACCAACTCAATCACAAGGGGAAAACCTCAAGACTTTATCTAGATGTAGATTAACCTAGCTATTTCCTTTGTTTAGCAGGGAAAAAAAATCACCGAAGGAGCAAAAAACATAAGACAATGTTTATACAGGAATCTGAAGCCTTGATTATGCACAAAACAGTGGGATGGTAGGTAGATCTGGAATAACTACTGCACGGCTAAACAACGACGGCCACAGAGCAGCACTAGGGAAAGAAACGCTCATTTTTACATGCTCAAACGGAACGAAGAAACTGAGAAGACAACAAAATATGAAGCAGATTCGCGAGCCCAGTCGTCTTCCCTTTTGTCACCTTAATACTGGAGAAAGATCCTCAGTCAGCCTGGGGTCCCCGCACTCGGATTGCCCACTGGCGGGACACTTAAGTACAGAGCTCTCCCTGGCTAACGGAGCCCCGCCCTCCAGCCCAGCCCACAACCGCTTCCATCCAATGGTGTTGCTAGACGTCCATAGGCCCTGCCCCCTCCCGGCCCGGTCCGCGGCCTCTGTTCTCTCCTACTTTTTCCTCTGCGCCCAGGTGCACTCGGCAAACCGAGTGGCGGACGGTGATTGGCGGTGGCGTCACCGCCAATCAGAAGCGGGCACCCTACGTTAGAGCCTAGAGTTTTCACGGTGCGGGGCAGAGGGCTTTGCAGACCCGGGGGCCGGGCCAGCGGAGTGGGCGCGGCACGCACGGGTCGCCACGACTGACGCTGGACGCGTAGCGTTGATTGGCTGCTCGCGGCGTCCTCGCCGCCGGCCAATAGCAAGCGAGGACTCTTCGGAGCGGCTTCCTGCGCTGGGCATCGCGCGGCGCTCTGCCAGTGACTCTGAGCGCAGGCGCGCGGGGCTGGGGCTCGGTACGCGACACCAGGAGTCTCCGGAAAGCCTGCCTGCTGGTCCTGCTCCTGTCGCTGGCGCCGCTGCTGGCCGCGGCGAGCGCGGAGGAGGCGGATGGAGGTGAGCGGGCGGCCGGCGGAGAGGGCCAACGCCGCGCCGGGGTCGCGGTGGGACGGCCGCGCTGGCTTCGCGCACCTCCCCTGCACAACTTGGGGTTCCGCGGGGGAAGGGCCCACGACGGCTTTGGGGGCCTCTGCAGAGGGGACGGGCAAGAGCTTGGGGCCTCCAGAGCTGGGACTCCGGGCTCCGCGGCCGGACGACACTGGGAGGCGGGCGGCCCGGTGCCGGGCGCCCTCCTGGCCCCGGGGCTTCGCCCGTCTTTGCGGCCCTGCCCTGGATCGCAGAGCTTGGGACCGGCGGGAACTTCCCGGGAGCGCACCCCGCCTGTGGAGGGAGGCGATCCCGTGTGCAGGTCAGGTCTTAGGTGCTCCCTGGGGCGTCTGCAGAAGGAGGTGTTGGAACCGCGTTTGCTTTCTGGTTTGCCCGAGGAAGCGAGTTTGGGTAATTCCATCTTCGTGCAAACTGGAGATGTGGCTTCTACCAGTACTCATTCAGCTACTGCGATCCGCCATTGGGACCGCTGGGTTGAGCGGGGTTGGGGAGGTGTAGGCTGGTGATCAGCTCCCCTGGATGAGCAAGATGTAGCTCCTAACTTCCCTCAGCTAGCTGCAAACAGGAGAGCTCGAATAGGAGGCAGGACTAGTACAAAATAGCTATTTCTAGAAAACATAGAAGAGCCTTAATCTTCGTGGTCTCCTTTCTCCTGGCTACTAGCTTTTAAATTCTTTCTTCCCCCATATAAATAAACCAACCTCTTTTTTGTGGTATGAGTGTGTAAGGGGAGATGTGAACTTTATGCTGTTTCTGATAGGTTGAGTAACTTTGGCGTGGGTTACTGATTTCAGTGTCTGCTCAAGTAGAAAAGGTAAAACCCACCCACCACTAGGTGAAAAAAAAAAAAAACCCTAAACTAAAAAACACCTGCTGAAAAGAAACCAAGTTTCAGTGTTGACTACAAGTGTGGTTTGACATCTTTATGTAAATCATCTGGTTGTTAATTTAAATACAGAGCCCCAAAATACACAGGATAAGGGGGGTGGGGCCAAGAACCTGTATTTTAAACACATTTGTCGTTTTTCATAAGTAGAATGAACTTTGGGAGGCATGGAGGTTTGAGGGCCCGTGTTGTTTGGTGGACACTTTTGGAACATAGCTGAGAATAAATAATGTCTTGGTTTTGATCACTAGAAATCCGGACTCCTCACATCCTTCCAGCTAAAGCAGAAACAATGCTATTCCCATCCTGTTTGTTGCTTTTATTTAGGATTGGCTTGTTTAAATCAAAGTGGAAATTCTCTTGGGTGCCACACATTGGTGATTTTCAGAGCCTTTTTTCTTTTTAAACTTTGAAGACCTAAATGATGCCCCTAAGACTTTGGGCATGTTGGAAAGGAAGTAGGTGACAATTCAGCACAGCAGATGAGTATCAGGACCTCCGGTTTGTTAAGTAGCTCGAGATCATCCAGGTGACCAAAGTTTCCTGTTGCTTAGCTTCCTCTAGAAACCACAGGGATGAAATAATACATAGGAGTGAGGACTGGGAAGGTAACTCAGTTGGAGAGCACTTGCCTAATATGTGTAAAGCCCTGGGTTTGACTCCCAGCACTTGGGGGGGAGGGGGAAAGAAGGGTTGGTTCAGTGCCTATAGTATCCTTTACTTCTATAAGCCAATCTGATAATCAGATAACAACTTTCTCCTTTTCTGTGTACTGTTCAGTGTTGGCCTGGTGGTATTTTGCCTAGCTGTGACAGGGCCCTCCCCTGTGGGGATTGGTGTGTGGCCAGCAGCTAGGGGCCATATCTTTACCATGGCTGCCTGTGTCTAGGCCGGCAGGGCTTCCGTGTTGAGGTGAGCACTCTTGCCACTAGGCCATATTCAGGGGATTGGGAGGGTGGGCTTTCTTTTTGTACAACTCCCTGGATGGACCTGTCTTGCAGCTGTAGTTTCAGCATCTTCACTGAACTTCTAATCTTCCACCTGTGTAGCTGAGTGGCCATGTTGAGTCCTCCTATCCTGGGCCCATCCATCCACCTGAGCAGTGGGCTAAGTCCCCTAATCCTTTTCCTACAACCTTCCTTATTCTCTCCAGTTGTCTTGAAGCTGAATTTTCGGCCCCAGGCCCAAAGCCCTGGCTTTCCTATGTCAGGTCTGTTAGCTCACCTCAGCCAGCCAGGTGATCAGTCAAGGAGAGAGGGGCAGAGAAAGGAAGTTTCATTCCGCTGCATGGACAGCCCAGGAAAGAGGCAGGTAAATCCATCGGCAGCCATCTTCTCCCATCTTCCCTTGTCCGGGGAGAGATGAGAGCTTTCAAGTTTGAGTAGACAGAGAATGAGAGTAGCCGACAGAAGGCATATGTCATTAAATGGTCTCAGTCAAGTTGTGGACTGGTTGGTTGTCATCTTATTCTTATTTTGGGGTGCTCAGAGAGGGTTTTATCACCCCCTTGACTGGATGAGAGCAATCTGGTCATCTGGTGAGGATAGGACAAGCCATTGCCTGGTGAGTGGTCTGTTCAGAGGAGGCTGTGTGGTCCTTTCCTTGGGCTTTTTCTTTTTCCTTTTTTTTTTGTCAGTCCTGGGCCTGGACTCAGGGCCTGAGCAATGTTCCTGGCTTCTTTTTGCTCAAGGCTAGCACTCTGCCACTTGAGCCACAGCGCCACTTGTGGCCGTTTTCTATATATGTGGTGCTGGGGAATTGAACCCAGGGCTTCACGTATATGAGGCAAGTGCTCTTGCCACTAGGCCAAATCCCCAGCCCTCCTTGGTCTTTTTCTTCATCGTGTGTGTGTGTGTGTGTGTGTGTGTGTGTGTGTGTGTGTGTGTGTGTGTGTGTATGTTCTGGTGGATCCTTTGACTTCTAAATTCTGGAGTGATATTTTTCACACATTTCTTTTGTTTTTGTTTGTGCGTTTTTGTTTTTGTTTTTTCCATCCCTGGACCTTGTCTCAGGGCCTGAGCACTGTCCCTGGCTTCTTTTTGCTCAAGGCTAGCACTCTGCCACTTGAGCCACAGCGCCACGTCTGGCTGTTTTCTGTATATGTGGTGCAGGGGAATCAAACCTAGGGAAAGCACTCTTGCCACTAGGCCATATTCACAGCCCCCTATTTTTCACACATTTCTTTTTTTTTTTTTTTTTTTTTTTGGCCAGTCCTGGGCCTTGGACTCAGGGCCTGAGCACTGTCCCTGGCTTCCTTTTGCTCAAGGCTAGCACTCTGCCACTTGAGCCACAGCGCCACTTCTGTTCATTTTCTGTATATGTGGTGCTGAGGAATTGAACCCAGGGCCTCATGTATATGAGGCAAGCACTCTTGCCACTAGGCCATATTCCCAGCCCTCCCTTCTGTTTCTTTCAAGAGTATCATCCTGACCTGTGGGCTATGTCCAGTGAATTTTGTTGTTGGCCTGATACTCTTGGATTTAGTTTTGGTTTTGGTTGGTTTCCTTTGAAACTGAGAACAGTCAAATGAATTCCCTGAACCTTTGTTTATATGGATGCTGACGTTTATCTGAATGTCCTGTAGTGATGACACACAGTTCCCCCTAAAATAGTGGTTATTTCACCAAAGTTTGCTCAATTTTAGAAGATGTAAAAGAAAATCCGCGTCTGCAGGGATGCCAGCCACGTGAGTCTGTTTTTTCAGGCACCCACGAGAATGCCTAAAAGGTGGTGGCGTATGGCCAGGGAAACCGGGCATTGTCCTGATGTGTGCTTCTCCTTATTATGGAGGCCCAAGGTCAGGCAGCTTTTTTCCGGATGATGGTGGGGTGGAGCAAGGTGGAGGTGGGCTGAGGGTGTGAGAATGGGATGGGAGGGCTGGGCTGGAATTAGCCATGGTTCTGGGCAAGGGTGATGATGAGCAAAGTGACCAATGGAGCCACCAGGGTGAGGCAGCTCACATTCCACAGGAGCACCAGCTATTGCCGGCATCATTGACTTTTTAGGATTGTGGAGTCCAAGACAGACAGGTGAGGTGTTCCTAAGGTGACAGGGCTTGGGGGGGGGGGTGGGAATCATGCTACACAAGGGCGGGGGAACCCTCTCAGCTCGCTTATGGCTGAAAAAGAATCTAGGATTTGTTTTTGAAATGGAATCCTTGGGACAAGTGGAAATAAAGTCCAAGGTTAGGATTCGGTGGGTCTGACATAACTACCCTGGGTTTTCAGCACACCAGGAATCAAAAGTCCTCTCAAACCTGTATTTCAAGAAGTGACTGATATGACTGCCCGTGAGACCAACTGTAAATCAGGAAAATGTGACAGCCATCTGGTTGGGAAATTTACTGTTGTATTTTTAGAGTGCAGATACTAATGAAAGATGTAATTTGAGGTCTACCCAAGTGTATGCATCGGGGTCAAATAAATAGTGACAGTTGAAAATCACGATTTGCTAAACCCCTAGCACCATAATAGAATGAACGTCTAGGAGGTAATAAAAACTGTTGGAATTTTCTTCCCAAGAAAATAGTTCTTATAATTTTATTTTTTTTTGCCAGTCGTCGGGCTTGAATTCTATCCCTGAGCTTCTTTTGTTCACGGCTAGTGTTATATAGTAAATTATCTGAGAAACCACATGTTGGAGGATCAAATCTTGGGGTTTTCATTAGAACATTAGCAGCCCGCAAGCCCACAAATACACTTAATACTATGAGGAAACAGGCCTGAGAGGAAAGATAGAACAAAAACCCTAGCAAGAAACCTATCCACCATCTATGAAGACCTGACTTGGGACACCGTGGACACAAGAGAAGAGTCAGGAGACAGGACACTGGAGCCAGGTGGCATGGCATAAGGACTCCTGAGCTGACCTGACCCCTAGAGGACTGGGTCACAAAAAGCTCCCCATCCCAGGCACTTGAACTGACAGCTTCAGTAACCTACAGGCCCAATGCCCACCCCTGTCCCTAGGGATTCAGGAAGACCCATTACCTGGGCGTGAGACTTCCCTTCCTCTAGGAATTCATGCATGTCCATCAAGACAAGACGCCAGGGAGTGCAACCTACCATGTGGACAGTGATGGAGCTGGGCTGATCTGACCTCCATAGTACACTAGCGCTCTACCACTTGAGCCACAGTGCCACTTCTGGCTTTTCTGTTTAGGTTGCACTGAGGAATTGAACTCAAATTACAAACATAAGCCAGCTTAATTTAATTATTTTTTTTTTTTTTTTTTTTTTGCCAGTCGGGGAGCTTCAACTCAGAGCATGAGCACTGTCCCTGGCTTCTTTTTGCTCAAGGCTAGCACTCTGTCACTTCAGCCACAGCGCCACTTCTGGGCATTTTCTCCTTCTGTGGTTCTGGGGAATTGAACCCAGGGCTTCATGTATAAGAGGGAAGCACTCTTGCCCCTAGGCCATATCCCCAGCCATAAGTGGTTCTTAAAGTTAAAATAAAATATTTAAAGAATGAGACGACAACTGAAATTCAAGGAAGATATTTTCAGCTGGAATCATGGAAAAAGTACTGACATTCCAGGCATATCCGTGCATTTCAGCACATTTGGAAAAATACTCTCTTTATAAGCAATGATTAATTATTAGTAAATCTTGCTGCACTGATGATGTTTCATGGACAGTAGAAAAGTAGAGACTTCATTCTATCAGCCTTTGAAAGTCTTAAGTGCTAGCTATCTTGTTTAATATCTTGAGACTACCTCGGTGCTTCTGGCTCATGACTAATCCTAGCTACTCAGGAGGCTGAGATATGAGGATCAGGGTTCAAAGCCAGTCCTCACAGAGTCCATGAGACTCTTCAACTAAACACCAGAAAACAGGAAGTGGTGCTGTGGGTCAAAGTGGTCTAATACTACCCTTGAACAGCAAAGCTCAGGGACTGTGCCTCGTTCCTCGGTGTTTTGTGTTTCATCAAATTTATAATCTGGAGTAAAACTGTGGATGTGATTTATAGTGTGTTGACTTACACAGAGTACTTAGGAATTTCAATATCTCAATTTAAGTTTTAATTTTCTGAATATAAAATTAAAAATATGAACAAACTAGAGTATGTTGGGGACTTTATCATACTTAGCCTATATAGTTAGTGAGAATTTTGTGCATTTCTTCTTACTGATTGTGTTTTCCAAAAATATTTTTTCAAGTCTTTTTTGGGGGGGTTCTTGAAACTGGCGCTTGAATTCTCAAGCCTTCAAGTAGTTTCATGTTTTGTTTTTGAGGTCTTTTTTTCTTACTTCAGGACTAGTGCTGTACCACTTGAACCACATCTCCAGTTGCACCTTTTTGGTAGTTAATTGGAAATGAATCTCTTCTATTTGTCGGCTCTAACTGGCTTTGAACCATGATTCTGAAATCTCTGTTTTCTACACAGCTTGGGTTGTAGGCCTCCAGACTGGGCTCCTTTGTTGTTTGAGACAGGGTCACACTATGCGTCCCAGACTGGCTTTGAACACAAGATACTTCTGCCTAGGCCTCCAGTCTGCTTAACCCCCCCTTTCTCTTTTTTTCCAAATAGCAATGATGAATTTATTATTTCTCTTAAGGTAGTGGGGATGGAGCTCAGAGCCTTGTCCATGCCGGGCATGTGGCCTGATCCACCTTTTGCCAAATCCCAAGCCCCCTCAGTCATCCTAATTGACTGATCCAGGATGCATGGGGCACTGGTGTGAGCTTAAATGAGAGTGCCACACTGTGGGTTGAGGTGACCATCCCCATGGAACGTACTTCTAAACATCACAGACAGCCACTAGCATCCCAAATCACTACCACCAGCCAAGAAAAAGCACTGCCTTGCCATGATGGGGACATCTTTGGTCTACACCTGTCCCTAAGATGGGAACTGTGGGTTGGAAGGAAGGGATTCAGGACGGTGGGGTCCTGATGAGCTGGAGCCATGGTCTCTTCCTGATTGGAAAGAATGGAGACAGGGTGGAGGTTCCCAGAACTTGCCATGTTCACCAAGCCAGACAGTACCCATCCCAGCCCTGACCACACCCACAACAGCACAGACCACGCCCAGTCGCACTTTGGCCATGCCCACCTGCTGCACCAGGATCTCCCCAATCTTCTGGATGATGTAGTTCTCTGCTTGCTGGCTCCTCCTGGCCCTGCAGGTGGCGCTCCGAGCCGGGCCAGGAAGTGGCCATGCATGTCCAGCAGGTCATGGGTGCAGAGGAAGACGCAGCTGATGGTCTGGCTGCTGAACTGCAGCTCTTCCTGCCGGGCCCGGGAATACAGCTGAGCATGATCTTCAGTGTCTACACATGCTGTGTGTGCCTCCATCTGCATCCGCTCATGCAGGACAATTGGCCACTTCACCGCCAGGCTCTAGCGTTCAGCCTCGAACTCGTGGGCATCATTTTCGATCTCGCTCCTCAGTGAGGCAGTATAGGGATCTTCCAGGGAAACTGAGTCTGCATTGGAAGGTGTAAGTGACAGAGTCCTCAGCTGCCTGCTTCAGATTTAGCAATATGAAGTTAGCGTCATCCATCGCTCTGGTGGCTCTTGCTGTTGTCTGGGGTCCTGTTTCTTCGTGACCCTCACGTGGACATTCCTGTCAGCAGCCTGGTTGCCATGGGACAGGAGGGTGGCCCGCAATGGCTGCTCCTTCAGTGAGGCTCGGCCAGGTTCCCCATGTAGGGCACCCGCTCCTGGGCCACTTTCACAGCGGCCAGCCCCTCAGTCTCCAGTCCTCAGAGGAGCTTCAGACCCCCTGATCCCTTGGCCAGAAGCGGGAGGGGGAGGGGCACTGACCTCTCTTTTTTATGTCCCTGTCTGCCTAACCCCTCCTTGGTGTCTCTCCATCTCCCTACTGTCCCACTCATTTTTCTCTTTCCCCCTCTCTCTCCAACTCTGCTGTGGTTGCTGCCCTGACCTCATCCATTGGTCATCTCTGTTCACCCGCTCATGGTTGCCCTGGGCCCAGGGGACAGCGCCCCGGGGTTCCAAGTGTCCCACAGTCAAGGCAGGGAGCTGGGTCTGGGCCAGGTTCAGAAAGCGCCCACATCCAAGAGGGGCAGGGCAGGGTGGGACCAGTACCGGGCCTGGCTGCAGGAAGGTGGAGGTACTGGCTTCTGGCCAATGCACCCCTAGTCCACCTCGGTGAGTCCTGTGGCTGGAGGGACTCCTTCCCCAACCACCTCCTGGCAGTTAGGGTCTCCACGGGTGGGCTATCAGGGATCCCTGCAGGATGGGCTCCAGCCCGTCCCTGGGCAGTGCGTCGTCCGGTTGGGTCTCCTCGTTCCCTCTCCTGGCCGCCTTCCTCCCAAGGATGTCCTGACTGTCCCCTCCTTCTGAGGTTCAGCTACTTCATCCCAGGTGCGGCCCTGGGCAGAGTGGTCCTTGGCTGGGTGGACCCGGAGCTGCGCCGGCTCCTCCAGTCCGCAGGGGGCGCTGTGGCTCAGGCGGCCGCCTCCCAGCATGTCCCGCGCCGCCCTAGCTCAGGGCCCGAGCGACCCGGCTGCACCTGGGGATCGTGGCACAGCCGAACGTGTCACACGCGTGCTATGGCCAAGCTGACTCTGGTAAGGGCCTGCCGGTGCGGATACCGGGTTCCAGGGTCCTCGGGATGCGGTGTTCTAGTTCCCGCGGAGTAGGGGTCGGAGGTCCGGTGTCCAACCCTGGGAGGAGCGGGCGGCCGCCACCATGGTCACACCTGGAAACCAAGTCGGGAAGCTCCGGGGAGGAGAGCGCGCAGGCCATGTCGGATCCCGAGCCGGTCTGGGCTCAGCCTGGGGCTTCCCGCTTCGCCCCGGGACCTGGAGGTCAGAGGTCCCACTGGGCTGAGAAACAGTGTGTGGCTGTCTTTGGATGTTGTCGTGGCGGGCCTCGGGTGGCTGAGTCTGGCCGGCCAAGATAGTCGCGCGTGGATTGTGTGGCACGGTTGAAGCAGATAGCGACACCCGCACGGATGACACGCTGATTCGTTATTTGGTGTTTGGTTGAAACCGAGTGGCTGATTTCCTGATGTCCTTTAGCGTGTAATCATTTATTTTGTGGTGAGGAGGTGAGTTCTGTCCAGCACCATCATTGGTCCCATGGCAGGTTGCCTTGTTCAGCGTCTTGTCTTTTTTTGTTTTTGTTTTTGTTGTTTTTTTTTTTTGGCCAGTCCTGGGTCTTGGACTCAGGGCCTGAGCATTGTCCCTGGCTTCTTCCCACTCAAGGCTAGCACTCTGCCACTAGAGCCACTGCGCCGCTTCTGGCCGTTTTCTGTATATGTGGTGCTGGGGAATCGAACCTAGGGCATCGTGTATCCGAGGCAGGCACTCTTGCCACTAGGCTATATCCCCAGCCCCCAGCATCTTGTCTTGATGGGCGTGCCTGGAGCCCTACAGGAAGGAAAGTCCTGTCCCCAGGTGCTGGGTGTTCCCCAATCCCTAGACTGGGGTGGGCTCTTGGCCTCTAGGCTGCTGAACCTGTCAGCCAAGTGCCCAGGACTGGGAGCTTCCTGTGACCCTGCCCCTTGACTTGACCTCCTTAGGGTCAGATGAGCTCAGGAAGGAGGATGCCATGCTATGTCTCCATCATCATGGCCTGTGTCCTGTGTCTTTTCTGGTCACCATGGTGTCGAATCAGCTCTCCATTGAAGCTAGATTGGTTTGTTGGTGTGGCTTTTGTTCTATCTTTGCTCTGTGGCCTCTTTCCTGACATTGTTAAGGGTATTAGTGGACCACAAGGCTTTGTAACCAATGGCTGCCTGCAGACTGCTAAAGTTCTAATAAAGACTCCAAGTTTCCATCCTTTAAAATGTGGCTTCTTGGATATTTTACTGTATAACAATTTTGAGATTGTTTATTTAAAAATGCTAATCCTGGGACTTGGACCCAGGGCCTGGGCACTGTCCCTGAGGTTTTTATTGTTTAAGGCTGCTGCTCTACCAAGTAAGCCAAAGCTCCACTTCTGGCTTCATGGTGGTTACCTGGAGTAAGAGTTTCATGGATTTTTTTTTGGTGGGGGGGGGGCAGTCCTGGGCCGTGAACTCAGGGCCTGAGCACTGTCCCTGGCTTCTTTTTTGCCCAAGGCTAGCACTCTGCCACTTGAGCCACAGCGCCACTTCTGGCCATTTTCAGTATATGTGGTGTTGAGGAATCGAACCCAGGGCCTCATGTATACCAGGCAAGCTCTCTTGCCACTAGGCCATATTCCCAGCCCCAGTTTTATGGAATTTTCTTTACCTCAGTGTTGAATGAAAATCCTCAAGATGGGCTGGAAATATGGCCTCGTGGCAAGAGTGCTTGCCTCCTATACTTAAAATGCTGGGTTTTATTCCTCAGCACCACATATACAGAAAAGGCCAGAAGTGGCACTGTGGCTCAAGTGGCCCAGTGCTAGCCTTGAGGAAAAAGAAGTCAGTTCAGTACTAAGGCCCTGAGTTCAAACCCTGGGACTGGAAAAAAGAAGGAGGCTAATGTGTGAAGATTGTAGTTTGAAGGCAGCCCTGGTGGAAAAGTTAGTGTTAGCTTTGAATGCAAAAACTCAGGGACAGTCCCCAAGCCCAGTGTTCAAGCTTCATGGTAAAAAAAGAAATAATTAAATAAATAAAATAGGGCTGGGGGGAGGGGCCTGGGGATATGACCTAGTTGCAAGAATGCTTGCCTTGTATACATGAGGCCCTGGGTTCGATTCCCCAGAACCACATATACAGAAATCGGCAAGAAGTGGCTCTGTGGCTCAAGTGGTAGAGTGCTAGCCTTTAGCCAAAAGAAGCCAGGGACAGTGCTCAGGCCCTGAGTCCAAGGCCCAGGACTGGCAAAAAAACAAACAAACAAACAAACAAGGGCTGGGTATGTGGCTTAGTAGTAGAGTGCTTGCCTGGCATGCATGAAGCCCTGGGTTCAATTCCTTAGTACCAGATACACAGGATAAGCCAGAGGTGGCGCTGTGTTAGAGCACTATCTTTGAGCACAGAGAAGCCCAAGGATAGAGCCCAGGCCCTGAGTTCAAACCCCAGGATTGGCAAACAAATTGGCAAAACATTAAAGAAAAGTTAATTGATGAGAGGGAGATGCGGGGTGATTGCTGCAATCTTAACTGTGTCTACATTGTGTCTGATATTGCAGTTACCGCTGACTTTTGAGGACGTGGCCATTTATTTCTCAGAGCAAGAATGGCAGCTTCTGCAGACATGGCAGAAGAAGCTCTACAAGCATGTCATGAGAACCAATTACAAGACTCTGGTCTCACTAGGTAAGAAGCCTTTCACTTCAGGAAGGTTGGAACTTGGGAGATGAATGGCACTTGATAGTGCAATTTCTCAAAATTCTAACTCACAAGGACTTTTCACATCATAGTCTGCTTTTTGGTGGTTACTTGGGAAATAGAGTCTCTCACCTTTTTTACTTAACTGGCTTCAAAATGGAGTCAGGATCTCAGCCTCCTGAGTAGCTAAGAATACCAGTGTCCAACAGGAAAAAAAATGTATGTGTGCCAGTCCTTAGAGTTGATCTCAGAAACATTTTAAACAACTCAGTTGTGTCTAAATTTGCTCAAGGAGGCTAAGCTCCCCTGTCTGACTTCTCTGTGTAGATGGTAATGTTTCTAAGCCGGAGCTAATACTCTTGTTTGAACATGGGAGAGAGCCCTTTGAGAGCTGGGCTGGTTCCCAGAAGCTAGAAAATGTGAAGGATTCCTCTGCTGAGGCACATTTTGGTCCAGTGACAGAGCAACAGCTGTTGGGTGGTGAGTACTAAGAAACCAGGGTCCTGATGTTAAGATACCATATTCAGCTTTCCTAGTTTTTCTTCTATACTCTGGTCTTCCTGTTTGACTGACCTGAGGTGAGATGTCTTGTATATTGTAGAGAAAGGCAGTAAAGCATAGTGGTTGGGTGTGTGGGATCTGGAACTAGAGTCTGATCTTGTTATTTCTGAGTAAGTGTGGGCTGGTGATAGAAGCTGTCTATTTCAAATCCCGAGGTATAAAATGAAGCTAATGAAAGGGATTAATACAGTGTTACTTGATCCTGACACAGTATGAGCTTGCTAATGGCAGTCATTTTGTTGTAGAAGATGAAAAAGAAGAAAAGATAGTTCATTTTTGTCTTTGGGACCAAATGGCTCTCCTCTACCTCGATTCTATTAAAAGAATAAAGCCAGTTCTTGCTGCCTGGTGTTAGGGACAGAAAAATACACAGATGACATATAGCTGTGGCAGTTACGAGTGTTGTGTTAGAAACTTATGCTCACCATACTTTGGGACAGTAAGTGTGTGTGTACCTAAGATGGGGTGCCCTTTAGTCAGGCCATAAACTGGGAGATAAATGGTTTACTTTTGATTTCAAGAATCCAGCAAGCTCAAAGTATTCTTCAAACCCAGAAAGACTAAATGTTATTTTCCATTAGATCCTTTGCAGGGCCACGGCTCCTCTCCACCCTTCTTAGGAGGAAGGGAAGACGTTTCCTTCAGCTCTCAGCAAGGCATCAGCCTCGTGACCCCACAGAGACCTGACACCCTGGCTCCAGGCACAGCAGTCCATGGCTCTAGCGAGTCTGTGGCAGAAGGGGGATATGCAAGTCACAGAGCCCTGGGCCTCCCTTCCTGGCAGGGTCTCCAGAGTCCTCACCTGACCTGTGGAGAGATCTGTGGGAAGGAAAACCATTTAGGGATGCACCCGGCAGGCCACTCCAAGGACACAGCGAATATTGTTGGAAAGAAACCCGCCAGCCAAGCCAACCTGGCTGGGGACCCGTGGAGAGGGGAGCCAAGGAATGTCTCCTTCAGCATGTCCGCCCTGCACTGGGGGCGCGCTGGACAGCAGCCCAAGGATGCGCTGCCCTTCCACTGTGCCCAGTGCGAAGCGCGCTTCAGCCTGCGCATCCAGCTGCACGTCCACCGGCGCAAGCACAGAAACCCCAGGCGCTTCACCTGCAGCGTGTGCAGCCGCACCTTGTCCCAGCGGTTCTCCTTCCAGGAGCACCTGCGCCTTCACAGCGGGGAGAGGCCCTTGCAGTGTCCACAGTGCCCCAAGAGCTACCGCTGGAAGAGCTCCCTGCGGCTGCACCAGCTCACCCACAGCACGCAAAAGCCCTTCCAGTGCCCACAATGCCCCAAGAGCTTCCGCTTCAAGCACGCCATGCAGGTGCACCAGGTCACCCACAGCGCCCAAAAGCCCTTCCAGTGCCCACAGTGCCCCAAGAGCTTCCGCCTCAAGCACACCATGCAGGTGCACCAGGTCACCCACAGCGCCCAAAAGCCCTTCCAGTGCCCACAGTGCCCCAAGAGCTTCTGCCTCAAGGGCACCTTGCAGCAGCACCAGCGCACCCACACCGCCCAAAAGCCCTTCCAGTGCCCACAATGCCCAAAGAGCTTCTGCCTCAAGGCCATCTTGAAGGATCACCAGTACATACACTGTGCCCAGAAGCCCTTCCAGTGTCCGCAGTGCGCCAAGAGCTTCCGCCGCAAGGGCACCCTGCGGGAGCACCAGCTCACCCACAGCGCCCTGACACCCTTCCATTGCCCACAGTGCCCAAAGAGTTTCTGCTTCAAGGGCTCCCTGCGGAAGCACCAGCTCACACACAGCGCCCAGAAGCCCTTCCAGTGCCCGCAGTGCCCCAAGAGCTTCATCCGCAAGAGCACCCTGCGGGATCACCAGTTCACACACAGCGGCCAGATGCCCTTCAACTGCAGCCAGTGTGGCAAGAGCTTCGTCCGGAAGACCGAACTCACCAGGCACCTTGGCGTACACAGCAGGGAGAGGCACGTGCAGTGTTCCATCTGTGGCAAGAGCTTCCAGGTCAAGGCTGACATGAAGACATACCAGCTGCTGCACGGAGGGGAGATGCCGTTCTCCTGCAAGTGCGGCAAGGGCTTCGCCAAGCGCTTCCAGCTAGTGGAACACATCAGGACTCACATCGTCGAGAAGCCTTTCCAGTGTAGCAAGTGCAAGAAACCTTTCCAGTGTCCCAAGTGCAACAAGGCTTTCCGCTTGAAGACACAGTTGGTCAGCCACCAGCGGGTACACACTGGGGAGAGCCCTAAGTCCAAACTCACTGCCCATGTCAGAGTGCACACAAAACCCTGTCCTGCTCCGAGGGACCTGAAGCCTGATTCTGAAATTAAGAAAGGCTGAGCCTGCTATTTACAATGATAGAAGCTGAGTGGAGCTGAGGCAGGTGCACAGTCAACACAGCCAGTGAATGAATGAACGAGATGCCCCTGGTTTCTCAGAAACAGCCCAAACCCACGGGAAGGCAGATGGGGAGAACGCAAGGGGCTGCTTTAAGCAAACATGTGACACAGATTAGGAACTGGGGCAAAGCTAACAGATTTTTCTCCTTTGAAATCACTGGCAACATTTGCAATCTATTAATAAAAGAGAGATTTGTTCTGCCTGTCTGCCTTAGGTGATGATTCTTCACCCAAATGCAAAGCTCGCTCTAAAATGAAGATTGAGTTCAGATTCAAGGGCTTTCAAAACCACAAGGCTGGGAAGATACTGCCCTGTCAAAGACCCAAGAGCTTATTGTCTTCAGTGCCTTTTCAACCACTTCCTACCCACTTTGTTTGTTTGGTTGTTTTGTGCCAGTCCTGGGGCTTAACCTTGGGGCCCGATCATTATCCCTCTGCTTTTTTCCTCCTGCCTGGAGTTGTACCACTTGAGCTGGAACTCCACTTGTGTCTTTGTTGGTGGTTGGAGACAAGAGCCTCATGGACTTTCCTGTCCAGGTTGGCCTTGAACAGCAGTTCTCAGAGCTCACTCTCATGAGTAGCTAGGATTAAAGGTGGTGGCCTACGACCTGGGAAACCGGGCATCGTCCTGATGTGTCCTTCTCCTTATGATGGAGGCCCAGTGTCACACAGCTCTTTCCTGGGTGATGGTGCTGTTGAGCAAGGTGGAGATGGGTGGAGGGTGTGAGAATGGGATGGGAAGGGGAGGCAGGAATGAGCCATGGTACTGGGCAAGGGTGATGATGAACAAAGTGACCGATGGAGCCACCCAGGTGAGGCGGCTCACATTCCACGGGAGCCAGGTTGGCACCAGCAATTACCAGAATTACTGACTTTAGGATTGGGGGTTCATGTCAGGTGAGGTCCCCCCGAGGTAATATGGTTTTGGGGTGTCATGCTACACAAGGGTGTCGGAACCCACTCAGCGCATTTATGACTGGCAAAGAATCTAGGATTTGTTTTTGAAATGGTATCCTTTGGTAAAGTGCAAGGTTAGGATTCAGGTGTGACATAACTAACCCTGGGCTTTCAGCACACCGGGAATGAAAAGTCCTCTCAGACGTGTATTTCAGCAAGTGAATGACATGACTGCCCATGAGACCATCTGTAAATCAGGAAAATATGAGAGCCATCTGGTTGGGGCATTATTTTTAGTGTACAGATACTCATGAAATATGTAATTTGAGGTCTACCAGAGTGTATGCATTGCAGTCAAATGAATAGTGACAGGTAGAAATCACGATTTCCTAAATTACTAGCACCACAGTAGAATGAATGTCTAGGAGGCAATAAAAACAGTCTGAATTTTCTTCTCAAGAAAATAGCTTTATAACTTTATTTTTTTGCTAGTCCTGGGGCTTGAACTCAAGGTCTGAGCAGTATTCTTGAGCTTCTTTTGCCCATGGCTAGTGTTATATAGTAAATTGTCTGAGAAGCCAAATATTGGAGGATTGAATCTTGGAGTTTTCATTAGAGCATTAGTGGCCCGCAAGCCCACAAATACACTTAATACTTTGAGGAAACAGGCCAGAGAGGAAAGATAGAACAAAAAAACCATAGCAACAAACCTATCCAATTTCCATGGAGAGCTAACTTAGGACGCCATGGAGACGAGAGTAGCCAGGAGACAGGACACAAGAGCCAGGTGGTATGGCATAAGGACTCCTGAGCTGACTTGACCCTAGGGGTTGGGTCACAGGAAACTCCCAGTCCCAGGCACTTGACTGACAGCTTCAGTAACCTATAGGCCAAATGCCCACCCCTGTCTCTAGGGTTTCAGTAACACCCATCACCTGGGAGTGAGACTTCCCTTGCTTTAGGAATTTATGCATACCCATCAAGACAAGAGGCCCCGTAGTGCCACCTACCATGTAGCCAATGATGGCGCTGGCCATATCTGACCTCCATAGTACACAAGCGCTCTATCACTTGAGCCACAGTGCCAGTACTGGCCTTCTCTGTTTGTGTTGCACTGAGGAATTGAACCCAGGGCTTCCTGCACATAGGGCTTTCCATTCTCACTTGGCTCTTTTACTTAAGGCTAGTGCTCTACCACTTGAGCCACATTTCTGCTTCTTTTTTTTTTTTCTGATTATCTGGAAATTACAAACATGACCTGGCTTAATTTACCTGGTTCTGGAGCTTGAACTCAGGGCCTGAGCACTGTCCCAGGCTTCTACTTGCTCAAGGTTAGCACTCTGTCACTTGAGCCACAGCGCTACTTCTGGGCATTTTCTGCATGTGTGGTGCTGGGGAATTGAACCCAGGGCTTCATGTATAAGAGGCAAACACTCTGCAACTAGGCCATATCCCCAGCCGTAAGTGGTTTTCTTAAAGTTAAAAATAATTATTTAACGAGTGAGAGGAGAACTGAAATTAAAGGAAGATATTTTCAGCAGGAATCATGGAAAAAGTACTGACACTTTCCAGGCATATCACTTCCTTTCAGCACATTTGGAAAAGTACTCTCCCCATATGCAATGATTATTTGTAAATCTTGCTGCACTGATGATGTTTGCTGGACAGTAGAAAAGTGGAGACTTCCTTCTATCAGCTTTTGCAAATCTTTTTTTTTTTTTTTTTTTTTTTTTTTGCCAGTCCTGGGCCTTGGACTCAGGGCCTGAGCACTGTCCCTGGCTTCTTCCCACTCAAGGCTAGCACTCTGCCACTTGAGCCACAGCGCCGCTTCTGGCCGTTTTCTGTATATGTGGTGCTGGGGAATCGAACCTAGGGCCTCGTGTATATGAGGCAGGCACTCTTGCCACTAGGCCATATCCCCAGCCCCAGCTTTTGCAAATCTTAAGTGCTAGCTATCTTGTTTAAATATCTTGAGAATACCTGGGTGCTTCTGGCTCATGACTGTAATCCTAGCTACTCAGGAGGCTGAGATATGAGGATCAGGGTTCAAAGCCAGTCCTCACAGAGTCCATGAGACTCTTATCTTCAACTAACCACCAGAAAACAAGAAGGTGTGCTTTAGATTGAAGTGGTAGAATGCTACCCTTGAATAGCAAAGCTCAGGGCCAGTGCTCCTTCCTCCATGTTTTGTGTTTCATCAAATTTAATATCTGCAGAAAACTTGTGGATGTGATTCATAGTGTGTTGACTTACACAGAGTAGTTTTAAATTTCAATGTATCAATTTTAATTTGAATTTCCTAAGTATAAAATTAAAAATATGAACAAACTAGAGTGTGTTTGGGGACTTTATCATACTATATTCAATGAGAAATTGGTGCGGTTTTCCTTACTGATTGGGCTTTCCATAAATATTTTTGCAAGTCTTTCTTGGGGGGAGCTCTTGAACTGGGACTTGAACTCAGGCCTTCTAGTAGTCTCATTTTTTGTTTTTGAAGTGTTTTCTTTTGTATCTCAAGACTAGTGCTGTACCACTTGAACCATATCTACAGTTGCACCTTTCTGGTAGTTAATTGGAAATGAATCTCTCCTATTTGTAGGCTCTAATTGGCTTAGAAACATGATTCTGAAATCTCCCTTTCCTGAAACGCTAGGGTTTTAAGCCACCACACTGGGCTCTTTTGTTGATTGAGACAGGGTCACCCTATGTATCCCAGACTGGCTTTGAACACAAGATTCTTCTACCTAGGCCTCCAGTGAACTTTACCCCACCCCTCTCTCTTTTTCTAGACATCATTGATGATTGTATTAATTCTCTTAAGGTACAGTGGTTGGAACTCGTAGCCTTGTCCATACCCAGCATGTGTCCTGATCCACCCAGTGCCAATCCCAAGCCCCCTAAGTCATCCTAACTGACTGATCGAGGATGCTTTGTGCACTGGCGTGAGCTTAAGTGAGAGTGCCACACTGAGGGTTGAGGGGACCACCCCGACAGAACATAATTCTAACCATCACAGACAGCCACTGGCATCCCCAAATCACAACCAACCAGCCAAAGAAAAGCACTGCCTCACTATGACGGAGACTGCTCTGGTCTACACCTGTCCCTAAAAGGGAAATTGTGGGTTGGACGGAAGGGGTTCAGGACTGTGAAGTCTTGATGAGCAGGAACCATGGTCTCTTCCTGATTGGAAAGAATAGAGACAGGGTGGAGGTTCCCAGAGCTGGCCATGTCCACCAAGCCAGACAGTACCCATCCCAGCCCTGGACACACCCACAACAGCACAGACCACGCCCTGTCACGTGTTGGCAATGACCACCTGCTGCACCAAGAAGTCTCCAATCTTCTGGATGATGTAGTTGTGTGCTTGCTGCCCTCCTCCAGGGCCTGTAGGCAGCACTCCAAGGCGGGCCAGCAAGTGGCTATGCATATCCAGCAGGTCATGGGTGCAGGGGAAGAGCCGGCTGATGGCCTGGCTGCTGGCCTGGCTGCTGAATTGCAGGTCTTCCTGCCGGGGTCCGGGAATACACCCACAGCATGATTTTCAGTGTCTACATGTGCCTCTGTCTGCATCCACTCATGCAGGACATCTGGCCTCTTCCCTGCCAGGGTCCAGCACTCAGTCTCGAACTCGTGGGCATCAGCTTTGATCTCGCTTCTCAGTGAGGTAGTATAGGAATCTTCCAGGGAAAACGAGTCTGCATTGGAAGGTGTAAGCCACCTGCTTCAGTTTTAGGAAGAGGGAGTCAGCTCCAACCATCTCTCTGGTGGCTGGTCCAAGTCTTACCTCAGTTCCTGCCAGGCTGTTTTCTGGGGCCCTGTTTCTGCACGACCCTCACGCGGACATTCCTGTCTGGGCCCTGGCTGCCATGGGACAGGAGGGTGGCCCGCAATTGCTGCTCCTTCAGTGAGGCTCTGCCAGGTCCCTGTTTAGGCCGCCTGGGTCGCCACCAGCCCCTGGGTCCCCTGGCCTCAGAGGAGGTTCAGACACCACCCCGCATAGCCGGAAAGGGCGGAGGGATGGGAGGCGCCCACCTCTGTCTGTTTGATGTCCCTGTCTGCCTAACCTCTCCTCAGTTTTTGTCCATCTCTCTCCTCACTGTCCCACTCATCTTTCTCTTCCCCCCTCTCTCCACCTCTGCTGTGGGTGCTGCTCTGCCCTCATCCTTTGGGCATCTCTGTTCACCTGCTCGTGGTCGCCCTGGGCCCAGGGGACAGCGCCCAGGGTTCCAAGGCATCCCACAGTCAAGGCAGGGAGCTGGGTCTGGGCCGGGTTCAGAAAGCGCCCGCAACCAAGAGGGGCAGGTTGGGGCTGGGACCAGCGCCGGCTTGGTTGCAGGAAGGTGGAGGTGTTGGCTTCTTGGCCCATGCACCTCTTGTCCACCCCTGTGAGTCTTGGGGGTGGGAGAACCCCTCCCCCAGCCACCTCCTGGCATTTCCGGTCTCCATGGGCCGGGCTACCGGGGATCCCTGCAGGATGCGCTCCAGCCCGTCCCTGGTCAGTGAGTCGACCGTTGGGGTCTGCGCCTTCCCTCTCCTGGCCGCCTTCTCTTCAGTTCTCCCGAAGGTCTCCTGACTCTCAACTCCTGAGATTCAGCGACCCGACCCCTTGCGTCCCCAGCGGGGCAGACCCTAGGGAGGGGGCGACCTCCTCCTGCCGGCAGGGGGCGCTGCCCCCCCCCCAGCCGCCTCCCACCATGCCCCGTGCCTCCTGTGCGCAGATCTCGCTGGACCCGCCTTCACTTGGGGATCCTGCGGATCTGACCTTGGCCCAAGTGGAGGATGGCCAAGGTGACTCCGGTAAGGGGCTGCTGGTGTGGATGCTGGCACGCGGGCTCTGACCCTGGAAAGAGCTGGCGGCCGCCACCTGGGCCACTGTGGCCACAGATGTAAACCACACCGGGAACCGCGGGGGAGGAGAGCGGGAGGGCCCTGAGCGGGTCTGGGTTCAGCTGTGGGGTCCCCGCTTCTCCCCGGGACCCGGAGGTCAGCGGTCACTCTGGACTCAGAACCAGTGTGTAGCCGTCTAGGGATGCTGTCTTGGCGCGCCTCGGGTGGCTGAGTGTGGCCGGCCCGGATAGTCGCGCGTGGATTGTGTGGCACGGTTGAAGCAGATAGCAACACCCGTGGGGATGACATGCTGATGCGTTATTTGGTGTTTGGTTGAAACTGAGTGGCTGATTTCCTGTCGTCCGTTAGCATGTAATTCCTGACATTCTTTAGGGTGTAATCATTTATTTTGCAGTATGAGGTCAGATCTGGCCAGCGCCATCATTGCCCCATACTAAGGGAGAACAACAGGCTGCAGAAAACTAAACAGGTGTCTACAACTCATATCATTGAAATTCATAAGAAACAAGCCTTTCCCATTTTCTGCCTAAGAAGCCAGGAATAATTCTCTTCCCTTTCTCCCTACTTCATTGTGTTATACTAAAATAAATGCTTTGCAGGTGCCAGTGGCTCACACCTGTAATCCTAGCTACTGAGGAGGCTGACTTGTGAAGATTGTACTTTGAAGCTAGCCCTGGTGGAAAAGTTAATGCAACTCTTTATCTCCAATGAGCGCTAGAAAACTGGATGTGATGTTGTGTCTCAAAGTGGTATAGTGTTAGCCTTGAATGCAAAACCTCAGGGACAGTGCCCAAGTCCAGAGTTGAAGCCTCATGGCCAACAAAAATAAATAAATAAAATAGGGTGGGGGGCTGGGGATATGGCCTACTGGCAAGAGCGCTTGCCTCATATACTTGAAGCCCTGGGTTCCATTCTCCAGCACCACATATACAGAAAATGGTCAGAAGTGGCGCTGTGACTCAATTGGCAGAGTGTTAGCCTTGAGCAAGAAGGACCCAGGGACAGTGCTCAGGCCCTGAGTCCAAGGCCCAGGAATGGCAATAAAATAAAATAAAATAAAATAAGGTAGGAATGTGGCTTAGTGGTAGAGTGCTTGCCTAGTATGCATGAAGCCCTGGGTTCAATTCCTCATTACCAGATACCCAGGAAAAGCCAGAGGTGGCGCTGTGGTAGAGCACTAGCTTAGAGCACAGAAAGGCCCAAGGATAGAGCCCAGGTCGTGTGTTCAAGCTCCAGGATTGGCAAACAAATTGGCAAAACACTAAAGAAGAGTCAGTTGATGAGATGGAGAAGGAGGGTGAATGCTGCGATCCTAACTGTGTCTACATTGTTTCTGATATTGCAGATACCACCGACTTTTGAGGACATGGCCATTTATTTCTCAGAGCAAGAATGGCAGTATCTGCAGACATGGCAGAAAATGATCTACAAGCGCATCATGAGAACCAATTATGAGACTCTGGTCTCACTAGGTAAGAAGCCTTACAATTCAGGAAGGTTGGATCCTGGGAGATGGCTGCCACTTGATAGTGCAATTTCTCAAAATTCTAACTCACAAGGACTTCTCACATCATAGTCTGCTTTTTGGTGGTTACTTGGGAAATACAGTCTCTCACCTTTTTTACTTAACTGGCTTCAAAATGGAGTCAGGATCTCAGCCTCCTGAGTAGCTAGGAATAACAATGTCCAGCAAGAAAAAAAATGTATGTGTGCCTTCGACTTGAAACCGGAAACATTTCAAACAACTCAGTTGTCTCTAAATTTGCTCAAGGAGGCTAAGCTCCCCTGTCTGACTTCTCTGTGCAGATGCTGATCTTTCTAAACCAGAGCTAATACTCTGGATTGAACATGAGAGAGAGCCCTTTGGGAGCTGGGAAGAATTCCAGAAGCCAGAAAATGTGAAGGATTCCTCTGCTGAGGCACATTTTGATCCAGTGACAGAGCAACAGCTGTTGGGTGGTGAGTACTAAGAAACCAGGGTCCTGGGCTGGGGATATAGCCTAGTGGCAAGAGTGCCTGCCTCGGATACACGAGGCCCTAGGTTCGATTCCCCAGCATCACATATATGGAAAACGGCCAGAAGGGGCGCTGTGGCTCAAGTGGCAGAGTGCTAGCCTTGAGCGGGAAGAAGCCGGGGACAGTGCTCAGGCCCTGAGTCCAAGGCCCAGGACTGGCCAAAAAAAAGAAACCAGGGTCCTGATGTTAAGATAGCATGTTCAGCTTTCTTAGTTTTCCTTTTATAATCTGGTCTTCCTGTTTGGCTGTCTTGAGGCAAGATGTCTTGTATATTGTAGAGAAAGGCAGTAAAGCATAGTGCTTCGGTGTGTGGGATCTGGAGCTAGAGTCTGATGTTTTTTTCTGAGTAAGCTTGGGCTGGTGATAGAAGTTGTCGAAATTTCACATCCCGAGGTATCAAATTAAGCTAATGAAAGTAATTAATGCAGTGTTAAGTGATCCTCGCACAGTACGAGCTTGCTAATGGCAGTCATTTTGTTGTAGGAGATGAAAAAGAGCAAAATATAGTTCATTTTTATCTTTGTGACCAAATGGCTCTCCTCTACCGAGATTCTAGCAAAAGAATAAAGTCAGTTCTTGCTGCCTGGTCTTAGGGACACAAAAATACACAGATGACATGTAGCTTTGGTAGTTAGGACTGTTGTTTTAGACACTTTTACTCTCCATACCTTGGGACAGTAAGTGTGTGTGTACCTAAGATGGGGTAGTCTATGTGCTACCTTTATTCAGGCCATAGACTGGGAGATAAATGGTTTACTTTTGATTTCAAGAAGCCAGCAAGCTCAAAGTATTCTCTACACCTGGAGAGACTAAATGTTATTTTCCATTAGATCCTTTGCAGGGCCACGGCTCCTCTGGACCCTTGTTAGGAGGAAGGGAAGACGTTTCCTTCAGGCCTGAGCAAGGCCTCAGCCTCGTGACCCCACAGAGACCTGACACCCTGGCTCCAGGCGAAGCAGCCCACGGCTCTAGCGTGTCTGTGGAAGAAGGGGGAATTCCAAGTCACAGAGCCCTGGGCCTCCCCTCCTGGCAGGGTCTCCAAGTCCTCACCCGGTGTGTGTAGAGAGCTTTGGGCAGAAAAACCATTTAGGGACGCACCCAGTGGGCCACTCCAAGTACCCAGAGAGTAGTGCTGGGAGGAAACCTGGCAGCCAAGTCCACCTGGCCAGGAGGCGGAGGCCAGAGCAGTGCCCTGCGTGTGGGAGGAGCTCACAGCAGAAGAGGTATTTGCTGAGAAGCTTGGTTGGCCTTGCAAGGAAGAGTCCAGTCCTAGGCCCAAAATGCAAGGTGTGCTCTCAACCGGAGCAGGTACTTTCTCGCTCCCCACCCCAGGCGAGGGCCCAGCGCCCCGCCCAGACCCTCTCAGCACTGGGACCCCAAAGGACATCTTGCACTGGACCAAGGGGCCAGCATCCTTGCGAGGCTGCAGATGTGCCCCCCCCCCATAGGAGCCAAGGAATGTCTCCTTCAGCATCTGTGCCCCGCACTTGGGGCCTGCTGGGTATGAGCCCAAAGACACGCTGCCCTTCCACTGTGCCCAGTGTGAAGCGCGCTGCAGCCTGCGGACCCAGCTTCACATCCACCAGCGCAAGCAGAGAGACCCCAGGCGCTTCCCCTGCAGTGAGTGCAGCCTCGCCTTCCCCCTGAGGTGCCACCTCCAGGTGGACCTGCACCTGCGCTGCGGGGAGAAGCCTTTCCAGTGTCCCAAGAGCTTCTACCTCAAGTGCACCCTGCAGTACCACCTGCGCCTGGACAGCGGGGAGAGGCCCTTCCAGTGCCCGCAGTGCCTCAAGAGCTTCCACTGCAAGGGCGCCTTGCAGGATCACCAGCACATACACAGTGCTCAAAAGCCCTTCCAGTGCCTGCAGTGCCCCAGGAGCTTCATCCAGCAGACCCACCTCACCAGGCACCTCAGCCTCCACAGCAGGGAGAGGCACGTGCAGTGTTCCATCTGTGGCAACAGCTTCCAGGTCAAGGCTGACATGAAGACATACCAGCTGCTGCACGGAGGGGAGATGCCGTTCTCCTGCAAGTGTGGCAAGGGCTTCGCCAAGCGCTTCAAGCTGGTGGAACACATCAGGACTCACATCGGCGAGAAGCCTTTCCAGTGTAGCAGGTGCAAGAAACCTTTCCAGTGTCTCAAGTGCAATGAGGCTTTCCGCTTGAAGAAACACTGCTGAGCCACCAGCGGGTACACACTGGGGAGAGCCCTAAGTCCAAACTCACTGCCCATGTCAGAGTGCACACAAAACCCTGTCCTGCTCCGAGGGACCTGAAGCCTGATTCTGAAATTAAGAAAGGCTGAGCCTGCTATTTACAATGATAGAAGCCGACTGGAGCTGAGGCAGGTGCACAGTCAACACAGCCAGTGAATGAATGAACGAGATGCCCCTGGTTCCTCAGAAACAGCCCAAACCCACGAGAAGCGAGATGGGGGAACGGAAGGGGCTGCTTTAAGCAAGCTTGTGACAAAGATTAGGAACTGGGGCAAAGCTAACAGATTTTTCTCCTTTGAAATCACTGGCAACATTTGCAATCTATCAATAAAAGAGAGATTTGTTCTGCCTGTCTGCCTTATGTGATGATTCTTCACCCAAATGCAAAGCTCACTCTAAAATGAAGATTGAGTACAGATTCGAGCGCTTTCAAAACCACAGGGCTGGGAAGATACTGCCCTGTCAAAGACCTAAGAGCTTATTGTCTTCAGTGCCTTTTCATTCACTCCCTACCTACTTTGTTTCTTTGTTTGGTTGTTTTGTGCCAGTCCTGGGGCTTAACCTTGGGGCCCGATCATTATCCCTCTGCTTTTTTCCTCCTGCCTGGAGTTGTACCACTTGAGCTGGAACTCCACTTGTGTCTTTGTTGGTGGTTGGAGACAAGAGCCTCATGGACTTTCCTGTCCAGGTTGGCCTTGAACAGCAGTTCTCAGAGCTCACTCTCATGAGTAGCTAGGATTAAAGGTGGTGGCCTACGACCTGGGAAACCGGGCATCGTCCTGATGTGTCCTTCTCCTTATGATGGAGGCCCAGTGTCACGCAGCTCTTTCCTGGGTGATGGTGCTGTTGAGCAAGGTGGACATGGGTGGAGGGTGCGAGAATGGGATGGGAAGGGGAGGCAGGAATGAGCCATGGTACTGGGCAAGGGTGATGATGAACAAAGTGACCGATGGAGCCACCCAGGTGAGGCGGCTCACATTCCACTGGAGCCGGGTTGGCACCAGCAATTACCAGAATTACTGACTTTAGGATTGGGGGTTCATGTCAGGTGAGGTGCTCCCAAGATAATATGGTTTTGGGGTGTCATGCTACCCAAGGGTGCCGGAACCCACTCAGCGCATTTATGACTGGTAAAGAATCTAGGATTTGTTTTTGAAATGGTATCCTTTGGTAAAGTGCAAGGTTAGGATTCCGGTGTGACATAACTAACCCTGGGCTTTCAGCACACCGGGAATGAAAAGTGCTCTCAGACGTGTATTTTAGCAAGTGAATGACATGACTGCCCATGAGACCATCTGTAAATCAGGAAAATATGAGAGCCATCTTGTTGGGGCATTATTTTTAGTGTACAGATGCTCATGAAATATGTAATTTGAGGTCTACCAGAGTGTATGCATTGCAGTCAAATGAATAGTGACAGGTAGAAATCACGATTTCCTAAATTACTAGCACCACAGTAAAATGAATGTCTAGGAGGCAATAAAAACAGTCTGAATTTTCTTCTCAAGAAAATAGCTTTATAACTTTATTTTTTTGCTAGTCCTGGGGCTTGAACTCAAGGCCTGAGCAGTATTCTTGAGCTTCTTTTGCCCATGGCTAGTGTTATATAGTAAATTGTCTGAGAAGCCACATATTGGAGGATTGAATATTGGAGTTTTCATTAGAGCATTATTGGCCCACAAGCCCACAAATACACTTAATACTATGAGGAAACAGGCCAGAGAGGAAAGATAGAACAAAAAAAACCATAGCAACAAACCTATCCAAATTCCATGGAGAGCTAACTTAGGACGCCATGGAGATGAGAGTAGCCAGGAGACAGGACATAAGAGCCAGGTGGCATGGCATAAGGACTCCTGAGCTGACTTGACCCTAGGGGTTGGGTCACAGGAAACTCCCAGTCCCAGGCACTTGACTGACAGCTTCAGTAACCTATAGGCCAAATGCCCACCCCTGTCTCTAGGGTTTCAGTAACACCCATCACCTGGGAGTGAGACTTCCCTTGCTTTAGGAATTTATGCATATCCATCAAGACAGGAGGCCCCGTAGTGCCACCTACCATGTACCCAATGATGGCGCTGGCCAGATCTGACCTCCATAGTACACAAGCGCTCTATCACTTGAGCCACAGTGCCAGTACTGGCCTTCTCTGTTTATGTTGCACTGAGGAATTGAACCCAGGGCTTCCTGCACATAGGGCTTTCCATTCTCACTTGGCTCTTTTACTTAAGGCTAGTGCTCTACCACTTGAGCCACATTTCTGCTTTTTTTTTTTTTTTCTGATTATCTGGAAATTACAAACATGACCTGGCTTAATTTACCTGGTTCTGGAGCTTGAACTCAGGGCCTGAGCACTGTCCCAGGCTTCTACTTGCTCAAGGTTAGCACTCTGTCACTTGAGCCACAGCGCTACTTCTGGGCATTTTCTGCATGTGTGGTGCTGGGGAATTGAACCCAGGGCTTCATGTATAAGAGGGAAGCACTCTTGCCACTAGGCCCTATTCCCAGCTGTAAGTGGTTCTTTATGTGAAAATAAAATATTTAAAAAATGAGAGGACAACTGAAGTTCAAGGAAGATATTTTCAGCAGGAATCATGGAAAAAGTACTGACACTTTCCAGGCATATCACTTCATTTCAGCACATTTGGAAAAGTACTCTTCATAAGCAATCATCAATTATTAGTAAGTCTTGCTGAACTGATGATGTTTGCTGGACAGTACAAAATTGGAGACTTCATTCTATCAGCCTTTGCAAGTCTTAAGTGCTAGCTATCTTGTTTAGTATCTTGAGAATATCTGGGTGCTTCTGGCTCATGACTGTAGTCCTAGCTACCCAGGAGGCTGAGATATGAGGATTAGGGTTCAAAGCTATTCCTGACAGAGTTCATGAGACTCTTATCTTCAACTAACCACTTAAAGCAAGAAGTGGTGGTGTGGGTGGAAGTGGTAGAATACTACGCTTGAACAGCAAAGCTCAGGGACAGTGCCTCGTTCCTCAGTGTTTTCTGTTTCATCAAATGTATTATGTGGAGAAAAACTGTGGATGTGACTTATAGTGTGTTGACTACACAGAGTAGTTGTCAATTTCAATATATCAATTTAAGTTATAATTTTCTGAATATAAAATTAAAAATATGAACAAACTAGAGATTGTGTGGGGACTTTATCATACTTAGCCTATATAGTCAATGAGAATTATGTGCATTTCTCCTTACTGAAATGTGCTTTTCATAAATACTTTTTCAAGTCATTTTTGGGGGGGTTGTTGAAACTGGGGCTTGAACTAAAGCCTTCATGTAGTCTCATTTTTTGTTTTTGATGTCTTTTTTTCTTACTTCAAGACTAGTGCTGTACCACTTGAGCCACATCTCCAGTTGTACCTTTTTGGTGGCTAACTGGAAACAAATCTCTCCTGTTTCTTGTCTCTAACTGGCTTGAACCATGATTCTGAAATCTCTGTTTCCTAAAAAGCTAGGGGTGTAGGCCACCAGACTGGGCTCTTTTGTTGTTTGAGACAGAGTCACACTATGCATCCCAGACTGGCTTTGAATACAAGATTCTTCTGCCTAGGCCTCCAGTGAACTTTAGCCCCCCACCTCATTCTCTTTTTTCCTAATAGCAGTGATGAATTTATTATTTCTTTTAAGGTAGTGGTGATGGAACGCGGAACCTTGTCCATGCTGGGAATGTGTCCTGATCCACCCTGTGCCAAATCCGAAGCTCCCTAAGTAATCCCAACTGGCTGATGTAGGATGCTTTGGGCACTGGTGTGAACTTAATTGAGAGTACAACACTGAGGGTTCAGGTGACCACCCCCATGGAACATACTTCCAACCATCACAGACAGCCCCTAGCATCCCGAAATCACAACCAACCAGCCAAAAAAATACACTTCCTTGATATGATGGGGACATGTTTGGTCTACACCTGTCCCTAAGAGCGGAAATGTGGGTTGGAAGGAAGGGGTTCAGGACGGTGGGGTCCTGATGAGCTGGAGCCATGGTCTCTTCCTGATTGGAAAGAATGGAGACAGGGTGGAGGTTCCCAGAGCTGGCTGTGTCCACCAAGCCAGACAGTACCCATCCCAGCCCTGGACACACCCACAACTGTACAGACCACGGCCAGTCGCACATTGGCCAAGCCCACCTGCTACACCAGGAGCTCCCCAATCTTCTGGATATGTAGTTGTATTTTTGTTGCTCTTCTCCTGGCCCTGCAGGTGGCGCTCCAATCCAGGCCAGGAAGTGGTCATGCATGTCCAGTAGGTCATGAGGGCAGGGAAGAGGCGGCTGATGGCCTGGCTGCTGAACTGCAAATCTTCCTGCAGGGCCCGGGAATACACCCTGAGCATGATCTTCAGTGTCCACACGTGCTGTGTTTGCCTCCGTTTGCATCTGCTCATACAAAGCATCTGGCCTCCAAACCACCTCTTTTGTTTTCGTTACATGCCAAGTCTAATGCCAGGCTCCAGGACTAAGCCTAGAACTCGGGGGCATTAGCTTTGATCTCGCAACTCAGTGAGGCAGTATAGGGATCTTCCAGGGAAACAGTCTGCATTGGAAGGTGTGAGTGACAGAGTCATCATTCACCTGCTTCAGTTTTAGGAACTGGGAGTTGGCTTCAATTCCTCAGCACCACATACATAAAAACGGCCAGAAGTGGCGCTGTGGCTCAAGTGGCCAAGTGCTAGCCTTGACTCAGAGACAGTGCTCAGGCCAAGGTCAAGCCCCGGGATTGGAAAAAATAAAATAAAATAAATCCTCAAGATCTCAGCCTTCACACTAGCTAGGATTGGAGGTGTGAGCCACCAGTGTCTGGCTAAAATTTATCTTTAAATAGTTATACAATGGGTTTCCAACTCAACAAATCAGTTTGAGTACAATGTACCCTTAACCAGTGTCTCCCCTTACATCCTCCCCCATCTCTCCCACCCAGTCATTCCCTCAAGTTACCTAGTTCCATTTTCACTGATGTACACTGAATAAAATAAGTACATTCACCTACTCTCAATTCATCTTAACTCCAACCCCCCCCCAAAAAAAAAACAAAACCCAAAATTGCTTTCGCTTCCTGGGACTCATCTTATTAAACTAAGTTAGTTGTTCAAAGAAGTTACACCACTGGAATCTTCCTCTGCATATGACATGCTTCAGTTTGTGTATATATATATATATATATATATATATATACATAGTACTCTGTATGGTTTTGTACTTGTTATTATTTTAATTCTAACATCCATACATAAGAGATAACATGTGTACTCTGTCTCTCTCAGCCTGATTTACTTAATATACTGTTTCCCAGGTCCACTCATTTCATTTTTCCTGATGAATTAGTAAAATTGCATCATGTGTATATGTACCAGTGCGTATATGTTGCTCATTTTCTTGGTCTCATTCATTGTAGGGCATCTGAGCTGTTGAGTGGCTATTTTTAAATTATGTTTTTGTCACTATTATATTGAATGTGTTTGCTGGTTCTTAAATGAGTTGAGACTGTTAATTATAAAATACCCTGTATAATCCCAGTGGGGCCCACAACTTGAAGAGTCAAGTATGTTAAAGCTATGCAGCACCTATACTGAGAGGATTGTCAATAAATAGATGTGTCCTTTGCATAGATTCTTAGCTGGGTGCCAGTGGCTCATACCTTAATCGGAGCTTCTCAGGAGGCTGAGATCTGAGGATCTGGGATGGAAGCCGGCCTGAGCAGGAAAGTTCATGACATTCTTATTTCCAGTAAAGTAGAAAAAAATTCAGAAGTGGAGCTGCAACGCAAGTGGTAGAGTATTAGTCCTGAGCAAAAATGAAGCCCAGATGCTGGATTCATGTCCAAGGACTGGCACACAATTTTTTTTTTTCTTCTTGGATACTGGTAATCCTAGCTACTCAGGAGGCTGAGATCCTGACTCCATTTTGAAGCCAGTTAAGTGAAAAAGTTTGCGAGACGCTATTTCCAATAACCACCAAAAAGCATGACCTTGAAAAATCACTGTTACATACTAAGTAGCTGAAGTTACAGTGAGAGGTTCTCATCTGGAAGAGGCTGCGGAGGATCGGGAGCTGTGGATCGGTTGGTAGAGTGCCAGTAGTGAGCAAAGGAGCCAAGGAAGAACTCAAGGCCCACAGTTCAAGCCCTAGTACTAAGGGGTAAAACAGGCTGCAGAAAACTGAACAGGTGTCTCCACTACTCATATCATTGAAATTCAAAAGAAAGAAGTCTTTTCCATTTCCTGCCTAAGAAGCCAGGAATAATTATCTCCCATTTCTCCCTACTTCATTGTGTTATACTAAAATAAATGCTTAGCAGGTGCCAGTGGCTCACACCTGTAATCCTACTGAGGAGGCTGACTTGTGAAGATTGTACTTTGAAGCTAGCCCAGGTGCAAACGTTAGTGCAACTCTTCATCTCCAATTAGCACTAGAATACTGGATATGGCGTTGTGTCACAAAGTGGTATTGTGTTAGCCTTGAATGAAAAGCCTCAGGGACAGTGCCCAAGTCCAGAGTTGAATCCTCATGGCCAACAAAAATAAATAAATAAATTAGGCCTGGGAATGTGGCTTAGTGGTAGAATGTGTGCCTAGTATGCATGAATCCCTGGAATTGATTCCTCAGTACCAGATAAACAGGAAAAGCCAGAGTTGGCACTGTGGCTCAAGGGGTAGAGCACGAGCTTTGAGCACAGAGAGTCCTGCCTTTGGGTCCCCTGCCCTGGATTGTGGAGCATGGGACCGGCGGGAAATTCTGGGAGAGCACGCCCCGCCTGTGGACGGAGGCAATCCCGTGTGCAGGTCAGGTCTTAGGTGCTCCCTGGGGCGTCTGCAGAAGGAGGTATTGGAACCGCGTTTGCTCTCTGGTTTGCACGAGGAAGCAAGTTTGGGTGATTCCATCTTCGTGCAAACTGGGGATGTTGCTTCTACCAGTACTCATTCAGCTACGGTGATCTGCCATTGGGACCGCTGGTTTGAGGGGGGGTTGGGGAGGTCTAGGCTGGTGATCAGCTCCCCTGGATGAGCGGGGTGTAGCTCCTAACTTCCCTCAGCTAGCTGCAAACAGGAGAGCTCGAATAGGAGGCAGGACTAGTTCAAAATAGCTATTCCTAGAAAACATAGAAGAGCCTTAATCTTCGTGGTCTCCCTTTCTCCTTGCTACTAGCTTTTGAATTTTTCCCCCCATATAAATAACAACCTCTTTCTCTGGTATGAGTGTGTAAGGGGAGATGTGAACTTTATACTGTTTCTGATAGGTTGAGTAACTTTGGCGTGGGTTACTGATTTCAGTGTCTGCTCAAGTAGAAAAGGCAAAACCCACCCACCACTAGGTGAAAAAAAAAACCAAACCTAAACTGAAAAACACCTGCTGAAAAGAAACCAAGTTTCAGTGTTGTCTACAAGTGTGGTTTGACATCTTTTTTTATTTGTTTGTTTTTTGGTTTTTGGCCAGTCCTGGGGCTTGGACTCAGGGCCTGGGCACTGTCCCTGGCTTCTTCTTGCTCAAGGCTAGCACTCTGTCACTTGAGCCACAGCGCCACTTCTGGCCATTTTCTGTATATGTGGTGCTGAGGAATCGAACCCAGGGCCTGATGTATACGAGGCAAGCACTCTTGCCACTAGGCCATATCCCCAGCCCCTGGTTTAACATCTTTATGGAAATCTTCTGGTTGTTAATTTAAATACAGATCCCCAAAATATATAGGATGGAGGGTGGGGCCAAGAATCTCTATTTTAAACACATTTTTTGTTTTTCAAAAGTAGAATGAACTTTGGGAGGCATGGAGGTTTGAGGGCCTGTGTTGTTGGGTGGACACTTTTGGAACAAAGCTGGAATAAATAATGTCTTTGTTTTGATCACTAGAAACAGGGACTTCTCACATCCTTCCAGCAAAAACAGAAAGGATTCTATTCCCATCCTGTTTCTTGCTTTTATTTAGGATTGGCTTTTTTAAATCAAAGTGGAAATTCTCTTGGGTGCCACACAGTGGTGATTTTCAGAGCCTTTCTTTTTTTTTCCTTTTAAACCTGGAAGACCTAAATGATGCCCCTAAGGCTTTGGGCATGTTGGAAAGAAAGTGGGTGACAATTCCACACAGCAGATGAGCATCAGGACCTCCGGTCTGTTAAGTAGCTCGAGATCATCCAGGTGACCAAAGTTTCCTGTTGCTTAGCTTCCTCTAGAAACCACAGGGATGAAATAATACATAGGAGTGAGGACTGGGGAGGTAGCTCAGTGGGAGAGCACTTGCCTAATATGTGTAAAGCCCTGGGTTTGACTCCCAGCACTGGGGGGGACAGAAGGGGAGAGGGGTTGGCTCAGTGCCTATTGTATCATCTACTTCTATAAGCCAATCTGATAATCAGATAACAAGTTTCTCCTTTTCTGTGCACTGTTCAGTGTTGGCCTGGTGGTATTTTGGCTAGCTGTGACAGGGCCCTCCCTTGTTGGGATTGGTGTGTGGCCAGCTAGGGGCCATATCTTTACAGTGGCTGCCTATGTCTGGGCCGGCAGGGCTTCCGTGTTGTCTGGTGGGGTGGATGGAGGTTACGGCAGTCTGGTTAGATCCCTCATGGCAGGAACAGCTTTACCCTGTGGGTTGGCTACTTGGCCATGAGTGTGGGATGCTCTATTTGCCTTGTGCTCCGGAGGATGGCATGAACCCTCCCTGCAAGTGCTGGGTAAGTGAAGCCCATGGCTGGGGGTTGTGGCACAGGTAGTTGGGTGCCTGGGTCCTGAGTACTGAACAGAAAGGAAAGGAAAAGGAGTCAGGAAAGTAGTCTCTCCATTAAGATGTAGGTGTTTAGCTGGCAGGGATGTGTAGCTTTCTAGTAGGTAGGAATGTAGAGCCAGGGCTAGGCAGGCACAGGGCCTTTGGTTCAACCCCCAACACTTCCCCTCTCCCCCAAAGCCTCTTCTCAAATCGTAAAGGAAGCTGGGCATTGGTAGCTCCTGTCTGTAATCCTAGCTCCTCAGACTGAGATCTAGGGATCCCAGTTGAAAGCCCAGCCTAGGCAGAGAAGACCATGAGACCCTTAACTTCCTATTAGCCTGCAAAAAGCCAGAAGTGGAGCTGTGGCTCAAGTGGTAGAGCTCCAGCTTTAAGCAAACAAAGCTAAGGGACAGTGCCCAGGCCTTGAGTTCAAGCCTTAGTACTGGCACAACAACAACAACAATAAATCAAGTTATAGAGGAATCAACACCCGGATTGCTAAAAGATAAGGCCATGCCTTACAACAGTTGCAGGTTAATTTTCTAGGGAATGTGTTGTCACCTTTTTAGGGTGTCTGACAAGCAGCCTCTTGGGGACAACTTGACCCATTTCACCCAGGGGGCTCTGTCACTTCCCTTTGTGCTTGAGCCCACGTTAGGCTGAGCACAGGCAAGAAACATCTTTGTGCATCCTTTGGGTTTGTTTGTTTTTCTGTCTCCACAGAGACTGTCAGAAATTGCCAGTGCCAACTGTATTTCCGGTCCTCATGGCGGGGTATTGGGAACAGTTGCAGTTAGCTGTGATACTGGCAGGGCTGGGGGCTTTTTTTTTTTTTTTTTTTTTTTTTTGCCAGTCCTGGGGCCTGAACTCAGGGCCTGAGCACTGTCCCTGGCTTCTTTTTGCTCAAGGCTAGCACTCTGCCACTTGAGCCACAGCACCACTTCTGGCTGTTTTCTATATATGAGGTGCTGAGGAATCGAATCCAGGGCTTCATGTGTATGAGGTGAGCAGTCTTGCCACTAGGCCATATTCAGGGGGTGGGGGGCTAGGCTTTCTTTTTGTATAGCTCCTGGATGGACCTGCCTTGTGGCTGTAGTTTCAGCATCTTCACTGAACTTCTAATCTTGAACCTGTGTAGCTGAGTGGCCGTATTGAGTCCTTCTATCCGGGGCCCATCCATCCACCTGAGCAGTGGGCTAAGTCCCCTAATCCTTTTCCTACAACCTTCCTTATTCTCTCCAGTTGTCTTGAAGCAGAATTTTCGGCCCCAGGCCCAAAGCCCTGGCTTTCCTATGTCAGGTCTGTTAGCTCACCTCAGCCAGCCATGTGAGCAGCCAAGCAGAGAGGGGCAGAGAAAGGAAGTTTCATTCCGCTGCATGGACAGCCCAGGAAAGAGGCAGGTAAATCCATCGGCAGCCATCTTCTCCCATCTTCCCTTGTCCGGGGAGAGATGAGAACTTTCAAGTTTGAGTAGACAGAGAATGAGAGTAGCCGACAGAAGGCATATGTCATTAAATGGTCTCAGTCAAGTTGTGGACTGGTTGGTTGTCATCTTATTCTTATTTTGGGGTGCTCAGAGAGGGTTTTATCACCCCCTTGACTGGAGGTGAGCAATCTGGTCATCTGGTCAGATAGGACAAACCATTGCCTGGTGAGTGGTCTGTTCAGAGGAGGCTGTGCTGTTCCTTTCCTTGTTCTTTTTCTCCATTTAATGTGTGTGTGTGTTTGTGTGTGTGTGTGTGTGTGTGTGCGTGTGTGTGTGTGTGTTCATAGCTTGGCCTAGGCCCTGTCCTAGAGCTCTTTTGCTCAAGGCTAGCACTCTACCACTTTGAGTCACTGCTCCACTTGTGGTTTTTAAGTGGCTAATTGGAGATGAGAGTCTTGCCAACTTTCCTTCCAATGTTGGCGTTGAATGTTGTTCTTATAACTCAGCCTCTTGAGTAGCTAGGACTACAGGTGTGAGCCACCAGCCATCCCTTCTTGACAGGTACTAAACTGGTGCTTTACACTTAAAGTGTACTAACTTTTTGCTGGTTAATTGGAGAAGAGTTTCTTAGATTTGTTTGCCCAGACTGGCTTCAAACTTTGATCCTCAGATCTCAAGCTTCCTGAGTAGGATTACGGGTGAGAGACTCCTATCTCTAATTAACCAGAAAAGTGGCAAATGAAGGTGTAGTTCAAATTAGTAGAGTGTAAGGGACAGGACCCAGGCCCCAAGTTTAAGTCCCAGTAATCACACACACACACACACACACACACACAAACTCACACTCACATACTCACAGTATTAGTTGCCACTGAACTTAGTTAATGACATCAAGAGGTATATTTTGTTTTCACAGGATTATTTCAAAGATACCTGGCTATAGACTCCATTTTTTTCAGTACCAGAGAGCAGAATTCTTGCCTTTCCCCCTCTGCGATCTAGAAAGGTTTGACTGGGCAAAACCTGGGAATCCTGGGCTGTTCTCCAGATTGAGGACACTGCCCCTCTTTCTCAGGGAACTGCTCAAGACATGTGATGTGGGCCAGCAGGTGCTGTCACGTGCACTCTGCTGTGTCCCCCTGACCTTTCCCGCCTTCTCACCTGCCCATGGTGCCCACAGTTCCTGCTGGGCAGGGGAAAACAGTGGGCCAGCGGGTCTCCAGCTAGCATTTGTGCCCTGGAAGTGGTGGGCATGTTTGAGCTTGCTGTCCTGCCTTCAGTAGAGGAACACAGTTCTAGGGAGAGGAGCTGCGGGGCAGGAAGAGGTCATGGGGTGGGGGTAGAAGTGAGGTTTTTGCAGTTAGTGTGCAGATGGGTGGATCTGAGCAACAATGATCAAATCTGCCCTCAGAACTCAGAATGCAGGAGATCCAAGTGGAGGGGAGGGTTGGGGTTGGGGGTGCCAGGGTCCCCTGTCTGCTGCTTTAGAGCCATCGCTGCCTTAGTACTGTGACAGGTCCAGGGGGTGTTAGGATTCTGAACAACCCCAAACAGCTGGTGGTGTTGATTGAGCTCCTGAGAAGCAGCTCCAGAAGAGGAGAATTAGCCCCTTGGAATCTTCTGGCTTCCTTGTTAATGAAGTGCTCCTGCTTGCTGTGCTCCGCTGTTCATTGTTGGAACTGGCTGGAGAAATGGATGTAATGAGAATCGGGGTTCCACGAGCACTTATGTCTGTCACTCAGCAAAAAAAAAAAAAAAAAAAAAAAAAATTAAAGTTGACAGGATATACTGAATTTCCCACATTCTGGGAAGGAAACTTGGCTTCCAAGCAAAGGTGTAATTTGTTGTGCATGTGTCCTCTGGAATGAAAAGACAAGGCTGAGTATAGGTTTCCTGCTTTCCTGGAGTTTTTGTTTCTGGAGGCGCTGCCCATGCAAGCCCAGCAGCTTCGAGGACTTTGAGTTCATAGACATTCTGATCCCATCCCAAGTCCTGGTGGATCCTTTGACTTCTAAATTCTAGAGTGAGGGCTGGGAATATGGCTTAGTGGCAAGAGTGCTTGTTTCGTATATATGAAGCCCTGGGTTCGATTCCCCAGCACCACATATGTAGAAAACGGCCAGAGGTGGTGCTGTGGCTCAAGTTGCTCGCCTTGAGCAAAGAGAAGCCAGGGACAGTGCTCAGGCCCTGAGTCCAAGGCCCAGGACTGGCAAAACAAACAAACTAAATTCTAGAGTGATATTTTTCACCCATTTCTTAACCACAAGCCCTCCTTATACACACGATGTGTTTTGAGGCTTTGGGGTTCGAGGAGAAGATTGGTTCTTTGGTTTTTCTCTTTGGGTGGTTCTGGAGTGTGAATTCAGTTCGCTAGGCAGGTACTCTTTATCACTGATCCATGCTTCCTTCTGTGTGCTGATTGTTTTGAGATAGGGTGTTGCTTCTGGTCTTGTGTGTGGACTGTGACCCACCTCTAGGCTTTCTGTTGTAGCCGGATGATGGTAGGGTGTCATGTGCCTAGCTTCCTTGGCTGAGGTGGAGTCTCATGGAGTTTATTCCCCAGACAGGTCTTATATCTTCGTCCTCCCAGTCTCAGTTTCCCAAGTAGCCAAGGTTACAGGGATGAGTCACTGACACTGGCTTCAGTAAAGTTAAAGATGGCTCCAAACTGAACCGTGATTCTCAAATCTGAGCTCCCTTCTGCCCCCCAAAAAAGCTAGGATTGTAAGTTTGAGCCACCAGACTTGTCATTTTTTCTAATCAATCTTGTTCTTTCCCATTTAGATTCATCTGATAGAGAAAATGCCCTTGAGGAGGAAGAGGAGGAAGATGAGGAGGAAGAAGACGACTTGGAAGTTAAGGAAGAAAATGGTGTCTTAGTCCTAAGTGATGCAAACTTTGATAACTTTGTGTCTGACAAAGACACAGTACTGCTGGAGTTCTACGCACCATGGTAGGGCCCCGCACTCTCATTCTTGATTCTCACACCTGACCATGGAGTGCAGCCAGCAGGAGCGGATGGGGGGTGGGGGAGGCAGCGGGCAACCTTGAGACCCTCGTGGGAGTTGAGTGGCTGCCCAGGTGCTGGCTGGTGGCCTTTGCTATTAAGCCGTGGGGGGGGTGGGGTGGGGAGGGAAGAGCACTCACTTCCTTTCTGGTCACAGACGCCCTAATGAGGTTCATGAGGACTCATAGTCCTTCCTTCTCACCTCTCCTGGCTGTCCTGTGTCTAGTAGCCCTGTTATCACAACTCCCTCCCTCCCCTTAGGCAATCATTTCTAAGACAACATTGTCACATTACTTGTGTCCAGTGCCTGAGGTTGAAACATAGTATGAGGTTTTCTTTTTCATGTATCTGGTGGTATTGGAGCTGGGACTCAGAGCCTCATGTTCTTTCTCAGTTCTTGGGACACTGCTAGTGCTCTGAAGCCACACCCATGGATCAACATTTGCTAGTAAATTGGAGATAGGAGTCCTCAAAAATTTCCGCCTGGGCTGGCTGTATACCTCACTCTTCCAGATCTCACTAGGCCTCCGTCAGTAGCTAAGATAATAGATGTGAGCCACTGGCCCCCCGCTGGGATGAGTGTTTAATATAAAACATCTAGACAGGCCAGGCACTGGTGGCTCACACCTGTAATCCTAGCATCCTAGCTACTCAGGACGATGTGATTTGAGGGTTGAGGTTTAGGGTCAACCCAGACAGAAATGTCCCCGTGAGATTCTTATCTTACTGGAAGTGGCCCTGTGGCTCAAAGTGGTAGAGCTCAAGCTGTGAGCAAAGAGAGCTCAGGGACAGCGTTCAGGTCCTGAGTTTAAGCCCCATGACTGACCCAAAATTAAAAAAAAATCTAAACAGTTCTTTTAATATGTCTGTGAAGTTACACTATTCCAATTTAAAGATCCCTTGACATTTTCATAATTTCTCTCTGTGTCTCTATCTCTCTTTCTCTTTGCCAGTACAAGGGCTTGAACTGTGGGCCTTCTGCTGTTACTCAGCTTTCTTACATGTGGCTAGCACTCTACCGTTTGAGAATAGCATAACCTCCAGCATAGCATTTTGCTGGTTAATTGATGATATAGTTGCACAGTTTTTCTGCCTAGGCTGACTTTAAAAGAAGATCTTCAAAGTCTCAGCCTCCTGAGCAGCTAGGATTACAGGCATGAGACACTTGTAGCTGAATACCTTAACATCCTAAAATCACGTACCATAAAGATCTTATTATGTAGGTCATGTTTATCACTACCATGTTTAAAAAATTGGAAACTATGGCTTATTGGGAGACCATTTTTTTTATATTACTCAGGCTAGAACTCAGCCTTTGTATATACTGGGCAAGAGCTCTACCACTGAATTTCACCTCCAGCTCCACTGGTTCATTGAAAAATAACTGTAGTCATCACAGCACCGGTGCCTATAATCCTAGTGATTCAGGAGACTGAGATCTGAGGATCAAGGTTCAAAATCAGCCTGGGAAGAAAAGTTTGTTAGGTCAGCTTTCCCGACAGTGCCTAAGATTTCAGTTCAAGCCCCATGAACAGCACCAAAAAAAGAAAGATCTCCATTTAACCAGCTGGAGGCTGTACATGGAGATGTTGCTCAGGTGATAGAGTGCTAGACTTAAACAAAAAAGGTAAGCAAAAACAAGGCCCTGACTTCAAGCCCCAGTACCAGCACACACACACACACACACACACACACACAATGAAAACAAAAACAAGTTTATTACACACCAACATCAGAATGCTGATGTTTTTGTAGCTAGGTAGCCTCAGACAACAACACCGTGTACTTAATTTGAGCATAAACACATCTTTGTAAGGAATTTTGATCCCCCAAGACTCCCTGAAAAAGGTCACTAAACCACTAAAGTCTTTTTTGAGAGACTTATGCAATTGACTCTTCATGTCCTGGAGGAATTGATTCAAGAACCACTGATGCTCGAGTTGTTAACATAGATACATACATAGATACATTTGCAGGATGCTACACTCATCCACCGATAGTCCAAATCATCTCTAGATTATTTGTTTGTTTGTTTGTTTGTTTTTTGGCCAGTCCTGGGCCTTGGACTCAGGGCCTGAGCACTGTCCCTGGCTTCTTCTCGCTCAAGGCTAGCACTCTGCCGCTTGAGCCACAGCACCGCTTCTGGCGGTTTTCTGTATATGTGGTGCTGGGGAATCGAACCTAGGGCCTCGTGTATCCGAGGCAGGCACTCTTGCCACTAGGCCATATCCCCAGCCCCTCTAGATTATTTGTAATACCTCGTACAAGATAAATGCTGTGTATATAGTGCTATGCTCCCCTGGCGAGGGAATAATGCCAAGTCTCTGTTCCATAGAGGTGTTTTTGTTCCTTTTGGTCTTAGGCAGGTGCTGTTGTAGGCAGGCGCTTTACCACCAGGCTCCATCTCCAGCCCTTTCTAAAAAAAATGCTCTGATCTCTATTTAGCTGAGTCTGTGAACTTGTGGATGTGGAGGGCCAGCAGCAAATGGAAAAAAATCATTAAGTATTTGTCTAGAGCAGAGTTGAAAGTCAGATCTCGACCTGCTTGCCTTCAAAGCCCTCATGGCCTGAGTTATGGGCGTCTCTCTGTGACTGCATACCTTTCCTCCAGACCCCATGGTGTGTGTGTGTGTGTGTGTCTGTGTGTGTGTGTGTGTTGTTGTTGTTGTTGTTGTTGGAGGTCTGTCTCCATAAGATGAGATGATCCATTTCTCCTTTCCTAACCCTCATTCTTAAGGTGTGGCCATTGTAAGCAGTTTGCTCCAGAATATGAAAAACTTGCCAGTGCCTTGAAGGAACACGATCCTCCCATTCCTGTTGCAAAGATTGATGCGACCTCAGCATCCATGCTGGCCAGCAGGTTCGATGTGAGTGGCTATCCCACCATCAAGATCCTGAAGAAGGGGCAGGCGGTGGACTACGAGGGCGCCAGGACCCAGACCGGTGAGCTGGCACCCTGCACTTACACTCCCCTACCGCTGCCAACAGCAGGGAGGCCAGCGGCCTGGGGGTAATGGAGAGAAAGGAAGGAGAGGCTTATGGACCCCAGGAGCCTCAGCTGTGCTGGAACACTTGGGGAAACAGGTTGAAACCCAGTTCTCCTTGGCAGGAGAGATGCCTTCAGCATTCCATGCCACTCAAGACCCAGAACACAGGGCTGGGAGCATGGCTTAAATGGTAGGGTGCATGCCTAGCAAGGCCTTGGGTGTGAACACCTAGTAGCTCCCCCAAAAAATAATTTTAAAAAAATGGGGAGCAGAAGCTAATCCAGAAGTGTCAGCAGATGACAGGGTTGTGGGTGTCCGTCCAAGGCATGGTTCTTGGTCTCGAGTGTACATCAGCAGGGCTCCCACCGGTGGGTTCTGAGGTCCCACCCAGAGTTTCCTGTCCAGTAAGTTCTGGCTAGGACAAATAACTGGCAATTCTTAGAAGTTCAAGCCCCAGGATTGGAAAAAACAAAACAAAACCAATAAATAAAATAAAATCCTCACAATCTCAGACTTCAGACTAGCTAGGATTGGAGGTGTGAGCCACCTGTATCTGGCTAAAACTTGTCTTTAAAGTTATACAAAGGGTTTTCAATTCAACAAATCTGGATGAGTACAATGCACCCTTAACCAGTGTCTCCCCTTACATACTTCCCCATCTCTCCCACCCAGTCATTCCCTCAAGTTACCTAGTTCCATTTTCACAGATGTACATTGAATATAATAAGTACATTCACCTACTCTCCATTCATGTTAACTCCCACCCCCCCAAAAAAAACCCAAAATTTGCTTTAGCTTCCTGCGACTCATCTTATTAAACTAAGTTAGTTGTTCAAAGAAGTTATACCACTGGAATCTTCCTTTGCATATGCCGTGCTTCAGTTTGTGAATATATATACATATTACCCTGTATGGCATGAAAAATTACTCCTCCACTTTATCTTATGATTTCTTGCAAAGGCATAACTCATGACACCCTCTATCTTTATCATTACGGATTTCTTCCTTGCACTTGAGTCTACTTACTATCCACTATCCCTCCTGAGTACATCACAGACATATCAGGACACTGCCCAAGAACACTGTGCTCTTCTTTCCTTTGAAGCCATACCTGCCCAACATATGCTCCTCCAGGTATTCTCCTTAAGAAAATGCCCAGTTCTGAAGAAAGCCAAGAGCCTACCGAGGGAGCTTTGGAAAGGGTATGCATTTTAAGTGTATGCTGTGAAGCCAACAAGGTTAAACTACAACTCTGGGCTTTATAACAAGTTAGGGCTCTTATGAGAATTATATGTCTAAAAATAAGTAAACACTTAGAAGAATAAGTTCTAAGTAAATTACCGACAGTGAATTTTCAGTGATTACTGTTTTTAACTCTTCATTTAAAATTTCCATTGATAAGTCTTATCACCACTTCTACTGTCAAGACATCTGCCTCTATCCACTGCTCTGTCTCTACCATGCTGCCCAGAGTGTCATCTGCCTCTCACCTTTCTACTGGTGCAGCTGCCTCAATGCTTAGCCCTTGCTTTGTTCTTGCTCTCGTGATCCATTCTCTACAGAGGAGCTGGAGTTACTCCAAAACAAGCCATCCAGAATCACTCTGCTTAAACTCTCCAGTTGTCACAATTGTGCTCAAATTTTGAATCCCAATTCCTTTCCTTGTTCTTAAATGCCATCCATCAGCACAAGTAACTTGTTTTAACTCATTTTCCCCCCCAGTGGACCCAGAGGACCCCCCTCCCCTCCACCAGTGAGATCACAAACTTTTATGGTGCAGGGGGAAGGAGGAGGAAGGCTACTGGAACTGTGCTGGTTGGTGATAGATGAGTTCAAACTAGAGGGAGAATTGCTTAGGCTGAGCCAGTTAGGGCTATGCAGGGAGCACATGGCAGAAGACTGCTTTACAGGAGCAGAACAGGCAGATGTGGCTCATTAATTCCTGCTTCAGTTCTATCAAGTGTCTCTAGTAACAACAACTAAGTAGAATCCTACCAGGGGAGGGTTTTTGTTGTTGTTGTTTTTAGTTTTTTGTTTTTAGGGTGGGCTCATTATGTAGATCAGTCTCGTTTCAAAACCCAGATTTTCCTGCCTCAGCCTTCCAAAGGCTGAGATTAATCATGCCATCACACCCAGCCAGGTGACACTGGTGTACTACTAAATGTTGATCCTCTACCCTTTTCTCCAATTATGTTCCTCTTCAAGCACTTGTACCAGCTAAAGCCTTTTTCCATTCCTTGTGTCATAAATGTGCTGTGCCTCAGGGACCTGGCACTAGCTATTTGGTTCTACCTAGAAAGCTCTCCTACAGATCTTCTCAAAATTGGACCCTACCCAGAAGTTCTGTTCAGCTTAAATATTAGTTGCTCGCTGAGGACTTCTCTCCCATCCTTTTACACTTGATCTTAGCCAAGAGGCAGAGAAATGACTATGGCTTCTTGAAAATAGATATCTAGGGGGCTGGGAATATGGCCTAGTGGCAAGAGTGCTTGCCTCCTACACATGAAGCTCTCGGTTCGATTCCCCAGCACCACATATATGGAAAACGGCCAGAAGTGTCACTGTGGCTCAGGTGGCAGAGTGCTAGCCTTGAGCGGGAAGAAGCCAGGGACAGTGCTCAGGCCCTGAGTTCAAGGCCCAGGACTGGCCAAAAAACAAAAAAAAAAAACAACAAAAAAAAGATATCTAGAATGCAATCTGCTTTACACTTTTTTTTTCTTTTTAGCCCAGTCCTAGGGCTTCGACTCAGGGCCTGAGCAGTGTCCTTGGCTTCTTTTTACTCAAGTCTAGCACTCTGGCATTTGAGCCACAGCGCCACTTTTGGCCATTTTCTATATTTGTGGTGCTGGGGAATTGAACCCAGGGCTTCATGTATAGGAGGCAAGCACTCTTGCCACTAGGCCATATCCCTAGCTTCTGCTTTACTCTTATCCAAGTATTTGAATGTACTTTCATATGTCCTATTTTTTCTTCCCCCAGCAAAATATAAACTGTTGGAGAACTTAATGGTGAACTGTTGACCACTGTGTCTTCAGAAAGTAGGTCAAGCAGATACTAAGTGCTCAAGAGATGTTTACTGAACAAAGGAATAAAGACTTGTTTGGAAATTAGTGCCTCTAGGTTGTCTGCCACGTTTAGAATGAGGTCTGTTTCCTTTTGTTTTCTAGATGGAGAACCGGGTCCTAGTTTGCCGCATGCATGTCCCATAAAGGACAAGAACTACATCAATCCTAGGGCCACACAAAACGCCCCACCCAACCTTACATGAAACTCTACCTTTTCACCAGAATTGCCAGCACATTCAAATGAACTGATTTTAGTGATACTGAATTTAGCTTCCTCACCTCATCAAGATTCAGGCAGACAGGTTAGCAAAGATTGAAGTGACTCATATATAAGGTAGGAGAAAGGATAGGAGAGAGAGAGAAGAAAAAAATAACATCTCTCACATCACCACCTCTTGAAGTGCCAGACTTTGAAGTCAGGCCCCATTTTACCACGTGAACCCCATTTTAGAATCGAACCCTGAGCCAATCAGATTTGTACCTGTGTCCTAATCTTGCTTGCTTGAACACCTGATTGTTGTAACCTTGTTCTTTGCCTTTATAAGCCCTGTGTAATCACAGCTCGGGGCTTCCTCCTAACCTCCGCTGTGTCGGTGGGTTGGACGAGGCCTGAGTTGCAGCTCGCTTAATAAAGCCTTGCCTTGCTTTTGCATTTCGGAACGTCTGAGTCTCGGTGGTCTTCTTGGTGGTGGTTTCACAACTTGGCACAACACTCTGACTCAGGAAGTCTTCCTATCAGAGGATTGTAAACATGCACTACAGTGCTTCCCACACAGATAAACACAAAGCATCCTCATGGTTCCATCAGCCTAAGACATCTAAAGAGATTCCAAAGAGAAACAAAAAAATACCAAGGAAACTACTCACCAAGATTGCCTCTTACTGTAAGGTCAAGTGTAAAAGGTCTTACTGTTAGTTCAAGTAGTACCATTTTATAGCTAGAAGGGAAATATTACCTTTGGTATATCCCCTTTAACACCGGGAGGCAGCTGCAGGATCCAGAAATTTCTGTTTCACAGCAAGTTCTCCAGGTTGTCCAGGCGCCGCTGCAGCAGCCCATACTCCTGCAGCAGGGTCCCCAGCATGGCCCACTTGCCCTCCAGCTGGCTGCCAAGCTCAGACACTGTCTTTTCACAGCTGGCTAGCTTCTTCTCTGCTGTCCCTGCCCTGCCTTCTAGATGCAGCAGTCGCCGGCTGTGGACCTCCACCTTCCTCTGTATGGCCTGCATGGCAGCCACCGCCATCCACAGGGAGATGGCTGCCATTTGCAGGTGACCCTCATTCGGGGATGGGGATGGGGAGAGGGAGAGGCTGCAGCGATGTAAGGCACTCGGTGTCCCATTCCGACATCTGTGTGCAATGGAAAGATGGTACAAGACATGGAGTGTTACAAGGAACCCTCACTTCAAGCCAGTCTTAAGGAGTATGGATCTGTTCAGCTGAAAGCACCTGACCAGCCTCATTCTGGGGCTCATTGGTCAAATGCTAGTGAGTTGTATTGGTGGTTCAGAAATGGATTCAGAAAGATAGCGAATGAGTAAAACTGGCTTTTTAACCACCATTCTGGCATGTTTCCTCTGCTCTAAGGCTCACGGGCTTAGGTTGCTGTTGCCTCCTCTCTCTGGAAAAAGCAAAGGTGCACAAGGCTTCTTTACAAGTTTCACTGCATCAGAACCCTCTGACAAACCCCTTATAGATGAATGCTCTGACGCCATCCCCCACCCAGTGTACCACAACCATACCATTCAGTAGTAACAGAACAAGCTGAGGATGCGGAGTCTACAGAGAACATCTCAAACACTCTCAAATATTGTCAGTATTGGAGGGTTCTAAAACCAAAGGCAAAACAAACTTGCTTGATCTTAGACTGCCACTCAAAAGGGCAGATTAGAATTAACAACAGAGCTCGGCCAGCTACTTTAAAATGCACGAGTGCATCCACACAGGCGAGAACCTGTGCATCTGTAAGCTGTGCGGGAAGATTTCCTGTCTCTCTGGGCTGTGCAACGGCATGAGCAGACACACACGGGCGCCACGCCGTTCGTGTGCAGGTACTGCGGGAAGGCCTTCAGCTCCTCCAGCTACGTCAAGGTTCATGAGCGCACACACTTCGGGGAGAAGCCGTATGTGTGCCAGCAGTGCGGAAAGGGCTTTTTCTGCCTGAATCACTTGCAGAAGCATGTGCATGCTCACAGTGGTGAAAAGAGCTATGTGTGCGAGCAGTGCGGGAAGGGCTTCAGCTCTCCTATCTACCTCCAGAGACACGAGCACATCCACACGGGCGTGCGGCCCTACGTGTGCAAGCACTGTGGCAAAACCTTCAGCCCGTCCACATGGTGCATTGCCCATGAGCACGTCCACACCAGGGAGAAGCCTTTCGAGTGTAAGCAGTGTGGGAAAGCTTTCTACTCACTGCGGGTAGTCAAGTCCTAGCAGCACACACACAGTGGCGTGAAGCCCTGCGCATGCAAGCAGTGCGGGAAGCCATTCTACTCGTGGAGCGATGTGCACAAGCATGAGTGCACACACCTGCCGAGCCAGCCGGCAGTGAACGGGAATCCTGACTGAGGGCGGTGAGGATTAAGGAAAAGAAAAAATAAGGCAAGAGAAAAAAGACAAGAGACAAAGATGGGGTACGGGAGGTCTGCAGCCGTAAGGTTGAAACTCAAGACTGCAGCCATGTTTATTCTTAAATTCCAGCTTATATACAGTTTGACAACCAGGAAATAGCATAGGATTAACTAAGGTTTAAGAAAACAGGAAGGCCCTGAAATTGGTAAATAACAACAGACAGTAAAACAAGATATGGTTGAATGGTTTACATAACAGACTCTTGTTGACATAATAAAACATTTTAGGATTAGTACTGTCCTTCAAGTAAACCATGTCCTTGCACGTCCTTGAGATAACAACATAGCCAGAGGTTAGGATGAACTTTGTTGTTAGCTCCCTAAGCCATGACCTTGCACGCCCTTGGGAGTAAGCCAGAAGTCAGGGTGAATTTTGCTGTTGGCTCCCGACACACACAGTGGGGAGAAGCCATATGAGTGCAAGCAGTGTGGGAAGGTCTTTGCATCCACGCAGGACGTGCAGAGGCACGAGTAGAAGCACAGCGGCGATAAGCCCTCCGTGTGCAAATACCGTGGCAAGTGCTTCAGCTTGTCCAGCTACATCAAGGTGCGCGAGCGCACACACACAGAGGAGAAGCCCTTTGTGTGCAAGCAGTGTGGCATTGGCTTCTTCATTGTGAGCCACCTGCGCTGCCACGTGCTCACACACAAGGCCAAGAAAAGCTTCGTGTGCAGCTGTGTGGGAAGGCCTTCAGCTCTAAGAGCGATGTGAAGGGCCATGAGCGAATCCACACAGGGGAGAAGCCATTCGTATGCAAGATGTGCGGGAAGGGCTTCTTCTCCCTGAGCGATGCCCAGTGGCATGAGCCCACGCACACAGGGGAGCAGCCGTTCATTTGCAACCAGTGTGGGAAGGCCTTCTCTGCGTGGAGTGACTTCCGCAAGCACGAGCAGACGCACACGGGCGAGAAGCCGTTCGTGTGTAAGCAGTGCGGGAAGGCCTTCAGCTCAGCCAGCTACATCAAGGTGCATATTCGCATCCACACGGGCGAGGAGCCCTTCTCCTGCAACCAGTGTGGCAAGGCCTTCTTCTCCCTTGGCGACCTGCGCCGCCATGAGCGCACGCACAGTGAGCACAAGCCCTGCGTGTGTTCCCAGTGTGGGAAAGACTTCTTCCACAAGAGCCACCTGTGCTGCCACGAGCACACACACAATACCAAGCAATCTGGCCCATGAGCCTTTGAGAACGTTCTCCTTCCGCTCCCAGGAAAGCTTGCACACGACCTCCGGCTGGAGAGAGTACTGTGTGTGAACACGCCATGTGGGGAAGACGAGCACGCTCCCACTCCCAGTAGAGAGATGAGATGTGGGAGAGCCCACTCTTGGTGTGACAAGTACTTGCAACCATGAACTAAGTCACCGTGGGAAAGAGTGTTCTGTAAGAGATGAGGCAAAGCCTCCTTCCCTCCAGTGATGCTCAGACACAAGCGCAGATTCTAGAAAGCCTGGGTTATAGGTGGAATCCACATGCTGCCAGGTTAGAAGCTCAGCTCCAGAAGCTGCTGGTGGTCAATCTAGAAACTTCTGTGGGTGTGTAGGTATGGGTGTGCGGGTTTTGCCCTGGCCCTCAGTCCCTGTTTCATTCTGTTTTTTTGTTCTTTATGAGCTATACCCCACTGTTGTGTCTCGCCTCACCACAGGCCCCAAGTCAGTGGAGCCATGGACGGTGGACTGAAATCTCAGACTAAAATCCACCCACACACAGGCTGAGTGCAGAGCTGCTGGGCCAACATGGGCACTGCGCTAAGGTACTGTGTGGTTTCTTTTAAAATTTGAAAAAGTAAATGAGTTCCTTAATCTTACTCGTGTCAGGTCTTTTTTTTTTTTTTTTTTTTTTTTGCCAGTCCTGGGCCTTGGACTCAGGGCCTGAGCACTGTCCCTGGCTTCCTTTTGCTCAAGGCTAGCATTCTGCCACTTGAGCCACAGTGCCACTTCTGGCCGTTTTCCATATATGTGGTACTGGGGAATTGAACCCAGGGCTTCATGTATACGAGGCAGGCTCTCTTGCCACTAGGCCATATTCCCAGCCCCACTCTGTGTCTTTTAAGTGCTTCGAACCGTGCTTTTTTTTTTTTTTAGTTTTTATTATAAAACTGATGTACAGAGAGATTACAGTTTCATACGTTAGGCATTGGGTACATTTCTTGTACTGTTTGTTACCTTGTCCCTCATACCCCCCTCCCCCCTCCCCTTTCTCCCCCTGAGGTGTTCAGTTCACTTACACCATACAGTTTTGCAAGTATTGATTTGTTGTTGTTTCTCTTATTTTACCCTTTGTCTCTCAATTTTGGTATTCCCTTTCAATTTCCTAATTCTAATACCAGAATACATGGTTTCCAATATACTCAGATAAGATTACAGAGATAGTGTAGATACAATCACAAGAAGGTGATACAAGAACATCATCAACAGTATAAACTCCAGATACACATGGGATGTTGAAAGTAGTTACAACTGTGATATAACAATCATTTCCATAAAATGGAGTTCATTTCACTTAGCATCATCTTATGTGATCATAAGGGTATAGCTATTGGGCTCTTGTGATCCTCTGCTGTGGCTTGCCTAAACCTGTGCTAATTATTCCCAATAAGGGAGACCATCGAGCCCATGTTTCTTTGGGTCTGGCTCACTTCACTTAGTATAATTTTTTCCAAGTCCTTCCATTTCCCTAAAAATGAGGCAATGTCATTCTTTCTTTTTTTTTTTTTTTTGGCCAGTCCTGGGCCTTGGACTCAGGGCCTGAGCACCATCCCTGGCTTCCTTTTTGCTCAAGGCTAGCACTCTGCCACTTGAGCCACAGCGCCACTTCTGGCCGTTTTCTATATATGTGGTGCTGGGGAATCGAACCCAGGGCCTCATGTATACGAGGCAAGCGCTCTTGCCACTAGGCCATATCCCCAGCCCCACAATGCCATTCTTGCTGATAGAGGCATAAAATTACATTGTGTATATGTACCACATTTTCCTGATCCATTTGTCTACGGAGGGGCATCTGGGTTGGTTCCAGATTCTCGCTATGACAAATTGCGCTGCAATGAACATTGTTGTGCTGGTGGCTTTACTGTGATTTTGTTTGTGGTTTTTTGGATAAATACCCAAAAGTGGGGTTGCTGGGTCATGGGGAGTTCTACATTTAGCCTTCTGAGGAATCTCCATACTGCTTGCCAGAGTGGCTGAACCAGTTTACATTCCCACCAACAATGAAGTAGGGTTCCCTTTTGGCCACATCCCCTCCAACAACTGTTATTGTTAGTTTTCTTGATATATGACATTCTTACTGGGGTGAGATGGAATCTCAATGTTGTTTTGATTTGCATTTCTTTTATGGCCAGTGATGTAGAGCACTTTTCGAACCGTGCTTTTTAAGTTTTGGCTTTTTGCTGTTTAATTGGAGATTGAGTGTCTGATTTGTTTTCCTGGGGTTGACTTGATAGCACTTTTCTCAGATCTCAGCCTCCCTGAGGTGCCAGACTTTGATCACGTGAACCCCATTTTAGAGCCAATCAGATTTGCACCTGTGTCCTAATCTTGCTTGCTTGAACACCTGATTGTTGTCACCTTGTTCTTTGCCTTTATAAGCCCTGTGTAATCGCAGCTCGTGGCTCCCTCCTAACCTCCGCTGTGTCGGTGGGTAGGACGAGGCCCGAGTTGGCAGCTCGTTAAATAAAGCCTTGCCTTGCTTTTGCATTTCGGAGTGTCTGAATCTCGGTGGTCTTCTTGGGGGTGGTCTTGCGACTTGGCACAACATTTGGGGGCTCATCTGGGATAGCCCCAGAGACCCCGAGACCCCAGACTCCGAAGGTAAGAAAATAGGGCCGTTCATTCTGTGTGTCTGTGTCTGTGTGATTTGTAGTTTTGTTTTCTGTTTAGGCCAGCCACTTGAATCTGAACCTGTAGGTAGTGAAGGATGAGCCAGAGTGGACATGCTCATATGGGCAGTCCTGGGGGACTTGGGAGGACACCTTAAGCCCTCCACAAGGGGCTCAGGCTTCCCACTACCACCCTGAACCTGGAGGACTGGACCGAGAGGCCCTTCTAATGGGTGTCCGTCTAGTCCACTCTATATTTGAGGTTGTCTGGTCCGCTCCTACACAGGAACGGGAGAGAGAGAGCCTCAAGACTGTGTGGTCTGCCCCCTCACAGGAGCAGGAGAGACACAGTGAGACTGTGTGGTCTGCCTCCTCACAGGAGCAGGAGAGACACAGTGAGACTGTGTGGTCTGCCCCCTCACAGGGGCAGGAGAGACACAGTGAGATTGTGTGGTCTGCCTCCTCACAGGGGCAGGAGAGACACAGTCAAACCTGTAAGCCGCGGCTCCCTAAGTCTGTCTTTGTTGTCTGGTCTTTGTGCCTGTGATTATTTTTGTGTGTTTCTTTCTTGCACTGTGCCTGACTGACAAACGGATGATGGGGAATGTTCCTTCCACTCCCCTAGACTTGACTTTAGCTCACTGGAGGGAGGTTAAGGAGATAGCTCAGAACCAAGGTGTGGCCCTTAAGAAGGAAAAGTGGATCACCCTGTGCAAGTCAGAATGGCCCACCTTTGAGGGAGCTAATTGAGGGAGCTTTGACATAGGTAAGATCAGGACTTTGCAACGCCTAATCTACACCCCTCGTTCGGGCCATCCAGACAAGAGAGAAACCAAGAAGGACGAGAAGAAATTGTACTCAACTGTCCTCCAGGGAGGAAGCACAGAGGAGGAAATGTTTCCCGCTCCATACTCCCCACCCCAGTTAACTCTACAAGAGGAGGACTCTGAGGAGAATGTTTCAGCTGTGCCCTCCACTCTGGAGGGTCCTGCCTAGTCAACTCGCTGGTGCCGACAGCCCAGGACACGGACGCATCAGCCCCAAGTCCAAGTCCTGACCCGCAGCCGCCGACAGGGGTGGACGTAGGGCCAGCCCAAGCCACCCACAGGTGGCAGGGAGTGACCTCACCATGCCGCGCTGTCATCTCTGTGTTGTTTGTAAGTCTAACAGTCTCTTTTGTGTCAAACCTGCATAGCTCATTGGAAAGATGTACAGGCGATGGTTTACAATCATAGTGTGAGTGTGAACATGTTCAAGACTGTTAGTATGATGTAAAATTGAGTGAGTTTAAGTTTAAATTCAAATGGTCATCAAGTTTGGGCATTATCAAATGCTTTAAAGGATTATTGCATTGTTTAAAGAGGAACTATAGTTAAAAAATGTTTAATTAAAAAATTAGAGCTAAGTGTCAGAAATTTGGATTTAAAAGGATATATATTAAACTAATGGGGATAGAAGTAAACTCTCATTAACTCTGTATGTAGGAAGAAATGGGCCAATGTTTCTCACTAATATATTGGAAAGCTGAATGGATAAGTATTTCTAATTGTAATTCTTGCATTAAGGAAAAAATTCAAAAGTCTTCATGCCATGCAGTAACTGGGACTGAAGAAAAAAAAAGAGGCTCTTTTGAAACAAGCAGCCCATAGGCAAAGGGCGGCACCTGGTTTCAGAATGCCTGTGAGCTTCAGTTTTTCTAATGCAGATAAAAGCTAAAATGTTGTTAGTGTTAAAAAGGCTTTGGAAATCAAGAATACATTTCTAGGGCTGGGGATATGGCCTAGTGGCAAGAGAACCTGCCTCGTATACATGAGGCCCTGGGTTCAATTCCCCAGCACCACATATACAGAAAACGGCCAGAAGTGGCGCTGTGGCTCAAGTGGCAGAGTGCTAGCCTTGAGCAAAAAGGAAGCCAGGGACAGTGCTCAGGCCCTGAGTCCAAGGCCCAGGACTTGCCAAAAAAAAAAGAATACATTTCTAGATAAGAAATTTGGAAGTAAAATTGTCCTAAATAATTATTGCAAAGTGAGAAAAGGAGAATTATGGCTACCAAAATGTTTAATTGCCATTCCAGCTTCTTTGTAGGTTTTTTTGTAACCGTTTCCAGCAGGCCCACAGAGAAGCACAGGTGATTCCTACAAGTTTGTCGAGACCTAATACTGACCCTTAATAAGTTCCAGGTAAGAGAGCATGCTTAAAAACTACTTCTGTGTGGACCACCTTGTTGCTTATAATTGGAGTAAAGTGGCCCCTTATAAGACTCACTGATCTGAATCTGCGGTTCAAAGCCAGCCCGGGCAAAAAAGGTCCCTGTGAGAGACTTGTCTCTAATCAGCCAGCAGAGTGCTGGGAACGGAGTTGTGTGGAGCTCAAAGTGGTAGAGTGCTAGTCTTGAGCTGGAGAGCTGGGGGACAGCGCTCAGGCCCTGAGTCCAAGTCCAGTGGAAAGTCACTCCTCCTGGGACAAAAGTGATGGAGCATCCAGAGGCAGTAAGCCACTGCTTGGATGGCAGAGATGGTGTCAGATCCTAGAGTCACTCCTATTTGGCCTTTCAAAAGTTAATCAAAGCCGGGAAGTCCTAGAAGAATAGTTCATAAGCATGCCTTTCCAATGCCCATGTCTGTCTACTGGACAGGAACTTGCCAGTCATCTGTGATAGTGGTTAGTAAGGGGAAGTTTGTCAAATGAGAGGATAGATTAAAATCTCAACCCCCCGCATTTACTCAAAGCTCTGACTGGCAGTAAGAATTTTAAGCTGATACATCTGTTTAGGAAAGAAAGCTTGTAGACCTGAGATTGTGTCTTTATTGAGATCTGTTAAAGACCTGCAAAGGTAATGTAGGCATTTTTTAGGTCATCAGAGATCAGTTCCCCAGCAGTTGTTTTTGGGAAGCTGAGGGCAGGCTTTGGTTACTACTTTGGGCCCTATTGGCCCATGCCTTATCTCTATATCATCCCCTAGACATGCAAGCCATTGAAATGGACAGAATGGAGCCACGATTGGCTCCCAAGGTACCAAAAAGAAAAAGGAGGAAATGATGTGCCAGACTTTGATCACATGAACCCCATTTTAGAGCTAATCAGATTTGCACCTGTGTCCTAATCTTGCTTGCTTGGACACCTGATTGTTGTCACCTTGTTCTTTGCCTTTATAAGCCCTGTGTAATCACAGCTCGGGGCTCCCTCCTAACCTCCGCTGTGTCGGTGGGTAGGACGAGGCCCGAGTTGGCAGCTCGTTAAATAAAGCCTTGCCTTGCTTTTGCATTTCGGAGTGTCTGAATCTCGGTGGTCTTCTTAGGGGTGGTCTTGCGACTTGGTACAACACTCCCAAATAGCTAGGATTGCAGGCTGAGCCATTGAGGCTGTAATGTATTGACTTCTCTAGAAATGACAGAAATGGAAGGAAAAAGTTTTAAATATCTTTCTCCATGCCTCATTGAACTAAGTCTCTGCATTTTGTAAGTTTAGTTTTCTAAACTGCGGGATTAACTCCACAGTGGAATTTTTTATTTTAGCCTTGTAATTAAAATTAAGTGTTGATCTAACTTCTTTATGCAACAGTGAGTTTATTAATGAGATGTTTCACTTTTAATTTTGAACTGTGTTAGATCCTTAAACAGTTGACGTGTATTTATTTGTAGTAGACCAGAAAGAGGATTTAAATGTACATCAATTTAAAGTCATTGATAGTGGCAACTGAGAAAGGAGTTTTTATTATTTGCGATTTTCCTACTAGCTGGTTATGTGTTTATGTATTTATGTATATATAACATCTTTTTAGGCAGCAAAAGACATTTTAACCAGATTTTCTATTTTTCATTTTTCAATAGACATTGTCTCCAAAGAATCTCAGACATGTTAAAAAAGAGTACCTAAGTGTCTCAAACAGCTTGCAGAATAACAAAGGTTTGATTCCTTGGTCTTTCTTTTTTTGTTTTTTGCCCTTGATAAAACATTTTGGCTAAATGGAAAGTTGAGTGATGAAAATAATTGTATATAGATTTTTGAAATGGCAGGTCTACTGAGCAAAATTTCTTCAATGGTTAAAGGGCTGTGCAAAATCGACCCCTACAGATCATAATGTGAAGCCTGAAAACTTTTTTTTTTTGGCCAGTCCTTGGGCATGGACTCAGGGCCTGAACACTGTCCCTGGCTTCTTTTTGCTCAAGGCTAGCACTCTGCCACTTGAGCCACAGCGACACTTCTGGCCATTTTCTGTATATGTGGTGCTGGGGAATTGAACCCAGGGCCTCATGTATATGAGGCAGGCACTCTTGCCACTAGGCCATATCCCCAGCCCCCAGACTGAAAACTTTTTATTGGTGTTATGGAATAGTTGAACAGAAGATAGATACAGAAAGAAGTAACTATTTCCTGTGTGTTAGTTAGTCCTTTGACCTTTACTTTTCTTGTCCAAATGCATGTAATTTCATCTTGGAGACAGTTTAGCAAAGCATTATTTTAGCAAAAATGGTGAATGTACTAAGAATTGACTGTATGTGCGCGTATGTGCATGCGTGCACACCGGTCCTGGCGCTTGAACCAGGGCCTGGGTGCTGTCCCTGAGCTTTTTTGCTCAAGGCTGGCTCTACCACTTGAGCCACAGCTTCACTTTCATCTCTCTCTCTCTCTCTCTCTCTCCCTCTCTCTCTCTCTCTCTGCTTAATTGGAGGCAAGAGTCTCACAGGCTTTCTGCGTGGGCTGGAACTGTGATCCTCTAATGTGGGCCTCATGGGTAGCTAGAAATACAGGGGTGAGTCACTGGTGCCCTACAGATTACTTACTAATTAGTTCCTCTGAAGACCAAAGTATTGAAATCAAGAGAATAATACCTTAATTGCCTGTTTATGTGTAGAGGCAAGCTCACCTAAATATAAGACTCAGATCTTTTTTTTCTTTTTGAAAATTTATATTTTGCTGTATTGGTCTTTAACTGATAAAAATAGTATCTTATTGTACTGATACCCTGTACAAAGATATATCATGTAATGTTTAAACAAAACATTGCCTCAGACTTAGAGCATTTTGTGATAGTCTTGTTGTTTAGCCCGAGCTGGGTTCACCCTCATCTTTCTGCCTTAGCCTCACCAGTACGAGGATTATAGGCATGGACTACTGCCTTGTCCACAGGCGATCACATTTGAAAGGTTGTGCTCTCTCCAGTGCATGCATGTTCTAACTTAAAAGACGAAAAGTTGGCTTCTGTGTGTGGGTCTCGGGACAATCCTGCTTGTGGGACTTTCTGTCTCTGCTGTTGAGGTTCTGGTGAGTTTGTAGTGTACTAGCTCCTGTCTTGTGTAAAATGGCTTTTGTTGATGGTTCCATATACATTTAGAGTTCTTTTGTTTTTGTCTCTATGTAAAGGATGACATGTTGATAGAGATTGCATTGAAGCTGTAAAATGCTTTGTGTGTATGGATATTGTTAAAAAAAAAAACAACTTTATTCTTTTTTTTTTGGCCAGTCCTGGGCCTTGGACTCAGGGCCTGAGCACTGTCCCTGGCTTCCTTTTTGCTCAAGGCTAGCACTCTGCCACTTGAGCCACAGCGCCACTTCTGGCCATTTTCTGTATATGTGGTGCTGGGGAATTGAACCTAGGGCCTCATGTATACAAGGCAAGCTCTCTTGCCACTAGGCCATATCCCCAGCCCCAAAAACTTTATTCTTTAAATACAAGAAGTCTTTTTTTTTTTTTGGCCAGTTCTGAGGCCTGGACTCAGGGCTTGAGCACTGTCCCTGGTTTCTTTTTGCTCAAGGCTAGCACTCTACCACTTGAGCCACAGCGCCACTTCTGGCCATTTTCTGTATATGTGGTGCTGGGGAATTGAACCCAGGGCTTCATGTATAAGAGGCAAGCACTCTTGCCACTAGGCCATATCCCCAGCCCTAAATACAAGAAGTCTTTCCACTAAAAAAAAAAAAAAAAAAAGGGGGGCTGGGGATATAGCCTAGTGGCAAGAGTGCCTGCCTCGGATACACGAGGCCCTAGGTTCGATTCCCCAGCACCACATATACAGAAAACGGCCAGAAGCGGCACTGTGGCTCAAGTGGCAGAGTGCTAGCCTTGAGCGGGAAGAAGCCAGGGACAGTGCTCAGGCCCTGAGTCCAAGGCCCAGGACTGGCCAAAAAAAAGGAATTAACAATGGAATTTTCAGGCTCGTTAACTTTAGTCTATAATAAATGATTTGTGAACTAGTTCTTTCCAAAAAAAACCCAAACAGTATGCTTTACCACTGAGCATACTTTGAAACAAACAGCTGGTGTAACAGGAATTCCTATCGCACACAGGAGACAAGAAAGAAGACCACCCTGGCCATAGCCTCCCTTCTTTCCCACAACACATGGTCTGGGGGCCTGCAGGTGGCTTTCCCAATTCCAAACAGTGGCTACACACCCTCAAGCTAATGTATGTAAGAATCATCAAGAGACCTAGTTAAAATTGACTTTAACTCCGGAAGTCTGGCAGGAAAATGGAGATGCTTCCTTTACTGAGTCAGTAAGCACAGCCCACTGAAAGTCCACATGGCCCCTCACTCCCAGGTGAAATAGCCTCCTATTTTGTAGAGAAAAATATAATCCAGACTCTATGTATTTTCCCACTTGAAACTTATCAATGAATACATGCTGTCTTTCTTTCTCAAAAGGGGGGAAAATTCATGCTATCTAAATCCAATTTCTATGTATGTTCAGACTAACCTCTTTCACTCTTTTATTTCCAAGTCTTTTTGAGACAAGGTCTTACTATGTAGGCCAGGCTGACCTCCACCGCCAAAGTGCTAGAATTGCAGATGTATGCTACCACACAGCCATCAACTCCCAACACTCCATAACACAGATGTCCCGCATTTACCACCACAGGCACTAGGTCCAGGTGGTCATTGAGCACTTGAAATGCAGAATCTGTGCATAAACCCACTACCCCCACCCCCTACTGGGGCTTGAATTCAAGCTTTTGTGGACTTATTTAACTATTTGTATTCAGGTTGGAGCTCTACTACTTGAGTACACTTGTACTTCTTTTTGTTGGTTAATGGGAGCTGAAAGTCTCTTGGATTTGTTTACTAAAAAAAATTTGGGAAGTGCCACTGTGGCTCAAGTAGAGCACTAACTAGCCTTGAACTGAAGAGCTCAGAGACAGCACCCAGGCCCAGAGTTCAAGGCCCATGACCAACAACTACAACAAAAAAGGAATAAAACAATACAGTCAACAAGAGATATGTAACTGTATTAAACTCAATGTCACATTTACCCCTCTACCTATCCTCTCGGGCTGGGAATGTGGCCTAGTGGTAGAGTGCATGAAGCCCTGGGTTTGATTCCTCAGCACCACATACTCTGGATAAAATACTTAGCAGATGCTCAAGTGGTAAAGTGCTAGCCTTGAGCAAAAAGAAGCCAGGGACAGTGCTCAGGCCCTGAGTCTAGTCCCTAGGAGTGGCCCACGGGCGGGGGTGTGTGTGTATGTGTGTGTGTGTGTGTGTGTGTAGGTAAAATTTTTTTTTTTCTGGTTGCTTCCAACTTCAATCCACAGATATCAGATTATAAGTATGAATCACCAGCACCTGGCTCATTAGTTGCTCAAAAAGCTGATATCTGAGGCTCTCAGTTTAAAGGCAACTCAGGAAGGGCTGGGAACATGGCCTAGTGGCAAGAGTACTTGCCTTGTATACATGAAATCCTGGGTTCGATTCCCCAGCACCACATATATACAAAAAGGCCAGAAGTGGCGCTGTGGCTCAAGTGGCAGAGTGCTAGCCTTGAACAAAAAGAAGCCAGGAACAGTGCTCAGGCCCTGAGTCCAAGGCCCAGGAGTGGCAGAAAAAAAAAAAATAAATAAAAAGAAAGGCAGCCCAGGTAGCAAAGTACATGAGACTCTAATCTCCAATTAACCTCTAGAAAACTGGAAGTAGCACAAAGTGGTAGAGTGCTAGCCTTGAACTCAAGAGTTCAGGGATAGAGCCCAGGCCCAGAGCTCAAGCCCCACACAACTGACACCCGCCAAAAAAATTAAGTAAATAATATTTTTTGCACATTGTTTTAAAAACACAGTTAACTAATCTTCTTTATTTGACTGGCAGGAGCTCGCTAGCCCTGGGATAGCCTAGGACTCATGATTCCCCTGAGGACTTACAGGCAAATATCAATCACACTGTCCTTTTTACTTTTTAAATATGATTTAGGGCATTTAAAGCTTTTCTTTTTGCTGTTTGTTGTTTTTAATGCCAGTAATGGGAATTGAACTCGGGGCCTAGGTGCTGTCCATTAGTCCTCCCCCACCCCAAGGCTAGCACCCTCCCACCTGAGCTACAGCTTCCCATGGGGCTTCTCAGTGGCTAAGAGATAGAGAGACTAGGATCCTGAGAGCTCAGCCTCCTGAGTTGTTAGGATCACAGAAGAGCAACGCTGGTGCCTGGATGGAAGTCAAAGTTTAATGTGCCACTTTCAGCCTATTTCTATACAACTCATCAAGGGCTCTACCATCCTAATTTTATTTTCTGAGGAGGGACGAAAGGAGTGGGAGGGAGAAAGAGTGTCATTCTCCTGGGCTGACCATTCCGTCTCCACTGCCCGGGTGCGGGCCTGGTCCGTTTGCCTCGAGGCCCTGGCAACGGGTGCATGGCAGGGCCCCGCAGTAAACAAGCACCCGCGCAGCTGAGCCTCCCTGCACCCGGCTGCTGCCCTTCCTCCAGCGGAGGTTCCTCGGGACTTCTCGCGCGTCAGGCGCGCCCCGAGGCCCCAGCTGGCTCCCCACTGCCGCCGTTCGGGTGCCTGCGGGGTTCAATGGTCTCAGTTCTGGCGGCGGGGAGGGCGAACGGCGACGTCCACCACCCGGTCCGTGCCCGCTTCCCGTAAAGCGAGGCGAGACCGGGCGGGCAGCCCACCTGGGCGGGGGTCACCCCAGAAGCGTCTAGCTGTGGGACTGGGCACCGGGGTCACGTGTCCGCACACTGGGGGCCCCGGATGCCGCGGGGGGTGAGGGAAAGACTCGGGGTGCGGCAGCGACAGGGCTCAGCTGGGCTTGGAAGACTCGGCCAGGCAGGAGGCAGCGTCTGCGCACGGCCGCGGCTCACGTGGGTCTGTTTCCTCACGCTCCCCGGGAATGAAAGGCGGGGGAGAAGGGCCCGGCACACCTGGAGTCGTTCTGAGGAGAGCCTCTCCTTAATATGGAGGTCCTGGGTCAGGCAGTCTTTTTACGGGTGACTGTCGCCCTCCTCAGGAGACCCAGCAACGGGATCCCTCCCAGGTGCCGCTCCGGGATGGAGCGTTCCCCGCGAGGCGGACACGGGGAGGAGCCCACACCTCCCGCCCCAGGGGCCTATATCGCCCGCCCGCCCGCCTCCCAGCATGCCCCGCGCCGCGCAAGCGCGATACCCGGCTTCACCGGGGATCTTGCCTAGCCGACTGTGGCACTCGCGGACTGTGGCACACGCTGACCATGGCAGAGCTGACTCTGGTAAGGGGCTGCGGGTGTGCATGCCAGGTTCCAGGGTCCTCGGGACGCGGTGTTCTAGTTCCCGCGATGTAGGGGCCGGAGGTCCGGGGTTCGATTCTGGGAGGCGGGGGCGGCTGCCACCGTGGCCACAGCTGGAAACCACAAAGGGAACCGCCGGGGAGGAGAGCGCGCGGGCCCCAAGCGGGTCTGGGCTCAGCCTCGGGGTCCCTGCTTTGCCCTGGACCCAGAAGTCAGAGGTCCGACTTGCCTGAGAACCAGTGTTTTGCCTTCCTGGGATGCTGTCTAGGCGGGCCTCGGGTGGCAGAGTGTGGCCGGCCCGGATAGTCGGGCCTGGATTGTGTGGCACAGTTGAAGCAGATAGCAACACCCGCGTGGGTGACACCCAGATTCGTTATTTGGCGTTTGGTTGAAACCGAGTGAAGATTTCCTGATGTGCTTTAGCGTGTAATCATTTATTTTGTGGTGTGGAGGACAGATCTGGCCAGCACTGTCATTGTCCCCCTGGCAGGTTGCCCTGTCAGGCATCTGGTCTTGCTGGGCGTGTCTGGAGTCCTAGAGGAAGGGAAGTCCCGTCCCCAGGTGTTGCGTGCTCCCCAATCCCTGGTTCGGGGTGGGCTCTTGGCCTCTAGGTTGCTGAACCTCTCAGTCAAGTGCCCAGGACTGGGAGCTTCCTGTGAAAAGGCCTAACTGACTCCATCTTAAAAATCTAAGCTTCCTCTCCAAATCAGGAGGTTACACAGAAAGCGTGCACAAAACATTTTTTGAGAAAAACTGCTGAAGGTCTCAAATGGAGGATGTATGTGTTAGATATAAACAGAGATTGAAGTTTAACTTTAGGAATGCGGTTTGCCCTGTGCTAACAAAGTTTAACTATAGCCCTCTGCTAACAAAGTTAACTATAGATAAGATTATCCTATTTCCCTCTGCTTGCTTAGTGTGAGGTATTGTTAATCAAACATATGCCTGACTGTGGAAGTTTCCCCAGATTGCTTAAGAGTTGTTTGATTCATGATGTAAAAAGACGGCCAGATTGTGACTGGGGCCTCTGAGTGTCATCAGTGTAGGTCTGAGCTAGCTCGCAATAAACGCCTCTTTGCTGTTTACATCGGTCTTGGTCTCTGGTGGTCTATTCCGGGGGGTCCGGATCACGAGCATAATATGTGTGACCCTGTTCCTTGACTTGACCTACTTAGGGTCAGATCAGCTCAGGCAGGATGATGTCATGCCATGTCTCCATCTTCATGGCTTGTGTCCTGTGCCTTTTCTGCTGACCATGGGGTACCAGTCAGCTCTCCATTGTAGCTATATTGGTTTGTTAGTATGGCTTTTTTTCTATCTTTGCTCTCTGGCCTGTTTCCTGACAGTGTTAATGGTATTAGTGGGCCAGAAGGCTTTGTAACCACTGGCTGCCTGCAGACTGCGAATGCTCTAATGAAGACTCCAAGTTTCCATCCTTCAAAATGTGGCTTCTTGAATATTTTACCGTATAACAATTTTAAGATTGTTTTTTTAAAAAATGCTAATCCTGGGCTGGGGATATAGCCTAGTGGCTAGAGTGCCTGCCTTGGATACACGAGGCCCTATGTTCGATTCCCCAGCACCACATATACAGAAAACAGCCAGAAGCGGTGCTGTGGCTCAAGTGGCAGAGTGGTAGCCTTGAGCGGGAAGAAGCCAGGGACAGTGCTCAGGCCCTGAGTCCAAGGCCCAGGACTGGCCAAAAAAAAAAAAAAAAAAAAAAAAGCTAATCCTGGGGCTTGGACCCAGGGTCTGGGCACTGTCCATGATATATTTATTGCCCAAGGCTGCTGCCCTACCAAGTAAGCCAAAGCTGCACTTCTGGTTTTTTTGGTAGTTACCTGGTGTAGAGTTTTGTGGAATTTTCTTTCTCTCAATGTTGAACTAAAATCCTCAAGATGGGCTGGGAATATGGCCTAGTGTCAAGAGTGCTTGCCTATATACAAAAAATCCTGGGTTTGATTCCTCAGCACCACATATATAGAATAGGCCAGAAGTGGTGCTGTGGCTCAAGTGGCCAAGTGCTAGCCTTGAGCAAAAAGAAGCCAGAGGCAGTACTATGGCCCTGAGTTCAAATCCCAGGACTGGCAAAAAGGAAAAGAAAGTGGCTGACTTGTGAAGATTGTAGTTTGAAGCCAGCCCTGGGGGAAAGTTAGTGCAACTGTTTATCTCCAATTAACACTAGAAAACTGGAGGTTGTGTGGTGGCTCAAAGTGGTATAGTGTTAGCTTGATTGCAAAAACTCAGGCACAGTCCACAAGCCCAGAGTTCAACATTCATAGCCAATAAAAATAAATAAATAAATAAAAATATGGTTGGGAATGTGGCTTACTGGTAGAGTGCTTGCCTGGCCTGCCTGAATCCCTGGGTTCAATTTCTTGGTATCAGATACACAGGAACAGCCAGAGGTGGCACTGTGGTAGAGCACTAGCTTTGAGCACAGAGAGGCCCATGGATAGAGCCCAGGCCTTGATTTCAAACCCCATCATTGGCAAACAAATGGGCAAAACATTAAAGAAAAGTCAATTGATGAGAGATGGGGGGTGATTGCTATGATCTTAACTGTGTTTACATTGTGTCTGATATTTCAGATACCGCTGACATTTGAGGACATAGCCATTTATTTCTCAGAGCAGGAATGGCAGCATCTGCAGACATGGCAGAAGAAGCTCTACAAGCATGTCATGAGAACCAATTATGAGACTCTGGTCTCACTAGGTAAGAAGCCTTACACTTCAGGAAGGTGTGGATCCTGGGAGATGGCTGACACTTGATAGTGTGATTTCTCAAAATACTAACTCACAAGGACTTTTTACATCATAAGTCTGCATTTTGGTGGTTGTGCGGAAATAGACTCTCTCAAGCTTTTTTACTTAACTGGCTTCAAAATGGAGTCAGGATCTCAGCCTCGGAGTAGCTAGGAATACCAATGCCAACAAGAAAAAAAATGTATGTGTGCCAGTCGTTGGACTTGAACCCAGAAACATTCCAAACAACTCAGTTTGTCGAAATGTGCTCAAGGAGGCTAAGCTCCCCTGTCTGACTTCTCTGTGCAGATGGTGATCTTTCTAAACCGGAACTAATACTCTGGATTGAACATGGGAGAGAGCCTTTTGGGAGCTGGGAAGAATCCCAGAAGTCAGAAAATGTGAACGATTTCTCTGCTGAGGCCCAGTTTCGTCCAGTCCCAGAGCAACAGGTGTTGGGTGGTGAGTACTAAGAAACCAGGGTTCTGATGTTAAGATAGCATGTTCAGCTTTCCTAGTTTTCCTTCTATAATCTGGTCTTGCTGTTTGGCTGTCCTGAGGCAAGATATCTTGTATATTGTAGAGAAAGGCAGTAAAGCATAGTGCTTGGGTGTGTGGGATCTGGAGCTAGAGTCTTATCTTGTTATTTCTGAGTAAGCTTGGGCTGGTGATAGAAGCTGTCGATATTTCAAATCCCGAGGTATAAAATGAAGCTAATGAAAGTAACTAATGCAGTGTTATGTGATCCTGGCACAGTATGAGCTTGCTAATGGCAGTCATTTTGTTGCAGGTGATGCAAAAGAACAAAAGATAGTTCATTTTTATCTTTGTGACGGAATGGCTCACCTCTACCTAGATTCTAGCAAAAGAATAAAGCCAGTTCTTGCTGCCTTGTCTTAGAAACAGAAAAATACACAGATGACCTATATCTGTGGTAGTTATGAGGGCTGTTATTAAATCATGCTTTCCATACCTTGGGACAGTAAGTGTGTGTGTATCTAAGATGGGGTAGTCTATGTGCTACCTTTAGTCAGGCCATAGACTGGGAGATAAATGGTTTACTTTTGATTTCAAGAAGCCAGCAAGCTCAAAGTATTCTTCAAACCCAGAGAGACTTAAATGTTATTTTCCATTAGATCCTTTGCAGGGACACAGTTCCTCTGGATACTTCTTAGGAGGAAGAGAAGACGTTTCCTTCAGGCCTGAGCAAGGCCTCAGCCTCGTGACCCCACAGAGACCTGACACCCTGGCTCCAGGCGAAGCAGCCCACGGCTCTAGCGTGTCTGTGGAAGAAGGGGGAATTCCAAGTCACAGAGCCCTGGGCCTCCCCTACTGGCAGTGTCTCCCGGGTCCTCGCCCCACCTGTGGAGAGAACTTTGACAAGGGAAACCATTTAGGGACGCACCCAGTGGGCCATTCCAAGGACCCAGCAAGTAGGGCTGGGAGGAAACCCACCAGCCAAGCCGACCTGGCCAGGGCCTCTTCCGCTGGGGAGCCAAGAAATGTCTCCTTCAGCATGTGCGCCCCGCAGTTGGGGCATGCCGGGCAGCAGCCCAAGGACTCGCTGCCCTTCCACTGTGCCCAGTGCGAAGCGCGCTTCAGCCTGCGGATCCAGCTGCTCATCCACCAGCGCAAGCATAGAGACCCCAGGCGCTTCCCCTGCAGCAAGTGCAGCCTTGCCTTCCCCCAACAGTGTCATCTCCAGGAGCACCTGAGCCTGCACAGCGAGGAGAGGCCCTTCCAGTCCCCGCAGTGCCCCAAGAGCTTCCGCCTCATGAGTTTTCATCGGAAGCCCCAGTACACACACAGCATCCAGAAGCTCTTCCAGTGCCAGCAGTGCCTCAAGAGCTTCTCCCGCAAGGGTGCCCTGCGAGATCACCAGCACACACACAATGCCCAGAAGCCCTTCCAGTGCCCGCAGTGCCCCAAGAGCTTCTGCCGCAAGAACGCCCTGCGGAAGCACCAGCTCACCCACAGCACCCAGAAGCCCTTCTCCTGTGGACAGTGCAGCAAGAGCTTCATCCACCAGGCCAAGCTGACTGAACACCTGCGTCTGCACAGCGGGGAGAAGCCCTTCCAGTGCCCCAAGTGCCCCAAGAGCTTCCGCCTCAAGTGCTTTTTGCGAGATCACCAGCAGACACACAGCGCCCAGAAGCCCTTCCAGTGCCCGCAGTGCCCCAAGAGCTTCTCCAAAAAGTTTGCCCTGCGGGATCACCAGCTCATACACAGCGACCAGAAGCCCTTTCACTGCAGCCGGTGCGGCAAGAGCTTCACCCGGCAGGCCCACCTCACCAAGCACCTGAGCCTGCACAGCGGGGCGAGGCCCTTCCAGTGTCCACAGTGCCCCATGAGCTTCTGCTTCAACTACATCCTGCAGGAACACCTGCGGCTACACAGTGGGGAGAGGCCATTCCAGTGTCCCAAGTGTCCCAAGAGCTTCCGCCTCAAGCGCAACCTGCGGGAGCACCAGCTCACACACAGTGCTCAGAAGCCTTTCCAGTGCCCGCAGTGCCCCAAGAGCTTCTCCAAAAAGTTCGCCCTGCAGGATCACCAGCTCCTACACAACGACCAGAAGCCCTTTCACTGCAGCCAGTGCAGCAAGAGCTTCATCCGGCAGGCCCATCTCACCAAGCACCTGAGCCTGCATTGCGGGGAGAGGCCCTTCCAGTGTCCACAGTGCCCCATGAGCTTCTGCTTCAACTACATCCTACGGGACCACCTACGCCTGCACAGCGGGGAGAAGCCCTTCCAGTGTCCCAAGTGTCCGAAGAGCTTCCGCCTCAAGCGCGCCCTGCGGGAACACCTGCTCACCCACAGCGCCCAGAAGCCCTTCCAGTGCCAACAGTGCCCCAAGAGCTTTCGACATAAGGGCACCCTGCGGAAACACCAGCACACACACAGCGCTCAATGGCCCTTCCAGTGCCCGCAGTGCGGCAAGGGCTTCATCCAGCAGGCACACCTCACTAAGCACCTTGGCATGCACAGCAGGGAGAAGCACGTGCAGTGTTCTGTCTGTGGCAAGAGCTTCCAAGCCAGGGCTGATACAAGGACATATCAGCTGCTGCACGGAGGGGAGATGCCGTTCTCCTGCAAGTGCGGCAAGGGCTTCACCAAGCGCTTCAAGCTGGTGGAACACATCAGGACTCACATCGGTGAGAAGCCTTTTCACTGTCACAAGTGCAGGAAACCTTTCCAGTGTCCCAAGTGCAACGAGGCTTTTCGCTTGAAGACACAGTTGGTCAGCCACCAGCGGGTACACACTGGGGAGAGCCCTAAGTCCAAACTCACTACCCACGTCAGAGTGCACACAAAACCCTGTCCTGCTCTGAGGGATCCTAAGCCTGATCCTGAAATTAAGAAAGGCTAAGCCTGCTATTTACAATGATAGAAGCTGAGTGGAGCTGAGGCAGGTGCACAGGCAACACAGCCAGTGAGTGAATGAACGAGATGGCCCTGGTTCCTCAGAAACGGCCCAAACCCACGGGAAGGCAGATGGGGAGAATGGAAGGGGCTGCTTTAAGCAAGCATGTGACACAGATTAGGAACTGGGGCAAAGCTAACAGATTTTTCTCCTTTGAAATCACTGGCAACATTTGCAATCTATTAATAAAAGAGAGATTTGTTCTGCCTGTCTGCCTTAGGTGATGATTCTTCACCTAAGTGCAAAGCTAGCTCTAAAATGCAGATTGAGTTCAGATTCGAGAGCTTCCAAAACCACAAGGCTGGGAAGATACTGCCCTGTCAAAGACCTAAAAGCTTATTGTCTTCAGCGCCTTTTCATCCATTTTCTACCCACTTTGTTTGTTTGTTTTGTGCCAGTCCTGGAGCTTGTACTTGGAGCCTAAGGGGTATCTCTTAGCTTTTATCCTCAAGGAAAAGGAGCCAGAGCTCCACTTATGTCTTTCTTGGTGGTTGGAGACAAGAGCCTCATGGACTTTCCTGTCCAGGTTGGCTTTGAACTGCAGTCCTCAGAGCTCAGTCTCCTGAGTAGCTAGTATTACAGGTGAGAGAAAACAGTCCCCTGCTCCCAACACCTAGCTTTAACAGTGACTTGGTCTCAAAAAAACAGAAAATCTCTCCAGTCCCATCCTCAAATCTGAAAGGAAGTGGCTGGCTCCTAAATACCGATCTATTTCTTTCAAGAGTGTGATCCTGACCTGTGGGCTAAGTCCAGTGAATTTTGTTGTTGGTCTGATACTCTTGGATTTGGTTTTTGGTTTTGGTTGGTTAGCTTTGAAACAGAACAGTCAGGTGCATTCCCTGAACCTTTGTTCATATAGATGCTGAAGTTTATCTGAAGGTCCTGTAGTGATGACACACAGTTCCCCCTAAAATAGTGGTCATTTCACCAAAGTTTGGCCAACCTCACAAGAAGCAAAAGAAAACCCGCGTTTGCAGGGAAGCCGGGCATGTGGGTCTCTTTTCTCAGGCACCCACGAGGACGCCGAAAGGTGGTGGCCTATCGCCAGGAAAACCGGGCATTGATTGTCCTTATGTGTGCTTCTCATTATGGAGGCCCAGGGTCAGGGAGCTTTTCTCTGGGTGACTGTGCGGTGGAGCAGGGTGGAGATTGGTGGGGGGTCAGAGAATGGATGGGAGTGCCAGGCGGGAATGAGCCATGGTTCTGGGCAAGGGTGATGATGAGCAAAGTGACCAATGGAGCCACCTAGGTGAGGCGGCTCCCATTCCAAGGGAGCCAGGTTGACACCAGCTATTACCGGAATTATTGACTTTAGGATTTGAGAGTTCAAGTCAGAAAGCTGAGATGTCCCAAGGGTGACAGGGTTTTTCTCGGGGATCATGCCACACAAGGCGAGGACACCCACTCAGCGTGCTTATGGCTGGAAAAGAATCTAGGATTTGTTTTCGAAATGGAATCCTTGCGACAAGTGGAAAAAAGAGTTGAAGTTAGGATTCGGTGGGTCTGACATAACTAACCCGGGGTTTTCAGCACACTGGGGATCAAAGTCCTCTCAAACGTGTATTTCAGCAAGTGAATGATATGACTGCCCGTGAGACCGTCTGTAAATCAGGAAAGTGTGAGAGCCATCTGGTTGGGGCATTTACTGTGGTATTTTTGGAGTGCAGATACTTATGAAAGATGTAATTTGAGGTCTACTCGAGTGTATGCATCGCAGTCAAATAAATACTGACAGTTAAAAATCACGATTTCCTAAATCACTAACGCCTTAACAGAATAAACGTCTAGGAGGAAATAAGAACAGTCTGAATTTTCTTCCCAAGAAAATTGTTGTTATAACTTTATTTTTTTTTTGCCAGTCCTGGGGCTTGAACTCAGGGCCTGAGTACTATCCTTGAGCTTCTTTTGCTCATGGGTAGTGTTATATAGTAAATTGTCTGAGAAGCCCCATGTTGGAGGATCGAATCTTGGGGTTTTCATTAGAGCATTAGCTTCCTGCAAGCCCACAAATACACTTAATACTATGAGGACACAGGCCAGAGAAGAAAGATAGAACAAAAACCATAGCAACAAAACTATCCAGCTTCTATGGAGAGCTGACTTGGGATGCCATGATGCCAGGAGACAGGACACTGGAGCCAGGGCATGGCATAAAGACTCCAGAGCTGACTGGATGGACCCTAGGGGGCTGGGTCACAGGAAGTTCCCAGTCCCAGACACTTAACTCATAGCTTTAGTAACCTACAGGCCAAATGCCCACCCCTGTCTCTAGGGATTCAGTAACACCCATTACCTGGGGGTGAGACTTCCCTTCCTCTAGGAATTCATGCACATCCATCAAGACAAGCGGCCAGGTAGTGCAACCTACCATGTGGCAAATGATGGAGCTGGGCCGATTTGACCTCCATAGTACACTAGCGCTCTACCACTTGAACCACAGTGCCACTTCTGGGCTTTTCTGTTTATGTGGCACTGAGGTATTGAACTCAGGGCTTCATGCACTTAGGGCTTTACATTTTCACTTGGGTCTTTTACTTAAGGCTAGTGTAGAGCCACATTCCTGCTTCCCTTTTTTTCTGATTGTCTAGAAATTTCAAATATGAGCCGGCTTAATTTAACCGGTTTCTTTCCTTCTTTCTCTCTCTCTCTCTCTCTCTCTCTCTCTCTCTCTCTTTGCCAGTCCTGGAGCTTGGACTCAGAGCTTGAGGACTGTCCCTGGCTTCTTGCTCAAGGCAAGCACTCTACCACTTGAGCCACAGCGCCACTTTTGGGCATTTTCTGCATATGTGGTGCTGGGGAATTGAACCCAGGGCTTCATGTATAAGAGGGAAGCACTCTTGCACTAGGCCATATCCCCAGCCGTAAGTGGTTCTTAAAGTTAAAATAAAATATTTAAAGAATGAGACAACTGAAATTCAAGGAAGATATTATCAGGAGGAATCATGGAAAAAGTACTGACATTTTCTAGGCATATCAGGTCATTTCAGCACATTTCAAAAAGTACTCTCTCCATAAGCAATGATTAATTATTAGTAAATCTTGCTGCACTGATGATGTTTGCTGGACAGTAGAAAAGTGGAGACTCCATTCTATTTGCCTTTGAATGTCTTAAGTGCTAGCTATCTTGTTTAGTATCTTGAAAGTACCTTGGTGCTTCTGGCTCATGACTAATCCTAGCTCCTCAGGAGGCTGAGATATGAGGTTCAGGGTTCAAAGCCAGTCCTGACAAAGCCCATGAGACTCTTCAACTAACCACCAGAAAACAAGAAGTGGTGCTGTGGGTCAAAGTGGTAGAATGCTACTGAAAAGCCAAAATGACTCTATTTTCAGGCAGCCCCCATTTGTTGATTGTTTAAACTATAAGTAACCCAGGACCCCCCTGAATTCCTGTAACAAACTTCATTGTGCAGAATCGAAACCATTTGTGCTAAAATTGCCACACCATAAACTTTTGGAAATTAGGCTCTATAGCTGACTTAGATTCCACTAGATTCTAGGAAATGACTGTGCTAGCCTGAGGTAAGCAAGCCCTGAGACAAGCAAATTTGCCATATCTTCTGGTGTGAACAACTAATTAACTTTGCAGGAAGCCCCCCTGCTAACTCTAACCATGCCAGAATGTCTCTAGCCCTGTGACAATCACGTGACTGTGTGTGGCTGAGGCTGGACAGCTACCAATCAGGGGCAAACAGTACGTCATAATTAAACTGCTATTCTTTTTCACATTGCAAAAGATATCTAAGATTTCCTGTAGTGTCTTTCAGATAATGCCAGTTTAAAATGTCTCCTAATTATTGGCCAAGGATTCAGGATTTTCCAGTTAACTTTGGAGTTTACCACCTATGAGTCTATGCAGAGTTGCAGGCAGCACAACAGGAGGTGTGACATTTTGTTGGAACCATTGGGAAACACTGCTGTCTGCTGCCGCCACGCCCCCTGCCTGACAGTCATCTAAAAGAATCTGCATCTTCACCCTGTGTAGCCCTATCTTGGTAAAAACAGATGGGACTCTTATCACACCCAGCTGATTCCTGCTGGAAAGCCGCTTTGGATCTGCTGAAACTAAGATTTTGGGAGGACATTCTTCCTGTGGTAACCTTCCCACTTCTCTGAGTTGACTGAAGTTGACTAGCTCAGTTGGTATTAAGAAAATTGGAAATCATGCGTGGCAGGCTAGCGAGTCACTCCCAGGCAATGCTTGGGGTGGGAAGTGTGTCCAAGTATATTAAAATGTGTCCAGATGGATTAGGATTTGACCTCAGAGAAGAGAGGGAGGTAACTGCCATCAGGTGTGTGCCAGTTACCAAGGTAGCTGGACAGAGATTTAAAGTGCTGGGGGCATCTTCATGGAGCTCTCCTGGGGGTGGATCTTACAGATGCCACTGGCCAACCTTAAAACTCTAGCAGCAAAGAAGCCCCAGGAAATGCAAAGAGAAAAGTTAGTATAGAAAGAAAGCCTTGGGAAAAAGGAGTAGAGAAAACAAAATGGTTTCCTCTGGATAAGAAAGGGATTTGAAAAGTAAGGATTGTCAATTGTCACCGAATGTTCAAGTAAGTTGCTGATGATGTGAGGAAGTAGATGTTTATCTGAGTGAGGATATGTTGCTTTATAAGACACAGCTTATAAACCAGTATAAGAAAAGACTTTAGAAAGAGAATTAGGGGAACAAAAATGTTTCCTTTAGATTAAAAGGTTTTGGCATGTTAAAAGTGAGAAAGACAATCACTAGAAAGTTTGAGTATGTAGCAAATGGTATCAGTATGTCTTAAAATTACAGCTTATGGGTAAAGTTGATATACAATAAAATTGGCTATAATATAAATAAGGTCAGAATTGGGGCTTCGGTGTAAAACTATATTTATCTGTACCTGCATTTGCAGGGCTAAGGGACTTGTATGATGTCATCTAAATGTTATTCCTAACTGCAATCGCATTTGTTAAGCGCCACCGACAACTTATGGTATTGCGGGCACATTACCAACCTGTCCCTACTGATTCTCAGTCAGAATCAAATTAATAAGCAAGGAGAACCATGGTTGGTTCTCAAGTTACCTATCAGAAGGGGGAAATGAACAGCCAAAATTACTCTATTTTCAGGCATTCCCCATTTGTTGTTTAAACTATAAGTAACCCAGGACCCCCCTGAATTCCAGTAACTAACTTGGTTGTGCTGAATCTAAACCATTTGTGCTAAAATTGCTACACCATAAACTTTTGAAAGATAGAACAAAAACCATACCAACAAACGTATCCAGCATCTATGGAAAGCTGACTTGGGACGCCATGGACACAAGAGAAGAGCCAGGAGACAGGACACTGGAGCCAGGTGGCATGGCATAAGAACTCCAGAGCTGACCTGACCCTAGGGGCCTGGGTCACAGGAAGTTCTCAGTCCCAGACACTTAACTCATAGCTTCAGTAACCTATCAGCCAAATGCCCACCCCTGTCTCTAGGGATTCAGTAACACCCATTACCTGGGGGTGAGACTTCCCTTCCTCTAGGAATTCATGCACATCCATCAAGACAAGAGGCCAGGTAGTGCAACCTACCATGTGGCAAATGATGGAGCTGGGCCGATCTGACCTCCATAGTACACTAGCGCTCTACCACTTGAGCCACAGTGCCACTTCTGGGCTTTTCTGTTTATGTGGCACTGAGGAATTGAACTCAGGGCTTCATGCACTTAGGGCTTTATATTCTCACTTGGCTGTTTTACTTAAGGCTAGTGCTCTACCACTTGAGCCACATTTCTGCTTCCCTTTTTTTTTTTTTTTTTTTTTTTTGGATTATCTGGAAATTACAAACATGAGCCGGCTTAATTTAACCATTTTTTTTCTTTTTTTTTTTGTTTTTTGTTTTTGCCAGTCCTGGAGTTGGACTCAGAGCTTGAGCACTGTCCCTGGCTTCTACTTTCTCAAGGTTAGCAGTCTGTCACTTGAGCCACAGCATCACTTCTGGGCATTTTCTCCATATGTGGTGCTGGGGAATTGAACCCAGGGCTTCATGTATAAGAGGGAAGCACTCTTGCACTAGGCCATATCCCCAGCTGTAAGTGGGGATAGAATAAAATATAATATTTAAAGTTAAAATAAAATATTTAAAGAATGAGACGACAACTGAAATTCAAGGAAGATATTATCAGCAGGAATCATGGAAAAAGTACTGACATTTTCCAGGCATATCAAGTCATTTCAGCAAATTTTGAAAGGACTCTTCCATAAGCAATGATTAATTATTAGTAAATCTTGCTGCACTGATGATGTTTGCTGGACAGTAGAAAAGTGGAGACTCAATTCTATCAGCCTTTGAATGTCTTAAGGGCTAGCTATCTTGTTTATATATCTTCAGAATACCTGGGTGCTTCTGGCTCATGACTGTAATCCTAGCTACTCAGGAGGCAGAGATATGAGGATCAGGTTTCAAAGCCAGTCCTCACAGAGTCCATGAGACTCTAATCTTCAACTAAACACCAGAAAACAAGAAGTGGTGCTGTGGGTCAAAGTGGTCTAATACTACCCTTGAACAGCAAAGCTCAGGGACTGTGCCTCATTCCTCGGTGTTTTGCGTTTCATCAAATTTATTATCTGGAGAAAAACTGTGGATGTGATTCATAGTGTGTTGACTTACACAGAGTAATTATCAATTTCAATATATCAATTTATGTTTTAATTTTCTAAATATAAATTAAAAATATGAACAAACTAGAGTATGTTTGGGGAGTTTATCATACTAAGCCTATATAGTCAATGAGAATTTTGTGTGTTTCTCCTATTGATTGTGCTTTCCATAAATATTTTTTCAAGTCTTTTTTGGGGTGGGTTGTTGAAACTGGGACTTGAACTTAGGCCATCAAGTAGTCTCATTTTTTGTTTTTGAGGTGTTTTCTTTCCTATCTCATGACTAGTGCTGTACCGCTTGAACCACATCTCCAGTTGCACCTTTTTGGTAGTTAATTGGACATGAACCTCTCCTATTTGTTGGCTCTAACTGGCTTTGAACTATGATTCTGAAATCTCTGTTTTCTAAAAAGCTAGGGTTGTAGGCTGTTGGGGTTTTTTTCTCCCCTCCTGGCTCGGACTCTTCCTTCTTTCTTTCCACCCTCCTTTCATCCTCTCCCCTAACCCTCGGCCTGCAGGTAAGTTAGAGTGGGACGTGGGGGTCGCTCCGACCTGATGAGCACGTGATCTGCCGTAGATGTGAGATCGCCTGCAACGAACACATGCAACGGGGCTGGCTTCTTAGAGCAAACTGACTTTATTGAGATAAGGACAAGGGGAGATGATTCCGAGGGAGGGGTTTGGCCAGGATGTCGATAGGCTGAAAGGTATCACCTGACCCCCAAGGGCTAACGTCACTCGAGTGCGCCGGGCTGGCTAGAAGGTTGGGGGCTGTTTGCCCAACCGGTTCCTCTGGATTCCAATCCAGAGGGGGTAGAAGGGCCGCATTCCCCAGGGCTGGGGGAGGTGCATCAAGCCCCTTCCATCAAGGCGAGAAAGATGGACCCCAACAGTAGGCCACTAGATTCGGCTCTTTTCTTGTTTGAGACAGGGTCACACTATGCGTCCCAGACTGGCTTTGAACACAAGATTCTTACGCCTAGGCCTCCAGTGAACTTTACACACCCCTTCTCTTTTTTTCCCAATAGCAATGATAAATTTATTAATTCTTTTAAGGTAGTGGGGATGGAACTCGAAGCCTTGTCCATGCCGGGCATGTGTCCTGATCCATCTTTTGCCAAATCCCAAGCCCCCTCAGTCATCCTAATTGACTGATCCAGGATGCATGGGGCACTGGTGTGAGCTTAAATGAGAGTGCCACACTGAGGGTTGAGGGGACCACCCCAACGGAACATACTTCCAACCATCACAGACAGCCCCTAGCATCCCAAATCACAACCACCAGCCAAGAAAAAGCACTGCTTTGATGGGGACATCTTTGGTCTATACCTGTCCCTACGAGGGGAACTGTGGGTTGGAAGGAAGGGGTTCAGGACTGTGGGGTCCTGATGAGCTGGAGCCATGGTGTCTTCCTGTTTAAAAAGAATGAAGACAGGGTGGAGGTTCCCAAAGCTGGCCATGTCCACCAAGCCAGACAGTACCCACCCCAGCCCTGGCCACACCCACAACAGCACAGACCCTGCCCAGTCGCACATTGGCATTGACCACCTCATACCAGCAAGTCCCCAATCTTCTGGATGATATAGCTGTGTGCTTGCTGCCCTCCTCTAGGTCCTGTAGGTGGTGCTCCGAGCTGGGTCAGGAAGTGGCCATGCATGTCCAGAACATCATGGGTGCAGAGAAAGGGGGACTCATGGCCTGGCTGCTGAACTGCAGCTCTTCCTGCCGGTGCCCGGGAATACAGCTGAGCATGATCTTCAGTGTCCGCTGGTGCTGTGTGTGCCTCAGTCTGCATCCGCTCATGCAGGGCATCTGGCCTCTTCTTCACCTCTTTCTTTTGTTTTTGGCATATGCCAACCCCACTGCCAGGCTCCAGGACTCAGCCTCGAACTCGTGGGCATCAGCTTTGAACTCGCTTCTAAGTGAGGCAGTATAGGGATCTTCCAGGGAAACTGAGTCTGCATTGGAAAGTGTAGGTGACAGAGTCCTCAGCCGCCTGCTTCAGTTTTAGGAACATGGAGTCAGCTTCATCCATCTCTCTGGTGGCTCTCACTGTCGTCTAGGGCCCCGTTTCTCAGCGAACTTCATGCCGACATTCTTGGTAGGTCCCTGGCTGCCATGGGACAGGAGGGTGGCCCACAATGGCTGCTCCTTCAGTGAAGCTCAGCCAGGTCCCGCATTTAGGGCCCCCACTCCTTGTCCACTTTCACAGCCACCAGCCCCTCAGCCTCCAAGCCTCACAGGAGCTTCAGCCGCCTGCCCCCCTTGGATGGAAGCTGGGGTGGGGGGGTCACTGACCTCTCTCTGTTTGGTGTCTTTGTCTGCCTAACCCCTCCTCCGCGTCTCTCCATCTCTCTCCCTACTGTATCACACACTTTATCTCTTTCCCCCTCTCTCCACCTCTGTTGTGGGTGCTGCCCTGCCCTCATGCTTTGGGCATCTCGGTTCACCTGCTCATGGTTGCCCTGGGCCCAGGGGACAGCGCCCTGACGTCCCAATTTTCCCACAGTCAAGGCAGGGACCTGGGTCTGGGCCGGGTTCAGAAAGCGCCCGCAACCAAGAGGGGCAGGGCAGGGCTGGGACCAGCGCCAGGCCTGGCTGCAGGAAGGTGGAGGAGCTGGATTCCTGGTGGGTGTGCCCCTTGTCCACCCCGGTGAGTCCTGAGGGTGGCCAGGCTACTTGGGATCCCTGCAGGATGGGCTGCAGCCTGTCCCTGGGCTGTGTGTCCCCAGGTGGGGTCTCCTCGTTCCCACTCCTGGCCCCCTTCTTCCCAAGGATATCCTGGCTGTCCCCTCCTCCTGATCAGCTACCTGATCCATCCCAGGTGCGGCCCAGGGCAGAGTGGTCCCTGGCTGGGCGGACCCGGAGCTGCGCCGGCTCCTCCAGCCCGTAGGGGTCGCTGTGGCCCGCGCGGCCGCCCCCCAGCATGCCCTGCGCCACCTGGCTTCACCTGGGGATCCTGCGGAGCCAAACGTGGCACACGCGGGCCATGGCCGAGCTGACTCTGGTAAGGTGCGGAAGCTGGGTTCCAGCGTCCTCGGGACGCGGTGTTCTAGGTCCCGCGGAGTAGGGTCCGGAGGTCCGGGGTTCGACCCTGGGAGGAGCGGGTGGCTGCCACCGTGGCCACAACTGGAAACCACAGCGGGAACCACGGGAGAAGACAGCGCGCAGGCCCTGGTGGGTCCCGAGTGGGTCTGGGCTCAGCCTCAGGGTTCTGCTTCACCCGGGGACCTAGAGGTCAGAGGTTCCACTGGGCTGAGAACCAGTGTGTTGCTGTCTTGGGATGCTGTCCTGTTGGTCCTCCGGTGGCTGAGTGTGGCCGGCCCGGATAGTCGCGTGTGGATTGTGTGGCACGGTTGAAGCAGATAGCGACACCCGCGTGGATGACATGCAGATTCGTTATTTGGTGTTTGGTTGAAACCGAGTGGCTGATTTCCTGATGTCCTTTAGCATGTAATCATTTATTTTGTGGTGTGGAGGTCAGATCTGGCCAGCGCCTTGTTGGCCCCATGGCAGGTTGCCTTCTCAGGAATCTTGTCTTGAAGGGCGTGCCTGGAGTCTTAGAAGAAGTCCTGTGTCCAGATGCTGGGTGTTCCCCAATCCCTAGACAGGGGAGGGCTGTCAGTCAAGTGCTTGGAACTGGGAGTTTCCTGTGACCCTGTTCCTTTTTTTTTTTTTTTTTTTTTTTTTTTTTTTTTTGCCAGTCCTGGGCCTTGGACACAGGGCCTGAGCACTGTCCCTGGCTTCTTTTTGCTCAAGGCCACATGAGTCACAGCGCCACTTCTGGCCATTTTCTGTATATGTGGTTGGGGAATCGAACCAAGGACTTCAAGTATACAAGGCAAGCGCTCTTGCCATTAGGCCATATCCACAGCCCCTTGTTCCTTGACATGACCAATTTAGGGCCAGATCAGCTCAGGCAGGAGGATGCCATACCATGTCTCCATCTTTACGGCCTGTGTCCTGTGTCTCTTCTGGTCACCATGGCGTCCCAGTCAGCTCTCCATTGAAGCTAGATTGGTTTGTTGGTGTGGCTTTTGTTGTATCTTTGCTCTCTGGCCTGTTTCCTGACAGTGTTCAGGGTATTTGTGGGCCCCAAGTCTTTGTAACCACTGGCTGCCTGCAGATTGCTAATGCTCTAATAAAGACTCCAAGTTTCCATCCTTCCAAATGTGCCTTCTTGGATATTTTACCATAGAACAATGTTAAGATTTTTTTTTTAAATGCTAATCCTGGGGCTTGGACCCAGGGCCTGGGCACTGTCCCTGAGGTTTTTTTTTTTTTTTTGGCCAGTCCTGGGCCTTGGACTCAGGGCCTGAGCACTGTCCCTGGCTTCTTCCCGCTCAAGGCTAGCACTCTGCCACTTGAGCCACAGCGCCGCTTCTGGCCGTTTTCTGTATATGTGGTGCTGGGGAATCGAACCTAGGGCCTCGTGTATCCGAGGCAGGCACTCTTGCCACTAGGCTATATCCCCAGCCCTGTCCCTGAGGTTTTGATTACTCAAGACTACTGCTTTACCAAGTAAGCCACAGCATCACTTCTGGCTTTTTGGTGGTTAACTGGTGTAAGAGTTTCATGGAATTTTCTTTCCCTTAAACTTGAACTAAAATCCTCAAGATGGATTGTAAATATGGCTTGCTGGCAAGAGTGCTTTTCTCATATACATGCTCCCTTGGGTTCAGTCACTCAGCACCAGATATGTACAATAGGCCAGAAGTGACGCTGTGGCTCAAGTGGCCATGTGCTAGCCTTGAGCAAAAAGAAGTCAGAGACAGTGCTCTCTCTTGCTGAGTTCAAGCCCCAGAATTGGAAAAATAAATAAATAAATAAATAAATAAAATAAAATCCTTAAAATCTCAGCCTTCATACTAGCTAGGATTGGAGGTGTGAGCCACCAGTACCTGGCTAAAAATTGTCTTTAAATAGTTATACAAAGGATTTTCAATTCAACAAGTCAGATTGAGTACAATGCACCCTTAACCAGTGTCTCCCCTTACATCCTCCCCCATCTCTCCCACCCAGTCATTCCCTCAAGTTACCTAGTTCCATTTTCACTGATGTACATTGAATATAATAAGTACATTCACCTACTCTACATTCATATCACCTCCTACCCCCCCCTAAAAAAAACCCCAAACTTGCTTTAGCTTCCTGGGACTCATCTTATTAAACTAAGTTAGTTGTTCAAAGAAGTTACACCACCGGAATCTTCCTCTGCATAAGCCGTGCTTGTGTGTGTGTGTATATATATATATACACACACACATATATATACATATTACCCTGTATGATTTTGTACTTGTTTTTAATTTAAATCTAACATCCACATTTAAGAGATAACATGCGTCCTCTGTCTCTCTGAGCCTGATTTACTTAATATACTGTTTCCCAGGTCCACTCATTTCTTCCTGATGGATTAGTAAAATTCCATCATGTGTGTATGTACCAGTGCATATGTATTGCTCATTTTCTTGGTCTCCTTCATTGTAGGGCATCTGAGCTGTTTGAGTGGCTATGTTTTATTATATTTCTCTCACTGTTGTATTGTATGTGTTTGCTGGTTTGTAAATGAGTTGAGATTGTTAATTATAAAATACCCTGTCTAATCCCAGCTGGGCCCACAACTTCAAGAGTTAAATGTGTTAAAGCTATGCAGCACCTATACTGAGGGGATTGTAAATAAATAGATGTGTCCTCTGCATAGATTCTTAGCTGTGTGCCAGTGGCTCATACCTTAATCGGAGCTTCTCAGGAGGCTGAGATCTGAGGATCTGGGATGGAAGCCGGCCTGAGCAGGAAAGTCCATGACATTCTTATTTCCAATAAAGAACCAAACAATTCAGAAGTGGAGCTGCAACACAAGTGGTCGAATATTAGTCTTGAGCAAAAATGAAGCCCAGATGCTGGGTTCAAGTCCAAGGACTGGCACACATAATTTTTTTTTTCTCCTTGGACACTGGTCATCCTAGCTACTCAGGAGGCTGAGGTCCTTACTCCATATTGTAGCCAGATAAGTGAAAAAGTTTGCGAGACGCTATTTCTAAAGTAACCACCAAGAAGAATGACCTTGAAAAATCACTGTTACATACTAAAGAGCTGACCTTACAGTGAGAGGTTCTCATCTGTAAGAGGCTGTGGAGGATCGGGAGCTGTGGCTCTGTTGGTAGAGTGCCAGTAGTGAGCAAAGAAGCCAAGGAAGAACTCAAGGCCCACAGTTCAAGCCCTAGTACTAAGGGGGAAAAACAGGCTGCAGAAAACTGAACAGGTATCTACTACTCCTATCACTGAAATTCATAAGAAAGAAGACATCCATTTCCTGCCTAGGAAGCGAGGAATGTTTCTCTCCCATTTTTCCCTACTTCATTGTGTTATACTAAAATAAATCCCTAGCAGGTGCCAGTGGCTCACGCCTGTAATCCTAGCTGACTTGTGAAGATTGTACTTTGAAGTGAGCCTGGCTCGAAAAGTTAGTGCAACTCTTTATCTCCAATTAGCACTAGAAAACTGGATATGGTGGTGTGTCTCAAAGTGGTATGGTGTTAGCCTTGAATGCAAAACCTCTGGTACAGTGCCCAAGACCAGATTTCAAGCCTCATGGCCAACAAAAATAAACAAATCTATAAAATAGGGCAGGGAATGTGGCTTAGTGGTAGAGTGCTTGCCTGGTATGCATGAAGCCCTGGGTTCGATTCCTCAGTACCAGATACACAGGAAAAGCCAGGGGTGGCACTGTGGCTCAAGAAGTAGAGCACTATGTTTGAGCAAAGAGAGCCCCAAAGATAGAGCCCAGGCCCTGAGTTCAAACCACAGGATTGGCAAACAAATTGGCAGAGCATTAAAGAAAAGTGAGTTGATGAGAGGGTGATAGGGGCTGATTGCTGCGATCTTAACTGTGTCTACATGGTGTCTGATATTGCAGTTACCACTGACTTTTGAGGACGTGGCCATTTATTTCTCAGAGCAGGAAAGGCAGCTTCTGCAGACATGGCAGAAGAAGCTCTACAAGCATGTCATGAGAACCAATTAAGAGACTCTGGTCTCACTAGGTAAGAAGCCTTTCACTTTAGGAAGGTGTGGATCCTGGGAGATGGCTGCCACGTGATAGTGCGATTTCTCTAAATGCGAACTCACAAGGACTTTTCACATCATAGTCTTTAGTTCATACTTATGTATGAACTACAGCAACTGCATTTTTGTGGTTACTTTGGAAATAGAGTCTCTCAAATTATTTACTTAACTGGCTTCAAAATGAAGTCAGGATTTCAGCCTCCTGAGTAGCTAGGAATACCAATGCCCAACAAGGAAAAAAAATTATCTATGCCAGTCCTTGGACTTGAACCCAGAAACATTTCAAACAACTCAGTGTGTCTAAATGTAGTGTTCAAGGTGGCTAAGCTCCCCTGTCTGACTTCTCTGTGCAGATGGTGAACTTTCTAAACCAGAGCTAATACTCTGGATTGAACATGGGAGAGAGCCCTTCGGGAGCTGGGAAGAATCCCAGAAGCTAGAAAATGTGAAGGATTCCTCTGCTGAGGCACATTTTGGTCCAGTGACAGAGCAACAGCTGTTGGGTGGTGAGTACTAAGAAACCAGGGTCTTGATGTTAAGATAACATGTTCAGCTTTCTTAGATTTCCTTTTAGAATCTGGTCTTCTTGTTGGGCTGACCTGAGGAGAGATGTCTACTATATTCTAGGGAAGGCCAGTAAAGCATAGTGCTTGGGTGTGTGGGGTCTGGAGCTAGAGTCTGATCTTCTTTCTGAGTAAGCTTAGGCTGGTGATAGAACCTCTTGATATTTCAAATCCGGAGGTTTAAAATGAAGCTAATGAAAATACCTACATTAGGGAAATAATGCAGTGTTAAGTGCTCCTGGCACAGTAAGAGCTTGCTAATGGAAGCTGTTTTTTTATAGGAGATGAAAAAGAACAAAAGATAGTTCCTGTTTATCTTTGGGACCAAATGGCTCCCCTCTACTGAATTCTGGGAAAAGAATAAAATCAGTTCTTGCTGCCTGGTGTTAGAGACACAAAAATACACAGATGAGGTAAAGCTGTGGTAGTTACGAGTGTTGTGTTAGCAACTTATGCTCTCCATACCTTGGGACAGTAAGTGTGTGTGTACCTAAGATGGGGTAGTCTATGTGCTACCTTTTGTCAGGCCATAGAATGGGAGATAAATAGTTTACTTTTGATTTCAAGAAGCCAGCAAGCTCAAAGTATTCTCCAAACCTGGAGAGACTAAATGTTATTTTCCATTAGATCCTTTGCAGGGCCACAGCTCCTCTCCACCCTTCTTAGGAGGAAGGGAAGACGTTTCCTTCAGCTCTGAGCAAGACCTCAGCCTTGTGACCCCAGAAAAACCTGACACCCTGGTTCCAGGTGCAGCAGCCCACGGCTCTAGCCTGTCTGTCCCAGAGGAGGGAATTCCAAGCAACCAAGCCCTGGGCCTCCCCTCTTGGCAGGGTCTCCCTCGTCCTTGCCCCACCTGTGAAGAGAGCTTTGGCAAGGAAAACCATTTAGCAACACACCCGCTGGGCCACTCCAAGAACCCAATAAGTAGGGCGGGGAGGAAACCCGCCAGCCAAGCCAACTTGGCTGGGGCCCCCTGGGGAGGGGAGCCACCAAACGTCTTCTTCAGCATGTGTGCCCCGCATTTGGGGCACGCCGGGCAGCAGCCCAAAGACACGCTGCCCTTCCACTGTGCTCAGTGTGAAGCGCGCTTCAGCCTGCGGATCCAACTGTACATCCACCAGCGCAAGCACAGAGACCCCAGGCGCTTCCCCTGCAGCGCGTGCAGCTTCGCCTTCACCCACCGGTACCTCCTCCAGGAGCACCTGTGCCTGCACAGCGGGGAGAGGCCTTTCCAGTGCCCGCAGTGCCCCAAGAGCTTCCGCCTCAAATGCACCCTGAAGGTTCACCTGCGCATTCACAGCGGTGAGAGGCCCTTCCAGTGCCCCAAGTGCCCCAAACGCTTCAGCCACAAGGGCAACCTGCGGACGCACCAGCTCACACACAGCGCCCAGAAGCCCTTCCAGTGCCCGTAGTGCCCCAAGAGCTTCCACCTAAAGGCCTCCCTGAAGAGGCACCAGTTCACCCACAGTGCCCAGAAGCCCTTCCAGTGCCCCAAGTTCCCTAAGAGCTTCAGCCACAAAGGCTCTCTTCGGGATCACCAGCACATGCACAGCGTGCAGAAGCCCTTCCCCTATGAACAGTGCGGCAAGAGCTTCATCCAGCAGGCCCAACTCACCAGGCACCTGGGTCGGCACAGCGGGGAGAGGCACGTGCAGTTTTCTCTCTGCGGCAAGAGCTTCCAGGTCAGGGCTGACATGAAGACATACCAGCTGCTGCACGGAGGGGAGATGCCGTTCTCCTGCAAGTGCGGCAAGGGCTTCACAAAATGCTTCAAGCTAGTGGAACACATCAGGACTCACATCGGCGAGAAGCCTTTCCAGTGCAGCAGGTGCAAGAAACCTTTCCAGTGTCCCAAGTGCAACAAGGCTTTCTGCTTGAAGACACAGTTGGTTGGCCACCAGCGGGTACACACTGGGGAGAGACCTAAGTCCAAACTCACTGCCCATGTCAGAGTGCACACAAAACCCTGTCCTGCTCTGAGGGACCTGAAGCCTGATCCTGAAATTAAGAAAGGCTGAGTCTGCTATTTACAATGATAGAAGACGAGTGGAGCTGAGGCAGGTGCACAGTCAACACAGCCAGTGAGTGAATGAACGAGATGCCCCTGGTTCCTCAGAAACGGCCCAAACCCACGGGAAGGCAGATGGGGAGAATGCAAGGGGCTGCTTTAAACAAGCAAATGCCACAGATTAGAAACTAGGGCAAAGCTACTGGATATTTCCCTTTTGAAATTACTGGCTACATTTGCAATCTGTTAATAAAAGAGAGATTTGTTCTGCCTGTCTGCCTTAGGTGATGATTCTTCACCTAAATTCAAAGCTAGCTCTAAAATGAAGATTGAGTTCAGATTCGTGGGCTTCCAACACCACAAGGCTGGGAAGATACTGCCCTGTCAAAGACCTAAGAGCTTATTGTCTTCAGTGCCTTTTCATCCACTTCCTACCCACTTTGTTTGTTTGTTTGTTTGTTTTGTGCCAGTCCTGGAGCTTGTACTCGGGGCCTAAGCGTTATACCTTAGCTTTTTTCCTCACGCCTGAAGCTGTACCACTTGAGCCAGAGCTCCAATGTGTCTTTCTTGGTGGTTGGAGACAAGAGCCTCATGGACTTTCCCATCTAGGTGGGCCTTGAATTGCAGTCCTCAGAGCTCAGTCTCCTGAGTAGCTAGGATTACAGGTGAGAGCAAACAGTCCCCTGTTCCCAACACTAAACTTTAACAAAGTGATTTGGCCTCAAAAAAACAGAGAATCTCTCCAGTCCCATCCTCAAATCTGAAAGTAAGTGGCTGGCTCCTAAATTCCGATCTATTTTTTTCAAGAGTGTGATCATGACCTGTGGGCTAAGTCCAGTGAATTTTCTTCTTGGCCTGATACTCGGATTTGGTTTTGGTTTTGGTTGGTTAGCTTTTTAGCTGAGAACAGTCAAATGAATTCCCTGAACCTTTGTTTATTTGGATGCTGACGTTTATCTGAATGTCCTGTAGTGATGACACATTTCCCCCTAAAATAGTGGTTATTTCACCAAAGTTTGGCCAATCTTACAAGAAGCAAAAGAAATCCCGGGTCTGCAGGGAGGCCGGGCATGTGGGTCTGTTTTCTCAGGCACCCACGAGAACGCCCAAAAGGTGGTGGCGTATGGCCAGGGGAACTGGGCATTGTCCTGATGTGTGCTTCTCCTTATTATGGAGGCCCAGGGTCAGGCAGCTTTTTTCCAGGTGATGGTCGTGTGGAGCAAGGTGGAGATGGGCAGAGGGCGCGAGAATGGGATAGGAAGGCTGGGGGCGAATGAGCCATGGTTTTTGGGCAAGCGTGATGATGAAAGTGACCGATGGAGCATCCAAGGTGAGGCAGCTCCCATTCCAAGGGAGCCGGGTTGACACCAGCTATTACCGGAATTATTGACTTTAGGATTGGGGAGTTCAAGTAAGACAGGTGAGGTGAGCCCAATGTGTCAGGGTTTTGGTGGGGGATCATGCCACACAAGGGTGGGGGCACCCACTTAGCGCACTTATGGTTGAAAAAGAATCTAGGATTTGTTTTCAAAATGGAATCCTTGTGACAAGTGGAAATAAAGTTCAAGGTTATGATTCGGTGGGTCTGACATAACTAACCCTGAGTTTTCAGCACAGGGGGAACCAAAGTTCTCCCAAACGTGTATTTAAGCAAATGAATAGAGTGACTGCCCATAAGACTGTCTGTAAATCAGGAAAATGTGACAGCCATCTGGTTGGGGCATTTACTGTGGTATTTTTAGAGTGCATATACTTATGAAAGATGTAATTTGAGGTCTACCCAAGTGTATGCATTGCAGTCAAATAAATAGTGACAGTTAAAAATCACGATTTCCTAAATCACTAGCACCATAATAGAATGGACGTCTAGGAGGCAATAAGAAAACTCTGAATTTTTTTCCTAAAAAAATCATTTTTATAATTTTATTTTTTTTGCCAGTCCTGGGCTTGAACTCAGAGCCTGAGTACTATCCCTGAGCTTCTTTTGTTCATGGCTAGTGTTATATAGTAAATTATCTGAGAAGCCACATATTGGAGGATCAAATCTTGGAGTTTTCATTAGAACATTAGCAGCCCGCAAGCCCACAAATACACTTAATACTATGAGAAAATAGGCCAGAGAAGAAAGATAGAACAAAAACCATAGCAACAAACCTATCCAGCTTCTGTGGAGAGATGAATTGGGACGCCATGGACACAAGAGAAGAGCCAGGGGACAGAACACTGGAGCCTGAGGGAATGGCATAAGGACTCCCTCAGCTGACCTGACCCTAGGGGCTGGATCACATGAAGTTCCCAGTCCCAGGCACTTGACTGACAGCTTCAGTAACCTATAGGCCCAATGTCCACCCCTGTCTCTAGGGATTCAGGAATACCCATCACCTGGGAGTGAGACTTCCCTTCCTCTAGGAATTCATGCATGTCCATTAAGACAAGAAGCCAGGTAGTGCAACCTACCATGTGGAGAGTGATGGAGCTGGGCTGATCTGACTCCATAGTACACTAGCGCTCTACCACTTGAGCCACAGTGCTACTTCTGGGCTTTTCTGTTTGTGTCACACTGAGGAATTTATTATTTCTCTTAAGGTAGTGGGTTTGGAACTCCGGAGCCTTGTCCATGCTGCGAATGCATCCTGATCTGTGGGAGAATTAATTTCTTTGACCAAGTGGAAGACTTAGCCTGGGCATGGTTACTTTGATGCCTTATTAGCATACTAATAGGCCCCTTGGAACATATTCCCAGTAAGGAGTTTCTTTGTGTCTGGGGGCCAAAGGAAGCCACATCTTGTACAGAGAATCTCCCCTTTCCCCATACAAAATCTCCTTGAGGAGACTAGTTTGACCAACTGCCTTCAAGTGGTAGATTCTCAGTATGAATAGGACAGCTTCTCACTAGTAATTAGCAAAGCTTCCAAGTATTCCGGGCAGTCTTTTCATAGTAAACAGGGAAGTATCTTCTAGATGAATGGAGTCCTGGTCAAAGTCCTAAGCAAATAATTGCTAGAAAATAGCTCAGCCTTAGATATGCAAACTCTTTGAAGCAGCAAACTTTTGTAGTGGATAAACTGCTGTATTAGCTTCTTTCCTTCCAGTAATGGCATTCCTCAATTTTTATAATCATAATGGATCACATGCTATGTTACCCTTTTACCCTTGAAATTGTAAGTTGATTTCTAACCCTACTTAAACCCTGGCCCTCTTAAAAATAAAATATGCATTGGTTCACTCGCCTTGTATCCTGTGTCCTGATAACGGCTGTAGTTATCCAGACCCAACAGGCAAAGATTATGCAAAGATTCTAGTTTTATAATCTACTGGTGCAATGGCTGGGAATATGTCCTAGTGGTAGAGTTTTGCCTCTACTGGTGCATTCTCCTTTGTTTATTTATCTTTTGGGGTGGGAAAGGGGGTCTCAAAAAATGTAATCCAGATTGGCCCCCTCCTGGCTCACACATTCCAGTGATGGGATTACAGGCATGCAGTTTTTACTGTATTCTTTTGCCAGATTTTATGTGGTAGAGTTGACAGTCTACCCTTAAGCTGTGCCTCCAGCCTAGCTTTTTGCTGAGATTAATCAGCCTGCAATATTAGCTTACTGTCTGATATCAAGAAGCTCCTGTCTTCCATGAGATATCTTTTGGGACTCTTCTTTTACACACATGCCTTTAGAGAATGCAGTGAGAAGAAGTGTGTTCCTGAAGTAGAGCTATGAACATTTATTTATAAATCATGCAATCCATTGGATATGGGATGCCAAAGGCTGGCATTGAGCTCAGGAAATCTTTCCAAGGGAAGATTCCTTCCAGTGGCTAGTTAATTGAAGTCTCCCAGACTTTTCTGCCTGGGCTGCCTCAACCAAGTAGCTCTATGTCTCTATTTGATTATGTCGGGATACTCACAAAGCAGAAAGGTAATTCAAACAAAATAGCAATGAGAGGACCACAAAACATACAGCACCCAAGACCATCCATGACTAATGTACGTAACACCTCACTTTCAATAAAGAAAACATAAATGTGTGTGTGTGTGTGTGTGTGTGTGTGTGTGTGTGTGTGTGTGTTAGGTATGCACCACGACAGAAAATTAATCTTGGCTTTTTGTGTTCTGTTGCTATAAAAAAATACTGCATAATTGATAAAGAAAATAAATTGGCCTGGGAATGGGGCTTAGTGGTAGAGTGCTTGCCTGGCATGCATGAAGTCCCAGGTTCGATTCCTCAGTTCTACATAAACAGAAAAGGCTAGGAGTGGCACTGTTGCTCAGGTGAGCAAAAGAAGCTCAGAGACAGAGCTCAGGTCCTGAACATAAGCCCTACGACTGGCAGAAATAGAAGAAATTTTATTTCTTACACTCCTAAAGGCTAGGAAGGAAATCCAAGACATTGGAATCCATTGTGTCTGCTCACATTCTTCTTGCTGCAGCTGTTATGCCAGATTCCCTGTCCTCAAAGACCACGAAGAAGCCGATACTGATACAAATGCATGAGAGTCTTTATTGCAAGCTCGAGCCTGGACTCTCAACCTTCACCAATGCAGCAGATCTGGATTGAGAGCCCCGACCCTCAGATAGGCAGGGTTTTTATTGTGATTACACAGTGGCAGGGTATTTCCAACTTGGCAGATACTTGATTGGATGGCATTTAGCAAGCAAGTCTTGTCCCATTTCTATTGGCTATCTACCCTTTCAGATATCTATTTTGGCTTTGATATCGGGAACTGGCTTCGATATCAGGAATTGACAACAGGTGGTCATGTAGCACTGATGTAGGGGGTTAGTACAGGGGGTAGAGCAAGTCACAAATGGGTTGTTATGCCCATGTCACCAGGAGACCACCAAGAAGACCACTGAGAGCCAGACGTTCCGAAATGCAAAAGCAGGGCTTTATTTAGGTGAGCTGCAACTCAGGCCTCGTCCTACACACCGACACAGTGGAGGTTAGGAGGAAGGCCACGAGCAGAGTTTTACATTGGTATTTAAAGGAAAAAAATCACAAAGTTACATAAACCAGGTGCAGGTAGGATTGGGGTGTGAGGACAAATCTGATTGACTTGGGGCTAGGGGTTCTCGTAAATTGGTCTGACGACATTCCAGGGTGGTCAAAGTATCTGGAACGTGCCCGAACCGGTTGGGCCCTCCGGGAAATGGGTTTTTATGGCCAGTTGGTATTGGGAAATGAGTTTTTTTTGGCCAGTTGGTTTATTCTTAGCTTAACACAAACAACAAGATGGTTGCAGTTTCAAGATGGAGTCGTCCTAGTCTTTCATTCCCCCCTGGACTTATGGACATGAAGCACAATCCTGTGTTTCAGGCTGTAATCTAAATTCCAATAGCTTTTACAGTGGGGCCATGACCTCACAACTCCAGTAAGAACAATAATAGTGTCCAGGGGAGTTACAGTAGCTCGGGCTGGAGGCCAGGAAAGATATATAAATTCTGGTGCCCACTATTCTATCATCCCCAAGCTGCCGGGCCACCCATAGGTAGGGTTTATGGGTGTCTAGGCTCTCTCCCTAGCTACCAAAGCACCAACTATACATAGCAGGCCTAGCAAGGTAAAGTTAGCCAAGTCCATCTTTTGGTACACGGCCTCTGTTGTGGCTAATCTGCCACCGGGGTGGAATGTCCTCTCTCACTGCAAATGAGTCCACGGGCTCCAGTCTCTTCGGGGGTGTGGGTGAAGAGAATCCAGGTTGCAGCTCTGTCCACCCTGAGTGTGGTGGGAGTTGTTAGCAGCAGGATATAGGGTCGCTTCCAACTTGGTTCTCTTGGTGGACCTGCTATAGGACTGTGACGGGGGATACCTACAAAACCATTTCAGGAAGGGAATCAAGCAGTTAAAGATATATGAGATCTTTCTGGTTAACATTTAGATGACATCACACAAGTCCCTTAGCCCTGCAGTTGCAGGTACAGATAGTTTCACACCAAAGCCCCAATTCTGACCCTATTTACCTATTTATATTATAGCCAATTTGATTATATACCAACTTTACTCATAAGCTCTAATTTTAAGACATACTGATATCATTAGCTACATACTCAAACTTTCTAGGGATTGTCTTTCTTACTTTTAACATGCCAAAACCTTTTAATCTAAAGGAAACATTTTTGCTTCCCTAATTCTCTTTCTAAAGTCTTTCCTTATACAGTTTAACATATCCCCACTCACACCATCTTTTACTTCCTCACACCAGCAGCGACTTACTGGAACATTCTGTGACACTTGACTTTTTAAATCCCTTTCTTATTCTCCAAGGCTTACTATACTAACTTTCCTCTTTACAGTTTCTGGGGCTTCTTTGCTGCTAGAGTTTTAAACTGTCTACATTTTCTTTTCCTCTGGTTTGTAGAATCTGGTTTATCTCAACTACATCAAGGCAATTTACTGTGACTCCACCCACAGGCTGTTGGGGAAAACAAAGGTGGGGCAAGGGTCAGCCTGATGGGGACTGCTGCTCCTAAAAAGCCAGACCAGAGCCAACTATCATGAGTTACTATTTTAGAGTGGATTTCTCCAGATTCCAGTGCTTCTAAGTGCCTAAGGTTGGCCAGTGGCATCTGTAAGATCCACCCTCAGGAGGGCTCCATGAAGATGCCCCCAGCCAGTTTAAATCTCTATCCAGTTACCTTGGTATCTGGCATACCTGATGGCAGTTACCTCCCTTTCTTCTGAGATCATACCCTAATCCATCTGGACACATTTTAATACTCTTGGACACACCTCCCACCCCAGGCATTGCCTGGAAGCGACTCTCCAGCCTGTCATACATGTTTTGATTTCAAAAATTTTAGTCCAGCAGATCCAAAGTACTTTTCAACAGAAATCAGCTGCTTGTGATAAGAGTCCCATTTGTTTTACCAAGATAGGGCTACACAGGGTGAAGATGTAGATTCTTTTAGATGACTGTCAGACTGTCCTAAGTTAACCTAAGGCCTAACTTTAGTCAAATTTCCTTGTATTTTCCTGATTCTTTTTTTTTTTTTTTTTTTTTTTTGGCCAGTCCTGGGGCTTGGACTCAGGGCCTGAGCACTGTCCCTGGCTTCTTTTTGCTCAAGGCTAGCACTCTGCCACTTGAGCCACAGTGCCACTTCTGGCCATTTTCTACATATGTGGTGCTGGAGAATTGAACCCAGGGCTTCATGTATACGAGGTGAGCTCTCTTGCCACTAGGCCATATTCTCAGCCCTCCTGCTTCTTTCTTAAGCACACTAGCTTTTGTAGGCTGAATGTCAAGACAGCTTTAGGCAATCCATGGCCCTTGGACCATTTTTCCAGGGCAATAAGTTTAAATCAGATATTTAAAACCAACATAGAAGGCTTGGCCTGTAACCATTTCTCACAAGTGCAGTTTCTGTACACTGTTACCTCTGTTTTCCGTGCCCCTAGTTTATCCTGTCTCATCTTCCCAAAAACAACTCTGGTCCCTTGGTCCTAAAGGGGGGCTGATGGGCGAAGATCATCCATCTTCTTTAACTTCTTCAGGCTGACTCAGGGATGTTGACCTTACCTAGCCAGGAACCTATAACCTTAGTCTACTTTACCAAGGGGCTGCAGGGTCAGATGTCCATTAGGAGCTTTACTCCAAACTGGAAATTACATTCAACATTTAACTTAACTATACAGACTTTTTGGGCTACCGCAGTGTAGCCTTTTAACATTCTAGTTTGTAAAAGCTTTTTCCTGACTGGCTGGGGAACTGATCTCTGATGACCTAAAAAAATGCCTATATTACCTTCAGGCCTTTAACAGACCTCAATAAGGACACAATCTCAGGTCTACAAACTTTCTTTCCTGAACAGGTGTACCAGCTCAAAATTCACTGTTAGTTAGGGCTTTGAGCAGATGCAGGGTGGGATTTTTAAACTATCCCCTATTTAACAAACTTAGCTTTACTACCCACTACCACAGATGACTGGCAAGTTCCTGTCCAGTTACAAAGTAGATAGACATGGGTAATAAAAGGCATGCTTATGAACTATTCTTCTAGGACCTCCTGGCTCTGATTAACTTTTGAAAGGCCAAACAGGAGTGACTCTAGGATCTGACACGCTCTCTGTCATCCAAGCAGTGGCTTACTGCCTCTGGATGCACAATCTCTCTATCCCAGGAGTAACTTTTCCATGCTGGTATAAATGCACCTTTGGCATTTCTCTTGGTCCATCACTGGACTTGGACTCAGGGCCTGAGTGCTGTCCCTCAGCTCTCCAGCTCAAGACTAGCACCCTACCACTTTGAGCCTTAAAGCAACTCATGATTCTGTTCCCAGCACTTCTGCTGGTCAACTGGACACAAAGACTGTCACAGGGATCTTTCTCTGCCTGGGCTGGCTTCGAACCACAGATTTCAGATGAATGAGTCTTACAAGAGGCCACTTTACTCCAATTAGAAGCAACAAGATGGTCCACACAGAAATAGTTTGTAAGCATACTCTTACCTGGAACTTATTAAGGGCCAATGTTACATCTTGACAAACTTGTAGGGGTCATCTGTCCTTCTCTGTGGGCCTGCTGGAAATTGTTACAAAAAACCTACAGAGAAACTGGAATGGCAATTAAACATTTTGGTAGCTATATTTCTCCTTTTCTCACTCTGCAATAATCATTTAGGACAATTTTACTTCCAGATTTCTTATCTAGAAATGCATTCTTGATTTGCAAGGCCTTTTACTAACCTATGTTTAACACTAACACTTTAGCACTTATCTGCATTGGAAAAACTCTGAAGCTTACAGGCACCCTGAAACCGGTACCACCCTTTGCCTTTTGGCTGCCTGTTTTAAAAGAGCCTTTTTTCTTCAGTCCCAGTTACCACATGGCATGAAGACTTTTGGACTCAGATGACAATTTTTCCTTAATGCAAGAATTACAATTACAAAATTAGAAATACTTATCCAATCAGCTTTCCAATAAGTTAGTGAGAAATGTTAACCCATTTTGCCATTTCTTCCTGCATACATAGAGTTAATGAGAGTTTACTCCTATACTTGCCTCATTATATGTAACTTAAGATAGTTATGAGTCTTACTATTACATCACATAAAATTCAGTATCTGAATCATTAAACTGATATCCAAAACAATTATAACAAAAGTACTTTTAACTGTTCACCAGAATTACAAACAAGAAGTCCAGTCTCAGCATCTTTGCTTTTTCAATACATCCAAATTGCAAAAATAGAACAGGAATCAAATCACATCAGATAAATATACTTTTTTTTTTTTTTTTTTTTTTTGCCAGTCCTGGGCCTTGGACTCAGGGCCTGAGCACTGTCCCTGGCTTCTTCCCGCTCAAGGCTAGCACTCTGCCACTTGAGCCACAGTGCCGCTTCAGGCCATTTTCTGTATATGTGGTGCTGGGGAATCGAACCTAGGGCCGCGTGTATCCGAGGCAGGCACTCTTGCCACTAGGCTATATCCCCAGCCCAGATAAATATACTTTTTAACCATTTAAAAAACTTTTCCAATTCTTAGTACCTCAAGGGGCAGTCTTAAAAGTTTCAGCCAGGGCTGGGGATATGGCCTAGTGGCTAGAGTGCTTGCCTCGTATACATGAGGCCCTAGGTTCGATTCCCCAGCACCACATATACAGAAAATGACCAGAAGTGGCGCTGTGGCTCAAGTGGCAGAGTGCTAGCCTTGAGCAAGAAGAAGCCAGGGACAGTGCTCAGGCCCTGAGTCCAAGCCCCAGGACTGGCCAAAAAAAAAAAAAAAAAAAAAAAAGTTTCAGCCAAATCATTCATTTTTACCACCAGGTTTCCAAAGTTCACTTGAAAACAAAAGAGACAAAAGAAAGGCCTCCATTGGCCTGTCCTACCCAACAGCCTATCTCCATCCTACTCCTCAGAGTTTGATGAACTGTCTTGGTTGCCGGCTTGTCCTCTTCCACCATGAATGGATGCCCCCTTATGGCTGTCCCACCACGTGGATTCCCTCTAGGGCCTGTGCCAGCATGTGGGCTGGCGAAGCTGCACCTTTGCCAGATCACCCCTCACTCCTGAGGACAGGCACACAGGCCCGTCTTAGGTTTTCTTTCTTTTTTTTTGTCCTTTCCTATTGGTCTCTGACTGAGAAATCCAAGCAGTTTTTTTTTTTAACAGTGATAAACCTTTACATCCAAATTTCTGACACTTAACCTTGATTTCTTTTTTTAATTAATGAAACATTTTCTTTAACTGTAGTTCCTCTTTAAAACAATGCAATAATCCTTTAAAACATTTGGTAATGCCCAAACTTAATGACCATTTGAATTTAAAATTAAACTCACTCAATTTTACATCATGCTAACAGTCTTGTACATGTTCACACTCACACATGCACACACACACACACATATTGAAAAGATCTTAAAGCATGTAAAATAAACATCGGAGGGCTGGGGATATAGCCTAGTGGCAAGAGTGCCTGCCTCGGATACACAAGGCCCTAGGTTCGATTCCCCAGCACCACATATACAGAAAACGGCCAGAAGCGGCGCTGTGGCTCAAGTGGCAGAGTGCTAGCCTTGAGCAGGAAGAAACCAGGGACAGTGCTCAGGCCCTGAGTCCAAGGCCCAGGACTGGCCAAAAAATAAAAATAAAAAATATATAAATAAATAAATAAAAAAATAAACATCGGCCATACATTTTCCAGTGGCAAGAGATATTTTTGCCAATCTTACTCCTGCAACACCCAAATTTTTTTTTTTTTTTTTTTTTTTTTTTTTTTTTTTTTTTTGCCAGTCCTGGGCCTTGGACTCAGGGCCTGAGCACTGTCCCTGGCTTCTTCCCGCTCAAGGCTAGCACTCTGCCACTTGAGCCACAGCGCCGCTTCTGGCCGTTTTCTGTATATGTGGTGCTGGGGAATCGAACCTAGGGCCTCGTGTATCCAAGGCAGGCACTCTTGCCGCTAGGCTATATCCCCAGCCCCTCAACAACACCCAAATTTTAAGACAAAGCTTTGACAAATGATTTTAGCATTCTCCAGCCTCATTTTCCAGGGCTTGATAATTTTAGCAAAACATTTTAGCACACCGAATAATTTTCTGCTGAAGAAGGCTGGGTGAGGGTCACCCAGAGTTCTTTTTGTGGACACTCACACTCTGATTGTGAGCTGTTGCCTGTACATCTTTCCAATGAGCTAAACATAAATCCAAGGGGGTAGAGAGAGTTTGTCCCATTTTGTCTGTCACAGTCAGGAAATACACAAAACAAAGAAGAACAGTCCAGACCAGTCCTATAATAATACAAGCAATTTGTTTTTCCTTTTTCTGCAACACAATCTTTTCTAGTATCTGATTGGATTTACTATTTCTTTCTTTCCGAATTCACCACCAGACCTAGTCTCCTCAGTACTCAATCTCATCCTAGGCCCTTCTGCTTTCAATTTCACTTTCTTTTTTTCATCAAAGTCCAATTAACTACATCATTCAAACTAGTCCACAAGGTAACAAGAGGTAAAACAATTCCAATAAAACAGCAAAGATAATACATACAGGAACTAAATATGCTATAAACAATCTACTGATTTATAAACTGATGGTGCCAACAAACACAAGAAAAGGTAACAAAACAGGCTATGCAGGTTTGACACAAAGAGACTGTGAGACTCACAAATAACACAGAGACAGCGCTGCGCAGTGGGGTCACTCCCCGCCACCTGCGGGTGGCTTGGGCTGACTGTTTAGGACTGGGGGGGGTCCTTCCAGTGGGCTAGGGTCAAGTCTAGGGGGCTAGATGGTACATTACCCATGGCTCTGGTCAGGTGTTCAATCCAGACAGCTACAAAAAACACAATCACAACAGAAAAGGTACCAAACACACAGGCCTGAGAAAAAGACAAGTTACAAGTTACTAGTATGAGTTGGAGATCTCCCATGTCTGCCCCCAACCTCCTGCGAGGGTGCTGAAGGAATGGACCCAAGTTCAAGGTGGGTGGGTTGAGCCTCAGTGAGGAGACCCTCCCGGTTATTGCCGGCTAGACACCGGACCGATTTACGCCCTACAAGTATCAAGGCGGGGCTCCAGGGGTCCCCCTTCAAGGGTGGAGGATCTGGGACGTCCAGGGTCCCCCCAGGGTTGTCGTATGAGCACGTCTGCTCCGACAATCCCTAAAAAAAAAAATTGAACAAGCTAGAATGGCCGTCTTCAAGAGAAAATGAAAGTAAAAAACACACACCTAGACAAAGGACAGCACAAGACAAATTAACAGAGCTGTTTTTCACCTTCGGAGTCTGGGGTCTTGGGGGTCTCTGGGGCTATCCTGGAGGAGCCCCCAAATGTTATGCCCATGTCGCGAGGAGACCTCCAAGAAGACTACCGAGAGCCAGACATTCCGAAATGCAAATGCAGGGCTTTATTCAGGTGAGTTGCAACTTGGGCCTCGTCCTACCCACCGACACAGCGAAGGTTAGGAGGAAGGCCACGAGCAGAGTTTTACATGGGTATTTAAAGGAAAAAATCACAAAGTTACATAAACCAGGTGCAGGCAGGATTGGGGTGTGAGGACAAATCTGATTGACTAGGGGATAGGGGTTCTCAAAAATTGGTCTGATGACATTCCAGGGTGGTCAAAGTATCTGGAACGTTCCTGAACCGATTGGGCCATCCGGGAAATGGGTTTTTATGGCCAGTTAGTTTTGGGAAATGGGTTTTTATGGCAGTTGGTTTATTCTTAGCTTGACACAAACAACAAGATGGTTGCAGTTTCAAGATGGAGTCGTCCTAGTCTTTCAGGGTTAAGCAAGCCATTTACAGAAGCAGAATTCTGCGGTCAGGCTGACCTAGTACCAACTTTATGTTAACAATGGCGACCATGTTTTCCCAATACCACTGAGCAAGTTTGAGCGGGCTAAAACAATCCAGTACTCAATCATAGGTAAACCAACCTGATAGTTGCCATGGCATTTCTACTACTATTATGGTTATTTCTATACTCTATGACTATGATCATTTTTTCCTGTCCATTACCATGGTTGTTACCCAGGTATAGAGGTGAACAAGAGCTCCCTACATTTTTAAATGTCAAACTACAAGAAACTAGTCTCACTGGTAAGGGTGCAGCCCTCTATCATGGAGTCATTACCAGGGTTTAGAAGCTGTTATAATTTTAACACTAAAACTTGTATTTACTTACTCCTGTTTTCAGATCAGCCATAACACAGCTTCACATGGTGGAAGGCAGAAGCACAAAAGGAGATGTGCATGCCCACTCCTACAAGCGTTTCCTTATGAGACAGGATCTCACGGTGCATAGTGAGGCCCCAGGGTGACTATGAACACGTCTCTCCTGGTTCCCCATCCTCAGTGCTAGGCTATCTGGTCTCAATTTTCTAAATCCTGAATTAGCTTGTGATGGCAGTGTTAGGTGCCAGGATTTCTACAGATCACCTGGAGATTATCTAGATGGAAAGTATTCCCCCATAGACCACTTCTCTAGAGACAGCTGTGTGGGAGTGAAGCAAACACAGATCTCAATTGTCTATAAACTTAACGTAATCACAGTAAGTGGCGACCCGAGGGACTTAGCTAGGGCAATGTTTACTTACAGGCATTTCTTCCTTTATATGTATGTTTTTTGCTGGCCTGGGCCTTGAACTTTGGTCCTGGGTACTGTCCTTGGGCTCCTTTGCTCAAGGCTAGCACTCTACTACTTAAGTGGCACTTAACAGTGCCTCTTTCAGCTTTTGCCTGTGATTAATTGGAGATAAGTGTCACTTGGTCTTTCCTGCCCTGGCTAGGTCAAAACTTGATCCTCAGGTCTCAGCCACCTGAGTAGCTAGGATTACAGGCGTGAGCCACTGGTGCCCGGCTAGTAGACATTTCTAAGTGAGAGTCCAGTTCTGTGACTTCACAGGCTCCACTCCGACCCTCCTCACTGTGGTCTCAGGTGCCTGGAAACCACCGTAACCAAACTGAAAAAGATACAGGGAGGAAAATAAGGAGCTTTCCAATTCAATAAGGTCATATTTGGTTGCTGAGTGAACTTTTTTCTTTATTTTTAAAAATTACCTTTAAGTAGTTGTACAAACGGGTTTACAATTCAAGTCAGTGAATATGTATAATACATCTTGATAAAGGTCCCTCTTCTTTCCTTCCTTATCCCACCCAAGCCCTCAAGTTTCCAGGTTCCTTGAGTGTACACTGAATACAATGATTGTTCATAAATGAACCTTTTAATACCATGCTATAGGGATGGGGAATATCTGGCCTGAGGGATGTCCTAAGAGACTGGACAACACAGGCTTATCATTTGTTGCTTTTCATCTAGCTGTTTGAGGCTATCCTCTGTGTTGATAATTTTGTACGGCTTATGAATGATGTTATAAATATCAAAATATCCCTTCAAAGAAAAACATTTCTCTATACCTGCTCAGAATGTTTTTAAAAAGAATATTATTTAATTATACAAGGGTGTGTGTGCGCATGCATTTCTTCAAGTTTCCTCACACACATGTATCAACAGAGTACTTTAGTAAAATTGGTTTTCCGTGTCTCTGATCTGGACAAATGGGGCCTTCATTCCTTTCAGTGTAGTAAAATCCAGAGGAAAAGACAGCAATTCTGACTGAGTTTATTCTTTTTGATGAGCACTTTATGATTATATCGAACTGTTTGATAGCCTACATTGGTGCCAGGCACCTTCCTGGCCCCGGGGCTTTGCCCACTTTTGCGGCCCTTCCCTGGATCACAGAGCCTGGGACCTGCGGGAACTACCCGGAAGCGCACCCAACCTGTGGAGGGAAGCGATCCCTTGTGTAGGTCAGGTCTTAGGTGCTCCCTGGGGCGTTTGCAGAAGGACGTGTTGGAACTGCATTCTCCTCTGGTTTGCACAAGGAAGCGAGTTTCGGTGATTCCATCTTCATGCAAACTGGGGATGTGGCTTCTACCAGTACTCATTCAGCTACTGTGATCTGCCATTGGGACCGCTGGGTTGAGGGGGCTGGGGAGGTCTAGGCTGGTGACCAGCTCCCTGTATGAGCAGGATGTAGCTCCTAACTTCCCTCAGCTAGCTGCTAACAGGAGAGCTTGAACAGGAGTCAGGACTAGTTCAAAATAGCTATTCCTAGAAAACATAGAAGAGCCTTAATCTTCGTGGTCTCCCGTGCTCCTGGCTGGTAGCTTTTGAATTTTTTCTTCCCCCATATAAATAAACCAACCTCTTTTTTTTTTCTTTCCTGGTATCAGTGTGTAAAGGGAGATGTGATCTTTATACTCTTTCTGATAGCTTGAGTAACTTTGATGTGGGTTACTTATTTCAGAGTCTGCTCAAGTAGAAAAGGCAAAACCCACCCCCCACTAAGTGAAAAAAAAAACTAAACTAAAAAACACCTGCTGAAAAGAAACCAAATTTCAGTGTTGCCTTTGTGTGGTTTGACATCTTTATGGAAATCATCTGGTTGTTAATTTAAATACAGAGCCCCAAAATATACAGGATGGGGGGGGGCACCAAGAACTTGTATTTTAAACACATTTTTCATTTTGCATAAGTAGAATGAACTTTGGGAGTCATGGAGGTTTGAGGGCCCTTGTTGTTTGGTGGACACTTTTTTAGTTGAGAATAAATAATGTCTTGGATTTGATCACTAGACACCGGGACTCCTCACATCCTTCCAGCTAAAACAGAAATTATTCCATTCCCATCCTGTTTGTTGCATTTATTTAGGATTGGCTTGTTTAAATCAAAGTGTAAAATCTCTTGGGTGCCACACATTGGTGATTTTCAGAGCCTTTTTTCTTTTTTTCCTTTTAAACTTTGAAGACCTAAATGATGCTCCTAAGATTTTGGGCATGTTGGAAAGAAAGTGCATGACAATTCAGCACAGCAGATGAGCATCAGGACCTCTGGTCTGTTAAGTAGCTCGAGATCATCCAGGTGACCAAAGTTTCCTGTTGCTTAGCTTCATCTAGAAACCACAGGGATGAAATAATACATAGGAGTGAGGACTGGGGAGGTAGCTCAGTGGGAGAGCACTTGCCTAATATGTGTAAAGCCCTTGGTTTGATTCCCAGCACTAGGGGGAAGAGGGAGAGAGGGGTTGGCTCAGTGCCTATAGTATCATTTACTTCTATAAGCCAATCTGATAATCAGATAACAACTGTGTCCTTTTCTGTGCACTGTTCAGTGTTGGACTGGTGGTATTTTGGCTAGCTGTGACAAGGCCCTCCCCTGTGGGGATTGGTGTGTGGCCAGCTAGGGGCCATATCTTTACAGTGGCTGCCTGTGTCTGGGCCGGCAGGGCTTCCGTGTTGAGGTGAGCACTCTTGCCACTAGGCCATATTCAGGGGGGTGGGAGGGTGGGTGAAGCCCATGGCTGGGGTGTGGCACAAGTAGTGGGGTGCTTGGGTCCTGAGTACTGAAAAGAAAGGAAAGGAAAAGGAGTCTGGAAAGTAGCCTCTCCATTAAGATACAGGTGTTTAGCTGGCAGGGATGTGTAGATTTCTAGTAGGTAGGAATGTAGAGCCAGGGCTAGGCAGGCACAGGGCATTTGGTTCAATCCCCAACACTTCCCCTCTCCCCCAAAGTCTCTTCTCAAATCGTAGAGCAAGCTGGGCATTGGTGGCTCCTGTCTGTAATCCTAGCTCCTCAGACTAAGATCTAGGGATCCCAGTTGAAAGCCCAGCCTAGGCAGAGACGTCCATGAGACCCTTAACTTCCTATTAGCCTGCAAAAAGCCAGAAGTGGAGCTGTGGCTCAAGTGGTAGAGCTCCAGCTTTAAGCAAACAAAGCTAAGGGACAGTGCCCAGGCCTTGAGTTCAAGCCTTAGTACTGGCACAACAACAACAACAACAAAAAGTCAAGTTATAGAGGAATCAACACCAGGATTGCTAAAAGATAAGGCCATGCCTTACAACAGTTGCAGGTTAATTTTCTAGGGAATGTGTTGTCACCTCTTTAGGGTGTCTGACAAACAGCCTCTTGGGGACAACTTGACCCATTTCACCCTGGGGGCTCTGTCACTTCCCTTTGTGCTTGAGCCCACGTTAGGCTGAGCACAGGCAAGAAACATCTTTGTGCATCCTTTGGGTTTGTTTTTCAGTCTCCATAGAGACTGTCAGAAATTGCTAGTGCCGACTGTATTTCAGGTCCTCATGGCAGGGTATTGGGAACAGTGGCAGTTAGCTGTGATACTGGCACCGTGCAGGGCTGGGGACTTTTTTTTTTTTTTTTTTTTTTTTTTGCCAGTCCTGGGGCCTGAACTCAGGGCCTGCGCACTGTCCCTGGCTTCTTTTTGCTCAAGGCTAGCACTCTGCCACCTGAGCCACAGCGCCACTTCTGGCCGTTTTCTATATATGAGGTGCTGAGGAATCGAACCCAAGGCTTCATGTATATGAGGCAAGCACTTTATCACTAGGCCATATTCCCAGACCCTTCACTGAACTTCTAATCTTCCAACTCTGTAGCTGAGTGGCCATGTTGAGTCCTCCTATCCTGGGCCCATCCATCCACCTGAGCAGTGGGCTAAATCCCATAATCCTTTTCCTACAACCTTCCTTTTTCTCTCCAGTTGTCCTGAAGCTGAATATTCAGTCCCAGGCCCAAAGCCCTGGCTTTCCTATGTCCGGTCTGTTGGCTCACCTCACCAGCCAGGTGATCAGCCAAGAAGTCAGGGGCAGAGAAAGGAAGTTTCATTCTGCTGCATGCACAGCCCAGGAAAGAGGCAGGTAAATCCATCGGCAGCCATCTTCTCCCATCTTTCCTTGTCCGGGGAGAGATGAGAACTTTCAAGTTTGAGTAGACAGAGAATGAGAGTAGCCGGCAGAAGGCATATGTCATTAAATGGTCTCAGTCAAGTTGTGGACTGGTTGGTTGTCATCTTAGTCTTAATTTGGGGTGCTCAGAGAGGCTTTTATCACCCCCTTGACTGGAGGGGAGCAATCTGGTCACCTGGTCAGGATAGGACAAACCATTGCCTGGTGAGTGGTCTGTTCAGAGGAGGCTGGGCTGTTCCTTTCCTTGGGCTTTTTCTCCATCTCTTGTGTGTGTGTGTGTGTGTGTGTGTGTGTGTGTGTGTGTGTGTGTGTGTGTGTGTGTTCAGAACTTGGCCTAGGCCCAGTCCCTAAGCTCTTTTGCTCAAGGCTAGCACTGTACCACTTTGAGTCACTGCTCCACATCCGGTTTTTAAGTGGCTAATTGGAGATGAGAGTCTTGCCAACTTTCCTTCTAATGTTGGCGTTGAATGTTGTTCTTATAACTCAGCCTCTTGAGTAGCTAGGACTACAGGTGTGAGCCACCAGCCATCCCTTCTTGAGAGGTACTAAACTGGTGCTTTACACTTAAAGTGTACTAAATTTTGGTGGTTAATGGAGAAGAGTTTCTTAGATTTGTCTGCCCAGGCTGGCTTCAAACTTTGATCCTCAGATCTCAAGCTTCCTGAGTAGGATTATGGGTGAGAGACTCCTATCTCTAATTAACCACAAAAGTGGCAAATGGAGGTGTAGGTCAAATTAGTAGAGTGTAAGGGATAGCACCTAGGCCTCAAGTTTAAATCCCAGTAATCACACACACACATACACACACACACACACACACACACACACACACACACACACCCTCACACACACACACTGTTACGGTATTAGTTGCCACTTAGCTGAGTTAATGACATCAACAGGTATATTTTCTTTTCACAAAATTATTTCAAAGATACCTGTCAATAGACTCCATTTTTTTGAGTACCAGAGTGCAGAATTCTTGCCTTTCCTTCTCTGTAATCTAGAAAGGTTAGACTGGGAAAAGCCAGGGAATACTGGGCTGTTCTCCAGATTGAGGACACAACCCCTCTTTCTCAGAGAACTGCTCAAGACATGTGATGTGGGCCAGCAGGTACTGTCACGTGCACTCCCTGTGTCCCCCTGCCCTTTCCCGCCTTCTCACCTGCCCATGGTGCCCACATTTCCTGCTGTGCAGGGGAAAACAGTGGGCCAGCGGGTCTCCAGCTAGCATTTGTGCCCTGGAAGTGCTGGGCATGTTTGAGCTTGCTGTCCTGCCTTCAGTAGAGGAGCACAGTTCTAGGGAGAGGAGCTGTGGGGCAGGAAGAGGTCATGGGGTGGGGGTAGAAGTGAGGTTTTTGCAGTTAGCGTGCAGATGGGTGGATCTGAGGGACAATGATCAAATCTGCCCTCAGAACTCAGCATGTAGGAGATCCAAGTGGTGGGGAGGGTTGGCGTTGGGGGTGCCGGGGTCCCCTGTCTGTGGCTTTAGAGCCATTGCTGGCTTAATACAGTGACAGGTCCTGGGGGTCCTAGGATCATGAGCAACCCCAAACAGTGGCTGGTGGTGTTGATTGAGCTCCTGAGAAGCAGCTCCAGAAAAGGAGAATTGGCCCCTTGGAATCTTCTGGCTTCCTTGTTAATGAAGTGCTCCTGCTTGCTGTGCTCCGCTGTTCATTGTTGCAACTGGCTGGAGAAATGGATGTAATGAGAATCGGGGTTCCATGAGCACTTATGTCTGTCACTTGGCAAAAAAATTAAAGTTGACAGGATATACTGAATTTCCCACATTCTGGGAAGGAAACTTGGCTTCCAAGCAAAGGTGTAATTTGTTGTGCATGTGTCCTCTGGAATGAAAAGACAAGGCTGAGTCTAGGTTTCCTGCTTTCCTGGAGTTTTTGTTTCTGGAGGCGCTGCCCATGGAAGCCCCGCAGCTTCGAGGACTTTGAGTTCATAGACATTCTGATCCCATCCCAAGTCCTGGTGGATCCTTTGACTTCTAAATTCTAGAGTGATATTTTTCACACATTTCTTGACCACGAGCCCTCCTTATACACACGATGCGTTTTGAGGCTTTGGGGTTCGAGGAGAAGATTGGTTCTTTGTTTTTCTCCTTGGGTGGTTCTGGAGTGTGAATTCAGTTTGCTAGGCAGGTACTCTTTATCACTGATCCATGCCTCCTTCTGTGTGCTGATTGTTATGAGATAGGGTCTTGCTTCTGGTCTTGTGTGTGGACTGTGACCCACCTCTAGGCTTTCCATTGTATCTGGATGGTGGTAGGGTGCCACATGCCTAGCTTCCTTGGCTGAGGTGGAGTCTCATGGAGTTTATTCCCCAGACAGGTCTTAAATCTTCGTCCTCCCAGTCTCAGTTTCCCAAGTAGCCAAGGGTACAGGGATGTTTCACTGACACAATAAAGTGGTAGAGTATTAGTCTTGAGCAAAAATGAACCCAGATCCTGGGTTCAAGTCCATGGACTGGCACACATAATTTTTTTCCTTCTTGGACACTGGTAATCCTACCTATTCAGGAGGCTTTGATCCTGACTCCATGTTGAAGCCAGTTAAGTGAAAAAGTTTGAGAGACGCTATTTCCAAAGTAACCACCAAAAAGCATGACCTTGAAAAGTCACTGTTACATACTAAGAAGCTGAAGTTACAGTGAGAAGTTCTCAGTGAGAAGTGTACAAGGTTGCCGAGGAACGGGAGCTGTGGCTCTGTTGGTAGCGTGCCACCAGTGAGCAAAGAAGCCAAGGAAGAACTCACGGTCCACAGTTCAAGGCCTAGTACTAAGGGGGAAAAACAGGCTGCAGAAAACTGAACAGGTATCTACTACACATATCATTGAAATTCATAAGAAAGAAGTCTTTCCCATTTCCTGCCTAAAAAGCGAGGAATGTTTCTCTCCCATTTCTCTCTACTTGATTGTATTATACTAAAATAAAACCATAGCAGGTGCCAGTGGCTCACGCCTGTAATCCTAGCTACTGAGGAGGCTGACTTGTGAAGATTGTACTTTGAAGCTAGCCCAGGTGGAAAAGTTAGTGCAACTCTTTATCTCCAATTAGCACTAGAACACTGGATATGGTGTTGTGTCTCAAAGTGGTATAGTGTTAGCCTTGAATGCAAAACCTCAGGGACAGTGCCCAAGTCCAGAGTTCAAGCCTCATGACCAACAAAAATAAATAAATAAATAAATAAAATAGGGCTGGGAATGTGGCTTAGTGGTAGAATGTGTGCCTAGTATGCATGAAGCCCTGGGTTCGATTCCTCAGTACCAGATATACAGGAAAAGCCAGAGGTGGCACTTTGGCTCAAGGGGTAGAGCACTAGCTTTGAGCACACAGAGGCCCAAGGATAGACCCCAGGCTCTGAGTTCAAGCCCTAGGTTTGGCAAACAAATTGGCAAAACACTAAAGAAGAGTTAGTTGATGAGAGGGAGATTTGGGTTGATTGCTACGGTCCTAACTGTGTCTACATTGTGTCTGATATTGCAGTTACTGCTGACTTTTGAGGACATAGCCATTTATCAGAGCAGGAATGGTAGCATCTGCAGACATGGCAGAAGATGCTCTACAAGCACGTCATGAGAACCAATTACGAGACTCTGGTCTCACTAGGTAAGAAGCCTTACACTTCAGGAAGGTGTGGATCCTGGGAGATGGCTGGCACTTGATAGTAAGATTTCTCAAAATACTAACTCACAAGAACTTTTCCCATCATAGTCTTTAGTTCATACTTATGTATGAGGCTGGGGATATGGCCTAGTGGCAAGAGTGCTTGCCTCCTATATATGAGGCCCTGGGTTCAATTCCCCAGCAACACATATACAGAAAATGGCCAGAAGTGGCGCTGTGGCTCAAGTGGCAGAGTGCTAGCCTTGAGCAAAAAAGAAGCCAGGTACAGTGCTCAGGCCCTGAGTCCAAGCCCCAGTACTGGCCAAAAAACAAACAAACAAACAAACAAACATACTTATGTATGAACTACAACAACTGCTTTATGGTGGTTACTTTGGAAATAGAGTCTCTCAAACATTTTTACTTAACTGTATTCAAAATGGAGTCAGGGTCTTAGCTTCCTCAGTAGCTAGGAATACCAATGCCCAAGAAGGAAAAAAAAATTATCCATGCCACTTCTTGAGCTTGAACCCAGAAACATTTCAAACAACTCAGTGTGTCTAAATGTAGTGTTCAAGGTGGCTAAGCTCCCCTGTCTGACTAGAGAAGTCACAGAGAGTACAGATGGTAATCTTTCTAAACTGGAGCTAATACTCTGGATTGAACATGGGAGAGAGCCTTTTGGGAGCTGGGAAGATTCCCAGAAGTTAGAAATTGTGAAGGATTCTTCTGCTGAGTCACATTTTGATCCAGTGACAGAGCAACACCTTTTGGGTGTTAAGTACTAAGAACCAGGGTCCTGATGTTAAGATAACATGTTCAGCTTTCTTAGATTTCCTTCTAGATTCTGGTCTTCTTGTTGGGCTGACCTGAGGAGAGATGTCTTCTTTATTCTAGAGAAGGGCAGTAAAGCATAGTGCTAGGCTGTGTGGGATCTGGAGCTAGAGTCTGATCTTCTTCTTTCTGAGTAAGCTTAGGTTGATGATAGAAGCTGTCAATATTTCAAATCCTGAGTTATAAATGAAGCTAACGAAAATACCTACATTAGCACATTAATGCAGTGTTAAGTGGTCCTGGCACAGTAAGAGCTTGCTAATGGAAGCTGTTTTTTTGTAGGAGATGAAAAAGAACAAAAGATAGTTCCTGTTTATCTTTGGGACCAAATGGCTCCCTTCTACCTGGATTCTGGGAAAAGAATAAAGCCAGTTCTTGCTGTCTGGTCTTAGAGACACAAAAATACACAGATGACGTAAAGTTGTGGTAGTTACAAGGGCTGTGTTAGAAACTTATGCTCTCCATACCTTGGGACAGTAAGTGTGTGTGTACCTAACTTGGGGTAGTCTATGTGCTACCTTCAGTCAGGCCATAGACTGGGAGATAAATGGTTTACTTTTGATTTCACGAAGCCCACAAGCTCAAATTATTCTTCAAATGCAGAGAGACTTAAATGTTATTTTCCATTAGATCCTTTTACACGGCCCCGGCCCCTCTGAACCCTTCTTAGGAGGAAGGGAAGATGTTTCCTTCAGGCCTGAGCAAGGCCTCAGCCTCGTGACCCCACAGAGACCTGACACCCTGGCTCCTGGGGCAGCGGCCCAGGGCTCTAGCCTGTCTTCCCCAGAAGGGGGAATTCCAAGTCACAGAGCCCTGGGCCTCCCCTCCTGGCAGGGTCTCCTGAGTCCTTGCCCAGCCTGTGGAGAAAGCTTTGGCAAGAAAAATCGCTCCTCCACTATATCTTATGATTTCTTGCAAAGGCATAACTCATGACACCCTCTATCTCTATCACTCCCAGATTTCTTCCTTGCACTTGAGTCTACTTACTATCCACTATCCCTCCTGAGTACATCACAGACATATCAGGACACTGCCCAAGGAGAGCTCTTCTTTCCTTTGAAGGCCACACCTGCCCAAGGTACTCTCCTACAGGTAATCAATCTCCTCACGGAAATGCCCAGTTCTGAAGAAAGCCAAGAGCCTACCAAGGGAGCTTTATAAAGTGTATGCATTTTAAGTGTATGCTCTGAAGCCAACAAGGTTAAACTACAACTCTGGGCTTTATAACAAGTTAGGGCTCTTATGAGAATTATATGTCTAAAAATAAGTAAACACTTAGAAGAATAAGTTCTAAGTAAATTACCCCCCGGTGAATTTTCAGTGGTTACTGTTTTTAATTCTTCACTTAAAATTTCCATTGATAAGTCTTATCAACACTTCTGTGAACACGTCTGCCACTATCCACTGCTCTGTCTCCACCATGCTGCCCTGAGAGTGTCATCTGCCTCTCACCTTTCTACTAGTGCAGCTGCCTCAATGCTTAGCCCTTGCTTTGTTCTTGCTCTCGTGATTCATTCTCTACAGAGGAGCTGGAGTTACTCCAAAACAAACCAGCCAGAATCCCTCTGCTTAAACTCTCCAGTTGTCACAACTGAGCTCAAAGTTTGAATTCCAATTCCTTTCCTTGGTCTTAAATGCCCTCCATCAGCACAAGTAACTTGTTTTAACTCATTTTCCCCCCCAGTGGACCCAGAGGAACCCCCCCTCACCACCAGCAAGATCACAAACTTTTATGGTGCGGGGGGAAGGAGGAGGAAGGCTACTGGAACTGTGCTGGTTGGTGATAGATGAGTTCAAACTAGAGGGAGAATTGCTTAGGCTGAGACAGTTAGGGCTATGCAGGGAGCACATGGCAGAAGACTGCTTTACAGGAGCAGAACAGGCAGATGTGGCTCATTAATTCCTGCTTCAGTTCTATCAAGTGTCTCTAGTAACAACAACTAAGTAGAATCCTACCAGGGGAGGGTTTTTGTTGTTGTTGTTTTTAGTTTTTTGTTTTTAGGGTGGGCTCATTATGTAGATCAGTCTCGTTTCAAAACCCAGATTTTCCTGCCTCAGCCTTCCAAAGGCTGAGATTAATCATGCCATCACACCCAGCCAGGTGACACTGGTGTACTACTAAATGTTGATCCTCTTCCCAAGCACCCGCGCAGCTGAGCCTCCCTGCACCCGGCTGCTGCCCTTCCTCCAGCGGAGGTTCCTCCGGACTTCTCGCGCGTCAGGCGCGCCCCGAGGCCCCAGCTGGCTCCCCACTGCCGCCGTTCGGGTGCCTGCGGGGTTCAATGGTCTCAGTTCTGGCGGCGGGGAGGGCGAACGGCGACGTCAACCACCCGGTCCGTGCCCGCTTCCCGTAAAGCGAGGCGAGACCGGGCGGGCAGCCCACCTGGGCGGGGGTCACCCCAGAAGCGCGGAGATGGGGGACTGGGCACCGGGGTCACGTGTCCGCACACTGGGGGCCCCGGATGCCGCGGGGGGTGAGGGAAAGACTCGGGGTGCGGCAGCGACAGGGCTCAGCTGGGCTTGGAAGACTCGGCCAGGCAGGAGGCAGCGTCTGCGCACGGCCGCGGCTCACGTGGGTCTGTTTCCTCACGCTCCCCGGGAATGAAAGGCGGGGGAGAAGGGCCCGGCACACCTGGTGTCGTTCTGAGGAGAGCCCCTCCTTAATATGGAGGCCCTGGGTCAGGCAGTCTTTTTACGGATGACTGTCGCCCTCCTCAGGAGACCCAGCAACGCGATCCCTCCCAGGTGCCGCTCCGGGGTGGAGCGTTCCCCGCGAGGCGGACACGGGGAGGAGCCCACACCTCCCGCCCCAGGGGCCTATATCGCCCGCCCGCCTCCCAGCATGCCCTGCGCCTCGCAAGCGCCGAGCCCGAGCTACCGGGCTTCACCTGGGGACCCCGCGGAGCTGACCGTGGCACTCGCGGACCATGGCAGAGCTGACTCTGGTAAGGGGCTGCGGGTGTGCATGCCAGGTTCCAGGGTCCTCGGGACGCGGTGTTCTAGTTCCCGCGATGTAGGGGCCGGAGGTCCGGGGTTCGATTCTGGGAGGCGGGGGCGGCTGCCACCGTGGCCACAGCTGGAAACCACAAAGGGAACCGCCGGGGAGGAGAGCGCGCGGGCCCCAAGCGGGTCTGCGCTCAGCCTCGGGGTCCCTGCTTTGCCCTGGGACCCAGAAGTCAGAGGGCCGACTTGCCTGAGAACCAGTGTTTTGCCTTCCTGGGATGCTGTCTAGGCGGGCCTCGGGTGGCAGAGTGTGGCCGGCCCGGATAGTCGGGCCTGGATTGTGTGGCACGGTTGAAGCAGATAGCAACACCCGCGTGGGTGACACCCAGATTCGTTATTTGGCGTTTGGTTGAAACCGAGTGAAGATTTCCTGATGTGCTTTAGCGTGTAATCATTTATTTTGTGGTGTGGAGGACAGATCTGGCCAGCACTGTCATTGTCCCCCTGGCAGGTTGCCCTGTCAGGCATCTGGTCTTGCTGGGCGTGTCTGGAGTCCTAGAGGAAGGGAAGTCCCGTCCCCAGGTGTTGCGTGCTCCCCAATCCCTGGTTCGGGGTGGGCTCTTGGCCTCTAGGTTGCTGAACCTGTCAGTCAAGTGCCTAGGACTGGGAGCTTCCTGTGAAAAGGCGTAAGTGACTCCATCTTAAAAATCAAAGCTTGGGGCTGGGAATATGGCCTAGTGGCAAGAGTGCTCGCCTCCTATACTTGAAGCCCTGGGTTTGATTCCCCAGCACCACATATATAGAAAATGGCCAGAAGGGGTGCTGTGGCTCAAGTGGTAGAGTACTACCCTTGAGCAAAAAAGAAGCCAGGGACAGTGCTCAGGCCTTGAGTCCAAGCCCCAGGACTGGCCAAAAAAAAAAAAATCTAAGCTTGCTCTCCCCTAAATCAGGAAGTTACACAGAAAGCATGCATAAAACATTTTTTGAGAAAAACTGCTGAAGGTCTCAAATGGAGGATGTATGTGTTAGATATAAACAGAGATTGAAGTTTAACTTTAGGAATGCGGTTTGCCCTGTGCTAACAAAGTTTAACTATAGCCCTCTGCTAACAAAGTTAACTATAGATAAGATTATCCTATTTCCCTCTGCTTGCTTAGTGTGATGTATTGTTAATCAAACATATGCCTGACTGTGGAAGTTTCCCCAGATTGCTTAAGAGTTGTTTGTTTCATGATATAAAAAGATGGCCAGATTGTGACTGGGGCCTCTGAGTGTCATCAGTGGAGGTCTGAGCTAGCTCGCAATAAACGCCTCTTTGCTGTTTACATCGGTCTTGGTCTCTGGTGGTCTATTCGGGGGGGTCTGGATCACGAGCATAACACGTGTGACCCTTTTCCTTGACTTGACCTACTTAGGGTCAGATCAGCTCAGGCAGGATGATGTCATGCCATGTCTCCATCTTCATGGCTTGTGTCCTGTGCCTTTTCTGCTGACCATGGGGTCCCAGTCAGCTCTCCATTGTAGCTATATTGGTTTGTTAGTATGGCTTTTTTTCTATCTTTGCTCTCTGGCCTGTTTCCTGACGGTGTTACCGGTATTAGTGGGCCAGAAGGCTTTGTAACCACTGGCTGCCTGCAGACTGCGAATGCTCTAATGAAGACTCCAAGTTTCCATCCTTCAAAATGTGGCTTCTTGAATATTTTACTGTATAACAATTTTGTTTTTTTAAAAAATGCTAATCCTGGGGCTTGGACCCAGGGTCTGGGCACTGTCCATGATATATTTATTGCCCAAGGCTGCTGCTCTACCAAGTAAGCCAATGCTGCACTTCTGGTTTTTTTGGTAGTTACCTGGTGTAGAGTTTTGTGGAATTTTCTTTCTCTCAATGTTGAACTAAAATCCTCAAGATGGGCTGGGAATATGGCCTAGTGTCAAGAGTGCTTGCCTTATATACATAAAATCCTAGGTTTGATTCCTCAGCACCACATATATAGAATAGGCCAGAAGCGGCGCTGTGGCTCAAGTGGCCAAGTGCTAGCCTTGAGCAAAAAGAAGTCAGAGGCAGTACTACGGCCCTGAGTTCAAATCCCAGGACTGGCAAAAAGGAAAAGAAAGTGGCTGACTTGTGAAGATTGTAGTTTGAAGCCAGCCCTGGGAGAAAGTTAGTGCAACTGTTTATCCCCAATTAACACTAGAAAACTGGAGGTTGTGTGGTGGCTCAAAGTGGTATAGTGTTAGCTTGATTGCAAAAACTCAGGCACAGTCCACAAGCCCAGAGTTCAACATTCATAGCCAACAAAAATAAGTAAATAAATAAATTCATTAATTAAAATAGGGCTGGGAATGTGGCTTAGTGGTAGAGTGCTTGCCTGGCCTGCATGAATCCCTGGGTTCAATTTCTCAGTACCAGATACACAGGAAAAGCCAGAGGTGGCACTGTTGTAGAGTACTAGCTTTGAGCACAGAGAGGCCCATGGATAGAGTCCAGGCCCTGAGTTCAAACCCCAGCATTGTCAAACAAATAGGCAAAACATTAAAGAAAAGTCAATTGTTGAGAGAGAGATGGGGAGGTGATTGCTACGATCTTAACTGTGTCTACATTGTGTCTGATATTTCAGATACCGCTGACATTTGAGGACATAGCCATTTATTTCTCAGAGCAGGAATGGCAGCATCTGCAGACATGGCAGAAGAAGCTCTACAAGTACATTATGATAACCAACTATGAGACTCTGGTCTCACTAGGTAAGAAGCCTTACACTTCAGGAAGGTGTGGATCCTGGGAGATGGCTGATACTTGATAGTGTGATTTCTCAAAATACTAACTCACAAGGACTTTTCACATCATAGTCTGCTTTTTGGTGGTAGTGGGGAAATAGACTCTCTCAAGCTTTTTTACTTAACTGGCTTCAAAATGGAGTCAGGATCTCAGCCTCTGAGTAGCTAGGAATACCAATGCCAACAAGAAAAAAAATGTATGTGTGCCAGTCATTGGACTTGAACCCAGAAACATTTCAAACAACTCAGTGTGTCTAAATGTAGTGTTCAAGGTGGCTAAGCTCCCCTGTCTGACTTCTCTGTGCAGATGGTGAACTTTCTAAACCAGAGCTAATACTCTGGATTGAACATGGGAGAGAGCCCTTTGGGAGCTGGGAAGAATCCCAGAAGTCAGAAAATGTGAAGGATACCTCTGCTGAGGCCCAATTTCGTCCAGTCCCAGAGCAACAGGTGTTGGGTGGTGAGTACTAAGAAACCAGGGTTCTGATGTTAAGTTAGCATGTTCAGCTTTCCTAGTTTTCCTTCTATAATCTGGTCTTCCTGTTTGGCTGACCTGAGGCAAGATGTCTTGTATATTGTAGAGAAAGGCAGTAAAGCATAGTGCTTGGTTGTGTGGGATCTGGAGCTAGAGTCTGATGTTGTTTTTTCTGAGTAAGCTTGGGCTGGTGATAGAAGCTGTTGATATTTCAAATCCCGAGGTATAAAATGAAGCTAATGAAAGTAATTAATGCAGTGTTATGAGATCCTGGCACAGTATGAGCTTGCTAATGGCAGTCATTTTGTTGCAGGAGATGAAAAAGAACAAAAGATAGTTCATTTTTATCTTTGTGACGAAATGGCTCACCTCTACCTAGATTCTAGCAAAAGAATGAAGCCAGTTCTTGCTGCCTTGTCTTAGAAACTGAAAAATACACAGATGACCTATATCTGTGGTAGTTATGAGGGCTGTGTTATTAAATCATGCTCTCCATACCTTGGGTCAGTAAGTGTTTGTGTACCTACATGGGGTAGTCTATGTGCTACCTTTAGTCAGGCCATAGACTGGGAGATAAATGGTTCACTTTTGATTTCAAGAAGCCAGCAGGCCCAAAGTATTCTCTAAACCCGGAGAGACTAAATGTTATTTTCCATTAGATCCTTTGCAGGGCCATGGCTCCTCTGGACCCTTCTTAGGAGGAAGGGAAGACGTTTCCTTCAGCTCTGAGCAAGGCCTCAGCCTCGTGACCCCAGAAAAACCTGACACCCTGGTTCCAGGTGCAGCAGCCCATGGCTCTAGCCTGTCTGCCCCAGAAGGGGGAATTCCTAGTAACCAAGCCCTGAGCCTCCCCTCTTGGCAGGGTCTCCCACGTCCTTGCCCCACCTGTGAAGAGAGCTTTGGCAAGGAAAACCATTTAGCAACACACCTGCTGGGCCACTCCAAGAACCCAGTGAGTAGGGCGGGGAGGAAACCCGCCAGCCAAGCCGACCTGGCCGGGGCCCCCTGGGGAGGGGAGCCACCAAATGTCTCCTTCAGTAAGTGTGCCCCGCACTTGGGGCGTGCCGGGCAGCAGCCCAAAGACACGCTGCCCTTCCACTGTGCCCAGTGCGAAGCGCGCTTCAGCCTGCGGACCCAGCTGAGGACCCACCAGCGCAAGCACAGAGACCCCAGGCGCTTCCCCTGCAGCGAGTGCAGCCTCGCCTTCACCCACCAGTACCTCCTCCAGGAGCACCTGCGCCTGCACAGCGGGGAGAGGCCTTTCCAGTGCCCGCAGTGCCCCAAGAGCTTCCGCCTCAAGTGCACCCTGCAGGTTCACCTGCGCATTCACAGCGGGGAGAGGCCCTTCCAGTGCCCCAAGTGCCCCAAACGCTTCAGCCACAGGGGCAACCTGCGGAAGCACCAGCTCACACACAGTACCCAGAAGCCCTTCCAGTGCCCACAGTGCCCCAAGAGCTTCTGCCTCAAGGCCTCCCTGAAGAGGCACCAGTTCACCCACAGTGCCCAGAAGCCCTTCCAGTGCCCACAGTGCGCCAAGAGCTTTTGCCGCAAGGCCTCCCTGCAGGAGCACCAGCTCACACACAGTGCCCAGAAGCCCTTCCAGTGCCCACAGTGCCCCAAGAGCTTCCGCCTCAAGTGCACCCTGCGGAAGCACCAGCTCACACACAGCGCCCAGAAACCCTTCCAGTGCCCGCAGTGCCCCAAGAGCTTCCACCGCAAGAGCACCCTGCGAGATCACGAGCTTACCCACAGCACCCAGAAGCCCTTCCCCTGTGGACAGTGCAGCAAGAGCTTCATCAAGCAGACCAAGCTGACTGAGCACCTGCGCCTGCACAGCGGGGAGAAGCCCTTCCAGTGCCCCAAGTGCCCTAAGAGCTTCTGCCGCAAGCGTGCCCTCCAGGATCACCAGCTCACGCACAGCGCCCAGAAGCCTTTCCCCTGTGGACAGTGCAGCAAGAGCTTCATCAATCGGGCCAAGCTGACCGAGCACTTGCGCCTGCACAGCGGGGAGAGGCCCTTCCAGTGCCCCAAGTGCCCCATGAGCTTCCGCCTCAAGTGCATCTTGCAGGAGCACCTGCGCCTGCACAGCGGGGAGCGGCCCTTCCAGTGCCCCAAGTGCCCCAAACGCTTCAGCCACAAGGGCAACCTGCGGAAGCACCAGCTCACCCACATCGCCCAGAAGCCCTTCCAGTGCACACAGTGCCCCAAGAGCTTCCGCCTCAAGGGCACCCTACGAAATCACGAGCTCACCCACAACACCCAGAAGCCCTTCCAGTGCCCACAGTGCCCCAAGAGCTTCCACTGCAAGGACTCCCTCCGGGAGCACCAGCTCACCCACAGCGTCCAGAATCCCTTCTCCTGCAGTCAGTGTGGCAAGAGCTTCATCAAGCAGGCCAGACTGAATGAGCACCTGCGCCTGCACAGCGGGGAGAGGCCCTTCCAGTGCCCCACGTGCTCCATGAGCTTCCACCTCAAGTGCATCCTGCAGGAGCACCAGCTCACACACAGCGCCCAGAAGCCCTTCCAGTGCCTGCAGTGCCCCAAGAGCTTCTGCCGCAAGGGCACCCTGCGGGAGCATCAGCACATGCACAGCACGCAGAAGCCCTTCCCCTGCAGCCAGTGCGGCAAGAGCTTCGTTCGGCAGGCCCATCTCACCAGGCACCTCAGCATGCACAGTGGAGAGACGCACGTGCAGTGTTCCCTCTGTGGCAACAGCTTCCAAGCCAAGGCAGACATGAAGACATACCAGCTGCTGCACGGAGGGGAGATGCCATTCTCCTGCAAGTGCGGCAAGGGCTTCACCAAGCGATTCAAGCTGGTGGAACACATCAGGACTCACATCGGCGAGAAGCCTTTCCAGTGTCACAAGTGCAAGAAACCTTTCCAGTGTCCCAAGTGCAACAAGGCTTTCCGCTTGAAGACACAGCTTGTCGGCCACCAGCGGGTACACAGTGGGGAGAGACCTAAGTCCAAACTCACTGCCCATGTCAGAGTGCCCACAAAATCCTGTCCTGCCCCGAGGGACCGGAAGCCTGATCCTGAAATTAAGAAAGGCTGAGCCTGCTATTTACAATGATAGAAGCTGAGTGGAGCTGAGGCAGGTGCACAGTCAACACAGCCAGTGAGTGAATGAACGAGATGCCCCTGGTTCCTCAGAAACGGCCCAAACCCACGGGAAGGCAGATGGGAGGAACAGAAGGGGCTGCTTTAAGCAAGCACGTGACACAGATTAGGAACTGGGGCAAAGCTAACAGATTTTTTTTTCTTTGAAATCACTGGCTACATTTGCAATCTATCAATAAAAGAGAGATTTGTTCTGCCTGTCTGCCTTAGGTGATGATTCTTTACCCAAATGCAAAGCTAGCTCTAAAATGAAGATTGAGTTCAGATTTGAGGGCTTTCAAAACCACAAAGCTAGGAAGATACTGCCCTGTCAAAGACCTAAGAGGTTATTGTCTTTGGTGCCTTTTCATCCACTTCCTACCCACTTTGTTTCTTTGTTTGGTTGTTTTGTGCCAGTCCTGGGGCTTGACCTCGGGGCCTGACCATTATCCTTTTGCTTTTTTCCTCCTGCCTGGAGTTGTGCCACTTGAGCTGGAACTCCACTTGTGTCTTTGTTGGTGGTTGGAGACAAGAGCCTCATGGACTTTCCTGTCCAGGTTGGCCTTGAACAGCAGTTCTCAGAGCTCACTCTCATGAGTAGCTAGGATTAAAGGTGGTGGCCTACGACCTGGGAAACCGGGCATCGTCCTGATGTGTCCTTCTCCTTATGATGGAGGCCCAGTGTCACGCAGCTCTTTCCTGGGTGATGGTGCTGTTGAGCAAGGTGGAGATGGGTGGAGGGTGCGAGAATGGGATGGGAAGGGGAGGCAGGAATGAGCCATGGTTCTGGGCAAGGGTGATGATGAACAAAGTGACCGATGGAGCCACCACAGTGATGTGGCTCACATTCCACTGGAGCTGGGTTGGCACCAGCAATTACCAGAATTACTGACTTTAGGATTGGGGGTTCACGTCAGACAGGTGAGGTGCCCCCAAGGTAACATGGTTTTGGGGTGTCATGCTACACAAGGGTTTCAGAATCCACTCAGTGCATTTATGACTGGCAAAGAATCTAGGATTTGTTTTTGAAATGGTATCCTTTGGAAAAGTGCAAGGTTAGGATTCAGGTCTGACATAACTAACCCTGGGCTTTCAGCACACCGGGAATGAAAAGTGCTCTCAGACGTGTATTTCAGCAAGTGAATGACATGACTGCCCATGAGACCGTCTGTAAATCAGGAAAATATGAGAGCCATCTGGTTGGGGCATTTACTGTCTTATTTTTAGAGTACACATACTTATGAAATATGTAATTTGAGGTCTACCTGAGTGTATGCATTGCAGTCAAATAAATAGTGACAGTTAAAAATCATAATTTCCTAAATTACTAGCACCATAATAGAATGAACATCTAGGAGGCAATAAAAACAGTCTGGATTTTCTTCTCAAGAAAATAGTTTTATAACTTTACTTTCTTTTCTAGTCCTGGGGCTTGAAATCAGGGCCTGAGCACTATCCTTGAGCTTCTTTTGTCCACGGCTAGTGTTATGTAGTAAATTGTCTAGGAAGCCACATATTGGAGGATTGAATCTTGGAGTTTTCATTAGAGCATTATTGGCCCGCAAGCCCACAAATACACTTAATACTATGAGGAAACAGGCCAGAGAGGAAAGATAGAACAAAAAACCATAGCAACAAACCTATCCAAATTGTATGGAGAGCTAACTTAGGACGCCATGGAGACGAGAGTAGCCAGGAGACAGGACACAAGAGCCAGGTGGGATGGCATAAGGACTCCAGAGCTGACCTGACCCTAGGGGGCTGGTCACAGGAAACTCCCAGTCCCAGGCACTTGCCTGACAGCTTCAGTAACCTATAGGCCAAATGCCCACCCCTGTCTCTAGGGTTTCAGTAACACCCATCACCTGGGGTGAGACTTCCCTTGCTTTAGGAATTTATGCACATCCATCAAGACAGGAGGCCCAGTAGTGCCACCTACCACGTGGCCAATGATGGCGCTGGCCATATCTGACCTCCATAGTACACTAGCACTCTACCACTTGACCCACAGTGCCAGTTCTGGCCTTCTCTGTTTATGTTGCACTGAGGAATTGAACCCAGGGCTTCCTGCACATAGGGCTTTACATTCTCACTTGGCTCTTTTACTTAAGGCTAGTGCTCTACCACATGAGCCACATTTCTGCTTCTCCTTTTTCCTGATTATCTGGAAATTACAAACATGACCCAGCTTAATTTACCTGGTTCTGGAGCTTGGACTCAGGGCCTGAGCACTGTCCCAGGATTCTTGCTCAAGGCTAGCCCTCTGTCACTTCTGCCACAGCACCACTTCTGGGCATTTTCTGCATGTGTGGTGCTGGGGAATTGAACCCAGGGCTTCATGTATAAGAGGCAAGCACTCCTTGCAACTAGGCCATATCCCCAGCCATAAGTGGTTTTCTTAAAGTTAATAATTATTTAAAGAGTGAGAGGAGAACTGAAATTAAAGGAAGATATTTTCAGCAGGAATCATGGAAAAAGTACTGACACTTTCCAGGCATATCACTTCCTTTCAGCACATTTGGAAAAGTACTCTCCCCATATGCAATGATTATTCGTAAATCTTGCTGCACTGATGATGTTTTCTGGACAGTAGAAAAGTGGAGACTTCCTTCTATCAGCTTTTGCAAATCTTAAGTGCTAGCTATCTTGTTTAAATATCTTGAGAATACCTGGGTGCTTCTGGCTCATGACTAATCCTAGCTACTCAGGAGGCTGAGATATGAGGATCAGGGTTCAAAGCCAGTCCTCACAGAGTACATGAGACTCTTATCTTCAACTAACTACCAGAAAAAAAGAAGGTGTGCTGTGGATTGAAGTGGTAGAATACTACCCTTGAATAGCAAAGCTCAGGGCCAGTGCTCCTTCCTCCATGTTTTGTGTTTCATCAAATTTATTATCTGCAGAAAACCTGTGGATGTGATTCATAGTGTGCTGACGTACAGAGAGTAGTTTTAAATTTCAATGTATCAATTTTAGTTTTAATTTCCTAAATATAAAATTAAAAATATGAACAAACTAGAGTGTGTTTGGGGACTTTATCATACTATATTCAATCAAATTGGTGGGTTTCTCCTTACTGATTGTGCTTTTCATAAATATTTTTGCAAGTCTTTCTTGGGGGGAGCTCTTGAACTGGGACTTGAACTCAGGCCTTCTAGTAGTCTCATTTTTTGTTTTTGAAGTGTTTTCTTTCGTATCTCAAGACTAGTGCTGTACCGCTTGAACCATATCTACAGTTGCGCCTTTCTGGTAGTTAATTGGAAATGAATCTCTCCTATTTGTTGGCTCTAATTGGTTTTGAAACATGATTCTGAAATCTCCCTTACCTGAAATGCTAGGGTTTTAAGCCACCACACTGGGCTCTTTTGTTGATTGAGACAGGGTCACCCTATGCATCCCAGACTGGCTTTGAACACAAGATTCTTCTACCTAGGCCTCCAGTGAACTTTGCCCCACCCCTCTCTCTTTTTCTAGACAGCATTGATGATTGTATTAATTCTCTTAAGGTACAGTGGTTGGAACTCGTAGCCTTGTCCATACCCAGCATGTGTCCTGATCCACCCAGTGCCAATCCCAAGCCCCCTAAGTCATCCTAACTGACTGATCTAGGATGCTTTGTGCACTGGCGTGAGCTTAAGTGAGAGTGCCACACTGAGGGTTGAGGGGACCACCCCGACAGAACATAATTCTAACCGCCACAGACAGCCACTAGCATCCCCAAATCACAACCAACCAGCCAAAGAAAAGCACTGCCTCATTGTGACGGAGACTGCTCTGGTCTACACCTGTCCCTAAGAGGGAAATTGTGGGTTGGACGGAAGGGGTTCAGGGCTGTGGAGTCCTGATGAGCAGGAACCATGGTCTCTTCCTGATTGGAAAGAATAGAGACAGGGTGGAGGTTCCCAGAGCTGGCCATGTCCACCAAGCCAGACAGTACCCATCCCAGCCATGAACTCACCCACAACAGCACAGACCATGCCCTGTCACGTGTTGACAGTGACCACCTGCTGCACCAAGAGGTCCCCAATCTTCTTGATGATGTAGTTGTGTGCTTGTTGCCCTCCTCCAGGGCCTGTAGGCAGCACTCCAAGGCGGGCCAGCAAGTGGTTATGCATATCCAGAAGGTCTTGGCTGCAGGGGAAGAGCCGGCTGATGGCCTGGCTGATGGCCTGGCTGCTGAATTGTAGGTCTTCCTGCCGGGGCCCGGGAATACACCCCCAGCATGATTTTCAGTGTCCACATGGGCCTCTGTCTGCATCCACTCATGCAGGACATCTGGCCTCTTCACCGCCAGGCTCCAGCACTCAGCCTTGAACTCATGGTCATCAGCTTCGATCTCATTCTTCAGTGAGGCAGTATAGGAATCTTCCAGGGAAAGCGAGTCTGCATTGAAAGGTGGAAGTGACAGAGTCGTCAACCGCCTATTTCCATTTTAGGAACACAGAGTCAGCTCCAACCATCTCTCCTGTGGCTGGTCCAAGTCTAACCTCAGTTCCGGCCAGGCTAGCTGTTGTCTGGGGCCCTGTTTCTGCGTGACCCTCACACGGACATTCCTGTCAGGGCCCTGGCTGCCATGGGACAGGAGGGTGGCCTGCAATGGCTGCTCCTTCAGTGAGGCTCCGCTGCGTCCCTGTTTAGGCCTCCAGCTGCGCCACCAGCCCCTGGGCCTCCAGGCAGGCCTCAGAGGAGGTTCAGATACCGCCCTGCATAGCTGGAGGGGTGGAGGGGTGGGGGTTGCCCACCTCTGTCTGTTTGATGTCCCTGTCTGCCTAACCCCTCCTCCGTGTCTCTCCATCTCTCTCCTCACTGTCCCAGTCATTTCTCTCTTTCCTCCTCTCTCCACCTTTGTTGTGGGTGCTGCTCTGCCCTCATCCTTTGGGCATCTCTGTTCACCTGCTCGTGGTCACCCTGGGCCCAGGGGACAGAGCCCAGGGGTCCCAAATGTCCCACAGTCAAGGCAGGGAGCTGGGTCTGGGCCAGGTTCAGAAAGCTCTCGCAACTAAGAGGGGCAGGACGGGGCTGGGACCAGCGCCAGCGTGGTTGCAGGAAGGTGGAGGTGCTGGATTCTTGGCCCCGTGCACCTCTTGTCCACCCCTGTGAGTCTTGGGGGTGGGAGAACCCCTCCCCCAGCCACCTCCTGGCATTTCCGGTCTCCATGGGCCGGGCTACCAGGGATCCCTGCAGGATGCGCTCCAGCCCGTCCCTGGGCAGTGAGTCCCCCGGTGAGGTCTGCGCCTTCCCTCTCCTGGCCGCCTTCTCTTCAGTTCCCCAGAGAGGCTCCTGACTCTGAACTCCTTCTGATTTTCATCGACTTGATTGCTTGCAAGTGCGGCCCAGGGCGGGGTGGTACCCGGTGGGACGAATGGGGGGTGGGGGGGTGACCGCTCCTCATGCCAGCAGGGGGCGCTGCTGCCTCCTCCTACTATGCTCCCCACCACCTGAGCACAGATCCCACGGGACCCGCCTTCACTGGGGGATCCTTTGGAACTGACCGTGGGACAAGTGGATGATGGCCGAGCTGACTCCGGTAAGGGGCTGCTGGTGTGGATGCTGGGTTTCGGGATCTGACACTGGGAAAAGCTGGCTGCAGCCACCTGGGCCACCTGGGCCACCGTGGCCACAGATGGAACCCACGCCGGGAGCCGCGGGGGAGGAGAGCATGTGGGCCCTGGTGGACCCCGAGCCGGTCAGGCCTCAGCCACGGGGTCCTCACTTTGCCCTGGGACCTGGATGTCAGAGGTTACACTGGGCTGAGAAACAGTGTGTGGCCGTCTTGGGATGCTGTCTTGGCGGGCCTCGGGTGGCTGAGTCTGGCCGGCTGGATAGTCACATGTGGATTGTGTGGCACGGTTGAAGCAGATAGCAACACCCACATGGATGATATGCTGATTCGTTATTTGGTGTCTGGTTGAAACTGAGTGGCTGTTTTCCTGATGTCCTTTAGCGTGTAATCATTTATTTTGTGGTGTGGAGGTCAGATCTGGCCAGCGCCATCATTGGTCCCATAGCAGGTTACCTTGTCTGACATCTTGTCTTGATGGGCATGCCTGGAGCCCTACAGGGAGGAAAGTCCCGTCCCGGGGTGCTGGGTGCTCCCCAATCCCTAGACCAGGATGGGCTCTTGGCCTCTAGGTTCCTGAACCTGTCAGTCAAGTGCTCAGGACTGGGAGTTTCCTGTGACCCTGTTTCTTGACTTGACCAATTTAGGATCAGATCAGCTCAGGCAGGAGGATGCCATGCCATGTCTCCATCTTCATGGCCTGTGTCCTGTGTCTTTTCTGGTCACCATGGCATCCCAGTCAGCTCTCCATTGGAGCTGGATTGGTTTGTTGGTATGGCTTTTGTTCTGTCTTTGCTCTGTGGCCTGTTTCCTGACAGTGTTAAGGGTATTAGTGGGCCACAAGGCTTTGTATCCAGTGGATGCCTGCAGACTGCTAATGCTCTAATAAAGACTCCAAGTTTCCATCCTTCGAAATGTGGCTTCTCGGATATTTTACTATATGACAATTTTAAGACTTAAAAAAAATGCTAATCCTGGGGCTTGGAACCAGGGCCTCAGATTTTTATTGCTCAAGGCTGCTGCTCTACCAAGTAAGCCAAAGCTCCACTTCTGGCTTTTTGGTAGTTACCTGGTGTAAGAGTTTCATAGAATTTTCTTTCCCTCAACGTTGAACCAAAATCCTCAATATGGATTGGGAATATGGCCTAGTGGCAAGAGTGCTTGCCTCCTATACATAAAACCCTGGATTTGATTCCTCAGCACCACATATATAGAAAATGCCAGAAGTGGCACTGTGGCTCAAGTGGCCAAGTGCTAGCCTTGAGCAAAATGAAGCCAGAGTCAGTACTAAGACCCTGAATTCAAACCCCAAGACTGGCAAAAAGAAGAAGAAGAAGGAGGCTGACTTGTGAAGATTGTAGTTTGAAGCCAGCCCAGGTGGAAAAGTTAGTGCAACACTTTATCTCCAATTAACACTAGAAAACTGGAGGTTGTGTGGTGGCTCAAAGTGGTATAGTGTTAGCTTTGAATTAAAAAACTCAGGGACAGTCCCCAAGCCCAGAGTTCAAGACTCATGGCCAACAAAATAAATAAGTTAATTAATTAAATAAAATAGTGCTGGGAATGTGGCTTAGTGGTAGAGTGCTTGCTTGGTATGAATGAAGCCCTGGGTTCAATTCCTCACTACCAGATACCCAGGAAAAGCCAGAGGTGGTGCTGTGGTAGAGCACTATATTTGAGCACAGAGAGGCACAAGGATAGACCCCAGGCCCTGAGTTCAAACCCTAGGAATGGCAAAGAAGTTGGAAAAACACTAAAGAAAAGTCAGTTGATGAGAGGGAGATGGGGGGTGATTGCTGCAATCTTAACTGTGTCTACATTGTGTCTGATAATGCAGATACTGATGACTTTTGAGGACGTGGCCATTTATTTCTCAGAGCAGGAATGGCAGCTTCTGCAGACATGGCAGAAGAAGCTCTACAAGCATGTCATGAGAACCAATTACAAGACTCTGGTCTCACTAGGTAAGAAGCCTTACACTTTAGGAAGGTGTGGATCCTGGGAGATGGCTGGCACTTCATAGTGCGATTTCTCAAAATTCTAACTCACAAGGACTTTTCACATCATAGTCTGCTTTTTGGTGGTTACTTGGGAAATACAGTCTCTCACCTTTTTTACTTAACTGGCTTCAAAATGGTGTCAGGATCTCAGCCTATTGAGTAGCTAGGAATACCAATGTCCAACAAGAAATAAAATGTATGTGTGCCAGTGTCGGGGATGGCTATACCTTTAAGACCTGGGACTGGTGGCTCTTAGCCACTACCTACATTCTTCCTGGGTCTGGAACCTCCCCCCCCCCCGCCCCACCCTTTGTTTGTGAGCACGTGTGCCACCATGGTGCCAGCTGGACCGGTCCTGGGGGACCATGGTCTCCACCCCTGCGGGAAGTTCCATAACATCACCGTGATGGACAGTTCATCAGCCAATTGTTAATACGCAGTTAGTCCGTCCTCTTCCTGCCGCCATTACTGTTATATAAATCCCTCCCCTGAATAAAACTTTGGGAAGCCCCTGAAGCTAATTCCCAGGTGTCCATGCATACCCGCCCTCCTTGGCGAGTATGGGGGGGAGGGCATTCTCGCGGCCGCACCCGTTCTGGAGCTTATTCATGGCCATCGCTCCCGCATTACCTCCTACTGGCCAGAGCATATGCGTGAGAGTGAAAGGGGACCACACGGAGGGGGCAAATAGGCCCAGGATCTTACCCAGAAGGGGGTTTACAGTAAGCCCGGCATGCCAGTCCTTGGACTTGAACCCAGAAACATTTCAAACAACTCAGTGTGTCTAAATGTATTCAAGGAAGCTACGCTCCCCTGTCTGACTTCTCTGTGCAGATGCTGATCTTTCTAAACCGGAGCTAATACTCTGGATTGAACATGGGAGAGAGCCCTTTGGGAGCTGGGAAGAATCCCAGAAAATGTGAAGGATTCCTCTGCTGAGGCACATTTTGGTCCAGTGACAGAGCAACAGGTGTTGGGTGGTGAGTACTAACAAACCAGGGGCCTGAGGTTAAGATACCATATTCAGCTTTCCTAGTTTTTCTTCTATAATCTGGTCTTCCTGTTTGGCTGTTCTGAGGCAAGATGTCTTGTATATTGTAGAGAAGGGCAGTAAAGCATAGTGCTAGGCTGTGTGGGATCTGGAGCTAGAGTCTGATCTTGCTTTTTCTGAGTAATCGTGAGCTGGTGAAAGAAGCTGTCGATGTTTCACATCCTGAGGTATCAAATGAAGCTAATGAAAGTAATTAATGCAGTGTTACGTGATCTTGGCACAGTACGAAGTTGCTAATGGCAGTCATTTTATTGCAGGAGATGCAAAAGAACAAAATATAGTTCATTTTTATCTTTGTGATCAAATGGCTCGCCTCTTCCTAGATTCTAGCAAAACAATAAAGCCAGTTCTTGCTGCCTGGTCTTAGGGATAGAAAAATACACAGATGACGTATAGCTGTGGTAGGTAGGAGTGTTGTGTTAGAAACTTATGCTCTCCATACCTTGGGACAGTAAGTGTGTGTGTACCTAAGATGGGGTAGTCTATGTGCTACCTTTAGTCAGGCCATAAACTGGGAGATAAATGGTTTACTTTTGATTTCAAGAAGCCAGCAAGCTCAAAGTATTCTCCAAACCTGGAGAGACTAAATGTTACTTTCCATTAGTTCCTTTCCAGGGCCACAGCTCCTCTCCACCCTTCTTAGGAGGAAGGGAAGACGTTTCCTTTAGGCCTGAGCAAGACCTCAGCCTTGTGCCCCACAGAGACCTGACACCCTGGCTCCAGGTGCAGCAGCCCACAGCTCTAGTGTGTCTGTGGCATAGGGAGAATTCCAAGTGACAGAGCCCGGGGCCTCCCCTCCTGCCAGGGTCTCCCGTGTCCTAACCCCAACTGTGGGGAGAGCTTTGGAAAGGAAAACCATTTAGGGACATACCTGGTGGGCTACTACAAGGACCCAGTGAGTAGGCTTAGAGGAAATCTACCAGCCTAGCCGACCTGACCGGGGCCCACTCTAGAGGGAAGCCAAGAAATGTCTCCTTTAGCATGTGCGCCCTGCACTTTGGCACACTGGGCAGCAGCCCAAGGACCCACTGCCCTTCCACTGTGCCCAGTGCGAAGCGTGCTTCAGCCTGTGGACCCAGCTGCACATCCACCAGTGCCGACACAGAGACCCCAGGCGCTTCCCCTGCAGCGAGTGCAGCCTTGTCTTCACCCAGGGGTGCCACCTCCAGGAGCACCTGCGCCTCCACAGCAGGGAGAGGTTCTTCCAGTGCCCCAAGTGCTCCAAGAGCTTCTGCCTCAAGCACGCCCTAGGGGAGCTCCAGCTCACACACAGTGCCCAGACACCCTTACAGTGCCCACAGTGCCCCAAGAGCTTCACCCAGCAGGCCCACCTCACCAAGTACCTGGGCCTGCACACCGGGGAAAGGCACGTGCAGTGTTCTGTCTGTGGCAAGAGCTTCCAGGCCAGGGCTGACATGAAGACATAGCAGCTGCTGCACGGAGGGGAGATGCCGTTCTCCTGCAAGTGCGGCAAGGGCTTCGCCAAGCGCTTCAAGCTGGTGGAACACATCAGGACTCACATCGGCGAGAAGCCTTTCCAGTGTCACAAGTGCACGACACCTTTCCAGTGTCCCAAGGGCAATGAGGCTTTCTGCTTGAAGACACAGCTGGTCAGCCACCAGCGGGTACACACTGGGGAGAGCCCTAAGTCCAAACTCACTGCCCATGTCAGAGTGCATACAAAACCCTGTCCTGCTCCAAGGGACCCTAACCCTGATCCTGAAATTAAGGAAGGCTAAGCCTGCTATTTACAATGATAGAAGCTGACTGGAGCTGAGGCAGGTGCACAGGCAACACAGCCAGTGAGTGAATGAACGAGATGCCCCTGGTTCCTCAGAAACGGCCCAAATCCACGGGAAGGCAGATGGGGAGAACGAAAGGGGCTGCTTTAAGCAAGCATGTGACACAGATTAGGAACTGGGGCAAAGCTAACAGATTTTTCTCCTTTGAAATCATTGGCTACATTTGCAATCTATTAATAAAAGAGAGATTTGTTCTGCCTGTCTGCCTTAGGTGATGGTTCTTCACCTAAGTGCAAAGCTAGCTCTAAAATGTAGATTGAGTTCAGATTCGAGAGCTTCCAAAACCACAAGGCTGGGAAGATACTGCCCTGTCAAAGACCTAACAGCTTATTGTCTTCAGCGCCTTTTCATCCATTTCCTACCCACTTTGTTTGTTTTGTGCCAGTCCTCGGGTTTGAACTTGGGGCCTCAGCCTTTTGCGTCAGGTGTTTTCCTCAAACCTGGAGTTGTACCACTTGAGCCAGAGCTACACTTGTGTCTTTGTTTGTGGTTAGACACAAGAGCCTCATGGACTTTCCTGTCCATGTTGGCCTTGAACTGCAGTTCTCAGAGCTCAGTCTCATGAGTAGCTAGGATTAAAGGTGGTGGCCTATGGCCTGGGAAACTGGGTATCGTCCTGATGTGTTTCTCCTTCTCACGGAAGACCAGCGTCAGGCAAGTTTTTTCTGGGTGATGGTGCTGTTGAGCAAGGTGGAGATGGGTGGTCTGTGGGAGAATGGGATGGGAAGGCCAGGCAAGAATGAGCCATGGTTTTGGGCAAGGGCGATGATGAGCAAAGTGACCGATGGAGCCACCAAGGTGAGGCGGCTCAGATTCCACGGGAGCCTGGTTGTCACCAGCTATTACCAGAATTATTGACATTAGGATTGGGGAGTTCAGGTCAGACAGGTGAGGTGTCCCCGAGGTGACAGCCTTTTGGGGGATCATGCTACACAAGGGTGTGGGCACCCACTCAATGTGCTTATGACTGGAAAAGAATCAAGGATTTGTTTTTGAAATGGAATCCTTGCCTCATGCAGAAATAAAGTGCAAGGTTAGGATTCAGGTGTGACATAACTAACCCTGGGCTTTCAGCACACCGGCAATCAAAAGTCCGCTCAAACGTGTATTTCAGCTAGTGAATGACAGGACTGCCCATGAGACCATCTGTAAATCAGGAAAGTGTGAGAGCCATCTGGTTGGGGCATTTACTGTGTTATTTTTAGAGTGCAGATGCTTATGAAAGATGTAATTTGAGGTCGACCCGAGTGTATGCATAGCGGTCAAATAGATAGTGACAGTTAAAAATCACGATTTCCTAAATCACTAGCACCATGATAGAATGAACGTCTAAGAGGCAATAAAAACAGTCTGGATTTTCTTCTCAAGAAAATAGTTTTTATAACTTTATTTTTTTGATAATCCTGGGGCTTGAACTCAGGGCCTGAGCCCTATCCCTGAGATTCTTTTGCCCACAGCTAGTGTTATATAGTAAATTGTCTGAGAAGCCACATATTAGAGGATCAAATCTTGGAGTTTTCATTAGAGCATTAGCAGCACACAAGCCCACAAATACACTTAATACTATTGTAAGGGCTGACCTGAAAACTGGAGTAACTAAATATAAGTTTTAGTGTTAAAATTATAACAGCTTCTAAACTCTGGTAATGACTACATGATAGAGGGCTGTACCCGCACCCATGAGACTAGTGTCTTATAGTTTGACATTTAAAAATCTAGGGAACACTTGTTTACCTGGGTAGCAACCATGGTAACGGACAGTAAAATAAAAGATCTTAGCCATAGACTATAGGAATAACCATCATAGTAGTAAAAATGCCATGCTAACTATCAGGTTGGTTTACTTATTATTGAGTACTGGATTGTTTTAGCCTGCTCAAGCTTGCTTAGTGGTAATGGGAAAACATGGTCGCAATTGTTAAAATAAAGTTGGTACTAGGTCAGCCTGACCACAATGTTTTGCTTCTGTAAATGGCTTGTTTTAACCCATTTGTGACTTGCTCTACCCCCTGCATCAGTGCTATGTGACCACCTGTTGTCAATTCCTGAAATCGAGGCCAGTTCCTGATATCAAAGCCAAAATAGATAACTGAAAGGGTAGATATCCAATAGAAACAGGACAAGACTTGCTTGCTAAATGCCATCCAATCAAGTATCTGCCAAGTTGGAAATACCCTGCCCCTGTTGTAATCACAATAAAAACCCTGCCTATCTGAGGGTCGGGGCTCTCAATCCAGATCCGCTGTGTTGGTGACGGTTGGGAGTCCAGGCTCGAGCTTGCAATAAAGACTCTCGTGTGTTTGCATCGGTATCGGCTTCGTGGTGGTCTTTGGGGACCGGAAATCTGGCATAACACTATGAGGAAACAGGCCAGAGAGGAAAGATAGACCCAAAACCCTAGCAACAAACCTATCCAGCTTCTATGGTGAGTTGACATGGGACACCATGGAGATGACACTAGCCAGGAGACAGGACACAAGAGCCAGGTGGCATGGCATAAGGACTCCTGAGCTGACCTGACCCTAGGGGGCTGGGTCACAGGAAGCTCCCAGTCCCAGGCACTTGACTGACAGCTTCAGTAACCTATAGGCCAAATGCCCACCCCTGTCTCTAGGGATTCAGTAACACCCATCACCTGGGGATGAGACTTCCTTTCCTTCAGGAATTTATGCACATCCATCAAGACAAGAGGCCCAGTAGTGCCACCTACCATGTGGCCAATGATGACACTGGCTAGATCTGACCTCCATAGTACACTAGAGTTCTACCACTTGAGCCACAGTGCCACTTCTGGCCTTTTCTGTTTATGTGGCAATGAGGAATTGAACTAAGGGCTTAATGCATTTAGGGCTTTACATTCTCACTTGGCTGCTTTACTTAAAGCTAGTGCTCTACCACTTGAGCCACATTTACATGAGCCACATTACATGAGCCAGCTTAATTTAACTGTTTTTTTTCCTTTTTTCTTTGCCAGTCCTGGAGCTTGGACTCAAAGCATGAGCACTGCCCCAGGCTTCTTCTTGCTCAAGGCCAGCACTCTGTCACTTGAGCCACAGCACCACTTCTTCCCATTTTTTGCATATGTGCTGCTGGGGAATTGAACCCAGGGCTTCATGTATAAGAGGCAAGCACTCCTTGTCACTAGGCTATATCCCCAGCTGTAAGTGGTTTTCTTAAAGTTAAAAATAATTATTTAAAGAATGAGAGGAGAAGTGAAATTAAAGGAAAATATTTTCAGCAGGAATCATGGAAAAAGGTACTGACACTTTCCAGGCATATCAGTTCATTTCAGCACATTGGGAAAAGTACTCTCCCCATGAGCAATGATTATTAGTAACTCTTGCTACACTTCATTCTATCAACTTTTGCAAGTCCTATGTGCTAGCTATCTTGTTTAAATATCTTGAGAATACGTGGGTGCTTCTGGCTCATGACTGTAATCCTAGCTACCCAGGAGGCTGAGATAGGAGGACAAGGGTTCAAAGCCAGTCCTCACAGAGTCCATGAGATGCTCATCTTCAACTAAACACTAGAAAACAAGAAGTGGTGCTGTGGGTACCTTTGAATAGCCAAGCTGAGGGACAGTGCCTCCTTCCTCCATGTTTTGTGTTTCATCAAATTTATTATCTAGAGAAAACCTGTGGATGTGATTCATAGTGTGCTGACTTACAGAGAGTAGTTTAAATTTCAATGTATCAATTTTAGTTTTAATTTCCTAAATATAAAATTAAAAATATGAACAAACTAGAGTGTGTTTGGGGACTTTATCATACTATATGGTCAATGAGAGTTTTGTGCGTTTTTCCTTACTGATTGTGCTTTCCATAAATATTTTTCCAGGTTTTTTTTTGGGGGGGGGGTTGTGGGGGTGTTGTTGAAACTGGAGCTTGATCTCAGGCTTTCAAGTAGTCTCATGTTTTGTTTTTGAGGTGTTTGGATTTTTTTTCCTATCTCAAGACTATTGCTGTACCACCTGAACCACATCTCCAGTTGTGCCTTTCTGGTAGTTAATTGGAAATGAATCTCTCCTATTTGTAGGCTCTAATTGGCTTAGAAACATGATTCTGAAATCTCCCTTTCCTGAAATGCTAGGGTTTTAAGCCACCACACTGTGCTCTTTTGTTGATTGAGACAGGGTCACCCTATGCATCCCAGACTGGCTTTGAACACAAGATTCTTCTACCTAGGCCTCCAGTGAACTTTGCCCCACCCCTCTCTCTTTTTCTAGACAGCATTGATGATTGTATTAATTCTCTTAAGGTACAGTGGTTGGAACTCGTAGCCTTGTCCTTACCCAGCATGTGTCCTGATCCACCCAGGGCCAATCCCAAGCCCCCTAAGTCATCCTAACTGACTGATCAAGGATGCTTTGTGCACTGGCGTGAGCTTAAATGAGAGTGTCACACTGAGGGTTGAGGGGACCACCCCGACAGAACATAATTCTAACCATCACAGACAGCCACTAGCATCCCCAAAATCACAACCAACCAGCCAAAGAAAAGCACTGTCTCATTGTGACGGAGACTGCTTTGGTCTACACCTGTCCCTAAGAGGGAAATTGTGGGTGGATGGAAGGGGTTCAGGACTGTGAAGTCTTGATGAGCAGGAACCATGGTCTCTTCCTGATTGGAAAGAATAGAGACAGGGTGGAGGTTCCCAGAGCTGGCCATGTCCACCAAGCCAGACAGTACCCATCCCAGCCATGAACTCACCTACAACAGTACTTACCACCCCCAGTCACCCATTGGCCACGTTCACCCACTGCACCAGGAGGTCCCCAATTTTCTGGATGATGTAGTTGTGTGCTTGCTGCCCTCCTCCAGGGTCTGTAGGCAGCACTCCAGGGTGAGCCAGCAAGTGGTTATGCATATCCAGTAGGTCATGGGTGCGGGGGAAGAGCCGGCCGATGGCCTGGCTGCTGAATTGCAGGTCTTCCTGCCAGGGCCCGGGAATACACCCCCAGCATGATTTTCAGTGTCCACATGTGCTTCCGTCTGCTACCGCTCATGCAGGACATCTGGCCTCTTCACTGCCAGGCTCCAGCACTCAGCCTTGAACTCGTGGACATCAGCTTTGATCTCGCTTCTCAGTGAGGTAGTATAAGGATCTTCTAGGGAAAGCGAGTCTGCATTGGAAGGTGTGAGTGACAGAGTCGTCAGCTGCCTGCTTCAGTTTTAGGAAGAGGAAGTCACCTCCAACCATATCTCCTGTGGCTGGTCCAAGTTTTACCTCAGTTCCGGCCAGGCTAGCTGTTGTCTGGGGCCCTGTTTCTGCGCAACCCTCATGCGGACATTCCTGTCAGGGCCCTGCCTGCCATGGGACAGGAGGGTGGCCCGCAATGACTGCTCCTTCAGTGAGGCTCCGCCGGGTCCCTGTTTAGGCCGCCCGCTCTGCCACCAGCCCCTGGGTCCCCTGGCCTCAGAGGAGGTTCAGACACCGCCCCGCATAGCCAGAAAGGGCGGAGGGACGGGAGGCGCCCACCTCTGATGTCCCTGTTTGCCTAACCTCTCCTCAGTTCCTGTCCATCTCTCTCCTCACTGTCCCACTCATTTTTCTCTTCCCCCCTCTCTCCACCTCTGCTGTGGGTGCTGCTCTGCCCTCATCCTTTGGGCATCTCTGTTCACCTGCTCGTGGTCGCCTTGAGCCCAGGGGACAGCGCCCAGGGGTCCAAGGCATCCCACAGTCAAGGCAGAGAGCTGAGTCTGGGCCGGGTTCAGAAAGCGCCCGCAACCAAGAGGGGCAGGACGGGGCTGGGACCAGCACCGGCATGGTTGCAGGAAGTTGGAGGTGCTGGACCTCTTGTCCACCCCTGTGAGTCTTGGGGGTGGGAGAACCCCTCCCCCAGCCACCTCCTGGCATTTCCGGTCTCCATGGGCCGGGCTACCAGGGATCCCTGCAGGATGCGCTCCAGCCCGTCCCTGGTCAGTGAGTCCCCTGGTGGGGTCTGCGCCTTCCCTCTCCTGGCCGCCTTCTCTTCAGTTCTCCCGAAGGTCTCCTGACTCTCAACTCCTTCTGAGATTCAGCGACCCGATCCCTTGCAAGTGCGGCCAGGGGTGGTCTAGTCCCCAGTGAGGCGGACCGAGGGAGGGGGCAACCGCTCCTCCTGCTGGCAGGGGTTGCTTCCACCCCCCTTGCAACTGCCTCCCACCATGCCCTGCACCATGTGAGCACAGATCTCGCCAAGGTGACTCCAGTAAGGGGCTGCTGGTGCAGATGCTGGATTTCGGGATCTGACCCTTGGAAGAGCTGGCGGCCACACCACTGTGGCCACAGATGTAAACCACACCGGGAACCGCTGGGGAGGAGAGCGGGAGGGCCCTGAGCGGGTCTGGGTTCAGCTGTGGGGTCCCTGCTTCTCCCCGTGACCCGGAGGTCAGCGGTCACTCTGGACTCAGAACCAGTGTGTGGCCGTCTTGGGATGCTGTCTTGGCGGGCCTCGGGTAGCTGAGTGTGGCCGGCCTGGATAGTTGCGCGTGGATTGTGTGGCACGGTTGAAGCAGATAGCAACACCCGTGGGGATGACACGCTGATTCGTTATTTGGTGTTTGGTTGAAACTGAGTGGCTGATTTCCAGACGTCCATTAGCATGTAATTCCTGACATTCTGCGCCATCATTGCCCCATAGCAGATTGCCTTGTCCGCATCTTGTTATGATGGGCGGGCATGTGTGGATTACTAGAGGAAGGGAAGTCCTGTCCCCAGGTGCTGGGTGCTCCCCAATCCCTAGAGAGGGGTGGGCTCTTGGCCTCTAGGTTGCTGAACCTCTAGTCAAGTGCCCAGGACTGGGGATCTTCATATGACCCTGTTCCTTGACTTACTTAGGGTCAGATCAGTTCAGGCAGGAGGATGCCATGCCATGTCTTCATCTTCACGGCCTGTGTCCTGTGTCTTTTCTGGTCACCATGGTGTCGAGTCAGCTCTCCAATGAAGCTAGATTGGTTTGTTAGTATGGCTTTTGTTCTATCTTTGCTCTCTGGCCTGTTTCCTGACAGAGTTAAGGGTATTAGTGGGCCACAAGGCTTTGTAACCACGGGCTGGCTACAGGCTGCTATTGCTCTAATAAAGACTCCAAGTTTCCATCCTTCCAAATGTGGCTTCTTGGATATTTTACCATACAACAATTTTTTTTTGCCAGTCCTGGGCCTTGAACTCAGGGCCTGAGTACTCTCCCTGGCTTCTTTTGCTCAAGGCTAGCACTCTGCCACTTGAGCCACAGTGCCACCTCTGGTCGTTTTCTATATAGGTGGTGCTGGGCAATCGAACCCAGGGCTTCATGTATATGAGGCAAGCACTCTTGCCACTAGGCCATATTCCCAGCTTCCCATATATCAATTTTAAGATTGTCTTTTTAAAAATGCTAATCCTGGCACTTGGACCCAGGGCCTGGCCATTGTCCCCATGATTTTAATTGGTCAAGGCTGTTGCTATACCAAATGAGGCACCGCGCCACTTCTGGCACTTTTGTGTTTAACTGGTGTAAGACTTTCATGGAATGTTCTTTCCCTCAAATTTGAACTAAAATTCTCAAGATGGATTGGGAACATGGCTTACTGGCAACAGTGCTTCCCTCATATACATGCACCCTTGGCTTCAATTCCTCAGTACCACACATATAGAAAAGGCCAGAAGTGGCGCTGTTGCTCAAGTGGCCAAGTGCTAGCCTTGAGCAAAACAAGTCAGAGACAGTGCTCAGGCCGAGTTCAAGCCACAGGATTGGAAAAAAAAATAGCAAATGAATAAAATAAAACCCTCAAGATCTCAGCCGTCAGACTATCTAGGATTGGAGGTGTGAGGCTGCCGGGCTCGGGTCGCCTCCCCTGGCACGGGACTCAGGCTCCGCTCTGCTCTAACAGCTCCCTTTCTCACCCTCTCCCCTGGTCACCCGACCCGCAGGTAAGGCCAGGGTGGAGTGGGGGGCTCAGGAAAGACCACAGCTGCATGGGGCCGTACGAGATCGCTTTGCCCCCTCCATACCCGTGAAGAAAGCCAGGCGTGCACAGATCTCGGAGACGCTTCGTGAGCAATCTGATTTATTAGGGTGGGGCAAAGGCTGATATTGTAGGAGGTGATGAGAGAAGGGTGATCGGCCAGAGCGCTGATAGGCTGGCGAGCTTGGCATAGGAACCCCTCATGAGCTAACGTCACTTGGAAAGTGCCACACCAGGGGTGAAAACCCGCGAGACTGGGGGCACATGGGCTGGGAGAAAGTTTGGGGGCTGTTCGCAAAGCCGGTTCTTCTGGTTCCGGACCCAGAGAATTGTGGCCTGCTTCTGCATTCCCCAGGGCTGGGGGAAGGGCGGCGTCTCGGGCGCGCTCTCCAATGCCCTTCCCCCTCAAGGCCAATGCTGAACCCCAACATGAGGCACCAGTATCTGGCTAAAAATTGTCTTTAAATAGTTATACAAAGGGTTTTCAATACAACAAATCAGATTGAGTACAATGCAACCTTAAGCTGTGTCTCCTCTTACATCCTCCCCCATCTCTCCCACCCAGTCATTCCCTCAAGTTACCTAGTTCCATTTTCACTGATGTATATTTAATATAATAATTACATTCACCTACTCTCCATTCATATCACCTCCCACGCCACCAATGCCCAGCTGCTTCCTCTACTATTTGAGAAGAGGCTTTGGGGGAGAGGGGAAGTGTTGGGGGTTGAACCAAAGGCCCAGTGCCTGCCTAGCCCTGGCTCTACATTCCTACCTACTAGAAATCTACACATCCCTGCCAGCTAAACACCTACATCTTAATGGAGAGACTACTTTCCTGACTCCTTTTCCTTTCCTTTCTGTTCAGTACTCAGGACCCAGGTGTAGTGGGGAGGCCAGATCTGCCCAGTGCCATCAATAGCTGTGAAGGGACTTCAGGTTGACTCCAGCTCAGATTAGAGCAGAAGCCAACTCCATCTCCATTAAGCCCTCCCCCACCCTATTCAGGGAAGCTCCCTTTACTATGTAGATTGACTACCTGAGGCCTGGGAGCTTCAAGGGAACCTGTGTCCTCCTCTTTATTATGATAAGTTATGTAGATTAACCACCTGAGGCTTGGGAGCTTCAAGGAAACCAGCTATGAATAGGCATATCCGCCTGCATCATGTGTGCCCCGCCAAATCCATGCGTCAATTCTAACTAGAATGATAGGTTAGTTCAAATAAATATTATGAGACAGACTGTAACTCTATTGGCCACCTGCGTGCGGCCTAGCATGCTCTGTAAGTGTTGTATCTTCATTGGTCACCTGCGTGTGACAAGTTTGTCTGTGATGTTTGCCTTATAACCAGGCTGGAAGGCCACACGGGGGCGGTCCCAGCTCCCGAGTCTGGGCCGCCCAGGTGTGTACAAGCCCAGCTCCCGAGTCTGGGCTCCACACGTGGTCGGCAGTTTCGGCTCCCGAGTCCGGGCTGCAACCAAGGCCTGTCGGTTCACTTTTTGTTCACTTTTTACTTCCCCAATAAAACTGTCTTTTTGTCACCTTGTAGCTGGAGACTGTGTGGTGGACTCTTGGGGGAACCAGGAATCCCCTCCCTTGGGGGGAACCCTGTTTCATTGTAGCGAACCCCCACTCTACTTCACCAGGCACCCCACTACTTGTGCCACAACCCCCAGCTATGGGCTTCACTTACCCAGCACTTGCAGGGAGGGTTCATGCCATCCTCCGGAGCAAAAGGCAAATAGAGCATCCCACACTCATGGTCAAGTAGCCGAACCCACAGGGCAAAGCTGTTCCTGCCATGGGGGATCTAACCAGACTGCTGTAACCTCCATCCACCCCACCAGACAACACGGAAGCCCTGCCGGCCTAGACACAGGCAGCCACTGTAAAGATATGGCCCCTAGCTGGCCACACACCAATCCCCACAGGGGATGGCCCTGTCACAGTTGGCAAAATACCACCAGGCCAACACTGAACAGTGCACAGAAAAGAAGAAACTTGTTATCTGATTATCAGAGTGGCTTATAGAAGTAAATGATACTATAGGCACTGAGCCAACCCCTCTCTCCCTCTTCCCCCCAGTGCTGGGAGTCAAACCCAGGGCTTTACACATATTAGGCAAGTGCTCTCCCACTGAGCTACCTCCCCAGTCCTCACTCCTATGTATTATTTCATCCCTGTGGTTTCTAGATGAAGCTAAGCAACAGGAAACTTTGGTCACCTGGATGATCTCAAGCTACTTAACAGACCGGAGGTCCTGATGCTCATCTGCTGTGTTGAATTGTCACCCACTTTCTTTCCAACATGCCCAAAGTCTTAGGGGCATCATTTAGGACTTCCAGGTTTAAAAGGAAAAAAAGAAAAAAGGCCTGAAAATCACCACTGTGTGGCACACAAGGGATTTTCCACTTTGATTTAAACAAGCCAATCCTAAATAAAAGCAACAAACAGGATGGGAATACAATCCTTTCTGTTTTAGCAGGAAGGATGTGAGGAGTCCCAGTTTCTAGTGATCAAAACCAAGACATTATTTATTCTCAGCTTTGTTCCAAAACTGTCCACCCAACAACACGGCCCCTCAAACCTCCATGCCTCCCAAAGTTCATTCTATTTATGAAAAATGAAAAATGTGTTTAAAATACAGATTCTTTGCCCCACCTCCCTGTATTCTGTATATTTTGGGGCCCTCTATTTAAATTAACAACCAGATGATGTCCATAAAGATGTCAAACCACACTTCTAGGCAACACTGAAACTTGGTTTCGTTCAGCAGGTGTTTTCTAGTTTAGTTTTTTTTTTTCACCTAGTGGTGGGTGGGTTTTGCCTTTTTTGCCACAGCGCCGCTTCTGGCCGTTTTCTGCATATGTGGTGCTGGGGAATCGAACCTAGGGCCTCGTGTATCCGAGGCAGGCACTCTTGCCACTAGGCTATATCCCCAGCCCTCGGCAGGTGTTTTTTAGTTTAGCTTTTTTTTCACCTAGTGGTGGGTAGGTTTTGCCTTTTCTATTGTGCAGACTCTGAAATCACTAACCCTCGCCAAAGTTATTCAACCTATCAGAAACAGTATAAAGTTCACATCTCCCCTTACACACTGATACAACAAAAAAGGGTTGGTTTATTTTTATGGGGGAAGAAAAAATTCAAAAGTTAGTAGCCAGGAGAAAGGGAGACCACGACGATTACAGCTCTTCTATGTTTTCTAGGAATAGCTATTTTGAACTAGTCCTGCCTCCTATTCGAGCTCTCCTGTTTGCAGCTAGCTGAGGGAAGTTAGGAGCTACACCCCGTTCATCCAGGGGAGCTATTCACCAGCCTAGACATCCCCACCCTTTCTCAACCCAGCGTTCCCAATGGCGGATCGCAGTAGCTGAATGAGTACTGGTAGAAGCAACATCCCCAGTTTGCACGAAGATGGAATCACCTAAACTCACTTCCTCAGGCAAATCAGAGCAGGATCGCGGTTCCAAAACCTCCTTCTGTAGACGCCCCAGGGAACACCTAAGACCTGACCTGCACACGGGATCGCCTCCCTCCACCGGTGGGGTGCACCAGTTAAGTGAAAAAGTTTGTGAGATGCTATTTCCAAAGTAACTCCCAAAAAGCATGACCTTGAAAAGTCACTGTTACATATTAAGTAGCTGAAGTTTCAGTGAGAGGTTCTCATTTGTAAGAGGCTGCAGAGGAACAGGAGCTGTGGCTCTATTGGTACAGGGCCAATGGTGAGCAAAGAAGCTAAGGAAGAAATCAAGGCCAACAGTTCAAGCCCTAGTACTAAGTGGGAAAAACAGGCTGCAGAAAACGAAACAGGTATCTACTACTCATATCATTGAAATTCATAAGAAAGAAGTCTTTCCCATTTCCTGCCTAAGAAGCGAGGAATGTTTCTCTCCTATTTCTTCCTACTTCATTGTATTATACTAAAATAAATCCTTAGCAGGTGCCAGTGGCTCACGCCTGTAATCCTAGCTACTGAGGAGGCTGACTTGTGAAGATTGTGCTTCGAAGTTAGCCCAGGTGGAAAAGTTAGTGCAACTCCTTATCTCCAATTAGCAGTAGAACACTGGATATAATGGTGTGTCTCAAAAGTGGTATAGTGTTAGCCTTGAGTGCAAATACTCAGGGACAGTGCCCAAGTCTAGAGTTCAAGCCTCATGACTAACAAAACTAAATAAATAAATAAATAAATAAGGGCTGGGGATGTGGCTTAGTGGTAGTGTGCTTGCCTAGTAGGCATAAAGCCCTTGGTTCACTTCCTCAGTACCAGATACACAGGAAAAGCCAGAGGTGGCACTGTGGCTCAAGGGGAAAAGCACTAGCTTTGAGCACAGAGAGTCCCAAGGATAGAGCCCAGGCCCTGAGTTCAAACCCCAGGATTGGCAAATAAATTGGCAAAACAATGAAGAAAAGTCAATTGATGAGAGGGAGATGGGGGGTGATTGCTGCGATCTTAACTGTGTCTACATTGTGTCTGATATTGCAGTTACCTTTGACTTGTGAGGACATAGCCATTTATTTCTCAGAGCAGAAAAGGCAGAATCTGCAGACATGGCAGAAGAAGCTCTACAAGCATGTCATGAGAACCAATTACGAGACTCTGGTCTCACTAGCTAAGAAGGTGTGTAACTGGATCCTGGGAGATGGCTGGCACTTGATAGTGTGATTTCTCAAAATACTAACTCACAAGTACTTTTCACATCATAGTCTTTATTTAATTAATTAATTAATTTAAACTTATGTATGAATTACAGCAACCGCTTTTTGGTGGTTACTGGGGAAATAAAGTCTTTCAAACTCTTTTGCTTAACTGGCTTCAAAATGGAGTCAGGATCTCAGCCTCCTGAGTAGCTAGGAATACCAGTGCCCAACAAGGAAAAAAAGTTTATCTATGCCCGTCTTGGACTTGAACCCAGAAACATTTCAAACAACTCAGTGTGTCTAAATGTAGTGCTCAAGGAGGCTAAGCTCCCCTGTCTGACTTCTCTGTGCAGATGGTGATCTTTCCAAACTGAAGCTAATACTCTGGATTGAACATGGGAGAGAGCCCTTTGGGAGCTAGGAAGTATCCCAGAAGCTTGAAAATGTGAAGGATTTGTTTGCTCAGGCACATTTTGGTCCAGGGATAGAGCAACAGCTGTTGGGTGGTAAGTACTAAGAAACCAGGGTCTTGATGTTAAGGTAACATTTTCAGCTTTCTTAGATTTTCTTCTATAATCTGGTCTTCTTGTTGGGTTGACCTGAGGCGAGATGTCTTCTGTATTCTAGAGAAGGGCAGTAAAGCATAGTGCTTGGGTGTGTGGGATCTGGAGCTAGAGTCTGGTCTTCCTTTTTCTGAGTAAGTTTAGGTTGGTGATTTAACCTGTCAATATTTCAAATCCCCAGGTATAAAATGAAGCTAATGAAAATACCTACATTACGGAATTACTGCAGTGTTACGTGGTCCTGGCACGTAAGAGCTTGCTAATGGAAGCTTTTTTTTTTGTAGGAGATGAAAAGGAACAAAAGACAGTTTATGTTTATCTTTGTGGCCAAATGGCTCCCCTCTACCTGGATTCTGGGAAAAGAATAAAGCCAGTTCTTGCTGCCTGGTCTTAGAGACACAAAAATACACAGAGGAAGTAAAGTTGTGGTAGTTACAAGGGCTTTGTTAGAAACTTATGCTCTCCATACCTTAGGACAGTAAGTGTGTGTGTACCTAAGATGGGGTAGTCTATGTGCTACCTTCAGTCAGGCTATAGACTAGGAGATAAATGGTTTACTTTCGATATCAAGAAGCCAGCAAGCTCAAAGTATTCTCCAAACCCGGAAAATCTTAAATGTTATTTTCCATTAGATCCTTTGCAGGGGCATAGCTCCTCTGGACCCTTCTTAGGAGGAAGGGTAGACGTTTCTGTCAGGCCTGAGCAAGGCCTCAGACTTGTGACCCCACAGAGACCTGACACCCTTGCTCCAGGTCCATCGGGTCACTGCTCTAATGTGTCTGTGGCAGAAGGGGGAATTCCAAGTCACAGAGCCCTGGGCCTCCCCTCCTGGCAGAATCTCCTAAGTCCTCACCCGGCCTGTGGGGAAAGCTTTGGCAAGAAAAATCGCTCCTCCACTATATCTTATGATTTCTTGCAAAGGCATAACTCATGACACCCTCTATCTTTATCACTCCCAGATTGCTTCCTTGCACTTGAGTCTACTTACTATCCACTATCTCTCCTGAATACATCACAGACATATCAGGACAGTGCCCACAGACACTGTACTCTTCTTTCCTTTTAAGGCCACACCTGCCCAACATATGCTCCTCCAAGTATTCCCCTGAAGGAAATGCCCAGTTCTGAAGAAAGGCATGAGCCTATCGAGGGAGCTTTGGAAACTGTAGGCTTTTTAAGTGTATGCTCTGAAGCCAACAAGGTTAAACTACAACTCTGTACATTATAACAAGTTAGGGCTATTACGAGAATTATATGTCTAAAAATAAGTAAAGCGCTTAGAAGAATAAGTTCTAAGTAAATTACCCCATGGTGAATTTTCAGTGATTACTGTTTCTAACTCTTCATTTAAAATTTCCATTGATAAGTCTTATCAGGACTTCTGCTGTCAAGTCGTCTACCTCTATCCACTGCTCTGTCTCCAACATGCTGCCCTGAGAGTGTCATCTGCCTCTCACCTTTCTACTAGTGCAGCTGCCTCAATGCTTAGCCCTTGCTTTGTCCTTGCTCTCGTGATCCATTCTCTACAGAGGAGCTGGAGTTTCTACAAAACAAACCAGCCAGAATCACTCTGCTTAAACTCTCCACTTGTCACAATTGTGCTCAAATTTTGAATCCCAATTCCTTTCCTTGGTCTTAAATGCCCTCCATCAGCAGAAGTAACTAGTTTTAACTCATTTTTTCCCCACCAGTGGACCCAGAGTTCCCCCCTCCACCAGCGAGATCACAAACTTTTATGGTGCGGGGGGCAAAGAGCGGAGTCAGGCTATTGGAACTATGCTGGTTGGTGATAGATGAGTTCAAACTAGAGGGAGATTGCTTAGGCTGAGACAGTTAGGGCTATGCAGGGAGCACATGGCAGAAGGCTGCTTTACAGGAGCAGAACAGGCAGATGTGGCTGAATTATTCCTGCTTCAGTTCTATCAAGTGTCTCTAGTAACAACAACTAAGTAGAATCCTACCAGAGGAAGGTGGTTTTTTTTTTTTTTTTTGTAGGGTGGGCTCATTATGTAGACCAGTCAGGTTTTGAAACCCAGACTTTCCTGCCTCAGCCTTTCAAAGGCTGAGATTAATCATGCCATCACACCCAGCCAGGTGACACTGGTGTACTACTAAATGTTGATCCTCTACCCTTTTCTCCAATTATGTTCCTCTTCAAGCACTTGTACCAGCTAAAGCCTTTTTCCGTTCCTTGTGTCACAAATGTGCTGTGCCTCAGGGACGTGGCACTAGCTATTTGTTTCTACCTAGAAAGGTGTCCTACAGATCTTCCCAAAATTGGACCCTTCCAGAATTTCTGTTCAGCTTAAATATTAGTTGCTCGATGAGGACTTCTCTCCCATCCATTTACACTTGATCGTAGACAAGAGGCAGAGAAATGAACTGATGGTTTCTTGAAAATAGATGTCTACAATGCAATCTGCTTTACTCTTTTATTTATTTTTTTTTCTTTTTAGGCCAGTCCTAGGGTTTGGACTCCGGGCCTGAGCACTGTTCTTGGCTTGTTTTTACTCAAGCCTAGCACTTGAGCCACAGTGCCACTTCTGGCCATTTTTCGTATATGTGGTGCTGGGGAATTGAACCCAGGGATTCATGTATAGGAGGCAATCACTCTTGCCACTAGGCCATATCCCCAACCTCTGCTAAAGCAAGTATTTGAATGTACTTGCCTGTCTCCTGTTTTTTCTTCTCCCAACAAAATATAAACTGTTGGAGAACTTAATGGTGAAGTGTTCACTGCTGTGTCTTCAGAAGGTAGGTCAAGCAGATACTAAGTGCTCAAGAAATGTTTGTTGAACAAATGAATAAAAATTTGTTTGGAAATTAGTGTCTCTAGGTTGTCTGCCATGTTTAGAATGAGGTCTGTTTCCTTTTGTTTTCCAGATGCAGAACAGGTGCCTAGCTTCCCACCATGTCCTATGAAGGACAAGACCTACATCAATCCTAGAGCCACACAAACATCCAACACAACCTTACATAAAATTCTACCTTTTTACCAGAATTGCCAGCACATTCAAATGAACTGATTTCAATGATACTGAATTTAGCTTTCTTACCTCACCAAGATTCAGGCAGACAGGTAAGCAAAGATAGAAGTGACTCATATATAAGCTAGGAGAAAGCATAGGAGAGAGAGAAAAGAAAAAAACCCATCTCCCAGATCACCACCTCTGGCTCAGGAAGTCTTCCTATTGGAGGATTGTAGACATGCACTACAGTGCTTCCCACACAGATAAACACAAAGCATCCTCATGGTTCCATCAGCCTAAGACATCTAAAGAGATTCCAAAGAGAAACAAAAAAGTACCAAAGAACCTTACTGACCAAGATTGCCTCTTACTCTAAGGTCAAGTGTAAAAGGTCTTACTGTTAGGTCAAGTAGTACCATTTTGTACCTAGAAGGGAAATATTACCTTTGGTATATCCCCTTTAACACCTGGGGGCAGCCGCAGAATCCAGAAGTTTCTGTTTCGTAGCAAGTTCTCCAGGTCCTCCAGACGCCGCTGCAGCAGCCCATACTCCTGCAGCAGGGTCCCTAGCACGGCCCACTTGCCCTCCAGCTGGCTGCCAAGCTCAGACACTGTCTATTCACAGCTGGCTAGCTTCTTCTCTGTTGTCCCTGCCCTGCGTTCTAGATGCAGGCGTCGCAGGATGTGGACCTCCACCTTCCTCTCTATGGCCTGCACGGCAGCCACCACCATCCACAGGGAGATTGCTGCCGTTTGCAAGTGAGGCTGCAGTGATGTAAGGCACTCTGTGTCCCATTCTGAAGGCTGTGTGCAATGGAAAGCTGGTACAAGACATGGAGTGTTACAAGGAACCCTCAAGCCAGTCTTAAGGTGTATGGAGCTGTCCAGCTGAGAGCAAGTGACCAGCCTCATTCTGGGGTTCATTGGCGTCAAACGCTAGTGAGTTGTATTGGTGGTTCAGGAATGGATTCAGAAAGATAGCGAATGAGTAAAATTGGCTTTTTAAGCACCATTCTGGCATGTTTCCTCTGCTCTAAGGCTCGCTGTTATTGTTGCCTCCTATCTCTGGAAAAGGCAAAGGTGCACAAGGTTTCTTTAGAAGTTTCACTACATCAGAAGCCCCTTATAGATGAATGCTCTGACCCGATCCCCCACCCAGTGTAACAAAACCATACCATTCAGTAATAACAGAACAAGCTGAGGATGCTGAGTCTACAGAGAACATCTCAAACACTCTCAAATATTGTCAGTATTGGAGGGTTTTGAAATCAAAGGCAAAATAAACTTGCTTGATTTTAGACTGCCACTCCAAAGGGCAGATTAGAATTAACAATGGATTTTCAGGCTGGTTAATTTTAGTCTACAATAAATGATTTGTGAAATAGATCTTTCCAAGAAAATAACAGTATGCTTTACTATTGTGCATACTTGGAAACAAACAGCTGGTATAACAGGAATTCCTATGGCACATAGGAGACAAGAAAGATGACCACCCTGGCCATAGCATCCCTTCTTTCCCACAATCTGTAACATGGTCTGGGGGCCTACAGTGGCTTTCCCCATTCCAAACAGTGGTTACACACCCTCAAGCTAATGTATGTAAGAATCATCGAGAGACCTAGTTAAAATTGACTTTAACTCCGGAAGTCAGGCAGGAAAATGGAGATGCTTCCTTTACTGAGTCAGTAAGCACAGCCCATTTAAACTCCAGTCCACGTGGCCCCTCATTCCCAGGTGAATTGGCTCCTACTTTGTAGGGGAAAAAAATAATCCAGACTCTATATATTTTCCCACTTGAAACTTATCAATACATGCTGTCTTTCTTTCCCAAAAAGGGGGGTGGGGGTGGGGGGGAACTTATCCTATCTAAAGCCAATTTCTATGTATGTTAAGAATACCAACCTCTTTCACTCTTTTATTTCCAAGTCTTTTTGAGACAAGGTCTTACTATGTAGGCCAGGCTGACCATCTCCTCAAAGTGCTAGAATTGCAGATGTATTCTACCACACAGCCATCAACTCCCAACCAACCATCCATAAGAGAGATGTCCCCCATTTACCACCACAGGCACTAGGTCCAGGTGGTCATTGAGCACTTGAAATGCAGAATCTGTGCATAAACCCACTACCCCCACCGCCTACTGTGGCTTGAATTCAAGGTTTTGTGGACTTACTTAAATATTTCTCTCCAGGTTGGAGCTCTATTACTTGAGTACACTTGGACTTCTTTTTGTTAGTCAATGAGAGCTGAAAGTCTCTTGGATTTGTTAACTAAAAAATAATTTGGGAAGTGCCACTGTGGCTCAAGTAGAGCACTAACTAGCCTTGAGCTGAAGAGCTCAGAGACAGCACCCAGGCCTAGAGTTCAAGGCCCATGACAAACAACAACAAAAGAGGAATAAAACAATACAATCAACAAGAGATATGTAACTGTATTAAACTCGATATCACACTTTTCCCTCTCCCTCTCCTCTAGGGCTGGGAATGTGTCTTAGTGGTGGAGTGCATGAAGCCCTGGGTTTGATTCCTCAGCACCACATAGTCTGGAAAAATTCCTTAGCATATGCTCAAGTGGTAAAGTGCTAGCCTTGAGCACAAAGAAGCCAGGGATTGTGCTCAGGCCCTGAGTCTAGTCCTTAGGACTGGCGTGTGTGTGTGTGTGTGTGTGTGTGTGTGTGTGTATAATTTTTTTTGCAGGTTTTTGCTTCCAACTTCAATCCACAGATCTCAGATTATAAGTATGAGTCAACAGCATGTTGCTCATTAATGCCTTCAATCCTAGTTGCTCAGGAGGCTGAGATCTGTGGCTCTCAGTTTAAAGCCAACCTAGGAAGGACTGGGAATATGGCCTAGTGGCAAGAGTGCTTGTTGTATACATAAAGCTCTGAGTTCGATTCCCCAGCACCACATATATACAAAAAGGCCAGAAGTGACGCTGTGGATCAAGTGGCAGAGTGCTAGCATTGAGCAAAAAAAAAGCCAGGGACAGTGCTCAGGGACAGTGCTCAGGCCCTAGGTCCAACGCCCAGGAGTGGCAAAAAAAAAAAAAAAAAGAAAGCCAGCCCAGGTAGCAAAGTCCAATTAACCACTAGAAAACTGGAAGTAGCACAAAGTGGTAGAGTGCTACGCTTCAGCCAGGCCCAGAGTTCAAGCCTCACACAACTGCACCCCCCAAAATTAAGTAAATAATATATTTTGCACATTGTTTTAAAAACACAGTTAAAGAAGATTAATTATTTGGGAAGTGGCACTGTAGGTCAAGTAGAGCACTAACTAGCCTTGAGCTGAAGAGCTCAGAGACAGCACCCAGGCCCAGAATTCAAGGCCCATGACCAACAACAACAACAAAAGAGGAATAAAACAATACAGTCAACGTGAGATATATAAGTGTATTAAACTCAATGTCACACTTTCCCTTCTGGGGCTGAGAATGTGGCCCAGTGGTAGAGTGCATGAAGCCCTGGGTTTGATTCCTCAGTACCACATACTCAGGAAAAAATCCTTAGTGGATGCTCAAGTGGTAAAGTGCTAGCCTGGAGCAAAAGGAAGCCAGGGACAGCGCCCAGGCCCTGAATCTAGTCCCTAGGACTGGTGTGTGTGTGTGTGTGTGTGTGTGTGTGTGTGTGTGTGTTTGTATAATTTTTTTTTTTGCTGCCTTTTTCTTCCAACTTCAATCCACAGATCTCAGCCTCCTGAGTAGTTAGGATTATAAGCATGAGTCACCAGCACCTTGCTCATTAATGCCTGCAATCCTACTAGCTCAGGAGGCTGAGATCTGAGACTGTCAGTTCAAAGCCAGCCCAGGAAGGGCTGGGAATATGGCCTAGTGGCAAGAGTACTTGCCTTGTATACATGAAGCCCTGGGATCGATTCCCCAGTACCACATATATACAAAAAGGCCAGAAGTGGCGCTGTGGCTCAAGTGGCAGAGTGCTAGCCTTGAGCAAAAAGAAGCCAGGGACAGTGTTCAGGCCCAGGATCCTAGGCTCAGGAGTGGCAATAAATGAATAAAAGAAAGCCAGCCCAGGTAGCAAAGTCCATGAGACTCTAATCTCCAATTAACCACCAGAAAACTGGAAGTAGCACAAATGGTAGAGTGCCTTGAGCTAAGAGTTCAGGGATAGAGCCCAGGCCCAGAGCTCAAGCCCCACACAACTGTCACCCCCCCCCCAAATTAAGTAAATAATATTTTTTTCACATTGTTTTAAAAACACAGTTAATCTTCTTTATTTGACTGGCAGGAGCTCGCTAGCCCTGCGCTAGCCTAGGACTCATGATTTCCCTGAGGGATTACAGGCAAATATCAATCACACTGTCCTTTTACTTTTTAAATATGATTTAGGGCATTTAAAGCTTTTCTTTTCGCTGTTTGTTGTTTTTAATGCCAGTACTGGGGCTTGAACTCGGGGCCTAGGTGCTGTCCATTTGTCCTCCCCCACCCCAAGGCTAGCACCCTCCCACCTGAGCTACAGCTTCCCATGGGGCTTCTCAGTGGCTAAGAGATAGAGAGACTAGGATCCTGAGAGCTCAGCCCCCTGGGTTGTTAGGATCACAGAAGAGCAACGCTGGTGCCTGGATGGAAGTCAAAGTTTAATGTGTCACTTTCAGCCTATTTCTACAGAACTCATCAAGGGCTCTACCATCCTAATTTAATTTTATTTTCTGAGGACGGACAAAAGGAGTGGGGGGAGAAAGAGTGTCATTCTCCTAGGCTCCAATGCCAACCCTGAAACTACGCTCTCTCTCCTTCCTTCATGGCGCACTGGACCAGTTTTGGCTCCTGACCTTCTGACCCACATCCCCTTGAGAGAAGATGCTTCCAAGTGAGACTGACCATTCCGTCTCCACGGCACGGGTGCGGGTCCGGGGTGCGGGCCCGGTCCGTTTGCCTCGTGGCCCTGGCAACGGGTGCATGGCAGGGCCCCGCAGTAAACAAGCACCCGCGCAGCTGAGCCTCGCTGCCCCCGGCTGCTGCCCTTCCTCCAGCGGAGGTTCCGATGGACCCCTCGCGTCACGCGCGCCCCGGGGCCCCGCTGGCTCCCCACCGCCGCCGTGCGGTGCCTGCGGGTGTGGGGGCGGTGGCCGCACCTCCGGCGGCGGGGAGGGCGAATGGCGATGTCAACCACCCGGTCCGTGCCCGCTTCCCGGTTCCGGAGTGTAAAGCGAGGTGAGACCAGCAGCGCTCCCGGGAGGGCAGCCCACCTGGGCGGGGGTCACCCCGGAAGCGCGGAGCTGGGGGACTGCGCACCGGGGGGCCCGCGTCCACACACTGGAGGCCCCGGATGGGGCTGGGGGTTGGGTGGAGACTCGGGGCGCGGCGGCGACAGGGCTCAGCTGGGCTTGGAAAACTTGGCCCGTGCACGAGCCGGGCGCCGGACCCCAACCTCATCGCCCTCCCTTGTACAGAGTCTCGGGGACCCTGGGTCCCCGCAGCGATCGCGCGCCGCTCTTTCCGGAGCTGCAGCCGCCTCGCCAAGGCCCAGCAGCGCTTTCCGGCCCGGTCCCGGGAGTCTTCGCCGCCACCCGGTGGACTCCGCAGGCGGCGCGGCCCTGCCTTCCTCGCACCGACGAGGCGCGCACGGCAGCCTGGTCTCCGGAGCGCGGGCTCGACGCGGGGCTGGGTTTGGAGCAGTCAACGCTGCGCAGTCTGCGGCGGCTCCCCAGATGGCGCTAGGAGCCTCTCAAGGCGCGCAGGCGGGAACGCGCTCAGCTCACAGTCCGTAATTGGCGTCTGCGTGCGGAGGTAGATCACGTGGGTCTGTTTTCTCTCTCACCCCGGGAGAAGTAATGAAAGGCAGTGGAGAAGGGCCCGGCAAACCCCGTGTCGACCTGAGGAGACCCTCTTCGTATTATGGAGGTCCTGGGTCAGGCAGCCTTTTTACGGGTGACTGTTGCCCTCCTCAGGAGACCCAGCGACCGGATCCCTCCCAGGTGCGGCCCGGGGCGGAGCGGTCCGGGGCAGAGCCCACACCTCCCGCCGGCAGGGGGCGATATCGCCCGGGCCGCCGCCTCCCAGCATGCCCCGGGCCGTGCTAGTGCAGAGCCCGCGTGACCCGGTTTCACCAGGGGATCCTGCGGAGCCGACCGTTAGCTGGACCATGGCGGAGCTGACTCTGGTAAGGGGCTGCCGCATCGGATACCGGGTTCCGGAGTCCTCGGGACGTGGTGTTCTAGGTCCCGCGGGGTAGAGACCGGAGGTCCGAGGTTCAACCCTGGGAGGAGCGGGCGGCCGCCACCGTGGCCACAGCTGGAAACCACGCCGGGAACCCCGGGGGAGGAGAGCGCGCAGGCCCTGGCGGGACCGAGCAGGTCTGGGCTCAGCCTCGGGGTCCCCGCTTCGCCCCGGGACCCGGAGGTCAGAGGTCCCACTGGCTGAGAACCAGTGTGGTGCTGTCTTGGCGTGCGTCAGGTGGCAGAGTGTGGCCGGCCCGGATAGTCGCGCGTGGATTGTGTGGCACGGTTGAAGCAGAGAGCGACACCCGCGTGGATGACACGCTGATTCATTATTTGGTGAAACCGAATGATGATTTCCTGACGTCCTTTACGTGTAATCATATTTTCTTGTGAGGTCAGATCTGGCCAGTGCCATCATTGGTCCCATGGCAGGTTGCCTTGTCCGGCATCTTGTCTTGCTGGGCGTGCCTGGAGTCCTAAAGGAGGGGAAGTCCCGTCCCCAGGTGCTGGGTGCTCCCCAATCCCTAGACCAGGGTGGGCTCTAGGCCTCTAGGTTGCTGAACCTGTCAGTCAAGTGCACAGGACTGGGAGCTTCTTGTGACCCTATTTCTTGACTTGACCAATTTAGGGTCAGATCAGCTCAGGCAGGAGGATGCCATGCCATGTCTCCATCTTCAAGCCTATGTCCTGTGTCTTTTCTGGTCACCATGGTGTCCCAGTCAGTTCTCCATTGAAGCTAGATTGGTTTGTTAGTATGGCTTTTCTTCTATCTTTGCTGTCTGGCCTGTTTCCTGACAGGGTTAAGGGTATTAGTGGGCCACAAGGCTTTGTAACCACTGGCTGCCTGCAGACTGCTAATGCTCTAATAAAGACTCCAAGTTTCCATCCTTCCAAATGTGCCTTCTCGGATATTTTACCATAGAACAATGTTAACAATGTTAATGTTTTTTTTAAAATGCTAACCCTGGGGCTTGGACCGAGGGCCTGGGCACTGTCTTTGAGGTTTTTATTGCTCAAGGCTGCTGCTCTCAAAAGTTAACCAAAGCTCCACTTCTGTCTTTGTGGTGGTTAACTGGTGTAAGAGTTTCGTGGAATTTTCTTTCCCTCAATGTTGAACTAAAATCCTCAAGATGGACTTGGGAATATGGCCTAGTGGCAAGAGTGCTTAACTCCTATACACAGAATGCTGGGTTTGATTCCTCAGCACTACATATATAGAAAAGGCCAGAAGTGGTGCTGTGGCTCAAGTGGCCAAGTGCTAGCCTTGAGCAAAAAGAAGTGAGAGTCAGTACTAAGTCCCTGAGTTCAAACCCAAGGACTGCCAAAAAGAAGAAGACCAAGGAGGCTGACTTGTGAAGATTGTTGTTTGAAGCCAGCCCAGGTGGAAAAGTTAGTGCAACACTTCATCTCCAGTTAGCACTAGAAAACTGGAGGTTGTGTGGTGGCTCAAAGTGGTATAGTGTTAGCCTTGAATGCAAAAACTCAGTGACAGTCCCCAAGCCCAGAGTTCAAGCTTCATGGTCAACAAAATAAAAAAATAGATTAATTAATTAAATAAAATAGGTCTGGGAATGTGGCTTAGTGGTAGAGTGCTTGCCTGGCATGCATGAAGCCCTGGGTTCAATTCCTCAGTATCAGACACACAGGAAAAGCCACAGGTGGTGCTGTGGTAGAGCACTATCTTTGAGCACAGAGAGGACTAAGGATAGACCCCAGGCCTTGTGTTCTAACCCCAGGATTGGCAAACAAATTGGCAAAACACTGAAGAAAAGTCAGTTGATGAGAGGGAGATGCGGGGTGATTGCTGCGATTTTAACTGTGTCTACATTGTGTCTGATATTGCAGATACCGCTGACATTTGAGGACGTGGCCATTTATTTCTCAGAGCAGGAATGGCAGTATCTGCAGACATGGCAGAAGAAGCTCTACAAGCACGTCATGAGAACCAACTACGAGACTCTGGTCTCACTAGGTAAGAAGCCTTTCACTTCAGGATGGTGTGGATCCTGGGAGATGGCTGGCACTTGATAGTGTAATTTCTGAAAATTCTAACTCACAAGGACTTTTCACATAATAGTCTGCTTTTTGGTGGTTACCTGGGAAATACAGTCTCTCACCTTTTTTACTTAACTGGCTTTAAAATGGAGTCAGGATCTCAGCCTCCTGAGTAGCTAGGAATAGCAATGTCCAACAAGAAAAAATAAAGTATGTGTGCCAGTCCTTGCACTTGAAAGCAGAAACATTTCAAACAACTCAGTGTGTCTAAATGTACGCTCCCCTGTCTGACTTCTCTGTGCAGATGGTGATCTTTCTAAACCAGAGCTAATACTCTGGATTGAACATGGGAGAGAGCCCTTTGGGAGCTGGGAAGAATCCCAGAAGCTAGAAAATTTGAACGATTCCTCAGCTGAGGCACATTTTGGTCCAGTGACAGAGCAACAGCTGTTGGGTGGTGAGTACTAAGAAATCATGGTCCTGATGTTAATATAGCATGTTCAGCTTTCTTAGTTTTCCTTCTATAATCTGGTCTTCCTATTTGGCTGTCCTGAGGGGAGATGTCTTGTATATTGTAGAGAAAGGCAGTAAAGCATAGTACTTGGGTGTGTGGGATCTGGAGCTAGAATATGATGTTGCTTTTTCTGAGTAAGCTTGAGCTGGTGATAGAACCTGTTATAATTCACATCCCGAGGTATAAAATGAAGCTACTGGAAGTAATTAATGCAGTGTTAAGTGATCCCGGCACAGTAAGAGCTTGCTAATAGCAGTCATTTTGTTGTAGGAGATTTAAAAGATCAAAAGATAGTTCATTTTTATCTTTGTGACGAAATGGCTTCCCTCTCCCTGGATTCTATGAAAAGAATAAAGCCAGTTCCTGCTGCCTGGTCTTAGGGAAAGAAAAATACACAGATGACATATAGCTGTGGTAGTTAGGAGTGTTGTGTTAGAACCTTATGCTCACCATACTTTGGGACAGTAAGTGTGTGTGTACCTAAGATGGGGTAGTCTATGTGCTACCTTTAGTCAGGTCATAAACTGGGAGATAAATGGTTTACTTTTTATTTCAAGAAGCCAGCAGGCCCAAAGTATTCTCTAAACCCGAAGAGACTAAATGTTATTTTCCATTAGATCCTTTGCAGGGCCTCGGCTTCTCTGGACCCTTGTTAGGAGGAAGGGAAGACGTTTTCATCAGGCCTGAGCAAGGCCTCAGCCTCGTGACCCCACAGAGACCTGACACCCTGGCTCCAGGCTCAGCAGCCCACGGCTCTAGCATGTCTGTGGCAGAAGGGGGAATTTCAAGTGACAGAGCCCTGGGCCTCCTCTCTTGGCAGGGTCTCCCACGTCCTCATCCTGCCTGTGGAGAGAGCTTTAGCAAGGAAAACCACTTAGGGACGCACCCAGAGGGCCACTCCAAGGCCCCAGCTAGTTGGGCTGGGAGGACACCTGCCAGCCAAACCGACCTGGCCGGGGCCCCCTTGAGAGGGGAGCCAAGGAATGTCTCCTTCAGCATGTGCACCACCTACTTGGGTCACGCCCGGCAGCAGCCCAAAGACCCGCTGCCCTTCCACTGTTCCAAGTGCGAAGCACCCTTCAGCCTGCGGATCCAGCTGCACATCCACCAGCAAAAGCACAAAGACCCCAGGCTCTTCCCCTGCAGCGAGTGCAGCCTCGCCTTCCCCCATCAGTGCCACCTCCAGGAGCACCAGCACCTGAACAGCAGGGAGAAGCCTTTCCAGTGCCCGCAGTGCCCCAAGAGCTTCCGCCTCAAGGACTCCATGCGGAGGCACCAGCTCACCCACAGCGCCCAGAAGCCCTTCCAGTGCCCGCAGTGCCCCAAGAGCTTCCACCGCAAGAGCAGCCTGCGAGAGCACGAGCTCACCCACAGCACCGAGAAGCCCTTCCCCTGTGGACAGTGTGGCAAGAGCTTCATCAAGCGGGCCACACTGACTGAGCACCTTCGCCTGCACAGCGGTGAGAAGCCCTTCCAGTGCCCGCAGTGCCCCAAGAGCTTCCGCCTCAAAGGCACCCTGCGAGTGCACAAGCTCACCCACAGCACCCAGAAACCTTTCCAGTGCCCGCAATGCCCCAAGAGCTTCTGTCAAAAGGGTGTCCTGCGGGAGCACCAGCACACGCACAGTGCGCAGAAGCCCTTCCAGTGCCCCAAGTGCCCCAAGAGCTTCTGTCGAAAGGGTGTCCTGCGGGAGCACCAGCACACGCACAGCATGCAGAAGCCCTTTCAGTGTCCCAGGTGCCCCAAGAGCTTCTGCCGCAAGGAATTGCTACAGAATCACCAGCACACGCATGGTGCACAGAAGCCCTACCCCTGCAGCCAGTGTGGCAAGAGCTTCATTCGGCAGGCCCATCTCACCAGGCACCTGGGCCTGCACAGCGGGAAGAGGCACGTGCAGTGTTCCCTCTGTGGCAAGAGCTTCCGGGCCAGGGCTGACATGAAGACATACCAGCTGCTGCATGGAGGGGAGATGCCGTTCTCCTGCAAGTGCGGCAAGGGCTTCGCCAAGCAGTTCCAGCTGGTGGAACACATCAGGACTCACATCATCGAGAAGCCTTTCCAGTGTCACAAGTGCAAGAAACTTTTCCAGTGTCTCAAGTGCAACAAGGCTTTCCGCTTGAAGACACAGCTACGCAGCCACCAGGGGGTACACACTGGGGAGAGCCCTAAGTCCAAACTCACTGTCCATGTCAGAGTGCACACAAAACGCTGTCCTGCTCCGTGGGTCCCTAAGCCTGATCCTGAATTTAAGAAAGGCTGAGCCTGCTATTTACAATGATAGAAGCTGACTGGATTTGAGGCAGGTGCACAGTCAACACAGCCAGTGAGTGAATGAACGAGATGCCTCTGGTTCCTCAGAAACGGCCCAAACCCACGGGAAGGCAGATGGGGAGAACACAAGGGGCTGCGTTAAGCAAGCATGTGACACAGATTAGGAACTGGGGCAAAGCTAACAGATTTTTCTCCTTTGAAATCACTGGCTAAATTTGCAATCTATTAATAAAAGAGAGATTTGTTCTGCCTGTCTGCCTTAGGGGATGATTCTTCACCTAAATGCAAAGCTAGCTCTAAAATGAAGATTGAGTTCAGATTCGAGGATTCTAAAGCATAAGGCTGGGAAGATACTGCCCTGTCAAAGACCTAAGAGCTTATTGTCTTCAGTGCCTTTTCATCCACTTCCTACTCACTTTGTTTGTTTGTTTCTTTGTTTGTTTTGTTGCAGTCCTGGGGCTTGAACTTGGGCCTAAGGGTTATCCCTTAGCTTTTTTCCTGAAGCCTGAAGCTCTACCAGATGAGCCAGAGCTCCTCTTGTGTCTTTCTTAGTGGTTGGAGCCTCATGGACTTTCCTGTCCAGGTTGGCCTTAAACTGCAGTCCTCAGAGCTCAGTCTCCTGAGTAGTTAGCATTACAGGTGAGAGCAAACAGTCCCCTGCTCCCAACACCAAGCTTTAACAAAGTGATTTGGCCTCAAAAAACAGAGTCTCTCCAGTCCCATTCTCAAATCTGAAAGTAAATGGCTAGCTCCTAAATACTGATCTAATTTTTTCAAGACTGTGATCCTGTCCTTTGGGCTAAGTCTATTGAATTTTGTTGTTGGCCTGACACTTTGGATTTGGTTTTGGTTGTGGTTGGTTAGCTTTGAAACTTAGAACAGTCACATGAATTCCTTGTACCTTTGTTCATATGGATGCTGAAGTTTATCTGAAGGTCCTGTAGTGATTATACACAGTTCCCCCTAAAATAGTGTTTTTTTTAACCAAAATTTGGCCAGTCTTAGAAGAAGCAAAAAGAAACCAAAAATCCGAAGTTCTGATATATATATGGAGCCAAAATGTAAATGAAAGGTTGGGTCAGGAGATAAGGAATTTGAGAATTCCAGAACAAAGAGCGATGCTACTTACAACAGAAGAGTGACTGAGGCTCCCCAGAGCAAGTACTGCAGCAGCTGACTAAAGGCTGGAGTATGACAAAATAACAAAGTTTAGTCAGGAAATAGGCTAGACAACAACATATGGGCAATTTCAGAGCAAATCTTACAGCAATACAAGTAAGTCTAGGAAACGGTTAGGACCTTCCAGTTTGCTTCAGTAAGTGAATGTCATTGTGTGTTCTGTACAGACAGAATCATAGTACAGTCAAAGAATTTCTGACTTGCCAAGGGTTGATCTGGAATTCTCAGGAATAACAGAAATGAGATATTGTGTAAACAATGTCTTTCAGATGTTTTTTTCTGGAACATCAGCTCCAATTTTTTTTTTCATGAAAATAATTACATGGGCAAAGATTATGCAAAGATTCTAGTTTTATAATCTACTGGTGCAATGGCTGGGAATATGTCCTAGTGTTAGAGTTTTGCCTCTACTGGTGCATTCTCCTGTGCTTATTTATTTTGGGGTGGGAAGGAGGGTCTCAAAAAAAAATGTAATCCAGATTGACCCCCTCCTGGCTCACACTTTCCAGTGTTGGGAAAACAGGCATGCATCTCCACATGCAGTTTTTACTGTATCCTTTTGCCAGATTTTAAGTGGTAGAGTTGACAGTTTACCCTTAAGTTGTGCCTCCAGCCTAACTTTTTGCTGAAATTAATCAGCCTGCAATATTAGCTCACTGTCTGATATCAAGAACCTCCTGGGGCTGGGGATATAGCCTAGTGGCAAGAGTGCCTGCCTCATATACACGAGGCCCTAGGTTCGATTCCCCAGCACCACATATACAGAAAACGGCCAGAAGCGGCGCTGTGGCTCAAGTGGCAGAGTGCTAGCCTTGAGCGGGAAGAAGCCAGGGACAGTGCTCAGGCCCTGAGTCCAAGGCCCAGGACTGGCCAAAAAAAAAAAAAAAAAAAAAAAGAACCTCCTGTTTTCCATGAGATCTGTTTTGGGACTCTTAATTTACACACATGCCTTTAGAGAATGCAGTGAGAAGAAGTGTGTTCCTGAAGTAGAGCTATGAGGATTTACTTATAAATCATGCAATCCATTGGATATGGGATGCCAAAGGCTGGCATTGAGCTCAGGAAATCTTTCCAAGGGAAGATTCCTTCCAGTGTTTGCTAATGGAACACTTCAAGATGCTTTAATAAATACCTTCATGGAACTGTCAGAATCTGTTTCCCTACTTCTACCAAATTCTGCCAGGTACTGGTGGCTCACACCTGTAATCCTAGCTACTAAGGAGGCTGAGATCTGAGGATTATGGCTCAAAGTCAGCATGGGCAGGAATGAATGTGAGACTAATTTCCAGTTACCCACCGGAAGACTGAAAGTGGCACTGTGACTCAAAGTGATAGAGCACTAGCTTTGAGCAAACAAGCTCAGGAAAAGCACCCAGGCCCTGAGTTCAAGCTCTAGGACAAAAATAAAAAACGCTACCCAGGGCTGGGGATATGGCCTAGTGGCAACAGTGCTTGCCTGATATACATGAGGCCCTGGGTTCAATTCCCCAGTATCACATATACAGAAAGTGGCCAGAAGTGGCGCTGTGCCTCAAGTAGCAGAGTGTTAGCCTTGAGAAAAAAGAAGCCAGGGACAGTGCTCAGGCTCTGAGTCCAAGCCCCAGGCAAGCGCTCTACCACTTGAGCCACAGTGCCACTAATCTTTTTTTCTGTATATGTGGTGCTGAGGAATTGAACCCAAGGCTTTATGTAGATGAGGTAAGCACTCTACCACTAGGCCTCCTGTCACCCTCCTGTCTATGGGGCTTCACCCATCTTTGGGCCCCAGCCCTGGATCGTGGAGCATGGGACCAGCAGGAATTTTCCAGCGAGCGCTCCTGGCCTGTGGAGGGAGGCGATCCCGTGTGCAGGTCAGGTCTTAGGTGCTCCCTGGGGCGTCTGCAGAAGGAGGTGTTGGAACCGCATTGGCGCTCTGGTTTGAGCTGCCATTGGGTATGCTGGGTTGAGGGGGGTGGGGAGGTCTAGGCTGGTGATCACCTCCCTGGATGAGCAGGGTGTAGCTCCTAACTTCCATCAGCTAGCTGCAAACAGGAGAGCTTGAATAGGAGTCAGGCCTAGTTCAAAATAGCTATTCCTAGAAAACATAGAACAGCCTTAATCTTCGTGGTCTCCCTTTCTCTTCGCTACTAGCTTTTGAATTTTTTTCCTTATACTGATTCTGATAGGTTGAGTAACTTTGGCGTGGGTTACTGATTTCAGTGTCTGCTCAAGTAAAAAAGCAAAACCCACCACTAGGTGAAAAAAAAAACCAAACCTAAACTAAAAAAACCTGCCGAAAGAACCAAGTTTCAGTGTTGCCTACAAGTGTGGTGTGACATCTTTATGGAAATCATCTGGTTGATAATTTAAATACTGAGCCCCGAAATATACAGGATGGGGGAGGTGGGACCAAGAATCTGTCTTTTAAACATTTTTCGTTTTTCATAAGTAGAATGAACTTTGGGAGGCATGGAGGCTTGAGGGCCCGTGTTGTTGGGTGGACACTTTTGGAACATAGCTGAGAATAAATAATGTCTTTGTTTTGATCACTAGAAACCAGGACTCCTGACATCCTTCCAGGTAAAACAGAAACAATGCTATTCCCATCCTGTTTGTTGCTTTTATTTAGGATTGGTTTGTTTAAATCAAAGTGGAAATTGTCTTGGGTGACCCACAGTGGTGATTTTCAGAGCTTTTTTTCTGTTTTTCCTTTTAAACCTGGAAGTCCTAAATGATGCTCCTAAGACTTTGGGCATGTTGGAAAGAAAGTGCGTGACAATTCAGCACAGCAGATGAGCATCAGGACCTCTGGTCTGTTAAGTAGCTCAAGATCATCCAGGTGACCAAAGTTTCCTGTTGCTTAGCTTCATCTAGAAACTACATGGGTGAAATAATACATAGGAGTGAGGACTGGGGAGGTAGCTCAGTGGGAGAGCACTTGCCTAATATGTGTAAAGCCCTGGGTTTGACTCCCAGCACTGGGGGAGGGGAGAAGAGGAGTTGGCTCAGTGCCTATAGTATCATTTACTTCTGTAAGCCAATCTGATAATCAGATAACAACTGTCTCCTTTTCTGTGCACTGTTCAGTGTTGACCTGGTGGTATTTTGCCTAGCTGTGACAGGGCCCTCCCATGTGGGGATTGCTGTGTGACCAGCTAGGGCCGATATCTTTACAGTGGCTGCCTGTGTCTAGGATGGCAGGGCTTCCATGTTGTCTGGTGGGGTGGATGGAGGTTACAGCAGTCTGGTTAGATCCCCCATGGCAGGAACAGCTTTACCCTGTGGGTTCGGCTACTTGGCCATGAGTGTGGGATGCTCTATTTGCCTTGTGCTCCGGAGGATGGCATGAACCCTCCCTGCAAGTGCTGGGTAAGTGAAGCCCATGGCTGGGGGTTGTGGCACAGGTAGTGGGGTGCCTGGGTCCTTAGTACTGAACAGAAAGGAAAGGAAAAGGAGGAGAGTAGTCTCTCCATTAAGATGTAAGTGTTTAGCTGGCAGGGATGTGTAGATTTCTAGTAGGTCGAAATGTACAGCCAGGGCTAGGCAGGCACAGGGCCTTTGGTTCAATCTCCAACACTTCCCCTCTCCCCCAAAGCCTCTTCTCAAATCATAGAGGAAGCTGGGCATTGGTAGCTCCTGTCTGTGATCCTAGCTCCTCAGACTGAGATCTAGGGATCCCAGTTGAAAGCCCAGCCTAGGCAGAGAAGACCATGAGACCCTTAACTTCCTATTAGCCTGCAAAAAGCCAGAAGTGGAGCTGTGGCTCAAGTGGTAGAGCTCCAGCTTTAAGCAAACAAATCTAAGGGACAGTGCCCAGGCCTTGAGTTCAAGCCTTAGTTCTGGTACAACACCAACAACAAAAAATTAAGTTATAGAGGAATCAACATCAGGATTGCTAAAAGATAGGGCCATGCCTTAAAACAGTTGCAGGTTACTTTTGTAGGGAATGTATTGTCACCTCTTTAGGGTGTCTGACAAGCAGCCTCTTGGGGACAACTTAGCCCATTTCACCCAGGAAGCTCTGTCACTTTGTGCTTGAGCCTACGTTAGCCTGAGCACAGGCAAGAAACATCTTTTTGCATCCTTTGGGTTTGTTTTTCCGTCTCCATAGAGACTGTCAGAAATTGCCAGTGCCAACTGTATTTCAGGTTCTCATGGTGGGGTATTGGCAACAGTTGCAGTTAGCTGTGATACTGCCACTGTACAGGGTTGGTGTCTTTTTTTTTTTTTTTTTTTTTTTGCCAGTCCTGGGGCCTGAACTCAGGGCCTGAGCACTGTCCCTGGCTTCTTTTTGCTCAAGACTAGCACTCTGCCACTTGAGCCACAACACCACTTCTCGCTGTTTTTTATATATGAGGTGCTGAGGAATCGACCACAGGGCTTCGTCTATATGAGGCGAGCACTCTTGCCACTAGGCCATATTCAGGCCTATGTCAGGTCTGTTGGCTCACCTCAGCCAGCCAAGTGATCAGCCAAGCAGAGAGGGGCAGAAAAAGGAAGTTTCATTCAGCTGCATGGACAGGCTGAATATGGCCTATTTTTATATATGGTGCATATTTTTATATATGAGGTGCTGAGGAATCAACCACAGGGCTTTGTCTATATGAGGCGAGCACTCTTGCCACTAGGCCATATTCAGGGGGTGGAGGGTGGGCTTTCTTTTTGTACATCTCCCTGGATGGATCTGCCTTGCGGCTGTAGTTTCAGCATCCTCACTGAACTCTAATCTTCCACCTGTGTAGCTGAGTGGCCGTGTTGAGTCCTCCTATCCTGGGCCCATCCATCCACCTGAGCAGTGGGCTAAATCCCCTAATCCTTTTCCTACAACCTTCCTTTTTCTCTCCAGTTGTCCTGAAACTGAATTTTAGGCCCCAGGCCCATAGCCCTGGCTTTCCTATGTCTGGTCTGTTGGCTCACCTCAGCCAGCCAAGTGATCAGCCAAGCAGAGAGGGACAGAAAAAGGAAGTTTCATTCAGCTGCATGGACAGCCCAGGAAAGGCACAGGTAAATCTATCAGCAGCCATCTTCGCTTGTCCAGAGAGATGAGAGCTTTCAAGTTTGAGTAGACAGAGAATGAGAGTAGCCGACAGAAGGCATATGTCGTTAAATGGTCTCAGTCAAGTTGTGGACTGGTTGGTTGTCATCTTATTCTTATTTTGGGGTGCTCAGAGAGGGTTTTATCACCCCCTTCACAAGAAGGGAGCAATCTGATCGTCTGGTCAGATAGGACAAGCCATTGCCTGGTGAGTGGTCTGTTCAGAGGAGGCTGTGCTGTTCCTTTCCTTGGTCCTTTTCTTCATCTCGTGTGTGTGTGTGTGTGTGTGTGTGTGTGTGTGTGTGTGTGTGTGTGTGTGTGTGTGTGTTCAGAACTTGGCCTAGGCCCTGTCCTGGAGCTCTTTTGCTCAAGGCTAGCACTCTACCAATTTGAGCCACTGCTCCACTTGCAGTTTTTAAGTGGCTAATTGGAGATGAGAGTCTTGCCGACTTTCCTTCCCAGGCTGGCGTTGAATGTTGTTCTTAGAACTCAGCCTCTTGAGTAGCTAGGACTACAGGTGTGAGCCAACAGCCAACAGCCAACAGCCAACCCTACTTGAGAGGTACTCAACTGGTGCTTTACACTTAACCTGTACTAACTTTTTGCTCCAGGCGCAGTGGCCCAGGGCTCTAAAGTGTCTTCCCCAGAAAGGGGAATTCAAAGTCACAGAGCCCTGGGCTTCCCCTCCTGGCAGGGTCTCCTAGCCCCGCCTGTGGAGAGAGCTTTGGCAAGAAAAATGGCTCCTCTCCTTTATCATATGATTTCTTGCAAAGGCATAATTCATGACACCCTCTCTATCTCTATCACTCCCAGATTTCTTCCTTGGACTTGAGTCTACTTACTGTCCACCATAACTCCTGAATACAACACAGACATATCAGAACACTGCCCAAAGACACAGTGTTCTTCTTTCCTTTGAAGGCCACACCTGCCCAAGGTATTCTCCAGGTATTCTCCTGAAGGAAATGCCCAGTTTTGAAGAAAGCCAAGAGACTACTGAGGTTTGGAAAGTGTATGCTTTTTAAGTGTATGCTCTGAAGCCAACAAAGTTAAACTACCACTCTGGACTTTATAACAAGTTAGGGCTTTTATGAGAATTTTATGTGTAAAAATAAATAAAGCACTTAGAAGGATAAATTCTAAGTAAATTACCATATGGTGAATTTTCAGTGATTACTGTTTTAATGCTTCATTTAAAATTTTCATTGAGGGGCTGGGGATATGGCCTAGTGGCAAGAGTGCCTGCCTCATATACATGAGGCCCTGGGTTCGATTCCCCAGCACCACATATACAGAAAATGGCCAGAAGTGGCGCTGTGGCTCAAGTGGCAGAGTGCTAGCCTTGAGCAAAAAGAAGCCAGGGACAGTGCTCAGGCCCAGAGTCCAAGCCCCAGGACTGGCCAAAAAAAAAAAAAAAAAAAATCATTGATAAGTCTTATCAGCACTTCTACTGTCAAGACATCTACCTCTATCCACTGCTCTGTCTCTACCATGCTGCCCTGAGAGTGTCATCTGCCTCTCACCTTTCTACTGGTGCAGCTGCATCACTGCTTACCCTTGCTTTGTTCTTGCTCTCGTGATCCATTCTCTACAGAGGAGCTGGAGTTACTCCAAAACAAACCAGCCAGAATCACTCTGCTTACACTCTCCACTTGTCACAATTGTGCTCAAATTTTGGATCCCAATTCCTTTCCTTGGTCTTAAATGCCCTCCATCAGCAGAAGTAACCTGTTTTAACTCATTTTTCCCCACCAGTGGACCTATAACAACCTCCCCTCCACCAGCGAGATCACAAACCTTTATGGTGCGGGGGGACGGTGGTGAGTCAGGCTACTGGAACTATGCTGGTTGGTGATAGATGACTTAAAACTAGAGGGAGAATTGCTTAGGCTGAGACAGTCAGGGCTATGCAGGGAGCACATGGCAGAAGGCTGCTTTACAGGAGCAGAACAGGCAGATGTGGCTGAATTAATTCTGCTTTAGTCCTATCAAGGGTCTCTAGTAACAACAACTAAGTAGAATCCTACCAGGGGAAGGTTTTTTTGTTGTTGTTGTTTGTTGTTTTTAGGATGGGCTCATTATGTAGATCAGTCTGGTTTCGAAACCCAGATTTTCCTGCCTCAGCCTTTCAAAGGCTGAGATCATAATCATGCCATCACACCCAGCCAGGTGACACTGGTGTACTACTAAATGTTGATCTTCTACCCTTTTCTCCAATTATGTTCCTCTTCAAGCACTTGTACCAGCTAAGGCCTTTTTCTATTCCTTGTGTCACAAATGTGCTGTGCCTCAGGGACCTGGCACCAGATATTTGGTTCTACCTAGAAAGGTGTCCTACAGATCTTCTCAAAATTGGACCCTACCCAGAAGTTATGTTCAGCTTAAATATTAGTTGCTCAATGAGGACTTCTCTCCCATCCTTTTACACTTAATCTTAGCCAAGAGTCAGAGAAATGAACTGATGGTTTCTTGAAAATTGATATCCACCATGCATTCTGCTTTACTCTTTTTTTAAAAATAATTTCTCTCTCTCTCTCTGTCTCTCTCTGTCTCTGTCTCTTTTTAGGGCAGTCCTGGGCTTAGACTCAGGCCCTGAGCACTGTCCCTGGCTTCTTTTTACTCAAGCCTAGCACTCTGGTACTTGAGCCACAGTGCCACTTCTGGCCATTTTCTGTATATGTGGTGCTGGGGAATTGAACCCAAGGCTTCATGTATAGGAGGCAAAGCACTCTTGCCACTAGGCCACATCCCCAGCCGCTGCTAAAGCATGTATTTGAATGTACTTGCATATGGCCTATTTTCTCTTCCCCCAACAAAATATAAACTGGTGGAAAACTTAATGAACTGTTCACTGCTGTGTCTTCAGAAAGTAGGTCAAGCAGATACAAAGTGGTCAAAAGATGTTTACTGAACAAACGAATAAAGACTTGTTTGGAAATTAGTGTCTCTAGGTTGTGTGCCATGTTTAGAATGAGGTCTCTTTCCTTTTGTTTTCCAGATGGAGAATAGGGTCCCAGCTTCCCAGCATGCATGTCCTATAAAGGACAAGACCTACATCAGTCCTAGAGCCACACAAAACGCCCAACCCAACCTTACATGAAACTCTACCTTTTCACCAGAATTGCCAGCACATTCAAATGAACTGATTTCAATGATACCGAATTTAGCTTCCTCACCTCACTAAGATTCTGGGAGACAGGTAAGCAAAGATAGAAGTGACTCATACATAAGGTAGGAGAAAGCATAGGAGAGAGAGAGAAGAAAAAAATCCATCTCCCAGATCACCACCTCTGTGTTGGGAAGTCTTCCGATCAGAGGATTGTAACATGCACTACAGTGCCTCCCACACAGATAAACACAAAGCATCCTCATGGTTCCATCAGCCTAAGACATTTAAAGAGATTCCAAAGAGAAACAAAAAAATACCAAAGAAACCTACTGACCAAGATTGCCTCTTACTGTAAGT